>NC_132786.1:99653333-100316666 GCF_048418805.1 Vulpes vulpes | reverse complement strand
AGTAGCTAGATTGATACTTATCACTTTCTGAAGTACAGGCAGTAAAAATAAGAGTTATAAATGTCAGTTTTGATGTGTGTTTTCGTTCCTCTGATGATTCCCAGTGGAGGAAACCAGCAGGCTCTTAATATGGAAGTTTCTTGCCTTACCTAAGGCCCTATGAGGACCTGCATTAATTGGTAGCTTTCAGGGAATCTTTAGGGGAATGTGGCTCCAGGATCATTGTAAAGTACCAAGCTTAGTGTCACAAGAGCTGGATCTGAGCACCAGCTCTGTCACTCTGAGTCAGGACACCACATGAGCCAACTTTGAGAACTTTGGCAAATTTCTTAACTTGTTCCTCAACCGCCTCATTGATAAAATGCCAGGTTGTAAGGATTCTTGTGAAAAGTTCATGAGATAAGGCATATGAGAACTCAGTGCTATCTAAACTCAAAGGGATTAACATCTTCATTCCTAAGCTTCATTCTATTGATCCTGTCCCTGCCTGAGACTGGCACCCATCAGAAATGCATTCAGAGAAAGCTCAATGCTAAATT
Organism: Vulpes vulpes; assembly: GCF_048418805.1. Classification (NCBI taxonomy): domain Eukaryota; kingdom Metazoa; phylum Chordata; class Mammalia; order Carnivora; family Canidae; genus Vulpes; species Vulpes vulpes. The sequence goes on along the minus strand of NC_132786.1, from coordinate 100,316,127 downwards.
CATTTTTTAAAAATCCCAAAGGTTGAGTATCAAGCAAGGGCCATTTTGGGTATTGGCTCAGGGATCTCTCCCATGAATTAATGGAAACAGTCCATCACATAATTGGCCATTGGTATTCATGGCCAAGCCTCAGGTCACGAACTCTGGTGATATCTGTCATTGTGTGCAATTTGGGCAAATTCTCATCAGCACCTTTGGTCTTTGAGAGGGAGTGGCTCACTGCCTTCCTGGTCTTACTGCTTGGCAACTGCGGATGATAAAGTGTCCTGTTCACAACAGAGCATTTATGCAGCATGAATGCTCAGAAGCATGATGTTAATGTTTTAGCTAAAACTTCAGGCTCTACCTGACAACAGTGTGCCTGGGACATCACCAGTCAACTCTCATCTCAAGTTCTGACATTCACTGAGCTAGGCCAACTCATGAAGGAGCCTTACATTTGAAACAGAAATCATTTTTGAAAAACTGACTTAGAATTAGCATCTTAGTACTGGCTACAATTAACCAGTTCCCAAGCACAGGTGATGGAGCACGAGTCTTAAGTATGTACTGCAAATCTTCATAATTTAGTATTTATAGATACTCTAAGGGATTATCTTTTTTATTTTATTTTATTTATTCATGAGACACAGAAAGAGAGGCAGAGACATAGACAAAGGGAGAAGCAGGATCTCTGCAGGGAGCCCGGTGTGGAACTCAATCCTAGGACCCCGGGATCACACTGAGCTGAAGGCAGAAGCTCAACCACTGAGACACCCAGGTGCCCCTCTAAGAGATTATCTAGGAAGAGGAATGATAGGGAAGAGATTTATAGTTTACTTCACCTTCCTCCATAACTCTCCTTTAAAATTCTCCTTTCCAGGGCACCTGGGTGGCTCAGTCTGTTAGGTGTCTGCCTTCAGCTCAGGTCATGATCCCAGGGTCCTGGAATCAAGCCCCATGTCAGGCTCCCTGCTCAGCGGGGAGTCTGTTTCTCCCTCTCCCCTCCCCCCACTTGTGCGTGCTCTCTATCTCTATCTCTTTCTCAACTAAATAAAATCTTTAAAAAAAAAAAAAAAGAGAGAGAGAGAGAAATTCTCCTTTCCAGAAATGTGGAAGTGCCCACCAGTGGGGAATGGTTAAATGAAGGATGGTTTATTCACATAACAGAATACTTTATAGCTCTTAACAAGACAGAGGGTCAACATATAATGTCTGTGTGTCAGCCAGGAGTTAGTCTCTTTCCTCTCCTATCAGATGGGGGATAATAATAATACCTAGGTCTTAGGGATGTTGTGAGAATTAATACTGTAACTCATGTAAAATGCTTTGAAGTGTGCCCAGCACATGGTGAGTACGCAGTAACAGTTAGCCTTTATGATATACATGGAATGAAAAGATATTCATGATATACTGACCTGTGAAGAGAAGAGGCTATGAAACAGGATGTCCAATGTGATTCCAGTTTTGTAAGTACATGTGCATTGGAAGTATCTGGAAGCATATACACCATAATGCTAACACTGGTTAATCTCTGTGATTGTGAAGATCATTATTTCTTATAAAGATAGCATACTCTTTTCTTTTTTAAAGATTTTATTTATTTATTCATGAGAGACACACAGAGAGAGGCAGAGACACAGGCAGAGGAAGAAGCAGGCTTCTTGCAGGGAGCCCGATGTGGGACTCAATCCTGGGTCTCTAGGATCACACCCTGGGCTGAAGGCAGCGCTAAACCGCTGAGCCACCCAGGCTGCTATGCCACCCTCCTCTCCCCCTAGGTGGTTTTTATAATCAGAAAAAAAACTTAGTTTCCATTTTGGTAAACAAAACAAAACAAAAAGAAATCAGCAACCCTCAGGGGAAAAAGAAAAGATACTCTACAATTCTAGCTCCTTCCTTGGTTTCTGAGTTCAAAAGCAAGTTAGTGAAGACACAGATGACAGGATATAAGTCTCAGTTCTGTTATCTTAGCCAAGTCATTTAACCCAGGCCTCAATTCCTTGCAGGATTATAGAAAACCAAATAAGCGAATATCTGAAAGCACATGAGCTCTCATCAGGGACTATTACTCATTGTCTCTTTTGCAGGCTTTAGAAGGAGCATTTTGTCTCCAGGGCTTAGAACTATAACACCCAGAGGTTTACAAACAATACTAACAACAATGACAACAAAATCCTGTCTAAACCTCCATGGCTCTTCATTATATTAAACAAACTGCAAGTGCAACAATCTCAATATTTAAAAAATTATCTTCTAAATGAATATCCTCTCTACCTATTGAGATGATTGGAGGACATTTAGTGCCTACACCCATGGCATCTACATAAGGAAATGAACCATGGATTCTCCGAACTCCACTCATTTGTTCCAAAATTTCCTCTGTATCATTTGTACAATATGTATTATTCAGCACCCTGTTCACCATTAAAGCCACAACAGACCCATTTGTGATAAGGAGTACAGAGACAGAAGGAAGCAAGAGAATGGTTTCATTCTTCTCATCTCTCTTTCTGTAAAAGCTTGTCCCAAAGTCTCTATTGATTATAAACATTAATGCCTCAAGATATCTCAAATAAAAATAAATCTTATTTTGTAACCAAACATAAATATCACAATGGAAAAACTGAGTGTGAGGGTGTACAGATGGGCAAAAGTTAGAGTTGTTAGTCCTCGGGTGGTTTTAACTCAAAATGATTGAAGCCTTGGTTAGGCTTCTCAATCTTGAGCCATGACTTTTATTTTTGTTCCACTCCTAGATACAAAAAAATAATACAATTTAGATAGATATTTTATTTAAAATTCAACTATAGCAATAAATTTCTCTTTCAAATCTGTTAGACTAAAAGCTGACTGCCCTCTGGTGGGCTGTTACTAAAATATTTAGCACCTCTTTGACAGAATTGCTTTATAAAGTGCTACACGGCGCCATGAGGCGATTTTACTATTCAGTTAATGTAAATAAAAAAATTGCTTGGGAAAAGGAGAAAACTTTAGAAACTTAAATACTCTTAATTAATGTAAAAGCAAACTATGACTTGAGTTTAGCTCATTTCTAGCTTTTAAACTTGCTTTTCCTGTAGGTGCAAATTTATTTTCATTTCAAGCTGCAGTTAAAGTAGCGGAAACAAAGCAAATAATTTTTGGAATTTCATTTTCATTTCTGACATAGCTGCATTTTGGTAAGCATATTGTTTTTCAGCTCTTAAGCAATGGAAACAATCAAGTGTTCACCACACGTGGGTTCTGTTTCCTGTTGCTGCTTAAGTGTAATTTTACTGTTTGAAAGAAAGAAGAAATAGAAGTGAGATAATTATATTCTTGACAAAAAAGAAAAAAGAAAGAAAGAAAGAAAGAAGATTGGTTCAGGAAAAGAAAGCTAAAAAATGACATCAAAGTATAAGAGCTAGGATGGTTAAAACAGGAAAGCATTTTTAGGGAGTACTGATAAAACATTTTGGAATTAAAAAAAAAAACCTACAATGCTTTCAATCTTGTCATACAACAGGATCTCATTCTCCTCTGTTTGCAATTCCCCCCTAACACATAAGCTCCAGTGAGCTGACATGTCAGGCATGCCAACTAACTGAATTTTTTAGTCTTTAGCTAGCTATTTGGATTGTATATATTGCCAACCTCTGAGGCATCACTAGCTTCATTTTGTCAGACCATTAGCACTAGCTGAGAATTCCAACTCGCATTTTAAATGATTTCCTCAGCACGTATCTCATACTTATATAACCAAATTGTATGAAAAGTATTTGAATTCACATTAAGAAAGTTACTTCAAATAGATAAAGAGATCTATTTCAAATAGATAAAAGTCAAGAATCAGCAAACAACTTGAAAAAAGAAACTCTTAGAGTTCCTGCAAGGAAAATGAAAAAGAGTACTCTGCAATTAATCTGGTCAATTTCATCAATATCTGTAACACATTTGGAAAATTCAATTTAACATCCCCCCTCCTTTTCTTGGTAACATTGTTTCTTGGCAATGGCGTAAAGATTAATTTATTAACTCTCAATTTCATTTCACATTTGCAAATGGAATCTTAAGAAAGAAAACTCTCCCTTTATAACCATGGCATTGAAGATTGCAATCAAATTAGTACATTAGGTTAATTTTCTGGTTGCAAACGCTCAGGTTTAAGAGCAGCTAGAGGAATATTTAAATACATGCAGATTCCCCCCAATTCAACCTCTCAGAAGACATTTGAAACATGCAATAGAAACTAGAGTGTATTTCCCATAAACAATCAAGGAAATCACACAATTTAAAATGACCTGCAAGTATTTTGGCGCAGGTTAACATTTTTTTTCAGGTTGGCTTTTAAACTGATTAACGTATGAAATGACTTAAAATGTAAAGATGCCACCTCGTTGAGATTTCCTTCCCGCCCCAATACATAGTAAGTGGAAATACAGAAGCGGTGAGTGCCCATCAGTGAATTACTGTTTTAAAATTATAATAAAATTTACTATTTCATAAAGGCTTAGTTTAAAAGCAGTAACAGCAAACCAGGCTATCCATTTTTTTCCTCGCCTGCAGAGACAGCACTGGAGTTAAAGGCTGTTCTCAGCGGGTTTGCTTTCCGTTCCCCTCCCCTTCCAACCCCCACCCCCCCCACCCCATCAGCCCGAGGGAATTAGGAATCTCTCTGTTCAGTTGAGTTGTTGGTACAGTTTTCCATTTAAAAATTATTTAAATTACAGATCCTGGGCATTGAGATCATTGTTCATGCCAAGTTTGCAGTTCGGTTTCAGAAACATTTGAATGGAAATACATGCGTGTGTAGGTGAATCTGTGTCTGCACAGAGTAAAAAGTCTACCTAGCATTTCCAGGTACGTAGAAACTGAATAATTCATGTGCATGTGTGTAAATATATATAATCTTACAATTGCCTCTGACCTCGCCATCGTCTGCACTCCATCAATGCTCATTAAATCAATATTTTTATAGTTTAAAATGTGATTTTTACATCACAAACGTGTGCCGGCTGGCTAATTGCAGCTTTGCGACTTCAGATCGGAAAAGCGGGGTGCATCCTCCGCCGCACATTCCTTTTTCCATCAACAGAGGGCACTCTGTCGTTTGCCAAGGAACTCAGCTATGCAAGGGGCCCAGGGCTGGGAGTGCAGCATCTGACAGATGAGGTTTGCACAGAGTTTGTTCCAATAACAGGCAGAAGCTCTGCCAACTGGTCAGTGTATAATTTATTGGAAATGCTACTGATCATTGAAACAACATACCTGAATGAAAGAGAACCCCGTGATTTACAAAAGTCGGATGCAAGTGACTTTTAAGTCAGTGGTGTGTTATTATCTGAGTATCACCCAAATGGTTAGTATTAGAAATCGTCATATGCATAAAACCCAGATGCATGCTCAAATACAAGCTCACCTTGCAGAGAGAGTGACAGCTTTATTTATGTTGCCTGCCCTCGCACTGTGTGCGGGAGCGTCTTTAGTGTGCCGGCATCAGTACGACTTAAATATATTATAGCTGTTTTATATTTGATCCAAGAAAAATGAAATAATTCCTCATATGGTAATCCATCTGGGTCATAATTGACACATTAGAGAGGGTCTAGCTTTTTTCTCCGCCACAGGTTATAGAGAAAATTTCAGGTGCTGGAGCTATTAATTTTTCACCAGTCAAAGGCACTAAATTTAAACTGAAAACTTGAAAGAATGAAAAAAGATGCACTTCAAGAAAATTAGATTTTCTCGGGCTATTTGTCCAAGATCTACATTTACCGATGTGTAATTTATTAGATGCTTCAACACAACGAAGTAATCATAACCAGGTAGTACAAGGGCTGCATTTTACTCTCTGTGGCAGAAAAGTTTTACAAATGTCTTAAAGCCATTGTACAGGCAACAATGAGAAATCCTAATAGACCCCCAAATCAACATATTTGACAGAAGTGTGTGCATTATCATGGCCCATTCTTTTAAATGAGAGTATTCTATCTCAAGAACTGGAATGATACCACGAATAATAGAAAAAATGGGAATGTAAAAGTCAAACGGCATGACGGAAAGCGTTCAGACTCAGAAAAAAAAGAGCTTTTTAGGATACAGATGTGTTCTAAAAATCCTCTTATGAGAAAATGTGCTCCATTAGCACAGAAAGAAAGAAATGCAGGCTTTCTTATGTCAAGTGTATGTTTATGCAATATTAAGGAAGATGAAGCAAATATTTAACAGCTAGGCTATTGCATCCGGCTAACAATAATTCCTTTATCATTTACCCGACCAGAAGATAAGTGCCGCTTGCCTTCTTTTGCAAATATATTTGCCAGCAGCTGTTTCAACATTTATAAAGACCATTTCCACTGATTGCCAAATCACCATAAATTCATTTACGCGTATTTTTGCGTTGGAGGCATAAAAATAATTACATGTCTGATTAAATCCACTTATGCCTTCATGTCTTCCTAAATCTATAATAGATATGAATTGTTACAATGTATTACTTCAAAGTGCATAAATAACACAATGCAGATGTAGAGTCCGGCTCTCCTACAATGGAACGCGGGGCGATAATTTACACAAACCCAGTTGGGATACATTATTAAAAATAATTTATTTTGGAAATTGTTATGGGATGTCTGACACAGAAAACTAGGACTTCAGCTACAAAACGTGAAGGAACTGTCCTTGTTTATCGTTGCTTCGCTATCATGAGATACATATTCCATAATTATTGTGGTTAGCTCGTCGTTAGCAGAGAATAATTAAACCGAAAACTCCATTTCTTAACATGCAAACTACAGGAAATCATATCTATAGTTCTGAGTTGGCTCTATTCTCGAGGTATATTAGATGCTCCTCCCACCAACCTCCTTCCCACCCCCAGCCCATCACTCCATCCGCCCCCACCCACCTCCTCTGCCACTTGGAACCAAGGTAATTTAAATGATTACAGTATTTGGAGAAAGGCTCTAAGGGACTGTTCAAAGTTAAGAATCGCACCGCTTAGAAACAACAGTTTGGTTCCACTCTTGACTCCCTGCGATAGAGCTGGAATTCTGCTTTCTTTTGATTGAGACTCAGCTTATAATAACTTTAATCACATAATATTTAACCATATTTGTTATACCAAAACACTTGGTAACACTTCATTTTGAGTGTCCCAGCATTATTAATTCATTTGGTATTCATTGTAATAACACAGATCATAATGAACTCATTTGGTATTCATGTGGATGTCATAAGTACTTCCATAGGAATTCTATTGCATTTCAGCATTAATTAAACACACTCCCTAATTTCCTCAGGAAAACAGGAATATATTGTATTTCTTAAGTACTATGTCTTTCAATAGCACACACACCGGGCTGTTTATTAAGACATACGTAGAATTACCTGTGCACGCCTTTATGAACATATCATTTTATATGAGAAACACCTAACACACTGAAATCAGTGTCTAGATTTTTGTGGTCATGATATATTTTCCTAATATCAGCATTTCATGAATGCACAGAGAACTAGTATTTACAATCACATTTCTCATGCAAAGAAGAAAACAACCCTACATTTGTTTGCAGAATCTCAAAGATGGATAACGTGTCTTTCTTTAAAAACAAATACACAACAAATATCCAGAGAATGAAAGCCATCTGAGCAGAGGGGAACTTTGCTCAGGTTTTCTCCCCAACCCCCAGCCCCACTCTGTTTTCTCAGATCCCAGAGATGCCCATGACTCTGTGGACTTTGCTCTTATATCTGCTATTGTATAGGCCACTTGTGTGATGTCATTCACTCAGTGAGGAAAAAAAAAATACCAGCCCTCATCAGCATCCTGAGATTACAAACGAAGTGCCTTATCAAAGAATAGTATGAAACCATTTTAAAGAGAGATCTAACATTTACTAACCTTCAACACATCAACTTTTCCAAAGTTATATAGTCTCTTAATGTGTTCATAAAAGGGGCTGACCCCCAAACCCATTTCTACCAGCAGAGACCAATAATATTTCTCAGCCCCATCTTACCCTTTACGTTAAAGAAAAGTGATACCAGATTTGGGATAATGGGAGATCCTGTCATGAGTTTCAGCCTGAGGCACCAGGAGGTTTCTATGTTAATGTGAGGGGTTTTTTGTTGTTGTTGTTGTTTGTTGATTTGATTTTTGTTTGTTATTTTTGTTTGTGTTAGTTTACCCCTTATCTGGAAACTCAAATTAGGCAGCAGTGGTAGGAAGTAAACCCTTACAGGGAACTACATTCCCCCCCAACCCCTTGATTGTGCAGTTTCAGGGTCGGGTGGGAAGGGTGGCATGGAGAATTATTTAACTCCTAAAGCACTTAATGTGTCTTAAAATGGAACTCTCTAAAAACCACTTGAACCTAGGCATTATTTGTTCATTATTTCTCAGTTATAACATAAACAAACAGGGCTCGAAGTTGGACGTCTGTACCAGGGAAATACTTCCTCTCAATGCCGTGATAGACGTGCAACAGTTCTAACGCTCCCTATAAGAATTACCCTTTTAAAAATATTTTAAAATAACACTAGTACTGCCCTATTCCCAAACAGAAAAGGAAGAGGAGGAGCCTGCGGTTAATGAAGACGTCTATTTTTCCAGTACATTTAGACACAATGCAGTTATTTTCAATGAAACCCCATGCAGCGAGAAGAGAATTCACTTCTCAATTCTAATGCAGTCGAGGAGACAGATCAGGTTTTTTGCTCTTATGGTTTGTAACTCCTGTTACATTTAATAGGAACTGTACATCAAGGCGTGGGGAGAGACCACCATTCCTGTTCTGTAGCCTGGAGAATTACCGACCATTCCGAATCCCCCTGACACCTGGGTACAATGGGACAGGTTAAAAATGTTGCCTCCTATAGATTCCCAGCTTTTGTTCAACATTCAAGGCAGACCCTTCACACACTCCAAGTACTGCAAAGGGATGCATCTATTTTGGTGTGTGTTTGTTTGTTTTCAGGTTTGCAATCCTTTCCCGGAGAATAGTTCTTATTAATCTTTGCACTGAAATATTTTTAGTACGCCAAGGCCACTTACCTCGATGTTGCCTGTTTAATAGCTCCAGAATCTGTTTTGCCACTGGTGGCAAACAATTTAATTAGGACCACAAAATTGCTGCCTGCTTTATCTCCCCCCTGCAAGTGTCTGCTCCTTGTCTAAGAATAAGAAACTACCACTATAAAAATCTCTTTCTTGGAGCTGTCTCTAATGAAACTTCCTGATTCCACTTGTTTCACTGAGCTTTCTCTGCAACAATTTATTCTTCTTTTCTAAACAGACCTTTAGGTATGCGAGGCCGTTTGTAAATTATATGGTACTGGCAATATCATGAAATATCATGACTGCAGTTTATAGGCAGATGAAGGAGGATGAGTTGTAACAAGAATAAATTACACCAAATACATTGGGGGAGGAATGGGAGAGCACTGGTGCCAGCAAAATTATTAAACTTTAGAGTGGTGCTTAATGAGGACACTAAATTAAGTGACCTTACGAATGGATGGACACGGCAAATGGGATTCTCAGGGAATTATCTTCCATTATCTTACAAAGAAATGAGGGGACATAGTATCACAGGCCAAGATCAGAAAAGTACAGGTGAACCAAATATTAACAAATAAAGCAGCTCACTGAAAACAACTATCCCATCAGAATCTCCCTCGATGTACTATATAAATTCACATGCTGGTGAAAAGAATGTGATTCATAACTTGGGGCCATACATTTTATACCTAATTTTGCCTTTTGACAGATATGTCTGGCCAAAAGCAGAAAGGTGTGTGTTGTGTCTGTAATTAATATAAAGTTATGATGAGTATGGGGAACTAGAAAATCAGTCATGTGCCAGAGAGTCCCCTGTCTACCTTACTTAATCTGTTGGTGAAATGGGGTGCTCGTTCTGACTGACCTATAGAAACTAAGTGAGGAATCGCTAATATGTGGTTGACTCTGCATGAGAAAATATAGTCCTATGTGTATGAATATGTGTATGTGTATGCATTTTGCTCACAGGTACCTTTTTTACTGAGCTAGAATGAACATGCAGTAAAATCCACAAACCTTGTATGTTCAGCTCAATGAATTTTTGCTTATATATACTACCTTGTGACCACTACCCACATCAATATTTTCATGATCCTAGAAAGTTTCCTGCTGCTCCTATCCAGTCTATACTCCCCCAGAGCTTACCACTCCTCTGACTTGTCACCAGAGATTAGTTTAGAATGTTCTTGAACATTCTGTGTATGTATATATACACATATATCTGAAGTCGTAGGTATGTACTCTTCCATGCTTGGGATCTTTTAAACTCAATATGATTTTTGCTTTGTCACCATCCTCCATTATTAAGGATTGAGAGGGTTGGGAAAAGCAGGATAAGCAACCCTGAAATCATCCAACAGCCTCCTCTCCCCTTCTTTTCTTTTCTTTTTTTTCTCTTCTTTTCTCTCTCTCTCTCTCTCTCTCTCTCTCTCTCTCTCTCTCTCTCTCTCAATTCTGTTCTGTTCTATATCATTAGAGCTCAGAGGTTAGGAGTGTGGGCTCCACCATCTCTCTGACTTGGGATTTTTAGCTCCCTCACTAACACTTGTGTGAACTTGGGGAACTTAAAATTTCTACGCCTTAGCTTTCTAATTAGAAAAATGAGATTAATAACTAACTCCGTGGTAGTTGCGGTAACTAAGGTAATCCACATTAAGGGCTCATTATAGTTTCTGGCCACTCAGTGATAATATGAAGATCAGTCTAGAATATTCCAAGTCAAAAAAGAAGAGCTCTTTGTTGGGCTGCTCTTGAGGACAACAGGCAGAAAGATTGAGACTTCTATGCTAACAGTGGTTCTATTAAAAAAAAAAATTGGGATGCCTGGGTGGCTCAGCGGTTGAGCACCTGCCTTTGGCTCAGGTCGTGATCCCAGGATCCGGGATGGAGTCCTGCATCAGGCTCCCTGCGAGGACCTTGTTTCTTCCTCTGTCTGTGTCTCTCGTGAATAAATAAATAAATCTTAAAAAAAAAATCAGCCCAAACTGCCTTACCACATCCTATTAGGGCGAATAAGGTTGCTAATAATATGAGTTCTTTCCTAGATACACCTATATCATTATTAGTTATTTGTGAATAAAGGAAACACTACCAATAAAAATATATTTATGTGGATTTCTACAATTACCAATGTGTATTGAGACAACCACCAGAAAGAATGGATAGATTTTAGAACTAGAAGGAAACTGAAAAATCATTCAGTTTGTCCATTTTATAGACGAAGAAACTGAGGGAAGTCAGGTGATTTATTTAAGATCAACGAAAGAGTCAAGATTTCTACCTCACATCCTGGGCAATGGTTCTCAAAGTTCCCAAAACATCAGCTACAGCATCATTTAATGCTGATGTAACTGGTTAGAGATGCATGTTTTCAGGCTACACTCTAGATCTACTAAATTAGAAACCAGGCCACTCCCCCCACCCTGTGGTGGGGTGTGCTAGCACGCCCTTCAGGTGGTTTCTAACTGCTAACATTGGAACCTCGTTATACAGGGGCCTTGTATTGTCTGTGGACCAGCAGAATCTACCTCACCTGGAAGCTGGTTAGAAATAGAGACTCAGACCCCAGATCTACTAAATTCTATACTTTAATAAAATGCCCAGGTGATACGTATTCCCATGAAAGCTAGGCAGCACTGATATACATTAGCCCTCAAGGTCAGAATCATCTGAGCCTAAATGGTCTACCAGGATCTATGCTGTTTTCTGCCATCAGGGCCCATTGACCCTAACCCCTTCCAGAGGATCTGTCAAAACAGCTATATTAACAGCCAAAATTAGTGAGTTTTTCCTGTGTGCCAGATCCTGTGCTAAGCAGTCTTTGTGGAAAATTTAAAAGCTGATCAAGACATAGTCCCTATTTTTTGGCACTCACACGGTAATAGGTAACAGTAATTTCCTTTCTATACATTGTGTATTTATCTTTTTATACATACATCTATATGTTTCCTCTTGAATCTCTGTGCAGCAATCCTGTGCAATTTATGCTTCCAAGTCCTTTTATATAGAAATAATTATCTCCTTACTAATAGGAAAATAGTCTTAAGAATTCTTCCTCACCCAAGGTCATGCCATTAGTAGATGGAGGAATTGGGGTAAAATCTTGGCTCTCCTGGATCTTTTCCACAACTCTGTTCTCCTGGGATTAAGCGTCATGGTAATTACCTAAACTGGGACCTATTTATCTGTTCTGAAACTGATAAACAAAGCCTAAGGTTGTCCATGGATATGATACCTCAAGTATCACCAGTGATAATTTTTTTTTATTTTTTTTTTTACCAGTGATAATTTTTAAAACTATTTTACTTATTTAAGTAATCTCTACACCCAAAGTAGGGCTTGAACTCATGACCCAAAGATCAAGAGTCACATGCTTCTCTAACTGAGCCAGCCAGGCATCTCACCAGTGATAGTTTTTTTGAGAGATTGATAACACTAGGGCAACAAGCCAGGCCAAAGCTTTCTAAACTATCGGTAGTGAAGGTCTATTTCACTCCTCCCACTGCTGCCACCGCAATCTGTCATATACCAATATTTTTGTAACATACAATAAAATGAATAGAAAAATGAGTTTAAAAGACACAAGAAATGCAAGCTAACTTTTTAAAAGATTCAATAAATGAAAATTACACTGTCAAGTTGCTATAAAATTTCTAAATGTTTAGTCTCATTGTCTGTATTTATGTTGTTAAAGACCAGTAACAAACAGTTTGCAGACTGGTATTGTTCTGGAAGTATACTTTGAGTAGCAAGAAACTAGGCAATTTACAAGTTAAAAATAAGCTATAATCCAGACCAGTTTTATTTTTTAAAGATTTTATTTATTTATTTGACAGAGAGAGAGAGAACATAAGCAGGGGGAGCAGCATTGGGAGGGAGAGAATCAGGCTCTCTGCCAAGCAGGGAACCTGATGTGGGGCTGAATCCCAGGACCCTGGGGTCATGACCTGAGCCAAAGGCAGCCGCTAAACAGACTGAGCCACCCAGGCACCCCTCAGACCAGTTTTAAATAGCACAAAATAGGTCAAGTGAATTCTATGATTCCCTTACTTCCATCCCTACAAAGGTATGGAAGGCCATTAATATTTTCTCCCAAGTCAGCTCTAGAAAAATTATTAACATTTCTTTTTCTGGAGCATTCATTCATTTATCCAACCAACATTTAATGATAATTGATTAGGTGCCAGATTCTCAGATTAAAAAGCTGATCAAGATGTAGTCCCTGTTTTTAGGCACTCACATGGTAATAGATAATAGTAATTTCCTTTCTATAAATTGTGTATTTATCTTTTTATTCATACATCTATATGTTTCCTCTTAAAAAAGAATTTGAGGGGCAGCCCCAGTGGCTTAGTGGTTTAGCGCCGCCTTCAGCCCAGGGCCTGATCCTGGAGACCCGGGATCAAGTCCCATGTCGGGCTACCGGCATGGAGCCTGCTTCTCCTTCTGCCTGTGTCTCTGCCTCTCTCTCTCTCTCTCTCTCTCTCTCTCTCTCTGTGTCTCTCATGAATAAATAAATAAAATCCTTAAAAAATAAAATAAATAACAGTGTAAATATTTTAAAAAAAGAATTTGAGGTGACTTACTTTACAGGCTCATGAGAGAGATAAAACCAATGAAAGTTTTCATGTTGTATAGCATTTTATTGGTGGATCTTATTCTAATCTTGCCTTTTCAGACTGGTGGTATAATTAAAATAGTTCTGATTGTATCCATTTTAAAGATGAGAAAATAGGCTCAGGGGGATTGCCTCATGTGCTCAAAACTATGCAGCTTATGGAGGGCAAAAGAGGAAATCAAATTTAAGTTTACTGCCTCCAAACCAAGGGCTCTGATCATTATACCCTAGTCATGGTTGGTTTTCACCTATAATCCTTCATCCACTGTAATTCTTGGCTTTCCTTTGAATATCTGTCCATCCCTAAACATCATGACTTTATGACTTCGGAGGTGACAGGGCCTTCACCTGGGATTCTATCTACATTTCTGTGGAGCTAAGGGTCTTTTCTCTTTTTCAAATTCAGATTGAACTGGTCTATAGCCTACTCATTCTTGAGCTCACTCTATAATGAATAACAGTTCACCTAAAAATTTTGAATATATGTTTCTATTTATTGGTGTCAAAAGGCCAGTTGTTTTCTTTCTGTCTGGGGAAGACCGAGTTAAGATAATGAGAGAGGGGAAGTTTGTCTTCATCACTTTTCTCTTGATGTGGTGTCTGCATCCCAAAAACATACATATTGACTACACATGAATACTTTTGTCTGCATTCCCTTAGTAAAATGGTCTCTCAGAGCAAAGGTGCAAAGGTGCAAAGTTGCAATTCATGCAAAGGTGCAATGGCGGCTAGCAACACAAAGCACGTCTGCATTTTGTTTTCTTTACTATTGTATTGCCATAGCTCAACATCATGTGTCTCATGTGGTAAGTACTCAGTAAGTACTTATTGAATGAATGTTAAATGAATTAGTAATTTGGTATAAATAAACCTTTTTTTTTCCCCTAAAGGACTGACAGAAACAGAAACCAATACGTAGGTTTCCATTATTTGCCTGGCACCATGTCCAGTGCTCTCATGCTTTTTATTTAATTCATGCCTTGCTCATTTATCTCCTTGCTTCTGGTCTGCCAATCTATCCTCTTCACATCTGTCTGAATGATGGCTCTATAATATAATTCATATCTGAGTATGCCACTTCTTTGCCTTAAATGCTTTCTATGTATTTCTATTGCTTCCAGTTTATAATCTAAAAAAATGTCAGCAGGTGATATTCAAGATAGGAGCAGTGGAAGCAGAAAGAGGTGACCAAAGACGGGGTTATTTAGAAGATGCAATTGATAGGAATTGGGATCCAATTGGATGAGGGGGTTGAGGAAGTCAGGCATTGGTGGTGATGTCAAACATCAAGCTGATGAGGAAGGTACTAGAACAAGCAACATTGAGAAAAGCCCACTTACACATCAGGCCCTGTTTTCCCACTTCCCTTTGCCTTTTCTCAAAATCTACAAAGGCCAGAACAACTCCCTTAGACTCCGCTTTCTGCATGATAAGGAAGTCAGGGATGATATAACATAATTGTAATAACTTAGTTGTACACATATATACATATATGAAGGATGCTACCTTTCCCATGTTAGTTTAAAAGATGTAGGGCAGCCCAGGTGGCTCAGCGGTTTAGCACCACCTTTGGCCCAGGGCGTGATCCTGGAGACCTGGGATCGAGTCCCATGTCGGGCTCCCTGCGAGGAGTCAGTTTCTCCCTCTGCCTGTGTCTCTGCCTCTGTGTGTGTGTGTGTGTCTAATAAATAAATCTTTAAAATAAATAAATAAATAAATAAACAAATAAACAAATAAATAAATAAAATGTAGTTTTCTGATTGAGGACAATGAAACACCTAAAATTATACACATTGTATGTTTTCTATGGGTGGGGAGAAAAGACTATTTAGGTGATATCTTACTTCTTTGTGGATGTCGGTTGTGAATAAAATCCCAGAGCAGTGGGTAGTGGAAGCTATCAAGAACAGAAGAAAAAGTCCTGGTGGACTTTCTGGGGCCAAGTAAAGGGCACAGAGAAGTAGAAACCATGGAGATTAATGACTTAAGGTGTAGCATCAGAACCAGCTATGTCCTCTCTACCACTTATTAACTGGATGATCTTGGACAAGTTACTTAACCTCTTTGTTACAGTTATAAAATGAGAATTATAATAGTACCTACATCATAGACATATAGGTTAAACAAGATTTTTCTCAACACAGTGCTTAGCCTCCCCAAATGCCTAATAAATATTAACTATTATTGTGATGATTATGTAGCTTAACAAAAGAAAAACTACAGTGGTCTCTATGGCATATAAGCAGGGTTACTTAAACTTCCAAAATGCTTTGCCATCTAGAAACACCTGTCTTTCAAGATTTCCACATGGAATTTGTATTCAGTATGGTCTTTGCCTCAAACTGGTACAACACATCAGTAAAAAAAAGTAAGAGAAAGCAGAAATGATGGTTTATATCCTTTTCAAAGAGCAGAAAGAGCCTCTTCACCTCTGTTAGAATAATCAATAAAAAGTCACCTCTGTTAGAATAATCAATAAAAAGAACAGATTTCGGGGACAGTGAGAAACCAGAATTAATTTATGAAGTGTGCTTTTTAAAAGATATACCACAGGATGGGGAGTGTTCTGCTGCTTGTTTCCTCCTGCTGCACATAGAAAACCAATCTTAAACCACCAGATTATAGGGATGGAGTTTTGGGGAAGCTGAGAAGGCTTCTTTGAGGCATTCTGATTCTGACAGGTGCTTTTTTTTTTTTTTTTTTTAAGATTTTATTTGTTTGACAGAGAGAGAGAAAGCAGGAGCAGAGGGAAGGGCAGAGGGAGAAGCAGACTCCTGCTCAATGCAGGGCTCAATTCCAGGACCCTGAGATCATGACCTGAGCTGAAGGCAGATGCTTAACTGACTGAGTCACCCAGGTGCCCCCTGACAGGTACTTTCTGAGGTTTGGAGACAATGGCTTCAGTCATTGTTCATTCAGAACAGTGGGGGCCAGATGAGCTTGCATCAGAATCCTTGTAAATGCACACTTCTGGGCCTCAACCCAGATTCATGGTTTTAAGGTGGGGCCATTTTGCAATTTTTAACAAGTTTCCAGAAGTGGTGCCAATGATGCCGATCTGGGACATTTTAAGAGCTACTGCTTTAGAACTGAGAGGTCATTCCCTAGCTAAAAAGAGTTTCAAAGTATAGGCTCTTCTTGATGAGCTGTTAGTATTATTTTTAAAATGTCTTTTTCTTAGAACACCCTCTACTTATGGACCCTAACATTTCAACCTATATCATCAACATGTCCCTTTGCCCATTGTCCTTCTTGGCAGTTTAGTTTCTTCAATTCTTCCTGCGTCCCTACTTCCCTTATAGAAATCTTGCCAACACATTTTTGGTTAGTGCTTTGGATGCTTTGTATTGTGTTTTTCTTGCTATGTCTGTATTGGAAGTTTTGCTACTTTTATAACCGAAATCTTCCTTTTGCTTTCACCTTTGACCTGACAGTTCCCAAAAAAGTTCTTCTCCATTTTCTTAGGTACACAACATAAAAATACTTAATAGAGGTAACTATAGTGATATACTTCTTCGGTATATACTTACCACCTAACACACATATTTTTAATCAAAAGCAAAACTGAAATCACCAGCACTCACAACTGACAATTAGGTTATGTGTAATGAATTGACTCTTAGTAACTGTAATAAAGATTTTACTTCCTTTGCTTCTATCAAGGGATACTTAGGCTGAAAACCTACTGAAACTTCTATTGACTTTTTTTACTTTTTAATTAATTTTATGTTTTGGTTTTATTTTTGTTGTTGTTGTTTATTTTTTTAAATTTTATTTATTTATTCATGAGAGACACAGAGAGTGAGAGAGAGGCAGAGACACAGGCAGAGGGAGAAGCAGGCTCCTTGTAGGGAGCCTGATGCGGGACTCAATCCTAGGTCTCCAGGATAAGGCCCTGGGCCAAAGGCAGGCGCTAAACTGCTGAGCCACCCAGGCTGCCCATATTTTGGTTTTAGTGTAAATCTTCATTTAGACTCTGGTATGGCCAAGTTAACATTTAAATATCGATTTGCAATACTATCTCACTTAGATCCCCTACTGTGTCCAATTTTGTATTTTAATTTTTAGAATGGCCAAATACAGTTTTTTAGAATATTGCTCAGATAGAAATATATGGCCAAGAATAAGAATCCTAGTGAAGTTTTAGCTTTAACTTAATTTTGCTTTCTCTTTTCAATCAAGAAGATGAAATGGGTACTTTCATTTTACTTATTACAATTGACTGCCTTCTTTACAGCTGTGAAAAAATGAACAGCTTGCCATATTCATCAAAGAGAAATCGTGGTGCCTGTGTGTTTGTATGTGTGTGTTTGTGTGTGTCTTTAAAAAAATGCTGCATCTGCGCTACGTGGTACTTAACCACAATGACAGTGACTAGCATATAATAAAAGATTACATTAATTTGTGCTCTGCTTTGGAAAAGTGAGCATTTAAGTCAGCTCTACAGATTCAGGAAATAGGTCTCTTTCCTAAGAAAGCAAAGAAGGGAATAAATAAAACCTTGATTCAAAAGGAGAATTAGCATAGAGGATGATCTGGTAACCTGGTTACAAGAGAAACATAAATGTCCTATCTCTTAGTTGAATTTCCAGATATTTGGTTTTGTCCAGTCACTATACTTTGAGTAGCCACACTCAGGAAAAAAGAAGATGCAATCTGCATTTCCCTTTATTAAATGAGGAAAAAATGGGAGAGCACTAAGCCAAGTTTGAAGAGAGAAGATTTGGCTGGAAAAAAAGGAAGGTTTCAAATTCCCCTTTCCTTTTTTTGGCTTATATTTCAGATCCCTCATGAATGAATTCTTCACATATAAAATTCAAAAATTTCTTTTTCCATGGGTCTTATAGCATTTCAGATGATCTCAGGCATCAAAGCGAGCTCGAATGTTCTAAGTAAAATAATTTTCACATTTAAAAAAGCTTTTAAAATGGCTGTCTTAAAAAAAAAAGCATAAGGATTCCTCCGAATTTATACTATCTGGGAACATATTTTAACCTTTAGGTTTGGCCAAGATCAATTTTGGTGATGCAATCATGATGAGAAAGGTTCCAGCACATTTATTTTGGTGGTAGGATAAATTGGTATGATGTCTAATGAAAGTGGTTTACAGTATCTACTAAGATAAAAGTGGATATAACCTAGGACCTAGCAATCCCTCTTTATGTATTTAAGCTACATATACAATTTCACATGTGTGTAAAGATGTGTTCCAATGATATTCATTGAAATGTCATTTATAATATTTATTACTACGCTACTGATCATAAATTATTTTATCCATCTGATAGAATACTATGCAGCTTATTAAAACAAAGTAAGTATGTACTGATATGGAGTGATCTCAAAGAGATATTAAATTTTTAAAACTGCATGTTTATATTTGCTTTACATATTATATCTCTGAAATTATATAGAAGCAACTGGTATATGTCATCTTATCAGGGAAGATGAGGGATTCTGAGGTGGGAGGGAACTTGTACCACATTTTCTTTGAGGTATTCTGAATTTAATACTCCAAGCATCTATTTCCTATTTAAAGTGAATTAAAATTTTTATTTTTTAAAGATTTTATTTATTTATTTTTAGAGAGAGAGAGAGCGTGCATGTGAGCAGGGAGAGGAGGAGAGAGAGAGAGAGAGAATCCCAAGAAGACTCTGGCTGAGCACAGAGGAGCCCCACACAGGGCCTGATCTCATAAGCTGAGATCATGACCTGAGCCAAAGCCAAGAGTTGGATGCTCAACCAGGTGCTCCATCAAAATGAATTAAAAAATTTTTAAAGCTCATGGAACCTCAAGTCACAAATAAACCTGAAAGTGGGCTAAACCAACCTATTTCAGGGGCACCTGGGTGACTCAGTGGTTGAGTGCCTGCCTTTGGCTCAGGTCATGATCTGGGGTCATGTGATCTAGTTCCACATTGGGCTCCCTGTGGGAAGCCAGCTTCTCCTTCTGCTGATATCTCTGCCTCTCTATGTCTCTCATGAATAAATAAATAAAATCTTAAAAAAAAACCCAACCTATATCAATGACTTCAGTAAACCAAATCATTTACTTATCATTAAATCATTTACTGTGATTAATTGATTATATAGAGAATGCAGAAGTCTGATCCTAGGCCAGACAAAATTAGGGCTGGAGTATTCCTTTTTAACAACACATTTCTTATATACACATTTGTATAACAAAAATGGACTCAGTCTGCTTTTCCTGACATGCTTCATAAGCCTGAAGCCTGTCTATGTAAGGTAAAATAAAGGAAGCTTTGTAGCCATCATTAAATGTCCTCTCTGTAAGATTTATGGCCATAATTGTGACAGAGCAAATGATTTTTTTTTCCTGGCAGCAAAAATAGTCTTAAAAAGAAACTAGGCATTGTTTTTTCTTTCCAAGCAAAATATAGATACCCTCCAAATTACATGGTGTCACAGAGCATGCCATACTTAGAAAAAAATGATGTGCTGCTTCTTCAATCTTATTAAGAAAAGTACATAGTTAACTCTTTGTATCTTTGAGGGATGTCTGTCCCATGAACTTTGTTAGCTGGAAAATGTGTATTGAAACTAACTCATTTTGGAGTTAAAGTAGTTTCTGAAGTAAAACAGAGAAGTCATATCAATAGATAGAAACCCGACAACTGTGGCTGACCATTTCAAGGTTGTTGTTGTTTTTTTTTTAATGTCGTTATTAGTGGAGGGAACACTAAGAAATGTGAAGACTCTCTATTGAATGATTGACAAGTCAGTTATTGATGAACTAAAGGCAGGAACCATACCATTCTTTGCACTACTATCTGTATATGCTAACATCGTGGGGTCCATGCTACTCACTCACTCACTCACTCACTCACTCACTCACTCACTCACAAATCCATCTTTTTTATTTGGTCAATCACTTACCAACCACTGGTGTCATTACTAGGTGCTGGGAGATCCAAAAGTAAACAAGGTACAGTTTCTGTCCTCCAAGAATTTAGAGGTTAGTGAGAAGAAAGTTGGAAGAGAAAAAAACACAGAAAGAGATCAATGTAATGCCATGTAGTAAGTGTGATAAGAGAGAAAAGCCCTTAAGAGCCCAAAGGAAGGTCATCTGAAAACCTCTAGAAATGTGAATGGATTTGTGCGTCTAGGGGGAGTGGAATGGAGAGGATCCAAAAAAATTACCAGGAGGCTGTGATACTTGAAGAGAGTTTCAATGATGTATAGAGGTTTGCCATGGGTGTGTGTGTGTGTGTGTGTGTGTGTGTGTGTGTGTAAGGGGGCAACACAAACAAAATTGCAGGGAGAGAATATAGCTCTAAAAGGATATGGAGCTAAGAAATATCGGGGTAAGAGCGGGGGTGGAGGATAGCTTCAAGCAGTTTGGAACATACAGTAAAAGGCAGGAGGGGAAAGGTGTATATGAGACACAGGTATGGTCCACACAGGAGATTTCCAGCGAACAAAATGTTTGAATAAGGTTGTATGAGAAGAACACAACAAGAATCACGCACCTGATCCCCTGGAAATCTATCTACTTCAGAAATGGAAACCACAACTGTAGATGCTAACTGTATAATTTAGGTTAGGAGGGGACATAATAAATTGAGAGCTAACATAATAAATTGAGACTATAATAACAATTCGGTTGTTTTGCTCATTAACTGGAAAGTTCGAAAAGAAGATGATTTCCTCCATAGAAAATACTGCTTGTGTGGAATTGGCTACCACCCCACAGTGTGCATCTGACAAGCACAATTCATAGAAGTGTCACTGGTCTTCTGGGAGCCGGTGTCTGAAATCCGAGGGTGCAATCACTAGGTGATGCTTTCATTGGAAACCCTCCAGAATATCTGCATTTTTCAAATGAAAAAATATTGAGTAATCTGTAAGAAGGAAAATTCATTATGCATACTAAAAGTGACTATGATTGGGTAGGATAAAAAGACATGAAGTGACTTTTTTGAACATATGATTGTGCTCTCAGTGTACTTCTTTTTTACTGTGGTAAAATATATTCTGGTAAAATTCCCTATGGCCTCTGTCTAAAGCAAGGTAACTGGGGCTTCCTTACAGTGTGGCAGCTCGGTTCCAAGGAGGATAAACTCAAGCCGTCCCAGGCCCAGGAAAGACCTTCTGTGGCTTTTCATTGATCAAAGCAAGTCATGAGGTGTACCTAAGACAAGAGTTAGGGAAGTAGGGGTGCCTGGGTGGCTCAGTGGTTGAGTGTCTGCCTTTGGCTCAGGGCATGATCCTGGAGACCTGGGATCGAGTCCCACATCAGGCTCCCTGCATGGAGCCTGCTTCTCCCTCTGCCTGTGTCTCTGTCTCTCTCTCTCTCTGTGTCTCTCATAAATAAATAAATAAAATCTTTTTAAAAAAATAAAAGAAAAAGAAAAGAGTTAGGGGAGTAAACTCCACCTCTTGGTGGGGCAAGAGTGACAAAGAAGTTGAGGCCATCTTCAGTCTACCACAATATTTATATTCAAAATTATGAATTTATGTACCTAAAAACAAAACACCTCTTTCTATATTAGGTTGTCTGTACATACCACATGCTGTTCTCAGTTTCTTCAATAAAATCATCTTTCTGTAGGGCTGAGGGTAGAGGGATGTGGGGAAGTGGTAATTTACTGACATATATTGTCAAAATGGGCATGTTTATTTTTTCTTTCTAATTTTAAGCTTCCTGATGTTACTGTTATCTTTGTTTTCTATCTTCTGCTACATACAAAATTATTCCCCTACTGGTATTTTTTGTATTTACTGGGAATGGAGAAATTTTGAGTTAATTCTATAGTGATCTATATTAAATTTGTCCTGAAACCTAATTTAATTCTTGAGGTCATAAAAAATAAATTTTGATTCTACTTCCTCATATAATATATGGGTAAGAGTGGTCTCTTAATTTGCTATAAACTGTCAGAACTCCAATTCCATATTTTTCTTCATTTAAGGTTATAAACCCAGCTTACCTTTATACATCATTTTTAATTGCTTGAATCTCCTGTTTCAACCATACTTCTAGGCTTCTCATTGAATTCTGTAATTATATTTATAATGGTTTAATTTTCTAAATTTTACATTAATCCTGCCAATCTTTTTACATTTGATGCTGTGTCCTTGTATTATTTATTTGTTTGTTTGTTTTTGGTTAGCTGAATTCACCTTCAAGTATTCTTCTTGGGAAAGACATATGGTGATATATCCTTTAACCTTTGCCTTAGAGTCTCTGCACTGGCATGCCATCAGATTTTATATAAAATTCTTGCTTTTCAACCTTTTTATACCTTAAAATTCTATAGATATTAGTTTTTTGTTTTCCTCGATGTTTATAGCAGCATTATTGACAATAGCCAAATTGTGAAAAGAGCCCATATGTCCACTGATTGATGAATGGATAAAAAAGATGTAGTGTGTATATATACAATGGAATATTATTCAGCCATAAAAAAGATTGAGATCTTGCCATTTGCAATGATGTAGATGGAGCTAGAGAATATTATGCTAAGTGAATTAAGTCAGAGAAAGACAAATACCATATGATTTCACTCATATGTGGAATTTAAGAAACAAAACAAATGAGGCAAACTATGAAACAGACTCTTAGCTATAGAGAATAAATTGATGGTCACCAGAGGGTGTGTGGGGGTGGTGAAATAGATGATGGAGATGAAGGAATGTACTTGTGATGAGCATCAGGTGTTATATACCTGAAACTAATATTGTACATCTGAAACTAATATTACACTGTAAGTTAACTAACTGGAATTTAAGTAAAAACTTTAAAAAATTATACTTTCCATCACATTTCTTTCCTTGCACTGTTTTCTTATTTTAGCTATATTTGTAGCTCTGACTTTATCACAGCTTGATTTTTCCTAAGGATGCCTGTTTTTTTTTCAGAGATTTTTTCTATTTGAAATCTTTTGAGGGATCAAGCAAAAATCTTCTCTCATTTTTACCAGCTTGTTAAGCAATATGTCAAGTTCTTCTGAGTCTTTGGGGGCAATATCCTCTTTCCCTTAAGTGGCAATATTTATTCACCTTGTTTTCCGCAGAAATGATTTGCCAGATTACTAAAATGCAACAAGAGAAAATCAAGTAGAGGCAGAAAAAGGAAAAACACGTAGCAAGACCTTAAACAGATCTAAGTATAAGGCCATATAAAACACCTCCTTCAAAGGCCCATGCTCTTCTTGGTTTTAGTAAACAACTAATTGGACCATCCTTGTAAGCAACAAAAGGCAATATGCCAGCCACATTATCCATAAAACAGAAGTGAACAAATGTTAGAAGATGCTCAGTTTCTCCAGACCCTGAGGATGAGGAAAAAATTGTCCTGAAGGTCCCACATACATGGGACTATTCACCAAAATGACCAATGTCCTCAACAATATTTGGAAGGGAGGCACATGACCAGTGTCATAAGCCTACTGACATGGGCTAACATCTTTACTCCAAAGGCGATTCAAGTATGGAGACTGTACTCTTTGGCAATTATTTGGAGTGTGATCATTCTCTGTTTACAAATTTAGAACTACACCTTTGGGAGGTCTAACCACAAGTATGGTTGAGACTCCCTTATGAAATTACTGGGGTCTAACAAAAAAACACATGACCAGAGAAAAAGGCACTTTAAACTATTCTATCTTCATGAGCATAATAAGGCGTCTTTTTAGAAAATAATTTAATATCTATCTTAATGCACAGATAAATGGGACTGGAAGCCTTCTAGTTCAACTTCTAGACCTTAGCTACAATAATTTTAGCATGGAGATCCTTAAGGCAGGCTTAGTCAAATACTCAACTGTAGTCATAACACCAGTTCAATAGATTATTCAGGATGCATCAGGCTACTTCCTGATGTATTCTTTTCAAAAAATGTTGCCTAAATATAAAGCAATTAAATAGAGTATTATAAAAACACGTTAGTATTTTTAGTTGTCTACTTTAGTTGGCTTTAAACCAATCAAGAGCCATTTAGAGAAATGATCAGACAGGAGAGCCAGATGTGCATTAGGGAAACACCTTGATCATGACAATGAGATCATATGTTTTATATATTTGAAAACTCCTATTTTTTTTCTATGGGGCATTCTTCCCAAACATATTATACAACAGCTGAAATGGCATCCCTAAATCTAGGAAGAGATTTGAGGATTTCTTTTTCCTCTTTAACTTAGGGTTCTCCTATCTAAAACACCAGAAATATCACAAAAATCCACTGGTCAGATCCACTCTAAGTATTTATACACTTTCTGGTTTTGTGTTCTTGGGTATATTTTCTTCAGACAGATCCCAAGATCATTTGTGAAAATTTTTTTTCCCAAACTCCCGAACAAGTCTATTTGTCAATAGGCAGAACTGCCTCTTCCTGGAGATTTGAGGCTGGAATAATCCCGCCTGGAAGAAGTCAATGGGAAAATCATCCTGTGTACTTGCTCCACAGCCAACATGGGGGAGGCGGGTGTGCACAGGGAAGGAGGGAGGGGGAAGGGCTGAGGGGAGGGAGGGAGGAAGAGATAATAGTGAACAAAGGATATAATAAGTTTCATTGTGTTTGAAGCACTTCATTGTGCTTGAAGGTAAAAAGAAATCTTAAAGACAGTGTGCAGCCCAAGGATGCCGTGGCAATAGGGTTAGGCCGATGGACTGAGTATAAGGCTCCACTACTGGCAGCTTCCCTGAGTCTCTCTAGAGCTAATAGCGAAGGAGTGGTTTCCCCAAGAGGGGAGCCTCAACTATGTCCTTCCACAGGCTCTCAGCTTGTCACCTTCAGGAAATCCTAGACTATATGTGATCATAATGATTCCACTACAGCTAACCTCACAATAAATAAAAAAATCTATTTGTTTCCCCCATCAGAATGGTGTGTGTGTATGTGTGTGTGTGTGTGTCTTAAATAATAAAATAAAATCAACAAATTCTTCATGCCTTTTCAAGTGTCAATGCAAAATATGGTAAAAAGCATCCAAATGCAATCCAATTATCCCTTTCTCTCGCCAATGGAAAGATTGTTCTGGTGTGACCTGACCCTTGCGACAAATCTGAATGAAATGGTGCACTTTAAGGAGGCTCTTCTTGGCTAGAAGCCTGTGAGTGCATGGAGGGGCTGAGGAGGAATGCAGCCCTGAGGCTGCTCCCACATCCAGAGATGCTGCTGCTTATGGGTGTATTTCAACATTGTGAACGTCTCATTCCTATTATGTGACAAGATGACAAATACTATCCAATGAACCACAACACATAAAAGGGAAAAATAACATTTTCTCACCTTGGGAGGGCTTGAAGGGTCCATCTAGCTGCAGACACCAGCTTATATTATTTTGCCAAGAAGGTTTCAACCCGGGGTTGGGTTCAAAGAGCAGAATTTTAACTAAGAAGGAGATTGAAATAAAATAAGGTTTTCTCAAGCAGCTAGCCTGGGCCACACAAGATGGACATCAATGAAATATTCAAAAATCTTACTTTCACTCCTAACTCTGGGAAATGAACTAGGGGTGGTGGAAGGGGAGGAGGGCGGGGGGTGGGGGTGAATGGGTGACGGGCACTGAGGGGGACACTTGACGGGATGAGCACTGGGTGTTATTCTGTATGTTGGTAAATTGAATACCAATAAAAATTAATTTATTAAAAAAAAATCTTACTTTCTAAATGAGGCTTCTGGTCTCCCGTCTTTATGTCTGTAGGTGAATGGGTGAAAATGTTTTCTACAGTCAAAGCAGAAGGCTTTCAAAATAAGAGAAAGTCAAACAGTACTCTGATAGACAGGCCTCCAAACATCTGTTTCTCAGTCCTAACCCTATCTGGGTATCACTTACAAGCAGATCATTTTTTTTATTGTTTCTCCAGGCTGCTACTAGATAAAAACTTACCATCAATATGATCAATAGTCATTTTGTAAGTCAGCTCCACTTAGGGATGCAGGCTCACAGAGCAAATCTGTTGTCTGTCCATTGAGCCATTCCCTTAAACATGCAGGCTTGACTCAGTGATTGAGTTTTTCACAGCCTGATCAAACGAGTATCATCCAGAATGCTATTTTCTCCCACTCTGGGGTTGTTTGTTTAAGTTCAACATGCATCAGGGGAATTTACTGGACCAAGGGGTAGCAAAATCAGCTAATATGATTCTTCCTTTGATGTATTTGTAGACTTCAGAATAAATTTGGGGGTATAGGGCTGGTCAAAGTGTATTCTGGTAAAAACTTAGCGCTATTGAACAGCCATGATTTAAAATTCACTACTTCATGGATGGCTGAGTGGTTCAGTGGTTGAGTGTCTACCTTCAGCTCAGGGCATGATCCCGGGGTCCTGGGATCAAGTCCCACATTAGGCTCCCCGTGGGGAACCTACTTCTCCCCCTGCCTGTGTCTCTGCCCCTTCCTCTATGTCTCTCACAAATAAATAAATTAAATCTTTTTTGTTTTTTAAATGCACTACTTCAGCTCCTAGGCAAGCTCCACTTCTAAAGATAATTTAAAACAGAGTAATATTCATATTTGTGGAATGATTAGACCTTGGCTGCATGGAGGGACAAGGAGGTGACTCTGAGCTCTGGAGGTTCCATTTTATGATTCCATGGATAAAAGGAAATTCATGTAGAGGTGAGAAAAAAGGTTCATATTTCAGAGCATTAGGTTTTGCCTCTACAATTACGGAAAATTCACCTGTTTCCAGAGCTACGTCTCTATATAGGTTTTACATTGTTGGCTCTGTATTACCTCTTTGTGATAGGTTATCGAAACCTACAAAATAGTTTGGAATTCCAAGGCTAAAAATAAAAGGTGCAGAGGCATACTGATTTAGTGCAGAGGCTCTAGACCACACTGTCAAGTTCATATCCTGCATCTGCCCATCATCTATTAGCCACTTGACCTTGGATGAGTTACTCAACCTCTCTAAACCTCAGTGTTTGCAGCTATAAAAAGGGGGTAATAATAGCAGTACCACAGAGGAGGGGTGTGAGAATAAAATGAACTGGCTCATGCACAGCTCTTAGCATGGCCCCTGGCAAGTGATGACCATTCAATAAACAATAATCACTTGGAGATGTGACAAAAGTAACCTTGAAAACTGTAGTGTTTGCTGAAGAGGTGCTTTCTCCATGTGAATTAAGTAAAAACAACTTGATTAAGGGTCCTATGAACTGATTCCCCATTTTCCCTTTGCTTGCATTTCCTTGTGTTAATTTTCTAGCATTTATCATTGTGTAAATCTCCACCCAACCCAGGACAGGACATTTCTGCTAGAGGAGAACAGAGCAGATTGGGGGCATGGTGGGGTCCCACGAAGAGTAGTAGAGCGAACAAATGAATCAAAAGAAACTTGTCATCTGGCTCAGTGTAGAATGCTCAGTAGGAGAAATGGTGTAAGTTGTCTGTTGTAATACATTTTTATACTATGTGAGATATCAACTCTTATTTTCTTGGCCACAATTAATATGGTGCATCAAGGAGTGAAGACAGGCATTGACCTTACTTGCCACACACGCACACCCGTGTTATTTGTGCACACACGTGCACAGAGTTTCTCTCTGACATTAGTCTCCTTACATTTACAATAAATCTTGCCCTCAATTCTGCATGACATTGCTGGCAAAAGGACACAGTTGCTAGTTAAGTGTTTGAGGCACTGACAGTAGCTCCTGGACCTAAGCATTGATTTGCCGGTGTTCTGCTGTCTTCTATAAAGTAAAGATCATGTCCTCTGCACCAGTGATAGAAAAATCTTCAAAGAAGGGGTTGGTTAAAAATGAGCATTTTAGTAAAAAATACTTGCTATTCCTCTGTCACTACTCAAGATAGGAAGATGTGGAGTCAATTTAGTGAGCTTCAATTGCAGCTGACTTTGGAAGAAATAATATACTCATGTCTCTTTGGATGCATATCGAATAGGGAGCTCTCTCGAGGGCTGCGATTTTGCAGATTGCAACCTGATCAGACTTCCAAACACAGAATATCCCCTTAAAACAGGGAGAGGCAAATCCCTAGGTTTTTGGAAGGCCAGTGATTGAAGGGCTTCCCACTTCATTTCTAAAACATCCATGGGCGATGCTCCATTTTCATAATTTTCTTGTCAAGCTCGCTTGCCCCCAGGGAAGAGGTATGAAAAGGGCCAAGTGTTGGGAGCACCCTACCATTTGTTAGGTGAATCATGAAAATAAAGCCAATCAGATCTTTAAAAAAATTAAAAATAAAAAATTGTTAAAAAGGAAAAGATAAAGAGCCACGCATTACAGGTAAACAAGGTGTGCAGAGAGCTTCCAGAAGCAAAGAAAGGCCTGGGCCTCGTCCGTTCCCTACACCACACTCGATGCCTAAAGTGCCACCACAATCCTGCCTTCTCAAGCTAATTTCTTCAGAATCATGAGTTTGGTAACGAGGAATTAAGTAGCTGTGATGGGGAGTGGCCAGGGAAGGAAGAGGGCAAACTTAGGGCTTCCTCCTCACAGTTTTGGGCACTGATGGCTTGGAGGTGGCAGCCATGAGTGGCCTTCAGAGAATCAGACCATAACAAGCCGCTGAGTGGGCCTAATTAAAAGGAGCACAAAATTGTAAAGGAGCAACATCGCTGGAAGTCTAGTTGGCTCTATTTCTAGGGAGGCCTTTAGAGACATGGCCCTCGTGTGCCTGAGGCCCTGACACTAGGGTATGATGATGTTTCCTTCTTGGAGGAAGTACATGTAGTAAGTAGACTGGAAATACCTCAAGCAGGATACCTGAAGGCCTCTTCTATGAAAGGACTGGTCTGCTTGCAAGAAGAGAGAATGCGTAACACCATTAAACAGCCGGGTAAGAGCCCCTCTTCTTCCTGAAATCACACATTTTTCTCTTTATATTTCTCTAAAAAAAAATAGGCAGCCCCTTAACCCATCTGGGTTCCAAAGGAGGCATAAGAATATTGTGTTTGGCTGTCACCAGGGCCTTTATTCCTGCCTTGAGTTAAACAAAAGGAGAGGAGAGAACATTTTCCCCTCCTCTAGAGTGATTATCCAGTGGTGACAGCAGGGGCTTGGCTGGAGGTCTGAGCAAAACCTTTGGAACTCAGCAACATGGTCAAGCATCGATGTGAGCCTCAATGGACCGTCCAAGCAGTTGAAGAATCCCACCTCCAGGCAGAGGGAGGAAGGATTTCAGGAATACTTGGCTTTACCATTGGTAAGGAATGGAGAGAGAATGAAACTCTGCCACTGGTCTCAGTTTCTGGCCCTTGTTATGCCTGGGAAGCAATCAAAATTTCATGTGAAGTTTTACTGAGTGGCAGGGCTGAGTCTAGAAACCGTGTGTGCTAGGTGAGGCTGGAAAGGCACCATCCTGGGAGGCTTGGTCAGGATATCGGAGAATAGCTGGCAGGTAAAACAAAACAAAATAAAAAACAAAACAAAACACATCTATAACCTAGGGATGGAGGACTCTACCTTCCTATCATGAATATACCCTTATTGTAACTACTGAATAATGCAATGTAAGACATCATGCACATAGAAAGAAGAAATTGTAGAAATTTCTTGCTGGGAACTGGATACATGAGAGAACTACTGGTGGTGTACTGCAAAAGGAGTGATGGAGCTCACCATGGTTAAACATTGGTTTATGGATAACCACGAAAACTCCACCACTTTTAAAGCTCTCCTTCCATCTGTATTTGAGCGAGTGCGTAGTTTCGTGTCTCATGGACTTGGAAGGAGACGTTCTTAGGAACTGGGGGCTTTGAAGAATTTTTAAGGTTTGTATTTCCAATTCATTTATCCACATATTTGTTCAATTAAGTATTTATTTAGAGCCTAAACATGCGCCAGGCAGTGTCCAAGTGCTGAGGATTCTACGGTGAACAAAAAAACACAACAAAAAAACCAGCTTCACCTCTGTCCTCATAGAACTTACATTCTGGAGAATGTGATAGGTATCAATAAAATAGTCATACTAATTCATAGGAAATTTCATCCTTGGATAGTGCTAGGAAGGAGAGGAGTATTATGTTGTGTGCGGTTGACGTAGTCTGGAGGGGAAAGGGAGGTGACTCTGAAGAAACAAAAATCCAGATGAAAACTGAGGTATGGGGGCAGCTCCGGTGGCCCAGCAGTTTAGCGCAGCCTCAGCCCAGGATGTAA
Source organism: Vulpes vulpes (assembly GCF_048418805.1). Lineage (NCBI taxonomy): Eukaryota > Metazoa > Chordata > Mammalia > Carnivora > Canidae > Vulpes > Vulpes vulpes. Next base: position 100,285,396 of record NC_132786.1, on the reverse strand, counting down.
TCCTGGAGATCCGTGATTGAGTCCCACGTGGGGCTCCCTGCATGGGGCCTGCTTCTCCCTCTGCCTGTGTCTCTGCCTCTCTCTCTCTCTCTCTCTTTGTCATGAATAAATAAATAAAATCTTAAAAAAGAATAAAACTGAGGCATGAGTTGGATTATTTAGGTAAAGAGGTAGAGAGGAAGAGAATTCCAGGCAGAGGGAACAGTATATGCAAACAGCTTGTGGCAGGAAAGGTCATGGCACACTCGAGGGTGGTGTGTGGAGAATAAGGGAGAACCGGGCAAGGTAGGCCTGGATCGTGTAGGGCCTTGTAGGCTATTTTAGTTATATTGTTTGCCCTTAAATTAGTGGGAGGCCTAGAAATATTACTGGCTTTTAAAAACTGGTAATGCCATAAAAATAGGGCATTCTTAAATTTTTTAATGCTGAAGCCTCCATAAAATGCCGAGTGTTTCCAGAAAACAGAGTGAGTCTCAGGGCTGCCACAGGTGACCCCTTGAGCTGTGTGCTGCATAGCCACATTTTACTCTATCATGACCAAGCAGGCTTCCAAGAGCTGTGGGGATGGGTTAGGCTTGGTTGGAGATTCTCTGATCAGCAGATGGGGTTGTTTTCTCTAAATGGAGAATCAAAGGACACACTTGAAATTGAAAGTGGTGTGAAAGGAATCTAAATTGGTTAAATGTCAGATACATCCATGATTTATGTCTCCTTTACATCTCATTGCTGATAAAGCTAACACTCCTCTATTAGTTGGATGTGTGTGTGCGTGTGTGTGTGTGTGTGTGCGTGTGTGTGTGTACAGGAAAAAAAATTCAAGACAAGGAGACTAGAGGTCCATTGCCTTAATTCTCCTGGCACAGATCAGGGAAACATGTGTCTTAAGAAAAATGTAAATTTTATGCTATGCACTAAGCAAACTCCTTATTAATTTTTTTATTTTACAAGCAATTCATACCCATTGTAGAAAAAGTAGGAAGTTTGTACATCCGAAAAGTAGAAAATCATGGGGACACCTGAATGGCTCAATGGTTGAGCGGCTGCCTTTGGCTCAGGGAGTGATCCTGTTGTCCGGGGATCAAGGCTCCCCTCAGGGAGCCTGCTGCTCCCTCTGCCTGTGTCTCTGCCTCTCTCTCTCTCTCAATCTGTGTCTCTCGTGAATATATAAATACATAAAATGTTTTTAAAAATTTTTAAAATTAAAAATAAATAAAAGTAGAAAATTGCAATCTCCCAGTTGTATTAAGGTTTTAGTATCTATACACTGTGGGGTTTTTTTTCCTCTGAGTGTGTGTACCTTTAACATTCCTAATACAACCATATTGATGCCTGTGTGACATGTTCATTTTTAATAGAAAAACCAATTCCTATTCATAATAGAAATTAATCTGGAAGCAACTGAAGATGGTAATGTTACAAACTCCATTGTGAGTTGAGTTTTTCCTATGAAACCTCAAATTCTCCAGCCAACAATTCTGACTTTCAACTTTCTTTACTTAAAAAAGATTTTATTTATCTATTCATAAGAGACACAGAGAGAGAGAGGCAGAGACATAGGCAGAGGGAGAAACAGGCTCCATGCAAGGAGCCTGATATGGGACTTGATCCTGGCACTCCAGGATCATGCCCTGGGCTGAAGGCAGATATACTCAACTGCTGAGCCACCCAGGTCCCTGACTTCCAACTTGCAACATAATTATTTCAAGTTATTAATAACTTTAGGTAATGATGAGGGTAAATTAAAAGTATACCACGAGGAAAGGTATGTCAATGTCTTCAAATATCTAATAATCAAAAGGAATTCTCCAGGTACCCCAGTGGGAGTTTCTCACTTCTGTTTCTGGAGATATGGGAAGTCTTGGCTCATGTTGACTCTTCTTTTGCCAGAAAAGAATCTCAACTATAGTTATTTTACATATTTGCCCATACAGCATATATGCATTTCCTAGGGCGGCCATAACATGTTATCACAAACTACGTGGCTTAAAACAAAAGAAATGTATTCTCTTCTAGTTCAAGAGCCAGAAGTCTAATATCAAGGTGTTGATGGGATTAGTTCCTTGTGGAAGCTTGAAAATCCATTCCATGTCTTTTTCCTAGCCTTTGGTGGTGGCAAGTCACTGGCATTCCTTGACTTGTCACTGCATCACCCCAGCCTTTGCCTCCATTGTCACACGGCCTGTGTATGTGTCCCTCTGTGTGTCATATCCAGATCTGCCTCTCCTTTCTCTTGTGAAAACACTAGTCAGGGGTGCCTGGATGGTGTGGTCAGTTACATGTCCGATTCTTGGTTTTAGCTCAAGTAATGATCTCAGGATTGTGGGATAGAGCTCCAAGCCAGGCTCTACGCTCAGCATGCAGTCTGCTTGGGTTTCTCTCTCCCCTGCCCATTTCCTCATGCTCACTTACACGCATTCTCTCTCTCTCTCAAATAAATAAATAAATCTTTAAAAACAAAAACAGCACCAGTCATTGGCTTCAGGGCCTACCCTAATCCAGGAGGACATTATCTTAAGTGGATTACATCTCTAAAGACCCTCTTTATAAATAAGGTCACATTCACAGATACCTGGGATTAGGACTTGAACATATCTTTTTGGGGGGACACAATTCAACCCATTACACTGATTATGTAATGCAGTATGTAATGATTTATTTCACTCATTACCAGCAACATATGGGAAAATTAAAACTGCAAAGCAGTCTTATTTTCATTAATGATACAAGGATTATACTGGCAATTCCTCACTGGGTACCAAAGATATTGAATACTCAGAAGGAAACAAAAGGAATCCTTTCCTGTGGCAAACTGTGGCAAGACCATAAGCCAACATCAAATAAAATCTGGAAAAGGGCAGAGAACAGATTCATAAGTTCTAAGAATATTATCTTCGTGTATTAACTTAAGGACGAATCAATGTATTAATTTAAGGATGAAAAATGCAGATAAGAATAACCTGTAGTGAGTGAAATTTCATCCTTAGCATTATGAAATACTAGAAATAGAATAAAGCAAAATAAATGAGTTACTCTATACTTTTAATAGAATTGGAATGGGGTCTATTTGAAAAATAGGTTATGAAAAGTCTTATCTTTTTGGGTGGGATGTTTTATTATTATTTTTAAAGATTTTATTTATTTAATCATGAGAGACACACAGAGAGATAGAAAGAAAGAGAGAGAGACAGAGACATAGGCAGAAGGAGAAGCAAGCTCCATGCAGAAAGCCTGATGTGGGACTCGAACCCAGGCCTCTAGGATCATGCCCTGAGCGAAAAGCAGACACTCAACCACTGAGCCACCCAGGCATCCTGGGTGGGATGTTTTAATATAAAGTCTGATTTTTTTTGAGACTTTCAGATTTAGTATAGTTTCTGGGAGCATACATCCAAGAAATTATAACAAGATTTGTCCTAATCCATACCGAATTCCCTCTATATAACTAATTTCCCTGAATTTTTTATATAAAATGTTTTTAGAAATTAAAAAAACTTTCTGCAAAACAGAGTTCTGCAAATTGAACCACATTTGGCCCCAGACTGACACTGTTTGAGATGAAATGCTGTATGATGACAGCTATCATCATGAGGGGGCAGGAGACAAGAGGAGGGAGGACTGTGTTATCCCAGTGGATCTCCTTAATGGCTTTGCTGCTCTAGCCTTGATCCTATGATCTATCACACACTCCCCACTTTTTCTACCCAGTCCAGACCCCCTATCCACTGCAGCGGACCTCATTCTGTTGAACCATATCTACAAAAAACATCATCAGCTCTTTGCACCTCACCTCCTAGTTCTGAAAAGTGCTACTGGGGAAAATAAACCTCTCAGCTATAGAGATGGGTGGAGCTCCACAAGTTCATGGTTCCCACCCTCATCTGGGACTGTTGGGTTGACCTTGGAGGCCTCTGAACGATCCTGGCCAGGGTGCCCACGTGCTCTACTCCTGGGTACAGTGGGACATTCCCTTTTCAGCAACACAGGACTGCACAAGGATTCACCCCCAGGCTCACAGGATCTCTTCTCTAAATCAGGTGATATTAAATAGGCTGAAATGTCTTGAGAACCTACATTCGGCAGTTTTTGTAATTATAAGATTCTCCATTTGTGGAGAGCACCAGTAACAATAGCAGAGGAAAATCACTGGCAAATTCTGTCATCAGTATAACACAGTAAACTGACCATTCCCATTATTCTGCTGTCACAAATTGCATGTTAAAATGGACCTCAGTACAGAAGTATTGAAGTGCCAAGGTGTAGTTTAGAAGTATCTATTTGCCGATGTTTAAAGCTGGCCTGTGATCGCTTTGGCAGCACATAAACTAAAATTGGACTGATACAGAGGAAATCAGCATGGGTCCCATGCAAGGATGACAAGCATATTTATGAAGCATTGCATATTTTTTAACTGGACTTTAGGTAAAATTTTTTAAAAAAAGAAAAAGTGGGCGGGGGTGGGGGTGACTGGGTGATGGGCACTGAGGGGGCACTTGATGGGATGAGCACTGGGTGTTATGCTGTATGTTGGCAAATTGAACTCCAATAAAAAATATATATATTTCCAATGAGAAAAGAGTAAAAGCAAAAAAAAAGAAAGAAAGAAAGAAAGAAAGAAAGAAAGAAAGAAAAAATAATAAGTAAGTAAATAAATGAATAACAATGGACTATGCTTTATGCTTTAGATTTCCAGTTTGTTTGGGGGCCTTACTGTTGTTTGTCTTTATAAACAGTGACATGTGCGAAAGAATAAATGCCACGGAGCTGTTTAAACACACCCTCTGGGCTCCTTCTCCTTTCTGATGGGCAACAGGGAAAATTGCTTTCTATTGCTAGCCGTTGAGGTTTCACGATCGCCCCCCCCCCCCCGTATACCATTAATAATTTTTTTTGTTAGATTGCATAATTTATAGTATCAGTTGTGAATGCATAATGTAATACTGTATACTGAAGGGTAGTCTTTCTTCAAATAGGTTACTGAAAATGAAATAAATACCTAGATTAAATTTCCATACTAGGAAGAGAGAAATGAAATAATTTGCTGAGTTGCAAAATACGTAATAGACATCGTGGAGGTAATCTAAATTCCAAAAAATTACTTCATTGTTTTAGTCACGTCAGATGGTTTTCATTCTGAAAGCAATCCCTAAGAAAAATGTTGCGATAATTGTTGAGCAAAAATAAGTATTTTTCAATAAAATGAGTCAAAAAATAGTCTTTAGATATTAATAAAATGAGGCCAAATTAGTTTATAACTTACAGTATAATACAAAAAGTGACTGTATTCATTTTAGTGTCTGCTCTTGTGAATGAAAGAGCCACAGAACCTTTGAAATATGATGTAAGAGCTGGAAAAATTTTGCTTATCTTTAGATTTAACCCTACATTTTATTCTAAGAAAAGAAAATTACCAGAGGATTATTTATATTTCTAAAAATCTGTTGGTATTTCTAAAGACTTGTTTGCAGATTTTTTGTGCTTGTAAGGAATACAATTCATGCTTCATATTAAGAGGAATCTACTAAAATGACTACCTATTTTTTTTTTCCAAATGACCATCTGCTCCTTTCTCATGTCTACTATAGATCAATAACATTATTTAGTATTTCTTCTTTTGCTATTATCATCATCATATTTTTCATGGATCCAAACCCCTTATTTTACTAAGCTGTTGTCTTCTCAAGAAACTATCCAACTTCAGCAGTGGGATTAGTATTAGACCCCATGGGAATGTCAACTAGAATTTTAATTTTCTCTGGGCATTCAGCACCATTTGCTGTTTATTTCTCCAAAGTGGTTTTATTTTCATTACAATATACGATTATGTTCATTAGGACATGTGTTATCTTCTTTAGTGGAATCTTACTTTTTTCCCCTTTAGAAAGGAAGGAAGACAGGAGTAAAGGAAAGACATGGAAAGATTAATTCAAGCATCAACAGTGGTGAAATTCAAGGACGGGTTAATGACTTTGATGCCTTTAAAATAAGCATACATCAGAGTCAGTAGGAGAATCTGATTTGTGAAAGTAACAAGTTTTGATGATTTATATAAATGAATTGCTCCATAAAATTCGTCTTTTTTAGAGCCACTTATGATCTTTTGAGGCTGTTTTTGATACATATATATCTCTACTTTTAAAACGTACTTTCTACACAATAAATGTTTTAATACTGCCATTTGGTTAGGAGATGCTCTTAAACATACAGAACAGTTTTGCCTAGATTGTTTATTTAATGTGACTTGTAAAAACTGTAAATCATAAATTATTCGGTAGTTTAACATTTTCCCCTATTTTGAAGTACTAGTAAATAACACTAACATGATCATAATAATAATTAATACCCTTTAAGATGGAACTCTAGGGAAAAAATTAAATGCTGAATTTATATAACTTTTTTACTCTCTTCCTAAATGTCAGGTTGATTTACAAAAGCTTAGTAATTTTGCTGATGTCTGTCCATGTCTATAAATTCACTACATTTCTAAATTTAGAGATTCTTTGCTAAGATGATTAAAATATTTCCTAATTTGTTCTCCTAATCTTCTTTGGGTTGTGAACAAAATAAAAGGACTACAAACTCAAGCCAGAGAACTCATACGTAACCTTGATAAGCTTCCTAATGCTAATGTTGTTTTGATAGAGAAAACCACAAGTAATGCAAATAGCAGCCTCCACTCTCCAGTACAGGTGTGTAATAAGCGCATATAATTAAGCCAAAGATACATAATGGTTTGTTGTTGGATACGCATTTACAACAGCTGACTACGCTCTTAATGTGTGGTTCATGAGTTAGGTAATTTTCTTATGTCTCCTCTCCTTGAACAGAATATTCCTCATGGACTCATATACAAAATGATTCTGTGCCTTTTACAAAGTAGATTCCCACTGCTGCCTGTAATTTAGCGTCTTTGCCATATCAGCATTACCTAAAGATGATTAAAAAGAGCATGTAAATTCACAAACAAGTCATTTTATTCTTCAACTTAAATAATTTAGAAATGCCCCCCAAAAGGAAAGTTATCAAAATGTAAGCCTTTCGACATGGTTTCCATCTTCGTGAAATATATCAAGCGTGCATTTAATCACTGTTATGCATAAAATATGGTTTATGGCTCTGCTCTATATATCACATAAACTTCTTTGTATATTACGAATCTGAGTCCTTTAAAGGGCATAAAGCAAATATGAAACACTAGTAAGGGTTTTTAAAAATCAGTACAGATACAGGCAACAGTGCATAAAGTACTTGCAGTTATTTTTAATTCTATACTTCCATTGAGATTTTTTAAAATGCAAAACACATACACACATACATTTATACCGTCTTGGGGTTTTGAATTGGGCAGACTAAAAATAAGAATGATGATCCTATACTAATAGTGTATGAATTTCTTAATTTTAACACTTTTAATCCCTTTTCTCCTTTCCACTAGGATCCCATAAAACATCATGATACTGTAAAGAAATCTTATCATACAGGCACAACCAACATGAGGCTTACTGCTTTGTACCAGAAATGGTCAAAAAAGTCTATCTACTAAGATTGATAATGTGGAAAAAAATAGATAATGTAAATTTGTTTTTAAAAAGGTGATATCTTACATACATATTGAACTATAGTGTGTGGTAAAAATGGTCAGGATAATATCTGAGCTCAATAGCATTTTCCCATAAATTACTGTGTAGGTACCATTAATCATTGTATTCAAGTGCTATGCATCGCCTGCTTAATTCAGGTTGGTTCTGATTTGCACATCATTTCAAAGAATGCAAAAAAAAAAAAAAAAAACCCAGAAAAGTTTTACTTTCCACATTAGCTATACAGCTCATCTCTTCTAGTCATATCTCAGGACTGGAGGTAAATAATCAACCTGATTCCTTTGGTTGACTTTTAAAGACTTGTTTGCAATTAATTTGGGACAAAAACTGTATTTTAATTGAGTCTTTAGTACGAGCTGTAAGGAATGGAATTCCGTCCCAACATAGTCATAGTTATTTCCCTTGCTGTTGTTATTTTGGTTCCTCACAAAATAAACTAGTCATTCTTCTCTTCTTCTTTTTTAAAATTTTATTTACTTACTCAGGAGAGACACAGAGAGAGAGAGGCAGAGACATAGGCAGAGGGAGAAGCAGGCTCCCTGCATGGAGGCTGATGTGGGACTTGATCCCAGGACCCTAGGATCGTGCCCTGAGCCCAAGGCAGATGCTCAACCGCTGAGCCACCCAGGTGTCTCTCCTCTCCTCTTCTTGAGTATGTTGATTATATGTGTGCCTGTGCCATGAGTGTGACTGCGTGTGTGTGTGTGTGTGTGTGTGAAGGGGGCAATATGTCCTCAACCTATGTATGTGGTTAATGTAAGAGGCAGAGTGTGTTACGTCTCTTTTTTTCAAAAACTGAAATCACCCCCAAAGGGAACTCCCGTACCTTTCCATCGCCATGAAAAAAGAGGCCTCTGTTTCTAGCCTCTCTCCTCTTCCCTGCTTTCAAAGACCATTGAGTTCAGATGTGTTCTGGTCTTCCTTCTCCCCTTCTCATTCTCTCAGAGTCTGATTCCTGGTTCTGTCAGAATCTCATTTGCCCTCACCCCCACAACTGCTATTTTTAATCTCTCTCACTAAGGGACTCTCTGACTGCACTGGAACATATTCTCATTTTGGTCAGATGAGAAACACCCACCTGACTTTGAAGCTCCTTCCAGGTTTCCCCTTGTATTTTCCACCCCCTCTCAGTGTTTCCCATCCAAAGTGATAATACTTCTTCACATTTTAGTAATTTATTAACTAGCACTGATAGAACTTCAGCCCCTACCTTGCCACCAAACTGGGTGGCTCAGTGATTGAGAGAGCATGCCTTTGGTTTAGGTTGTGATCCTGGAGTCCTGGGATCGAGTCCCACATCGGGCTCCCTTCAGCGAGTCTGCTTCTCCCTCTGCCTGTGTCTCTGCCTCTCTCTGTCTCTCATGAATAAATAAATAAAATCTTAAAAAAAAAAAAAAAAGAACTGATGGTTACCAGAGGGGAGGTAGGTGGGGCATGGGTTAAATAGGTGATGCAGATTAAGGAGGACACTTGTGATGAGCACTGGGTATTGTATGGAATTATTGGATTGCTATATTGTACACCTGAGACTAATACTACACTGTATATTAACTAACTGAAACTTAAATAAAACTTAAAAAAAATGATCACTGAAAGTTATGTTGATACATGTAAATAAACGTTGCCAAGCAACAAGAAGTTCACAGACACAAAGTTTTGTCCCTGGCTGAGGCCTATTCATTTTGTAATTCATGAAGGATAGCGTAGGAGCATTCTCAAAGTTTCTAACAGATGCCAAGAATGTAAATTTCATTTCAGATTAAAATCAATAAGCATAAATGCTGATATAAAATGAAGATTGATACCAAAATAAAAATATTTCTATTACAAGCTCATTGTATAAAGATCAGAAAATACAGCTTAAGAAAAAAGTTAACATGATCTTTCAGCCATTCATCACTGTGGTTCACATTTTTCACTTTGAAAACTATGGTTATAGGCTTTGCTTGTGTGCAAATGCAAATATAAAAATTTTTAATGGCATTGCATGTTGCAAATATTTTATACCTTGCTTATTGAGTGGATAAATAATATCTTTGAAATATTTTTCCATGTTAGACATCTATTTTTTTCTTATAACTTTTATTATGTTGCTAATATATTTAAACATGGAATAATATTGTCAGTAGAAAAGTACGTATTATCCAGGTTTAACACATGTTGGTATTTTGTTATATTAACTTTATAGATTGCTTTAGAATGACAGGTTACAGATATGGCTGAAGGCACTTATTTAACTTTCCCTGATATTTTTAACCTCCTTTACTTCCTTAAAATGTAGATTTTCATTCATATTTTCTTTTACTATATAAGTATATGCCCATAAAATATATAGTGTAGCTTTGTGTATTTTTTAAATGTACACAATTGATTCTGGGTTTATGTACCTTTTTATACCTCTTGCTTTTCTTGTTAATCTTTTTTTTTTTTTTTTTTTTTGGTTTTTGTTTTGTTTTGTTTTTAGAGAGCAGGGAGGGACAGAGGGAGAGAGAGAGAATCTTACGTAGGTTCTGTGGCCAGTGCTAGAGCCTGACATGGGGCTCTGTCTCATGACTTGGGATCATGACTTGAGCAGAAATTAAGAGCAGGACACTTAAATTACTGAGCCACACAGGTGCCCCATTAATGTTGTTTTTGGTATCTGTGTTACTATATGAGGATCTCATTCATTTTACTTGACTTATAGTTTTTAACTATGTGAATAATAGATATGTTTCTACAATATCATTTTAAATGACTGCAGAATATAATAAATTTTGATGTGCCACACTTAAACCATTCCACTATCGTTTGGATTTTTAAACAAATTTGTGTATTACTTACATAAATCTTCTAAGAATATTCTTATAGTTATACTTTTGGTTTCATTTTTCATTGCTTTCTTGCTGGGCCAAAAGTTAAATATCTTAATATCTTAAATTAATATTTAAGATAATAATATTAAAATAATATTTAAGATAATATCTTAAATTTTACTTTATGTATTTCCAAATACATATATATAGAAAGAAAAATATATAAATTTATTTCTCTATTTTTATATTTCTACAACAATGAGTAAGAATACATTTTATTTTCCAGTTTGATGTATGACAAATAGGCCTACTATTTCAATTTTCACTTACTTGATTATTAAATATAACTTCTATCTTTCTTATTAGTCACTTGTATTTTTTTTGTAACTTCTCTGTGTATGCCCTTTGCCCATTTTTCTACAGTGTGCCGATCTGTTTCTTCTCTCTACAATTAAGATAATACTTATAACTCAACTCTCTGGCCTTCTAACTATTCACCACAAATAGTTTAGAAATTCCATGAAGTAAAATCTGTGTTTTCTGCCCTTGATAGAGCATTTTATTTTTTTAAACATTTTATTTATTTATTTATTTATGAGAAACACAGAGAGGAGAGAGAGAGGCGGAGACACAGGCAGAGGGAGAAGCGGGCTGCACCAGGGAGCCAGACGTGGGACTTGATCCCAGGTCTCCAGGATCGCACCCTGGACTAAAGGAGGCGCTAAACCGCTGAGCCAACTGGGCTGCCCCTGATGGAGCATTTTAAAAGCTGTTTCCTCACATCTTAAAAACTCCAAGTTTTATGCAAAATATTCATCTCTTACCATAATGTCGACATTTGATGACCTCTAAGTCGTTATACCTGAGGCCAATATAAACACAGTATTTCCTCAGCTTTGTGCTTGATTAGGTAATACAGCTAGGATTCAGGTCAGGGTTAACTAAGGAGGCTGGTAGGAATTCTTCATCACTTTTTTTCACAGCTCACTAATTATTTGTGAAGACTGAAGATATGAACCTAGTATTTAACCTTCTATCAGAGGAGCAACTGTTGAGAGTCAAGGAAACTTAAGCTACCAGGAGGTCTTGAGTACATTTCTTCTTGACCCTTTACTCTCATTCTGTACATGCCTTGGGACTGAGAAATTTAAATACTAATCATTTCAATAATATAATATTTTGACATAGATAGCTTTCGTATTAGAGGCACAATTTCAAGGCCTTTTTTTCCTGTCTTTCTACAAGAGGGATTCAGACATAAAGAAACATTTCCCTTCTCTCTCAGCCCAGTTACTGCCTCCTAATTTTGTGGACAAATCAATTTATGTCTGTACACAAACCTGTCCATGGCTGAGGATTTTCAGTGTATAGAAAAACAGAAGAAACTTTTCAGAGGGTAAAAGTGCCCTTTTGAGCATCAGTGGCCTTGCTACTTGTTTGAAAAAAAAAATGATGGGGTTTGAGTTTTAGGTGATCTTAAAAGTTTTATCAGATACAGAGGAGTCTGGCAAGACAGCAGAATAAGAGGATCCTAAGCTCACCTCTCCTCCAAATACAACTAGGTAACATCCCCACCCATGTGAATAACCTAGAAAACAACCAGAAGACTGGCGGGACCAACTCCACAACAGAAGGTACAGAGAGGCCATACTGAAGAGGGAGGGAAGGTGGAGACAGTGGGGGTGAAACAGACTCTGGCCAGTGGGGTCTGGGGGAGCCAGAGACATGGAGAGGGGAGAGAAAAGGACTATCACACTGGGGAGCCCCATGGGACATGATGAATCCCCACAACGTTTGGCTTTGAAAGCAAGAGGGGCACTTTCATGAGTTCTTAAAACCAGTGGGACTGAAAGCCTGGAACTTTAAAAACAGCAGGATTGGCTCTGGGAGAGCCTCGGGGACATAGGAAACTGAGTCCCCACCCTTAAAGAGATACCAAGACAAACAGCCAGTGGAGATGAAGCAGAGAAGCAGCAGTTTGAGACTGGCTTGGGGCATAGGGGAGGGAGAGTACTTTACTGATTTTGGAGACTGTCCCACAGAGGCAGGGATGCTGAGGGACTTCACTAGGAACAAAGGAGCTGTCATGAGCCATCTCTCCACCACTCCCTAGCACAAATAGAGCCACTTGTGGAAACCAGCCAGGTGAGGGAGGGTATTCACTACCTGACCTGCTTACCCCAAGCCCCGCCCCCATGCTTTGGCAGGACTGCTCTTCCCAGTCCCATTTGCCTCAGTTGTGGCCCTGCAGGTCACTCCCCCAGAAAATCAGTGCAAAGCTTGCTGACATCACATCTTCCAACCTGAGTGCTTTGCAGGGCTTTGGTCCCCGAAGCAGTAGTAAGCAGTGGTGGTGAGCTGTGCAGAGGCATGAGGTATACCTTGTTAAAAATGTGCACCCCACTCTGGCTGAGGCCCAAACATTGCCAACAACAGGCAAAGAGAGCCTCTGCAGATGACTGGGCTAAAGGAAAAAGTGGCCAGGATACAATGCAGGGCATTACAGGACTTCTTCATAAGTCCCTTACATTCAAGAGCAGAATACCTGACTTTTCTGACACACTGAAACAGCTGCAGAATTAGACAAAATGAGGAGACAGAGGAATATGTCCTAAATGAAAGAACAGGACAAAATCACCAAAAGATATTGAAGTGAAACAAATAGAATATGTCTAATAGAGAATTTAAAGTAATGATAGGGGCGCCCGGGTGGCTTAGTTTTGAGCATCTGCCTTTGGCTCAGGTCATGATCCTGGAGTCCCCAGATTGAGTCCTGCATCAGGCTCCCTGCATGGAGCCTGTTCCTCCTTCTGTCTATGTCTCTGCCTCTCTCTCTGTCTCTCATGAATAAATAAATAAAATCTTAAAAAAATTACATGGAGAGAAACAAAAATGAAAATGCAATGGTCCAAAATCTTTGGGATGCAGCAAAAATGCAGTTCAAGGAGAGAAGTTTGTGGCAATACAGGCCTACCTCAAGAAGCAAGAAAAATCTGAAATTAACAACCTAACTTTATACGTAAAGGAACTAGAAAAAGAACAAACCAAATCCAAGAGCAGCAGGAGGAAGGAAATAATAAATATTAGAGCAGAAATAAATGATAAAGAAACTAAAAAGACAATATAACAGATCAATGAAAACAGGAGCTAGTTGTTTGAAAAAAAATAAAATGAAATTGATAAACCCCTAGCCAGACTCATAAAAAGAGAGGGGGATGGGTGAGAGAGGAAGGAGGTGTAGAGGGAGATGATTCAAACAAAATCAGAAATCAAAGAGGAGGGACACCTGGGTGGCTCAGTGGTTGAGCGTCTGCCTATGGCTCAGGGCATGATCCCAGGTCCTGGGATCGAGTCCCACATCGGGCTCCCTGCAGGGAGCCCGCTTCTCCCTCTGCCTATGTCTCTGTCTCTCTCTGTATGTCTCTCATGAATAAATAAAATATTTAAAAAAAAATCGAAGAGGAGAAATAACAACAGGCAACACGAAAATACAAACAATAAGAGCATATTATGAAACATTATATGCCAACAAATTGGACAACCTAGAATAAATGATTAAACATATAACTTATCAAAACTGAGGTGGGAAGAAATAAAATATTTGAATAGACCAATTACCAGCAATGAAATTGAATCAGTAATCAAAAAATTTCCAACAAACAAAAGTCCAGGACCAGAGAGCTTCATAGACAAATTCTACCAAATTTAAGGAGGAGCTAATACCCATTCTTCTCAAACTTTCCCCAAAAATGGGAGAGGAAGGAAAACTTCTGAATTCATTCTATGAGGATAACATAACCCTGATACCAAAACCAGATAAAGACATCACACACACACACACACAAAAAAGCAAACTACAGGCTGAGATCTCTGATGAACATACATGAAAAAAATCCTCAACAAAATAGTAGTAAATCAAATCCATTAATACATTAACAAAACATTCACCATGATCAAGTGGGATTTATACTGGGATGCAGGGATGGTTCAATATTCGCAAATCAATGTGATGTATCGCATCAGTAAGAGAAAGGATAAAAACCATATGATCATTTCAACAGATGCAGAAAGAGCATTTAACAAAATACATCCATTCATGATAAAAACCCTCTATAAAGTAGGTCTACTGGGAATATACATCAACATAATTAAGGCCTTATATGAAAAATCCACAGCAAACAACATCCTCAATGGAAAAAAACAAGGGCTTTTCCCCTAAGGTCAGTGGACAAGGAAGCCCACTCTCAGTATTTTTTATTCAACATAGTGCTGGAATCCTAGCCACAGCAATCAGACAACAACAACAACAAAAATGAAAGGCATCCATATTGGTAAGGAAGATGTCAAACTTTCACTATTTGCAGATGATATGGCACTATAAATAGAAAACTCAAAAGACGCCACCAAAAAACTACTAGAACTGATAAATGAATTCAGTAAGATAGTAGGATACAAAATCAATACACAGAAATCCATTGCACTGCTATATATGAATAACCAAGCACCAGAAAGAGAAATTAAGAAAACAGTGGTTGGCCCTCATGCAAAATTGAAGGCTTAAACAAAGCAAATGAATGGCTTTGGGATATTTGATATCACATATTTTATAGACACATAAATATATTGCAACATGCAATGGTACTCACATTTGCCCAAGTCTATTTTATTTTTTTTTAATTTTTTTATTTATTTATGATAGTCACAGAGAGAGAGAGAGGCAGAGACACAGGCGGAGGGAGAAGCAGGCTCCATGCACCGGGAGCCTGATATGGGATTCGATCCCGGGTCTCCAGGATCACGCCCAGGGCCAAAGGCAGGCGCCAAACCGCTGCGCCACCCAGGGATCCCGCCCAAGTCTATTTTAAATTTATATTTTGTCAGCTATGTCTTATATCATCAGACATAGCGAAGTGTTGTCACAATTTAAGAAACCTGGGCTTGAGAAGCAAAGTCAGAATGCCATCAGTGCTAAAAGATCTGTGTGTCACCTGGTCCACTTCTCAACATCAGTATATGCAAATCCTTTAATCATTCAAGAGAGTTCTTTAAAAAAAAAAAAAGTTTATTTATTTGAGAGATACCGAGAGAGAGTATGAGTTGGGGAGAGTTGAGGAAGAGGGAGAAGCAGACTTTGCACTGATCAGGGAGCCTGACATGAGGCTTGATGCTAGGACCCTGAGATCATAACCTGAGCTAAAGGCAGACGCTTAACCAACTGAGGCACCCATGTACCTCAGGAGAGGTCATTTTCTTGTTCCTATCAATCTCTAGAGAGGGAGGTGTCGTGGACTCCTTTGGTAGACTGCTAGGATACCTCTAATTGTTCCCATATGCTTGGGAAGAGAAGCTTTGGAGACATGACAATTTTCTTCAAATATGGTTCTCTTTCTTTTTAAGTGAAATAGCTCTCCATAATTAAAAATTAATCAAAATTGTTTAAGTTCAAAGCTAGAAGGCCTGTGAACTGTCCTTTCCTTATTGCTACATGGAAGCACTGCTTTAGCCAGTAAAGAATAATCATCACTATCCTTTACCAGTCTCAGTTTTCATGAATTTTGAATATGGAAGGTCCTCAGGAATGCATTCCCCACAAAAAACAAACAAACAAAAAAACAAAAACAAAAAAAAACCCCACAACTTTCCTTGGTCTGAAATGCTGTCATTTAGAGGAACTTTAGATTTATTGGGCACTGCTCCAACAACCAAGCTATGAGCAGTGGACTTAAGTCATGAGAAAGGCATATTTTCATACAAGGTAAAAGACTTACTAACAATTAACTTGAACAGGCTATCTAAAAATCTAGTGGACTCTCAGTCTCTGGAATTGTCCAAGCAAAGATAGAATGATCATGCACTGAGGGTGTTGTGATAACACTCACAGGCTAAAAAGTTGAGTGGGACAGCATTTACATTACCTTCTACTATAAGGTTTAATGACTAAATGGATCAATTACTTTAAAATTTTCTGATGAGGGCTATCTATCTTATATTTCTTCAACAATCTTGGTGTCATTTATGAATTTTTCCAAATTGCTTACATATATAAATTTTACAAGGTCTGAAGCCAACTGTCACAGGGAACTGCTCACTCTGAGGGCTCTAAGAGATCCTTCGCTGCCTCTGCCATTTGCTGGAGGCACCAGGTGTCCTTTGACTGGTGGCTGTGTCTATCCAGTCTGTGTCTCCATCTTCATGTGGTCTTCTTCCTCTGTCCCAGACACATATAAATTTTAAATATATACGTATCACTGATAAGCTACATTTATCATAGACTATATATTTTAAGTCATAGACTTAAAACATTTGATAAAGGAGCCAAGAATATTCAATGGAGAAAAGAGAGTCTCTTTAATAAATGGTGCTAGGAAAATTGGATATTCACATGTAAAAGAATGAAACTAGACTCCATCTTACACTACTCACAAAAATTAATTCACAATGAATTAAAGACTGATGTATGAGGCTGAAACAATAAAACTCATAGAAGATGACAAAAAGCTTCTTGTTGATGTTTTTTTAGATAGGACACCTAACGCCAAAGCAACGAAAGACAAATGGTACTACTGGGACTACATCAAACTAAAAAGCTGGTGCACAGCAAAAGAAATGATTGACCAAATGAAAGGACACCTCAGGGAATGGGAAAAAACATTTGCAAACCATATATCTGATAAGGGGTTAATATCCAAAATACATAAAGAACTCATACAACTCAATACCAAAAAAAAAATCTGATTAAAAAATGGGACCTGAAAAAAAATTAAAAATAAAAAATGGGACCTGAATAGACCTTTCTTAATTAAAAAAAAAAGACTTTATTTATTTATTCATGAGAGACACAGAGTAAGAGAGAGAGAGGCAGAGACACAGAAGGAGAAGCAGGCTCCATGCAGGGAGCCCCTCGTGGGACCCGATCCCAGGTCCTCAGGATCACAACCTGGGACGAAGGCGGCACTAAACTGCTGAGCCACCCAGGCTGCCCTAGACGTTTTTGTATATATACATTTTTTTCCTGAGAGTATGCATGTGTGCATGTGAGTGAGGGTGAGGGAGGGGGAGGGAGAATCTTGAGCAGGCTCCACAACCAGCACCTGACTCGGGCTCTCATCTCACAACCTTGAAATCATGACCTGAGCCAAAATCAAGAGTTTGACACTTAACCAACTGAGCTACCCAGGTGCCCCTCTTTTTTTTTTTTTTTTTTTAAGTAGGCTCCATGCCCAGCATGCAGCCCAACACAGAGCTTGAACTCATGACCCTGAGGTCAAGATCTGAGCTGAGGGGCAGCCCGGGTGGCTTGGTGGTTTAGCGCCACCTTCAGCCGGGGTGCCTGGTCCTGGAGACCCAGGATCGAGTCCCACATCAGGCTCCCTGCATGGAGCCTGCTTCTCCCTCTGCCTGTGTCTCTGCCTCTCTCTCTTTCTGTGTTTCTCATGAATAAATAAATAAAATCTTTTTTAAAAAATGTGCTCAAAGTGGACACTCTCATTATCCCTTTAAAAAAAAAAAAAGATCTGAGCTGAGATCGAGAGTTGGATGCTCAACCAACTGAGCAACCTAAGTACCCCCTAGACATTTTTTAAGCAGATATGTGCATGGCCAATAGGCAAATGAAAAGGTGCTCACCATCACTAATCATTAGGGAAATGTGAATTAAAACCACAATAAAATATCACCTTACACTTATTAAAATGACTATTATTAAAAAGATAAGAGATAAGAAAGGCTGGAGAGAATGTGAAGAAAAAGAAACTCTCATGAACTGTTAATGGGACTGTGAGTTCATACAGCCACTATAAAAAACTGTGTGGAGATTCCTCAAAAAATGAAAAATAGAACTACCATGTGATCCAGCAATTCCACTTCTGGGAATACATCCAGAGGAAACACAAATACTCTATCAAAGAGATATCTGCAACCCCATGTTCACTTCAGCATTATTTACCATAGCCAAGACATAGAAACAACATAAGTATCCATCAATGGATGAGTGGGTGAAGAAGTAGGTGTGACACACACACACACACACACACACACACACACTGGAGTATTAGTCAGCCTTAAAAAAGAAGGAAATTCTGTCATTTGTGACAACATTTCTGGACCTTGAAGGCATTTTGCTAAGTGAAGAAGTCAGAGAAAGATAAATAACTGTATGATCTCACTTATATGGGGAACCTTAAAAAAACTAATCTAAACCCACAGAAAAAGAGATCAGACTGTGGTTACCAGAGCAGGGGTGGGGGAGTCAGGGGCAAGGGAAGTGGATGAAGGTAGTAAAAGGCATAAATTTCCAATTATTAAGATATATCAGTACTAGGGATGTAAACATACCACATGATGACTACAATGAACATTGTTGTATATCTGAAGGTTGTCAAGAGAGTAAATCCTAGGAGTTCTCATCAGAAAACCCTTCTTTTTGTTTTCTAATCTATGTAAGATGATGAGTGCTAATTTACTATTGGCAATCATTCCACAATATATGTAAGTCGTCATGATGCTGTGTATATACCCTAAGCTTATACAGTGCTGTATGTTAATTATATCTCAATAAAACTGGCAAATAAAATTAAGTATAGGCCACTGGGGAAATATATACCATTAAGGAATGCAGTGTCTGTTCATAGAGCACCAAAAATCTGTCCCAAAGTTAACAACTTAGCCAAAAGCCTGGTAATTTTCTCTGCACAAAGCTAAATAATGCATTACTTTTTCATTATTTTCCAGTTTCCCGGGAACCCACATTTTAAACCTTGACATCACTTTTGATTTCTCGTCTTCCTTTTCCACATCTGTGTGACATCTATTGTCGAGAGTTTTGCGCTATCTTTTCAATACATCTCCTCTTTCTCGTTTGCATAGCTGCCTCCCCCATTCCTCCTTTAGTGTCGCTCACTCAGACTATGACAATCACTACGGTTTACTCACATTTGTTCATTCAACAAATATGTAATGAGTTCCGCATCTCACTTGGTGCTAGGGCAGCCAACAGCAGGAAGACCCCATCCTCTAAGACTCAATCCTTACACAGAGAGATGGAATGAACAGTCCCTCCTCTCCCAACCCATCCTGCACACAACCTTTTCCTAAAAATTATGATGGTGATTGTATCATTAAAAACCTCTGGGGCGGGACGCCTGGGTGGCTCAGTGGTTGAGCACCTGCCTTTGGCTCAAGGCGTGATCCTGGATTCCCAGGTTCGAGTCCCACATCAGGCTCCTTGCATGCAGCCTGCTTCTCTGCCTGTGTCTCTGCCTCTCTCTGTCTCTCATGAATAAATAAATAAAATCTTAAAAAAAAAAAAAAACCACCTCTGGGGAGTTTGTACTCTGAAATTTAAGATGCTTCATGAACTGAACTTAAAATCTCTTACTAGGCCAATAGTACCCAGGCATCTCTATTTTTTCACTTGGTCCAGGAAACTGACAGGTCACCAGTCACAAGTATCCCTACAGCTTCCTGCCCCACCCTATTTTCTCAAAAATTGGCTCTTTTTACAGTGCAATGCCAGATGGCCCCAGAGTTCTTATCTCTGGTATATACACTTCCTGTAATTCCCTCCCACCTCACAGAACCTGTGAGTATGATGGGATGCCACTCCTGTGGTTAGGCTTCCAATCAGATGACTTGGTATTAATCAAAAGGGAGATCATGTGGGTAGGGCTGATCTCATCAGGTAAGTACTTAAGAGGACCTGGACTCTTCTTAAAATCAGCAAGACCTATCTTAATTATCTTAAGAAAAAATGACTCTTTGCCCAGCATGGAGCCCTAAGCAGGGCTTAAACTCACCATCCTGACATCAAGACCTGAGCTGAATTCAAGAGTCAAACGCTCAACCAGCTGAGCCACCTGGGCCCCCTTGCCATTTTGCTGATCTTGAAGGAACAAACTCATGTTGTAGAGAGAGCCACATGGCAGGAAATGGCAAGTTGGCAGCCACTAAATGAATGAGGAGTTAGTCCTACAATTGCAGGGAACTCAATTTTGCCAACCATCTCATGAGCTTTGATGAGGGAACCAAGTCACAGGGCAAAGTCTTGCTCTTGATCCAAAGCTCCTGATCCAAAGAAACTGTGAGCTAGTAAGTCGGGGATGTTCTAAGCAGCTAAATATATGGCAAGTTATTAGGCAACTAGAGAAAACTAATACAGGTTCACCTGGAAACATCCTACCATCCACCAGGACCTAGTTTAAATGTTTATCTCCTTCGTGTTTGCCCTGATTCCCCCCACCCAAAAACAATCTTTCTCTAAATTTCCATAGTTTCCCCCCCCCCCCCTCTTATGGCACTCCCAACTTGTATTATAACCATCTGTGTATGTCTGAGTTTTCCTCTCAAGCCCCTTGGGAACAGAGATGGCCTTGCAATCCAATGTGTGCGTCACGTTTTGTATCATCAGTGAAACACCTCTTCCCTTTTGTCGTCGGGTAATTATTTCTCAGGGATCCAAGAGTTAAAGCTTTGGTTTTCAGCTCCACACTCATTTTCTGGTGCTTATGAGCAGCTTCCTGTGACTTAGCCCAAGTACAGAATTTGGTGCCCTGACCCTCCCTCAAGCCGTCCTCCCAAAGGCTAATACTTTTGTCAGGGAGTAAATGACGTGTAAGTTCGACATAGTTAAAATCCAAAGTTGAAGGTCGTTTAAAACAAAATTCGGAGTGCAGAGATTTACAGAGAGGCAAGGTAGCCTCTAGAGCCTCCCAGGACGTCATGCCGCCGGCTGGACAGATGCCAGGGTTTGGGCAGTCGTTGCTCTCTGCACGTGTCACTTCCTTTTTACTCAAACCGCAGCTTCTCACACCTGTGTGTGCTCACGTGGATCTAAAGAAGAGATAACCAGGAACCCAGGCTTGAAAAAGAGCTTCCCCCGGCAGTGGAAGCATTACGGCCAGAGTTGGTTAATTGAAATCATGCATCGAACTAAGTTGCCACTCTGATGCGATCTGACAAAAATGATCATAGGATAAAATTGCCTCTTGCTGATCCCCACCCATCTTACATTTCAACTTGCAGCCAGATTGAAGCAAACTGCTCCAATTTACTGCTCCCGACCTGCTGATAATGGACACTTTGCTGTGCACTCTCCCTTCATTACTGCTCAGGTCAGGGCTGTTAACAGGGACTCTTGCCACTTTTGACAGATAGTCACTACCAAGATGAATGGCGGTAGCCACATGACCACTTAGGACCAGGCCTTCCCTCTCCAGCACCTTCAAAATGCCTTTAAAAAAAAAATAAAAATAAAAGACCACACTTCACTGTTTAACTCTTTATTAACTAGGAGAATCAATAGAAACCAGGCAACTGTGACCTCGTGATTCCTTTACTGTAGAGTGGCAAATATTTCAAAGACATCATTTAACAGCATTTTAAAAAGAAAGTTGCTAGTGAGGCTGCCTTTGTACATTTTCTTCTATTGGGGAATGGAAACGGGCTGTAAATGGAGTTCTTTGCGGGGAGGGAGGGAAACATTAGCCCGAAGTCTCAACTATGCTACATCTTAGGAAGAAGTGACTACTTTTCTGAGTTAAAACGGGCTTGTCTAATAATGACAAAAATGGTTTCTTAGAGGAAATAGGCTCTTTTAATTTCCACAAGATAAAACCCGAGAGGCTAGTACTCTTTTGATTGTTCATCGACAACCCTTTGTGAAAACTTTTTAATGCCAACATTTCTGAGTTATTCTATTAATATTTAGAAAGAAAAAAAAGAGGAATGCATACATCAGAATGTTATTTCTTTAATAGACACACAAGTTTTAAAAGCAAGCTAAAGGGGAATGTAGCACACATGTTTTAAGTTCCTTAAGGCTTCTAACTTAATTCTGTGTATAAACTATATATGCGGTTTGTATAGAATGCTCTCGTTTATGTTTAATTCCTGATCTGCTTATCATTTTTCCATTTGACAAACAGTCAAATGAGTGCTCAGAACTCTTATTAGATTTACACTGTGTTGTCTAATTCACTCTGCCTCATGAAAGCAGATGAACTATTAAATACCATAATCTGTTATCCACCATTAAAATTAATTGATTTTTATGTCACTTTAGAACTAATGAATTATTTAGAGATAGTCTTATAAACTACAAAGCATAGTGGGAAAGCTCTTTTATTCCCTATCATTTCTAGTAAGCCTGAACAGTCCTATGCCTTTGCTAGTTTTCCTCTCAGCAGAAATCTCAAAAACATAGCTGTTTTCAATAATTACATTTCATGGAGAAGAGCCACATTTATGAAAGAGATTTTGAAGATGTGGATGATGCTTAACATTGCTCCGGGAGAGGTTTGTCATATGGATGGATATTTCCAGATACAGTCTGGTGTTGCCATCAGGATAATATAATTGGAATGGACATGCTATTCAACAGAAATAAAAACCTAGCAAATAGTAATAATCATAAAAATAAATACACGAGTAGCATTTTATTGTGTTGCCTGAAAAAAAGTCTTACTTGATATTTGGTTCAAAGATTGTGTAGCTTATTACGATAATAGTTAAGTCATGGTTATGGAAAATTTATGATGTGCCAGGCACTGTGCCAAGCAATTTCAACACGTATTGTTCCATTTAATCCTCAAATACTCCCACGATACAGGCTTTATTTTTATCCTCATCTCACAGGTAGGGAAATTGAGGTTTAGAGAGATTGAGCAACCTGTCTGAATTCACAGAATTAACAACAAAGGAGTTGGGATGTGAGCTAGAGCAGTCTTACTCCAAACTTCTGTTGCACTCTGCTGCCTCTTTCTTCTCAATCTCACTCCATCACTTGGCATGGATGGTGAGAGGGGTCATTAATTGTTCATAATTTTTATCCATTTAATGTTTATTAAGAGATAATCCTTTCACTTGCAAATTGGCTCAATGAAAAAAAATTCTTGCTTTCTAAAATTATCCTCCAATATTAATAAAATTGCTCCGTGTAAATTGTAGCAAACTACCAAAGCACTGTGTTTAAGGGCACTGTTTTTCCCCCTGTTGCAACATGAACAATGGGCAGAAGGTAACAGTATGTCCACGTGTGCTGACGAAATCTTGAAAAGTGAGTGAAAAGGAGGACCCAAAGTAGTAAGGGCAGCACTTGTGATGAGCACCAGCTGTTTTATGGGAGTGATCAATCACTAAATTGCACACCGGAAACTAATATTGCACTGTATGTTAACTACCTGGGGTTTAAAAACTTGAAAGAAAAAAAAAATCAAAACCAAACAAAAAATGAAGTATCTCAAGCAAGCTAAGTGAAGGGACCATTTATTCTGGTATGTTGGGGACTATCCTATGTTTTGTTAGTGGTCCTGACATAATTATTCAAAGAATCCCCTTTTTATTCTCAATATTGTCTCAGTTTGAATAATAAGCTAGAGGGCTACCACAGTTTTAAGGGAGAAGTTATTCTGCTTATCAGTGAACTCCGCTGTAAACCACCTCTACCGATCCCACAGAGTTGAACAGGCTACTGCTTGAGTGAGCTTTAAAGATTTCAAATATGCATGCTGGAGCATCAGGAGGAGTCAGGGATCCGCTACACCAGACTCCTTACCCTCTTCTCTCCTTTCCTCTTTTCAGTGGGTCACTGTGATGGTCTTTTTTTTTTTTTTTTTAAGACCCTGTTTCTTTATTCATGGGAGACGCACAGAGAGAGGCAGAGACACAGGCAGAGGGAGAAGCACGCTCCATGCAGGGAGCCTGATGTGGGGCTCAATCCTGGGTCTCCAGGGTCACGCCCTGGGCTGAAGGCAGCGCTAAACCGCTGAGCCACCCGGACTGCCCATGTGATGGTCTTTCTGATACACCACCTTGACTGGACATAGACCCCAGTGACTCAATCCAACATGAAAATAGGTGTTGTTGTGCAGGTGTTTTGTAGAGGTGGTTAAAATCCATAATCGTTGACTGTAAGGGAGGTGAGCCCAAAAATTCTGGGTGCACCCCACTCAATCAGCTGAAATATCTTAAGGGGCAGAGCTGAAGTTTCTCAAAAGGAATTCTAGCTATGGACCACAGTGTCGCCAATGCCCAAGACTTCCAGCCTGACCACCTTCTCTATGGATTTCGGACTCGCCTAACCAGCACCTATAATCATATAAACCAATTCCTTGCCCTAAATCTCTTAATATTTATCTCCTGTTGGTTCTGCTTCTCTTGTTGAACCTGACTGATACAGTCCCTACTGCCTGTTGAGTCTTCCTTCAAGTCCTTTGCACCCTCCTCCAGGCTCTTCTCTATGCCTGGGTGATGCCAGTGGCTCTATGCCCCCCCTCTCTCCTCAGCCTGCCACCAAAACCAGATAAATGTTCCTAGATCACTAACCTCATAATTTAGCCTCTAATCCTTAGAAAGGTTTAATATGCCCCAAGCACTCTGCTAGATGCTGAGGATACAAAGATAAACAAAGCATACTTTGTTTTCGAGGGCCTCACCATGGTGTCACTCCCCAGCATAAAATTTGCAAAGTTCCCTCCATTGCATGAAGGACAAGGTAAACCACTCAGCCGGGCAAAGCAGACCCTGTCAATTTTAATCTGCCTCTCAGAACTCCGATTCCACAATGGCTTTAATGCACGAGCTTACCTGCTGTCTCCACCGCTTCCAACCAGGGAGCTTTATGTCTGTATTTCCTGTGTCTTCCATTTCAAGTCAGTGTTTTGCTGTAGGGGGGCAATACCGGCCTCTTTGAAGCAGAATGAGATTCAGATTATTACTCACAAAATTGCTGGAAGATCTGGCCACA
The DNA here is from genome assembly GCF_048418805.1 of Vulpes vulpes. Classification (NCBI taxonomy): domain Eukaryota; kingdom Metazoa; phylum Chordata; class Mammalia; order Carnivora; family Canidae; genus Vulpes; species Vulpes vulpes. The sequence goes on along the minus strand of NC_132786.1, from coordinate 100,260,263 downwards.
TGAGCCCGTAGTCCTTCAAGGGCAGCTCTCAGAATCCCACCGCCAAACTGGCCCATCATGGAAACGGCCTCCTGTGCCACCATCAGGAAGGTGGACAGCCCCCCCAACTGCCTTGGGGGGCCAGACGTTCTGTCTCAGGGTTGGAGAGCTGTTGCTTGCCACCGCAACCACATCTGCCTCTCAGCTCCCATGAAACTAGTGGCCGGTCACTGAGAAACTGCTACAGAAAACCCAACATCTCCATGACCACACTTGCCAACAGAAACCTGGGGAAGCAGCAGGAAGATGACTTCCTCACTGCGGCCATCACCTGCGTCTGGCCTGAGTGCATCTAACAGGCTGCAGAACTGCAGCTGCAAGGGATTCTGGAAAAACAAGGCATTTAGCTTCCCAGCTGCTTGTGGCCCAAGAAGGCTCATTGGAAGGAGACTAAGGGGGAGGCTGAGTGCCTATCCCACATTTTCCTTCCCTGTTGTTTTTTACCCACCCTGGGAAGTTTGTATGCCCATCTTTCTCAAATAGGATTCTTTGCTTTAATAAAAAAAGTCTTAGTGTCCTTAGGACATAGTATAATTTCTAGCACATAGAGGTGTGTCAGATATATATATGTATATATCTGAACATATATATATATGTTCAATGAATGAATGAAACACAATCATAACACTCCTTTATTGACACAATCACAATTATAAATTATAGTTTATCGTAAGTAAAACTTTTCCAACATATTATAGGAAGCATATGCTACATAGTGCCCAATAAAACACTTACATGTGGAAGGTACTCAATAAACATTTCTTGGGGATCCCTGGGTGGCTCAGTGGTTTGGCGCCTGCCTTTGGCCCAGGGTGTGATCCTGGAGTCTCGGGATGGAGTCCCAGGATCGAGTCCCACGTTGGGCTCCCTGTGTGGAGCCTGCTTCTCCCTCTGCCTGTGTCTCTGACTCTCTCTCTCTCATGAATAAATAAAATCTTAAAAAAAATATATAAACATTTCTTGAATGGATGTGTAAACACAGTGCTATCAAAGAATAGGGTCTGATACGCATGCCTCAAGTAGACCTGCATCACCAGCATCAGTGTTTCTCTTGGATACTAAGTCATTGGACTGTAAGGTAATATTTTATATATTATAGAAACCCATTATATAAATATTGCCTCTATGTTTATATGTTTTATCTCCTAGGAATTCTTTTTATTGGGTGTCTCTTCCTCCTAAAATAGCAGCCTAGTGAGAACTAATTTTATACAAGCACGATATAATTTTCTGAATAATATACTTCATTTTAAAAGGCTAATGATAAGGAAGATTTATATAATACTCATGCTTCTGATCATTTATGTTCATAGTGGGGAGAAAGGCAAATAAAAACTAACTGATGGAAGTCGGGGCATCATTTGATGTGGTCATGATGTGATGGTTTGTATGTTTGTGTCACCTGAAAATTCACATGTTGAAGTCCTAATGCCCAATGTGATGGTGATAGGAGGTGGGGCCGCTGGGAGGTGATTAGGTCATGAGGGTGGAGTGCCTTGAGAACAGGATTAAGGATCTTAGAAAAGAGACCCCACTGAGCTCTCCAGGCCCTTTCTGCTATGTGAGGACACAGTAAAACGTCTGATGCTCAGAAGAGGGACCTCACCCGACCATGGTGACACCCTGATCTTGAACTTCCAGCCTCCGGAACTGTGATAAATTCCTGTTGTTTATAAGCCAGTCCGTGGTATTTTGTCAGACTGGTCTAAGACATATGTCAAATATATAAAAACTGCCAGAAGGAACAGAAAGATGGCCCTTGCAAGAATGGGATTAAGTACCACACGAGAGGCTTGTTGTTAGAATGCATTTCACCCCCATGAAATCTGTCCCCACACACATGAGGTGCAGGTCATGCGCATTATGCCTCTTGAGAAACTTTCAACAAACTGAAAGAAGAATGCTTCAGAGTTGGATGATTCGACATCTGTACTATAGATCCTGTAATAAGTCCTGTGATGTGCTGCCCACAGGAGGGCAGGCCGTGCCTCATATTCACTACCTAACAAAATGCCTCAGGATGTCCATCCGTGGATGGGTAGGTTGTTCCTGGAAAGGTTAGTTACTCTGCTTCTCTGTGTATTGAGTTAGGGAAATCACTGCACTCTCTAGAAGTCTTACCACCATTTCCTTAGAAACCCTTCATTAATTTGAGCTATTTAAACTTAATTAAAAATTATGTATTTCTTTTCTATGAAATTGAAACTGCTGTAACATTATATACATTTTCCAAAACACGTTGTAGTTGAGAAATTTTCTTTGCAATGACTTCCCTCATTAACATTTTCATGACAATATATTAGGCACACCTTTAATACTGTAGTTCAGGGTTTTTCAACCGTGGCATTAGGAGCATTCTGGACTGGGTGCCAGGGTGGCTCAGTGGTTGAGTGTCTGCCTTTGACTCAGGTTATGATCTCCGGGTCTTGGGATCAAATCCCATAAGGGGTTTCCCATGGGGAGCCTGCTTCTCCCTCTGCCTTGTCTCTGCCTCTATCTGTGTGTCTCTTATGAATAAATAAATAGAAGCTGGGCAGGGTGGGTGGCTCAGCGGTTTAGTGCCACCTTCGGCCCAGGGTGTGGTCCTGGAGACCCAGAATGGAGTCCCACGTTAGGCTCCCTGCATGGAATGGAGCCTGCTTTTCCCTCTGCCTGTGTCTCTGCCTCTCTCTCTCTCTTTCTCTCTCTCTGTGTGTGTCTCTCATAAATAAATAAATAAATAAATAAATAAATAAATAAATAAATAAATAAATTCTTAAAAAAAAAAGCATTCTAGACCAGATCATTCCTTGTTGTGGGGACCATTCTGTACAGTTTAGGATGTTGGACAGCAACCCTGACCTCTACCGACTAGTTGCCAATTGCAAATTCCTTCGCCGTCCAACTCAACTTGTGATAACCATAGCTATTCCTATTCTTGCCAAGTGTCCCCTGGTGTGTCAAAGTGCCCCCTGGTTGAAAATCACTGCTTCACCTCTTTAATGTCAAAGTTCTTGGTGATCAAAGAGCCATTGCTAGAAATCAGAACCAAGGCTGTCTCTTCATAGAAATAGAGAAAATCTTTTTTTTCTTTTCTTTTTCTTTTTTTTTTTAGGTAAGCTCCACACCCAATATGGGGCTTGTACTCACAATCCTGAGAATGAGAATTGTATGCTGTACCGACTGAGCCAGCCAGGAGCCCCTAGAAAATCATTTCTTTTCTGTGTGTGGGAGATGTAAGATGTGGCAGTTATTTAAATCAGTTTAAAGTGACTCAAAACATGAATTTTTCCATTATTTAAGAAAGATAAATCTGAGATGCCTGGTACCCACCCTATATTTACCTTGTAAATATAGAGATCAGAATCGTTGGAATTTACATTTCAGTAATCAATTTATATTTCAATACCAAAGCTTTATTAAACTTTCTTCATTTGGACTTCAGTTAAAACTGAGCTAAGTCTTGGGGTACCTGGGGGCTAAGTGGGTTGAGTTGGGTGGCTGACTCTTGATTTCAGCTCAGGTCATGACCTTGGGATCATGGTCTTGAGGTCCTGAGATTGAACCCTGCGTGGAGCCCTGAGGTGGGCTCATGCTCCCTGGGGGGTCTGCTTCTCCCTCTCCCTCTGCCCCTCCCCCTGCTCACAAGCTCTTTCTCTCTAAAATAAATAAATAAAATTTTAAAAAAGACCCCAAAACTGACTAACTCAGGGTAGTGTGTGTTAGTTCATCTTTTAGGCTTATCCAGAAAGAAACTACCACAGAGTATGCAGGAGGCTTGACCCTATTTTATAATAGAAGAGAGGTGTATTTAAGTTGCATCTTCTTTGCCCTTGCTCCTCTAGCTCCTAAAATGAAAACTTGAGTTGTGTGTGTGCTGCTGGTGGGGAGGGTGGGGTGGTCTGTCATACAGCTTGAACAAATGTCCCGTGAGTCAGGTCATTTGACCCTTAAGAGAGTGAGGCTGTTCAACTGAAGTTTTCCCTCATGCCACTTGGGCAAATTCCACGTTGTTCATGGTTTCCAGACAGTGTTCTTGGTGGCTCCAGCCAAGACCTTCTAGCTTGCCATCCTCTACCTTTTGCTCAATCCCAATCTCGTTGTATTTTAGGTGTCCTGCCACAAAGAAGACCTCACCTACTGAATCTCTGCATCTTCCTTTTAAAACACGCTCCTCTCTGTTGTTTTAGAGGATGGCTTTGAGTTTTTTAAACCCATTCTCAGTTATATATACTCAATTATATCACATGAGCACAAGGAACCTGTATTTCTTTTGTCCTTCCCAAGCTAAATTGTGGCTCAGCGGCACAAACACTCCATAATTGCTGCCTTAGAGCGCAGCCAGGAGAATGTGAGGACAATCAAACAGAGATTACTGATGTTTCCTTTGTTTGTGCTAGGAAAGCATGCCATAACCCACTGGCCACCAGAAGCACACTTTAATGACCCAACTGCCTCTTTTCAGCACCTACAGAAGCAAGAAGTTCTTTACTATTTGTGTACTGGGCTGAAGTGGTCTATGACTTCCTGGATTCCCCGAGGCTTTCAGGCAGTGGTTAACATTCCAGTAAGTTCTTGATCTCTGTGATAATTCCCACATTCTCCAGGCCTGTACTGGGTGTGGGGTGCTCTGTCCCATGACACTGAACACAGTTGACTCACTGTATCTAACTCTGTTCGGCATATATCTCAGGGAGTTCCTAAAGGAATCCAGGGCAACGGTAAGCCCTGAGGTTGCTAAGTCAACACTGAAGCACTTCTGCCCCACTTTATCATCTGCAAAGCCACTTGTGGATCCCTTGTGGATCCCACAGAGTGGATGGTCTTCATGGAGAATGCAAGCGATCAAGTTTGTCTTTAATTTGTTTAGTCCATGAAGCTAAGTGTGGGTACATAGGGAAATGAAGCCATAGATTAACAAAATTACAAACCTGCCACCTACTGTTTTGTGCTTTCAGGGCCTCAGCTAAAATGGATTCAGAAAGAGTCCTGTGTTAATATACCATTACATTTATATAGTAAAGAACAGGTTGGTATAACAATGTCTTTGCAAACTCCTGCATTCAAAGCCAAGAGACCTGTGGTCTCTGATGATCTTTGGCCACAAAATAGTTTTATGCTTAGATGCGCCACAGTGCATCAGAAACAAGGGGATTAATCCTTTAGGGTCTCCTATGCTAAAGGACTTCAAAGTGAGCCTCATGGCAGAGAGGAGTCAAGAGAAATGACCTCTGTGGATGATGAGCATTTATCCAGTAGGAGATAATGTTGGGGGTGGGGGAAGAATGTGCTGATTTTTTGGTTCTTCCCTAGTGAGGAAGGCGGAAAAAAGAGATGGATTTATGTGAGTTTGGAAATTGCCTGAGTTGCTTTCTAGACAGGTTTGAGAGTTACTGTCCCACAACCAATATTGGGAGGTGAAACATTCCCAACTCCTTTCAACTAAATCCTCCTTGGATGGATGCTTAACAGGAACCAGATACCCACAGAGACCCATGGCTCCCTTGTACTTGATATTTGGGAGAACTCCTCTCCCTGATTCCTCTACAAGAACAAGCCGTTAGGTTAACCTGGTAGGAAATTCCTACAGCAAGTATTAATTGGCACCTGCTAAGTTCTGGGTGTTAGAGGTTTTTCCAAGTGTTCGCAACCGTGAACAAAACAGACCAAATCTACCCTCAAGGAGCTTGCATTCTAATTAGAGGGCTAATAAGATCCAATGTTTTGAGACCTCACTATGAGTCAGGTATGGATTTAAGCACTTCATTTGTATTATCACAATCCTTACCACAACCTAGAATGTAAATACTATTATTGGTCCCATTTTGCAGGTGCAGACACTGAGGTCAGCAAGCAGACTAACTTGCCTAGATATGTTGGCTCTTGAGACAACCATCTCAACCACGATCTGATCTTTTGGGTCAGAAGACAGAGGGATTTAATTGCAGGAGGGATTATTATGGCAAGGCCCAGTTGCCCTTTATGAGTTTGGAGACTGGTGCCAATGTTTTAATGCCTAAATACAGTCCTCCAGGGCAGCAGTCAAGATGGAAAATTCTCATGCATGCTGCACCTGTGTCCATGAGAATGCCACATAGAACAAGTTCCCTTGTCCTCTCTTGATTCAGGCCAGACTGCAGTGGCTCTGCTTATGTAAGTTAGTTCCAGTGAAACTCTTTACCAGGGAGTCTAATCTGTTCATTCTGTGTTCATTGAGTCAAGGTTTTGTTCCTGAAGCCCAGCTCACTTAAGACGCCCTCCATCAGAGAACCTGTTTATCAGGAAGAAGCAGCACGGCAGCTCATAAAGTTTGAGGTCACACAGCTCACAGTGGAAAGAGTCCAGGAGCAAACATTTCCTGGCTAAACACTGAAGATTTGCAGTGACAAGGTGGTGAAAAGAGAATCACATGTGCATAAACGAAGCCACCCAGACGTACACACACACACTTACCCATTTCCTACCCAACAACAACAACAAAAACAACAAAACTGGCCACACACAGCCAGATGTATAAGTTTGCAGTGAGAACAAAGGCAGCCATAAATATTCCAAGGAGCCAATAAAAAGAAGAAGATGAAGAAGAAGAAGAAGAAGAAAAAAAAAAAAACCCAGGAGTGGTTAGCTCTCCAGAGTAATGGGCTCCATAAAAGCTTTTATTGTTAAGAGAGTTACTTTACTAAGAGCTATGTGAAAAAAGTCGAATGAATGTGAAAAATTGCATGCAATAACCTGAGCTGAAAGATGATTATCAACCTCCGAGTCTTGTATTTTGGAGCAAGTCAGTGCTGCTATTAGAAAATTGCCATTGTAGTTAAAGAAAAGCTTGTTTTGTACTTTTCTCCCCCTTCTGGGTAAACAGAGAGTCAATACAGGCTTCTCCTCTGTGCTAGCCCACTTATTTGAACAATTATTTTAAAGATGTAATCCAATCTTACCATCTTTTGAAAGTACAACGCTGGTGAAATTTTCCAGCAGAGTTCTACACACACAACTTACTAAACCCAGAATTGAGTTATTTCCAGTGTGTATTCCTTCCCTCCCATCTGCCCTTCACCCCCACCCCATTCTTTAGCCATCTGTTTGTTTTGTCATTGGCTATTGACAGGATAGTGGGTGACATTTAAGGGAGTGGACCCATCTGCACTTCAACCATTCAAAGACTAGCCAACTAGAATGGTAAAAACTTGGACTTTTTTTTTTTTACATTATTTTCTTAGGCTATTTGTGTGGTTTTCCTGATCTCAGGATGAAAGACCCTGCTCTACCCTTTCCTGGGCTGATGGAGGCAGTACAACTTTCCAAAATGTTGGTGTAGGGGGGAAATGTTGGTAATTTGTTGAGGAGATATTGTTGTGTAGGTATTAATGGTTGATGTTTCTAAAGTTCATTAGAAAGATGTTAGAATATTCTGGGACAATAAAAAACTGCTTTGTTATTGCTTTGAGTTTACCCTGATGGAGAGTTATCAAAGGTCTAGTTTCATATGCAGGACATGCAACAATATGGTGTAGACTCTTTGGAAGTTCCAGGTAAAATTAGGACCAAGCTCATTTAATCAGATATCAGGAAGATGGCTTGAGTGCCTTCAAACAACTCTTCTAAATATTTTTAAAGCATTTGGATAGAATATGTAGCAACTTTCTTTTCACAGGTTGTCTAATCAGCAAATTGAATCTCAATAAGTGGCACCTTACATAGGAAACACTAAGCTGGCTTTTGCTTTCTATCTAGTATACTCTAGGACCCCAGCCATTCTCAGTACCAAGTAAGGGACCCTGAAGCTTTAGGTTCATTAGCTCCATAGGAAGTCCACCACTGACCTGTTTGTTGCTTTGTGTCGCATGAACCAGAATGGTCAAAATACAAATTCATATATACCTTTCATGGTTGAAAGTATGTGGGTGGGAGAGACACTGATAAAGGTTATCCACCCTGCTGATTTCTTCTTACAACAAGCACATAAGAGAACATGTGAATGGAGTCTGACATGAAGGGAAACATGAGACTCTTTGCCACAAGTGCTAAGTCAGTCTACTGGAAGACAGGCAAAGTGAGGGAAGGGAACAGAAAGCAGTTCTGTCTAGATCACTGAGATCTATCAGGAAACACAACTCGTCTTTTCCTCTGTCTTGGATCTATCTATGCATCCTGTGGGAGCGCCTTGAGTAAATATTGTGAGTATCCTGGATATATATATATATATATATATATATATATATATATATATATATACATATATATATATATATACATATATATATATATATAAAGGTAAAACCAGTAGGATTTTTTTAAATAATAAATTTATTTTTTATTGGTGCTCAATTTACCAACATACAGAATAACACCCAGTGCTCATCCTGTCAAGTGCCCCCCTCAGTGCCTGTCACCCATTCACCCCCACCCCCCACCCAACCAGTAGGATTTACTAACAGTTTGAATATGTGATATGAGAAAAAGAGAGGAGTCAAGGATAACATACATTTTTTTTTTTAAATCTGAGCAGCTGGAAAGCTGGAGTTGCTATTTCCTGGGAGAGCAAAGCTAGAAGAGGACTGGATTGGGGAGAGGTGCTCCATTTTAGTCATGTTCGATCTCCTAAGGGAGGTACCAAGCTGGCAGCTGGACACACAGACTGGAGTTCAGTGGGAAAGTTCGGTAAAAATGGTGGGCTAGGAAATGCTTAATAACTAATTCTCTGGTGGAGAGGAAAAAGAGGCTCAATATGTAGTCAACTTCTTTGGTGTAACTGCTTCACCATGGTTGAGTTCTAGTTCCCAACCTAACGGCACTATTATTAAATACAGATTTGGGAAGAACTGTGCTCTGGGGAGCCCAGGCCAGCTGGCTCTGGCATGTCACTGGGAAGAGAGATGTAAGCGTGGGAGTCACTAGGATGTACAAGAGCCTTGAGAGTGAACGATGGCACTTTTGGGAGTGAGTAGAGATGAGAAGCTATATAAAACCTGCACTGTCGGCACTTCACTGTTATGTGTTTGGAAGATGATGAGGAAGCGAAAAAGAGGGGAAAGAGAAGGAAACTAAGAAATGTTTCAAGAAGGATGGAGTGGACATTTGTCAAAAGCTACTGATGGATCAGGAAGGATGAGAACTGAAAATAGGCCCCTAGGATCGGCTCTGGCACTTTAATAGCAGCAGCTTCAGGGAAGCAGGGGAAACGAAAGCCTAAGTTGCCCACCCGCACCTTCTTCTCAAAATAGCAACAGCTGGAGGCAGGGGTGGCTTTGGCAGCTGAACCCTGTATTAAAATCTTTAAAATGCACTTTGGGCCTTTGAATTAGAAGGGATTTCAAAATCACATGATGTCAGGACTGGAAAAAACAAAAATCTGATAGACCGCTCAGCTCAAGATAGCTCAAAGCCTTAGGAGGAAAGAGGGGAAGGGACTGGCCTATGTTCAATAATTTGAAAAGGTATTTTAAAATCTATACAAATCCCTAGTCATTTTAATTGCCTACTGTTTCATGTAATTCTGTGAATAAAAATCAGCCCTTTCATTCAAGTTTACTGACCAACAACTTCCTTTAGCTTTGCAGAGATTTTACAAGAGTTTGGGAGGGCATTTTTTTTTCCTTAGAGTCTGAGCAGGTGTTTCCAGCTCCTGCTTTAGTCTCATTGTTTTCTTGGCTACCTCGCCTTCTTGCACACTGTTTAGTACAACTACAACGAGGAATATCTGGGATGCATATATTCACAGGTAAATATTATCAGTGTTTCTGTGTAGGCCATCCATCTCTAGGCAAATCTATTACGTATGCAATCTCATTTCAGGGGTAGAACTAATTTTCACTGGTGGAGCTCTTTGCTAGCCCTCATTTGATCATTCATTCATTCAAAACACAGTGAAGTGGAGTGATTGTGCAGAGGGGGCTGGAAAGGAAAAATTTTCCAGAGGAAGGATCATCAGCAGCAAAGACAAGGAAGCATCAGCAAACATACCATGTTCTAGAAACTAAATCTCTAAGTAAGGCTGGATCTTGCAGGGGTGGGATTAATGAACTGTAAGAATAAAAAGATAGGCTTCTAAGGACCTTATAAGTGATGCTGAAAGGTGGTTCTTTTTTCTTTCTTTCTTCTTTCTTTCTTTCTCTCTTTCTTTCTTTCTTTCTTTCTTTCTTTCTTTCTTTCTTTCATGGAGAAGTTATTTCAGAAAAAGTGAGATTGAGGATCCTTACCAGAAGAAAACTTGGGAACCATTAACCTATCTTATTATCTGCGTTTAGCTGTGTGTTCAAACTCCTTCATATAGTTTGATTTTAATTTTTCTCAAAAACCATCTTCCCTGCTGTCCTTCCCTCCCCAAAGGAAGAGGTCATTAGTCCTTCAAGAGTTCTTGCCAAACAAACAAATTAAATCGGGCAACCCACACCAGGGCAATTCTCACATCTCCAGGCATGTATTCTCAGGATTTTGCTGGATTTTTAAAGTAATCACCAAAAAGAAGGAACCTTTTCTGTTTCACTCTCTGCTGGGTCATGAAATGAAATTTCAGTCCTGGATTTTCAGATTATAGGCTTCATCCAGTTAGAGGCAAATACAATTTTTAAAAAAAGGTCTCTGTAAACACAGCTTTTGTTGCTAAAGGGCTAGGGATCATCTGAAACAGGCATCAGGGTAGAATTAATATATGGACAAGTATAGATGAAAAGGAAAAGTCTTGGAGGTTAGCAGGCATTCACATTTTATTACTGATTGGTTCTTTGATTGGAAGAGGTCAGACTTTACATGTTTGTACCAACAACACAATATGTATAAATTATGGAAAATCATAATCATGTGTTTTCATCTGTACCTGTGCAAAAATCTGTTGTGTATGAGAACATATTATCAGGCCGGACAAATATTGAAGTCACTATTCTACAAATGGGAGAAAGCGATGAAAAATATAGGTATCCCCATCCTTAACCTTCTATTCCATTGGGGATTAAGGGACCATAAACCAAGTAAGTCAGTTACAAACTATGTTAGAAAATGATGAGCAAAATGCAGGAAAATCAAGTAGGGAACATGACAGGAAGTCGGGGGATGCAATTTGCAATTTTATTTTTTGTACTTTTATTTAAATTAGGTCAGAGAGAACTTCATCTCTAGGACCAGTCATTGGGAATCTTGAATGTCTCCCCACCCCCCCAGGAGGCTGAGCCCTCTGGCCAAGGCGGGTAGACCTGCAGGGAGGTGAAGACCCACCCTTGGCCCATCACACTGAGCCTGAGAAGGGCAGTGTTCAGTGGGTCAGCTGAGCTTGCTGGCTGTGCCCACCCTTCCTCTTACCAAGCATATATGTTGACCTTTGCCCTCAAGAACTATCAACACAGAAAGTGGACATGGACAAAACAGTAACTAGTAGAAGCAAAATCTCCTCCTTTTTCTACCTTCTCTCTGTGCCAGACTTGGGGGATAATGTGAATCTTTGGGGAGCCAATTTAGGATTAAATAATTTCATTATTTTAGGACAAGTGCTCCTTTCTTTAAAGAATGGGATCCCCAAAGCATTGGCTCTCTGGTTTAAGCAGCTTACAAAGCACTTGGGGATCCTGTTATAAAGTCAAATTCCTGGCCATGTCTCCATAGGTTTTCAAGTCTGTGTGGGTCATTTTTCCCCACCTCCTTGATATAGGGACTGTTCTCAAACTGAATTTTGAACCCCACTGTCTCAGGGAGGAGAGAATAACTCTGAAAGTCACTGTGTGCTTGATTGGGTGAGTATCAATCTCCAGGTTCCCTAAGCAGGCTCGGCCCTTGCTTGGGGAGGGAGAGACAGAGAGAGAGAGAGTTTGAGAGAGAGAGAGAGAGAGAGTGTTCTGGGGGCGAGGTGGTTGGCAGGGAAGAAAAAGAAAAAAAAGGAAAAAAGAATCTGAATCTAGACTTGATCTGAAAGGAGGAAGGGAAGGAAAAGAATGTTGCTGACTGGGACTATCCTGGCTTGGGAGACCCAACATCCGACAGTAAAGATGGGATTTCAGAGATAAGTGGCTTCCTGGAGGTTTATGCTGATTGATATGCTTCATTGTGTTCTCAAGATTAGAGAAATAAGAGAAATACAGCTTGATAATTAACGAACAGTTAGGAAACCTTGAAAACACATGACAGGTAAGTAGATTTATTAAAAGCAGTCCTGACATGCCCATTTTTCAGAGTTCAGTGTTTCACTCACAGAATATAAAATAAAGGAAAAAATCCAAGATTTATTTTTATATTTCACATGTTTGGTTTAAATGAGAATACTTCATAACCGAGCTGTATCTACTTGACTATGGAAACCTGTTCCACGAAACAGCTAGAAGATACCAGGACACATTTCATTTCTCCCCCACCTAGTATTTTCCATCTCATAGTCAACACAAAAGGACAAGGTAATGCACTGAAGCAAGAGATACAAATGACCAACAATTCCAGGTGAAAAGCTAAGAACAGATTTATTTTCTAATCTTCCTAACTTATTTAACTTCCTTTTGCAATCTTCATTTTAAAAAAAGTTCTGTTTTTCCCTTCTTTTTATGAAACACACACACACACACCCTCATTTACACTCAGGTGTAAATGACTGCTAATGCTTAATTTCTTAAATCTCCTACAGAAGTTCACTTTTGGACAGAGTTCAAGAGGACTTGAATCAAATGGGGAAAAAAAGATGCTAAGTATCACATTAAAAAGTCACTGATCTGGTACAGGAGGTATTTTCTTGGGCCCTAAAATCGCTTCCCTCTCTTCTTTCTCTAGTCAAGCAGTTTAATTATTTCAGCTCTCTGCTCACTGACTCCCTCATTCAACTCATTTACAAAACACCACATCACTGATAAGAGAAAACTCTGAACTGCTTCCAGCCAGCAGGTTAAAGCGAGAGTTGGAGAAAATGAAACAAAGAGACCAGTACTAAAAGAATGATGACTAAGAAACCAGAACTTGAATAGAGTGGCTAAATAATACCGAAAGGGAAAACTTTATACATACCTAAAGCCATAATTGGGCAGGAAGGCTGAAGGCTTCATCATGTTAGACTACACAGGGTCACTTGTTGAACACCAGTAGAATATTTTGTTCATAATGAGACCTTATTGGGTTTGGTTGCTGTAAGCTTTTCAGCTTCTAATTATGGTGTTTAGAAGACAATGGAGACAGCTTAAAATAATAAGAATGCTGCTAAAACTAGTAAGATTGCTGTGGTGTTACAAAGAGAAATGTTGGCTCTCTGTGTATAGTATACATTTAACCTGTCAGCAAACACAGAGCGTTTTACAGGTAAAATGTAAAGGGATGCATTTAGGAACCATCACACGAATGATGAGGTTTTTCGTTTTGCTTTCAAAACGAGCTGCTTAAGTTATAATACTAGTTTAATATAAATTAGAGTTTATCCTTTTGAAACCACTTGCAATTTGCTTCTGTTAGGCCCCAGGTCATTATGATGCAAAGTTAAAGGTTCCTGGAACATAATGTGATTCAGGCTTGCGTTCTTGTTGCCATGTCCAATTCAGCTGAAAATGAGAATTATAGTGAGAGCATTTCCTGGTCTTTGACCCTTCCTGTGAGCTTTTTAAAAGCAGGGTTTATGCAGAACACTAACCTCATTCTCAGACATTCAGTTCCAACGAATATTAGCTGTGTTAAAACTCTTAAGTAAATTGAAAACTGTTTAAAAATACCTCATTCCAAGTTTAAAAACAGTGGGCACTTACCTTCCGATTTCCTGCCTTAATATACAAAAAGATTTGCCTGCGAAATGGAATATATTTAAATGTTAAAAAGGGTCTCTCTTCTCTCTCTGCAGCAAACGTAGCCGGGCAACACAAAGCACAATTGTTTTAAAATCTCCAGATGTAACTCACTAGGGAAAGACAATAATAACAAAGGGAAAATAATCTAAGGTTTTATATTCCAAACTGTGTTGCAAGGACCTCAAAATTAACTAATTGACTTAATCTTGATACTAGCTCTACTCTCGGGACCTCCATTTTGCAGATGAGGAAACCGAGAAACAGAGAGGTTGAGCAACATGCCCAAAGTCACACATGCCAGCAACTAGCCGAGGGAGAGATGAACCCATGAAAGCTGGCTCCTGAGTTTACAATTTTAACCCCTGCCTCTCAGGATGAACATGATACCAGACTCCTGGGGGTTGGGAGTACACAGAAAAGATACTTCTGAGACAAATTCCATGTTGTATGGGTTTGGGGAAAGCCCTCCCCCTCCCATATAAATGACTAATTAATGAAAAAGCAATAAATTGAAGACTTTTCTTTCTTATTTTTAACTGTTGTCTAGAGTCCAGAATACACAAGATTTGATTGAAATATGGACAGTGGGTCAGAGCAGGACTCTTTTCAAGCCCATAATATTACCTCAAAGCCCAGAAGAAGTCAAAGGACCAGTGTGTGGTGCCTTATTTGGTGGGTCTTAGTGATGAAGGTGAACAACGAGGACCCTTACAGCTACCAACGCTAGGTTTATCTGCTTTTCCCACACTTTACCTAGCTGAGTGCATATTCTGGAGACAGCATCTTTTGCAGGAAGTCATACAATGGTTGAAATAATCAGGACATGATAGATCGGAATAGATACAATTCTGTGTTCTAAAATATTGTCTGAGAAAAATCGGAAAAAGAGAAAAACCAAGGGTCAAAACCAAACCACAGTACCTGTGAACCTTTGGTTCCCTAAACACCTGTCCTGAGGCTATGCAAGGAAGCTAATTGGTGTGCGTTATGCTTGCCAATCAATCAGTGCAGAGGATTTGCAAAGTGAGGTAAAAATCCCCTGAGGCCCTGGAAGCTCCAGAACATCAAGGCAATGAATAGATCCCCAGAGGCTTTTCACTGAGGAGTGTAAAGAAGAACATTTTCTTCCCTAGGCAGTGCTGGGCTGAATCAAATGACTCAAATGACGGAGTCCCCAGGGGATACTAGAGGGTATTGTAAGCCAAGAGAACAGACCCAGGAACATTATAACAATCACACAGAATTACTAAATGTCCCAATTGCACCTATGCTTATAGAGTGATTAGCTTGAGAAATTCTTGCTCTCTCAAACAGGACAACTGGCACATCAGCACTGTTGAAATTCTACTTTAAAACCAGGTGTGAAAAAAATAAATAAATAAAACCAGGTGTGTTGGGGTGCCTGGGTGGCTCAGTTGATTAAACATCTGCCTTTGGCTCAGGGGCTCAGGTCAGGATCCGGGGTCCTGGATGGAGCCCCCGCCTCTGGCTCTCTGCTCTGCGGGGAGCCTGCCTCTCCCTCTCCCTCTGCCTACCACTCCCCCTGCTTGTGCTCTCTGTTGAAATAATAAATAAAATCTTAAATAAAATAAAATAAAATAAAACCAGGTGCGTGAAGCATGAAAAAAACTAAGTGTCTAGAACAGAGAGGGTCAGTGATGCATCACTGGACCACCAGATATATCCCTCTGTCACCACTTTCTTTTGGGCTGCTCTGTAGAAAAACAAAACAGAGCAAAGAGTTCTCAATGCCAAGTAGTAATGCCCCAAGAGCCAGTATATGTCCTGCCACTTCCCACAGGACTGCTGGAAAGAAAACAATGCAAAGGTAGGCGGTAGGACTGGGAAGAGCAGGTTTAAGGAGGAGAAAGGTAAACAGTTAAGGAAATAGACCTGAATGGTGGAAAGTGAAGCCATAAAGAAGAGAAACATTTTTAGGCATAGCTACATATGCACACTTTCATAGCTCACTTATGCTCTCCTAACAGCCTTGGGGCAGAGTAAAAAAAACTCAGATTCTGTCCCAGGTCCAGGACTTCGATGTGTGACCCTAAGAAAGTCACTTGGCTTTTCTGAGCCACTGTTTGGGGTGAATACCATGACGATGCCATGTAGCAGCATTCTTTTTTAAAATTTTTATTTATTTATGATAGTCACACACAGAGAGAGAGAGAGAGGCAGAGACACAGGCAGAGGGAGAAGCAGGCTCCATGCACCGGGAGCCCGACGTGGGATTCGATCCCGGATCTCCAGGATCGCGCCCTGGGCCAAAGGCAGGCGCTAAACCGCTGCGCCACCCAGGGATCCCGTGTAGCAGCATTTTTAAGTGATGACCTATTTTACAAATGTTAAGTGTCTGAGGTCAGGTTCTGGGAAACAGATTTTGAATGGAAGGTTACAAGAGGGAAGTTTACAGGAAAGTCTCAGATCAATACCTTTGAGGATATGAAAAAGATAGGATCCTGCGGAGGGAGGAGATGAGAAGCGGTGCAGGTACAAGAGAGACCTGTCAGCCCCAATTGCTCTGGAACTGGGATGGCCCTCAGTAGCCCCACAGTGAGGCAAGGGGCTCGTGGGAGGGGTGAAGAAGGTAGGTAATCCATGGAGACAAGGGCAGTAGCGATGTTATAAGCTTAACCTAATCCTGACCCCCTGACCTTCTGGGCCACAGCTCACCTGCCCACCCCCACCCCAAGGAAGTCACCTCAGAGGGCAAAAATTCCAAGTTGACTCCTCCTCTTCTCTGCTGTTACTCCCCCACCGCACCTAGGCTTTATCTCCCTAGACACCTGCTCCCTACCTCATTCCTCCTCCCAGCAGTGGGGTGGAGGAAGAGGAAAAAGGACAGAACCATGCCCCTTGTCATTATAAAAGCAGCCACCTCCAAGTGAAGGGTTGAGCAGTTTTTATACTCCCCAAAGCAACCAGACGTTTGGATGCAGGTGCCCCCCTCCTCCAAGGAGGGAGCCAAACCTTGACAGAGGTCTTTCTCTAAAGCCGAGGACAAAAATTATTAGAGGGGGACTCAGCTGATAGCAGCCTGCAGGCAGTACACACCAGCGGCCAGGAGGGCTGGTGTTGGGTTGTGGGGGAGGTGGGAGCTCTGGGGAGCGCAGTCCAGAATCCAAGGCAGTCAGACGCTAGCATCACCTCCTCAAAGAAGTTTCTACTGGGGAAGAGGAAAGCACTGCGACCACCTAGTGCTCATGAAGAAGGAGAGGCTTTTGAATCTCACATTTTGCACATGATCTTATTTTACCCTCCAAGGCCTCCGGTTCTTTGGCTACACAGGTTGCTGTGAGTCAAGTGCCTTTCTGAGTCTTGTGAGTAGTCCGCTTTCTATGCTGCATCTTAGAAAAATACCAACCAAAAAATCATCTACTGGGGACAGATAAAAGCCCCCCCCCCGCCCTCCCCCTTTAAGTCTAAGTTGTTATTGATGTTTGTCCCTGGGAACTGTTAGAGAAACGACAGCTGATGGAAACGTTTAGGATTATTCAAAGGGAATGTGGTAGAGAGGGTAATTTCTGAATTTCAGAATTTCTGAATTCTGAAGTTGTCTTGGAGGTCATTTTGCTTAAGAAGGATTTTTTAAAATATGTCAAATGTACAGTAATCTTTAAGAAGTGGGGCTTTGCATTTTGACACTTAAAAAATACAGGCAGAACAATACATGCCCATTATAACAAACCTCATTTTCATTCCTTTGAGTCAGTAGTCAAATTCTCCAAATTTGCATCTGTGGATATCTGAACACCTCTGTCCTGAGCTTCTGGTCGAAATGGATGTTCCAGAAACTCCTCCCTTTTGGGGAAGGAATTTCTTCTAGGACTGGTCATAGTATCTTAACAACATTGTGCTTAGTGTCTTAAAATCGAACTTGGGTCACCGGCCAGCGTATGTGTCTCTCAGGCTCTCAAGCAGAAAGTCACTTCATGTGAACTTGAGTCAGATACAGTAGTGGGGGAAATTCTGTAAGAGGGATAGAGCAGAGAACAGGGGGTGCAGGGATTAGGAAACAGTACCGAGGGGAGAGCAGAATGAGCACAGCACAAGGGGCAGGGACTGAGGCGATCATAAAGTGGACCCCTGAGAAACACAGTTACTTCCATTTTAACCAGCTTGTCTTCTCTCCTGCAGCTCATTTTAGAATAGCTGAGAATAGAATAGAATAGAATAGAATAGAATAGAATAGAACAGAATAGAAGAAATAAGCTGCTAGCATAAGCAGGGCAGGCATTGCCCACTGCATTCTGGAAACTCCATGGGCAGGCTGCTGCCGGGCCACCAACAATCCCCCTCTGAAGCCAGCACTGCTACTACTGGACCGGGCAAAAGATAAAAGGTGCAATCTGAGGTGAGAAAGGAGAAAAAAATGAAAGATAAAATAAAATAAAATCTGATAGAGATACAGCCAGGTATCTCAATCTCCTGGTGATGATAGAGGGCAATGGAGCAGCGCATAGGAGATGCAGGCCCACATCCGACATGACTGGTCTGATCCACTGGTCAGCAGAGCAGGCTTTTCCACTGACAGCAGTGGATATGGGAACGTTGTCCAATGCGTGTTTTACAGCATCCTCATTCCTGAGGGGGCCCGGTAATCTGTGAGAAATGAACTTCAATTGCTTTTTCTGCGAGTGCTAAAAACTTACTTTTACATCACTGGAGGGCCCTGGCAAAGCACATGTCAAGGACCTGTAGGTCAGAGGGACTGAAATAGCAGCTATGAAATGAACACTTGATACTGTATATAAATTGAATGATCAGCTGGGTGATTTTAGAACTACCTGGGTGGAATTTATGTGTCTTCTGGATGAGATGATGGTTCTAGGCCAGTGGGAGTACCTCTGACACACAGTACAGTAATCAGTGCAAGGTGGGAGGAGAGCTGGGCGGGAAGAGGTGGGTGAGTGGCTTGACCTTGACCTTGTTCTTTTTCACCCCTCTCTTCTCACTGGTCTTTTCAGGGGAAAGCTGAAACTACAGAGCAGTTGTCTCCTTGCTGTGCGCCAAGCTCAGGAGATGGCTCAGCATTTGCCTTCTGGATGGTCAAGTGCTTCTTGACATCCGGGATCCCTGAAAGACTGGGAGACTCGGAGTGAGTTTGTCAATTCATAGCCTTTACTGGGAAAAGCAAATCATTACAGAAGATCATCAAGAAAAAAAAATGTCTAAAATTCACATACTCGGCTCTGATCTTTTCATTTATATCCTGGGTTTTCAGACAGACACAGAAAACTAGGGAGAAAAGGGCCAACAGACAAGGAAATGCAGTGGGAGAGGCGAAGAGGAACCCACACTCAAAGAGAGGAGAGAGGTGAGGGAGACAGGGAGGGAGGGCATTAGAGAAGGAGAGGAGGGAAAGATGGAGACACAATGAAAATACTGAGGGCAGAGGGGAGAAAAGAGGGAGAAATGGAGAGACACAGTTAAGGCGAAACAGATGAGAGAGAGATGGTGGCAAAGCTAAGCCAGCAAGAGGGGCAAGGCAAGAGATGAGGGGCTTCACCAGCTGTGATTTGTGCTGTTATTCAAAATTCAAACTTTTCTGTTAAAACACTCATAATGTGCCTTCTTTCCAAGTTACCTTTTCTTACTCTTTGCTAATCAGTGTTCATTTGTCTTTTGGTGAGAATAATAAATCTCGGTTTCTAAGTTACAAACACTAGTTTGTGACAACACACAATTAGAATGATGCTAAGATAAAAAAAAATTTTTTTTAAATATAGCATTGGGAAAAATGGAGAGAAAAGAAAATGGAGGAGAGGAAATCTCAGCAGGTTAGTCCTCACCCCTTCGGGATGGCCTAGAGGAGACGAATCAGATTTCTCCTGGAATATTTCAATATTTGGAAATGATCTCTGCGTTCAGATGTACGCGCTGCAAACAGCTTCGCTTCACCTCACAGTAACAGCCTACTGGATCAAGAGTGGAGATGGGGGAGGAGACCCACAATTAACTCCAACTATGGAGATTCAAAGGAGCCAAAGCACAGGGTGAGAAAGAGATTTTATGGAGAATCTTGTCATTTCTGAGTTAGTTGTATCTGTTTCACCTACATTATATTACCTTAATCCCTACATTCCCCTGTGTGGTCCTGGTATCTCCTCTAAGCTCATTTGAAAAGGTTAAGACAAAGAAATAAAAAGAAAGAAAAGAAAAGGTTAAGACACACAGATGCAAACCCCGATCTACCGCCCTTCTTCGCCCTACCATGCAGCATGGGCTCCATGCTAATTTATCAAGTCATTTAACAAGAACATATGAACTAAGCATATATAATCTTTATTTGAGTCTTGGACAGTTAATTCCATGCATCAGAGAATAAATTATTGAAGCATATTAATAAGTTGCTAATTTCCAAGTACAGATGAGAGATAAAAAGACAAGTTCAAAAGGGGTCTACTCTACTTTGGGAGGTGGAGATTCTCAGGCCTACCTTAACAGATGAACCAGAAACGGACTCCAAAATCTAAATTTCAAAAAAAAATTCACACCAGAGGGGAACATTTGTGCTGCCTCAAATTGGCACAGGCAAACTGGCATTTGCTGGCATAAAGCTAGTACTCATGCTCATAATTACTTGATTTGCATGAACTAAAAATATTTCATTGCCCCATGCTACCGGTCACAGGCAAAAGTTGTGGATCTTGGAGAATCAGACTCATACACAATGAATTCAAAGTTGAGCTTTTCTATTTCACACACATAACAAACTCAAATCTTCTGGATGACATAGATACATCCCCCAGGTTTTTTTTTCTTTTTTCCCAAAGGAAGGATGCATATCAAGACATTGGGTTGCAGGGACAGGCTGCTGTGATTTGCTCCCCTAGATTCTGCATTAGAGAGGAAATTAGTTCATTTGTTAATCATTTATATCCTGTTGCAGCATTGCACTCCCTTAGGTTTAGCATCAGCTAAGCAGTAGCAATTCTTAATTTTTTTTTAAAGATTTTACTTATTTATTCATGAGAGAGATAGAGAGGGAGGCAGAGTGACAGGCAGAGGGAGAAGCTGGCTCCATGCGGGGAGCCTGACTTAGCACTCAATCCTGGGACTCCAGGATCACACCCTGGGTGGAAGGCAGGCGCTAAACTGCTGAGCCACCCAGGGATCCCCAACAGTATCAATTCTTAGATGGCACTTCTCCTGGTGGGTCATCACTTCAGGGGACTGTCCCAGTTTCCTAACAGGAAATAAGAAGATGCTTCTTACCAGGGGCTATGGCAGTAAGCAAGGTTTGAACAGGGGGGAAGGAAGAGCAGGGCTACGAAGAATTTAAAGCTGAAGCCTAGGCATCTGGATGTAAAGCAGATAGAACCCAAAGCTAGGGGATCCCTGGGTGGCTCAGCAGTTTAGCATCTGCCTTCCTCCTGGGGCGTGATCCTGGAGTCCCGGGATGGAGTCCCTGCAAGGAGCCTGCTTCTCCCTCTGCCTGTGTCTCTGCCTCTCTCTCTCTCTCTCTCTCTGTCTCTGCGTGTGTCTCTCATGAATAAATAAATACAATCTTAGAGAAAAAAAAAAAGAACCCAATGCTAAAGACGCTTCTTCCCACGGACACGTAAGGGGACTTGATATAGGTGATATAGGTAAGAAAACACGCGGAGACATGGGTCACGAATATGTCACATCGGGACTTCCACTTCAAAGTGTTCTCGCAGACAAAGCCATATTGTGGCCTCGGGTAACGTGGTCCAGTAATCGCCTTGGGTCTGCTTCAGGTCCCGGCTGCCAGCTAGGAGGGGACAGCACGGAGCCTACCTTCACATTTTCATGGGGCTCGGATTCCAGCTCAGAGAACCTGCCCGGGGGAGGCCGCCCTGCTCCTGTGCACCTTCCAAGGCTGGGTGCGTGGGGGTGGGGGTGGAGGGGGGAGTAAAAAAAAAAAAAGAAGAAGGAATCATTGATTGTAAAAACTGTACAAACAAAATCAGATCATCAATTTCACAGAGAACCTGCCCAGGGGAGGCCGCCCTGCTCCTGTGCACCTTCCAAGGCTGGGTGGGAGTGGGAGGTGGGGGGGGGGGGGTAAACAAGTAAAAAAAAAAAAGAAGAAGAAAAAGGAATCATTGATTGTAAAAACTGTAAAAACAAAATCAGATCATCAACTTCACAGAGAACCTGCCCAGGGGAGGCCGCCCTGCTCCTGTGCACCTTCCAAGGCTGGGTGGGGGGTGGGGGGGGGTGGGTGTAAACAAATTAAAAAGAAAAAAAGAAGAAGGAATCATTGATTGTAAAAACTGTAAAAACAAAATCAGATCATCAATTTCACGGAGAACCTGCCCAGGGGAGGCCGCCCTGCTCCTGTGCACCTTCCAAGGCTGGGTGGGTGGGGGTGGGGGTGGGGGTGGGGGTGGGGGGGTGTAAACAAATTAAAAAAAAAAAAAAGAAGAAGAAAAAGGAATCGCTGATTGTAAAAACTGTAAAAACCAAATCAGATCATGAATTTCACGGAGGCGGAAGGGCAGGCGGGGCGGGGGCGGGGGCGGGGGCGGGGGCGGGGGCCGGGGGCGCGGCGAGCGGGGCGTGCGCGGGCGGCGCGGAGGCGGGGAGCGGCGCCGCCCCCTGCGCGGCCCGCGCGTAACGACCACGCGGCGCGGCCCGAGCTCCGCGCAGCACATACCTTTCTCGGGGCACTTTTAACTTTTCCCATGTCCATTAGGCCTTGCAGCCTAATCTTGCTCTGCCAATTGCTCCCATGGTGAGATCATTAAGTAAATTATTTTAAGATCAAACACCCTGCAGTGACAATAGCGTCCCATGTAAGGTAAATGCTTCAAAGGCCCCCCTTTCAAATTACAGCTCTCCCGAGTTATTCATCCCCTCTCGGTGGGGCTCGCCCCGCATTACTTGGCTTTTTGCCGCAGGCGAAGGTAGCACTGCTAATTGGCCTCTGTAACAAAACTGACCTGTGGACAGGATAAAACTTGTTTGGAGCTTAGAGACAAAAATTATTCAAGGTTAAAAACACATGAATGCCCCAGCTACGTCACCAGAAGAAAGGACTGAATGAATGTCTTCCCCTGCGGTTCCTAAAGCGAAAGAATGCGCCCCCCGCGCGCCCGGGGCGCACAAAGGCCCGTTCAGGTAGCGCCGGGCCGCGCCCCCGGGACCCCGCGCCCCGCGCCCCCGCCCACCCCGCGCTCGCCTCTCGCGCGCTTCGCTCCTTTTTTAAAAATAAACTCCAGGACCCGGAGCTCGGGCCTTTGCTTTGGTCCTCGCCAACCCCCCCCCTCCCCTTCTCGCCCCCCGTGGAGGCCTTTGATCCCCCGGGATAATGGCAGATAGAACAATTTAACTGCTCCGTACAGGTGCAGAGAGTTGACTTGACAGGTTGGGGCTTTTATTTCTAGCCCATTAGCCGGGCGCATACAAATGGGTTTTTGACAGACTCAAGCAGGTAAAATAGCACCGAGGTTCCGCCAAAGCGAGGTCACACCTGCCGGGATGGCACACTTTGAAAATGCTGCATAAATTAAAGACAGGTAAAAGCTCCGAGGTTCCTGCGGAGTGTTGGGGCGGGGGGTTTGTTTGTTTGTTTGTTTGTTTTTTGGGTTTTTTGTAGTTGTTGTTTTCCGTTTTAACAGCTTGCGATGGTGCTGTGGAGCGGAGTGAACCTCCAAGGAGTGAACAGCAAATGAACTTCCTTGATGTCCCCCCAAAAGCTCCAAAGAAGCAGGGCCCTGGCAGGGCGACTCCGAACCAGCACTCCTGAGCCGCAGGCCGGTATCACCCCATTGATCTTCACTGACAATTCAGGAGAAATGGAAATGAAATAGAGGCCTTTACGGTTATTTTTCCCTTTTTGCTTCCTTTAAGTAAGGTTTACTATTCCCCCCTTCCCCCCCCAATAAACACACACACACACACACACACACACACACACACACGCCTGTTTCCCATTCATCCTCTCCGGGTGAAGGATTTCATGAACCAATAGGGCCTGCAACGTCATGAGATAGCTTTTCCACTGAGAAAACTTTGGTAAAGATCACATTCTAGGGATAGTCAGTATGACCGTTTAAGACACTTGCTGGGGATATGGTAAGCCCTTCTGTTTTTTTATATGTGTGTGTGTGTGTGTATTTTTTTTTTTTTTAAGATTTTATTTCTTTGAGAGAGAGAGATGACAGAGATAGTGCGAGAGCATGAGTAGGGAGGAGAGGGAGAAGCAGTCTCCCCAATGAGCAGGGAGCCCACCATGGGGCTCCATCCCAGGACTTTGGGATCATGACCTGAGCCAAAGGCAGATACTTAACCAAAGGAATCACCCAGGCACCCCAGCACTTCTGTTTCTATTTAAAAAAAAAAAAAAAAAGAAAAAATGTTTTGGTGACTGGCAAGTCTTCATTCACTTAGTCTCATTTTTCTCCAAAAATATGTCATGTAGGATTTTTGGTTCTTACTCTTCCAATTTGACTGTGTAAATAGTTTTCTTATAACAAAAGTATTCCAGGACATTCCTTTTGTGAAATGGCATGTTGAGGAGATTAAATGACATTACTTGGTGAACTTTTCCTTGATTTTCTTATTTTACATGTTTGTGATAATATTCAGTTAGATTATAAACCAATAATTTGGAGTTAAAGCTTCCCTTTTATCCTTTCTATTCTTGTTTAACAGTTTCAAGGGCTTGGTGGTGCTAACTTGGCTCATGCTCAATAATCTTACTAGGCACTGCAGTCAGAATTTACAGTTTCTTGGGAAAGGGAGGTGATCCTTTCTTCCAGCCCAAGTAAAGTTCAAACTTTCTTTTCTTTCCTTTGCTCCTCACAAATGAAACAGAAATACCTGTATTTAGAAACAGCCTTCACAAAAGGGGACAGACCTAGTTCAGTATGTAAAAAAGATGGGCTCCTAACAAAGGTGTCGTCTTCGAAAGTCACATCCTTGGCTCCACCTTCTTTAAGCAGAATTTGTACCTAGAGCTTACCAGTCTCTCTTCCACTGAGACGGCAATCTTGGCCCGGTATTGCCTAGAATCATAAGATTTCAGAGAACACTTGAACCACTCTCCGGGTTTTATAGAGAAACTGTAAATATGAGATGAGAAGCTGAGGGTCAGAGACAAAAAGTGAGTTACTTTCCACAAAATAGCTTACATTCATTTGCCCATTTGATAAGTTCCTCCAACATTGTTGAGTGCCAATACAGAGAAGGCACTAGGGGGCATGCAAGCATGAGTAAGGCAATTAGAATGAGGCCCCTCAAATCTCCTAACAGAGGTGTCTGTGGGAGTTTGCACACACTTGCATATGCACGCGTGGGGATTATGGGTAAATGGATAATTAGGATATGGTATATTAAGCACTAAATATTTGCTGTAGAGAGTGCTACAGGAGCATAGAGGGTGAGTTAACTAGCTCTAAATGGGGGGTTAGTGTTAAGTTCACAGAGGAGGCGATTTTGAGTAAGTAAAGACTCAAAGACAACAAAGAGTTCAAAACTGTTTGGAAAATGGTGCAAAAATGTATATTGGTAGGTTATAGGATATCTCAAAGGTAGTCACAACAATGATCTTGAGGACAAAACTCACCCTGGTATATGACAGCCGATCCATGTTGTCAGTGGGGTCCAGTTGAGCACACTCATTCTCACTCATGGTAACACGAACCCAAAAATTGTATAAAGTATGATTGTAAGGTAAAGGAAAGATGATTGTCTGAACAAGCACCCTGGAGCTTTTTGATCCATATAAATGTCTTTTCTTTGAACGTTTTTGGGATTGCTTTCAGAGCTCCTCACATATTTCAGAAACTCCTCACTTAGGACCCATCCACACTTTGAAAATGGTTTGGCTTTAGAAAATAGTGAAAACTAATTGGGAATTAAGTCTGAGGAATAAGAGAAATATTATGACTATGTTGGGTGGACCTAGAGTTTTTGGAGAAAAACTGAGCTGCAAGTAAAAAGCAGTAAGACAGATAGTCTTATGTGGGATATGAACTGTTTCTAACAGTTACAAAACAGGAGATCCAGAAATATTTGGAATAATAATAATTTTCAAAGAGTAAATGTGCCCAAAGTTAACTAGTTTGAAAGTAAATACATTTGTATGTCAAAAAATCTATTGTGGGACGCCTGGGTGGCTCAGTGGTTGAGCATCTGCCTTTGGCTCAGGGCGTGATCCTGGAGTCCTGAGATCAAGTCCCACATCAGGTTCCCTGCATGGAGCCTGCTTCTCCCTCTGCTTGTGTCTCTGCCTCTCTCTGTGTGTCTCCAATGAATAAATAAATAAAATCTTTTTAAAAATCTATTGTATTTCTTTAAAATACTTTTTTTGTTTTACTTCATAGTCATACCTTGGTATGCCCATGGGACATAGATTATACTCCAAAATGGGCTCTACCAACATAAGTTATGGCTAAGATGATGAGTGGTCTCCATATTCTTTTTTCTCTTCTTTGGTGTGTTAAAATAGCAACTGCAGATTGTTATGATTTTGTGACTACATTCTGGCCAATAGAATATGAGTGGAAGTGATGTGTGTAATCTCCAGGTTGAGTCCATAAAGGGATAGAAGGTTCCATCCCCTTCCTTTGTTCCTTTCCCACTGACTGTAAAGTCTACACAATGTGAATGAGTCACCTTGCACTGGGCAGATAGGGCTAAAAATCCAAGAAAGATAAAATGACAGAATATAGAAAGCCTAGAACAGAAACGGAGGAACTGCCATACTGGTCCTAGAATACAAGTTCTGGGCAGCCCCGGTGGCTCAGTGGTTTAGCATTGCCGTCAGCCCAGGGTGGGATCCTGGGGTCCCGGGATCCAGTCCCATGTCAGGCTCCCTACATGGAGCCTGCTTCTCCCTCTGCCTGTGTCTCTGCCTCTCTCTCTGTCTCTCATGAATAAATAAATACAATCTTTTAAAAAATAATAATAATATCCAACTTAAAAAAAAAAAAGAATACAAATTCTGGGATGGTTTCCTAAGGGAGAAATCAACTTCTATATTGTTTATATCCCTGTATTTTGGCAACTTGAATCTACATCTTAACTAATAAACAGTGGCAGGATGAACAAGAGTATATGAAATGCTTGGAACAACTGTTACCAATATCAGAAATGCAATGAAAAGGTCTATTCTAATGAGAATGAGTTTGGTGGCATCTACGTAAGAGAGTATTGATTCCAATAGTGCTTCTCTTGTCATACAGGGGACTCTACGAGATTGCCATTAGCCTTTTTTTTTTTCCATTAGCCTTTTTCTCAACCTGAACTTGCCTTGTTCTCATATTTCAAAATATATCTGCAGTGCCACATTTTTTTTCACTAAAAGGAAAGTTGTCATATGTCTGGGATTTTGATTTTAGAAATGCGGAAGGTGTGCTGTGGGAAAGAGGTCATAGACAGAGCATCAGCCAGCTCTAAACCCATTATGTCAGGATACACTCAGCCTTTCTCATCAGGCAGGAAAAGGAGGAAGATAACTGAGTGGACTACGCTAGACACTTGGTGAGATCCATCTGATCATCACAGGGGGTGCTCCAGCCCTATGTTCTACATGAAGAAGCTAAAGCTCAGAGAACTGAACAGCTTCAGCAAACTCAAAGATTAGAAACAATTTGCCAAGATCAGATGTCTAGTAAGTGGTCTGACTGGAATTCAAACCTACTTTGTTGTAAACTCCAAATACACAGCTTGAAATCCTAGCTCCAAATGTGATGGTATTTGGAGGTAAGGCCTTTGGGAAGTCGTTACGTCATGAGGGTGGAACTCTCATAATTGGAATTATTCCCCATATAAAAGAGATCACAGACAGCTCTCTTGCCCTTCTGCCAACATGAGAACCATCTATGAACCAGGGAGAGAGCTGTCACCAGAGCTCAACCATGCAGACTCCCTGATCTCAGACCTCCAGCTTCCACAATTGTGAGAAGGAAATTTCTGTTGTTTATAAGCCACTTAGTCTATGGTATTTCTGTTACAGCAGCCCAAAATCGACTAAGATACTTTCTGTGATGGGACCTTTCACTAAAGTACCATCTTCTCTTAGTAAATGCTTTGATCAAATAGATTACCTAATCACAAGAGTCACATGTTTGCAATGCTTGTTCAACCCAAGCTGATGTATCTCTTAGTCATTCACAATTCCATCCCTTGACTGTATGAAGTGTCCTTTGTTTCTTTTTTTAAAAAGATTTAATTAATTAATTTATTTGTGAGAGAGAGCGCGCGAGCACACACATACAAGAGGTGGAGGGATGGAGGGAGAGAGAAACCCAAGCAGACTCCCTGCTGAGTGCAGAGCCTGCCATCTGCTCAAGTCTCCCAACCCTGAGATCAGGGCCTGAGCTGAAACCAAAAGTCGGACACTTAACTGACTACGCCACCCAGGAGCCCCATGTCCTTTGTTTCCTGCTCATTCTCTCCCCATCGCTGGAGTAGAAACTCTGTATCCAGTTCCCTGCTGCTGTACTTCCAGTGACACCCTAGACACCTAATCATCGTTTGTTAAATAAATGATCAAATGAACGCCAGAAACTGCCATCACCATAATCATCACCACAGATGGTATTCACCATCTCCCTTGTCCCTCTGTGTGCTAGCTGTCATAGGGAGACCCATGACATATCTCACAGTGTGCTATGAACCTTTTTCTACCAGTTTGATTTTAACACCATTTACTTCCCACCAATGCCTTTGCCAGTTACTTTGCCTGAATCTAACAAACTTCACTAAGCAAAAAGCCCTACATAATGGCATTAATCCCTCATCTCCAGTGATGTGCCTTCTTCACTTAAAAATGAAGCACCTGCCTGGTTCCACGTGCCTGAAACGAGTGTGTTCCTAAATTCTGCCTGGGATAGCGACTTTGAGGAAACACATCCATTCTCACCCTCCCCTACGAGGAGAGGACTCTGATGGATGGAGGGCAATTTCTCATGAAGGAAGGGCCTTCACTTGGTTCAAAGGCCTCTGAGCAGTTGAGGATCTCGGCCCCAAAGGAGAGTTATACCCAATGTAGTAAGAGTCTATAGCCATTTGGGGCTGGGAAATTGTGTTTCACCAAGATGAATTACAGCAGTATGTTAAGAAATTGCAAGGAAATTGCTCTTTTCATTAGAATACATTAGAAATGCAATAAAATGGTCAAGATTTTTACAGTGGGTAAAGATCACTTACTTAGTCTATAAGCCTTTACCTCCTTTTCCTTTCATGTTCTCAAATATCATTAAATATTTAACCACATTGGGTCAGTTTCTTCCCCTTTCAACCCAACTTGAGCCACCTGTTACATTTTGAAATTACTTACGACCTAGGCCTTTTAGTGCTTCTTTTTCACTCACTTCAAGGCAATTTTATTCATTCACATCATTTCAACTACAATCTATGGGTTGGTGATTCCTAAATGTATATTCTCTACCCTCTCTCTTGAGTTCCTTCTTAGACTTCAACGATCTACTTGATGTGTCTACTTAGATCTCACAGGTACTTCAACTTCCAAACCTTCAAAGTAGACACTTAGAATCTCCCCTTGCCACCCCAGATCTGCCCACTTGTGTTTCCCAGTGCGTGGTGGCTTCTCTAAGCAGCACCTGGCTCCAGCCAGGAATCCTAGAAGTCCTTCCTGACTTCGCCCTAGCCTCACATTCCACATCCTAGTCAGTGTCTAAATCCTGTTGTCTCTTGTATGCCTCCTTGATGCACTTGGTTTCCACTTACTGGCCTCATAATGTCATCATTCAGGTAGACCTGTTATTTTAGGCAGACTACTTGAAAAACCTGATTGTTCTTCTGCTCCCTGCCAACTTTCTTGCTCTCCTTGAATTTTTTTTTTTCTCTCCTTGAATTTATTCTCCACCCCATATCCAAGTTCTTTCCGAAATGCAGGTGGGTTTCAGTCCCTCCCCTATTTAAACCCCTGGTTGCAGGCAGCCCTGGTGGCTCAGCGGTTTAGCACTGCCTTCAGCCCTGGACGTGATCCTGGGGTCCTGGGATCAAGTCCCATGTCGGGCTCCCTGCGTGGAGCCTGCTTCTCCCTCTGCCTGTGTCTCTGCCTCTCTCTGTTTCTCATGAATAAATAAATAAAATCTTTTAAAAAATTAACCCCTTATTGCTTTCCACTGCTCTGAAGTTTAAAAACAGAAGCCTTAGTGTGTCCCCAACGCCCTGCAACATTGGCTCCCGCCTATATGTGAGCCCGATTCATGGTCATTCTCCTGCCTGTTATATAGATTGGCCCTTCCATGTGGTTCCCTCTGTTCCAAATGATCTTTCCCCTCTTCTTCATCTAGGAAAATCCTGAGCACCCTCCACGCTTCAGCTTAAATACCATTTTTCTCGAGAAAGCCATGCCTGACTGACTGGGATCCCAACTAAATTAGATCTCCTCTGTGCTCTTTTTCATAAATTTTATCCCCTTGTTATTATCATATTCTCATTCTTGGCTTAGTGTGTAGCCCTAGAAAAGTCTCAATGTCATTTAGTGAATTAAAAAAATAGTGCAAATGATCACAGACTAGACCTGGAGGCAGCCAGACCATTGCTATATAGCATTTTAAAAGAGAATACGGGAAAGTAAAGTTCGAGCGGTATGTTTATGCCAGTTTTTGGTGTATGTTGCTATCCGATATAACATGGTAGTGTGCTATTAAATAGGGCTGGGAAAAATCAGTAGGATAAAATAACCACTTAGAAAATATAAATGGGTGAAAAAGGACCCCCTTTGCGCGCACACACACACATGCACACACACACGTAGCAAATTAAAGAAATACCCATAACAAGAAAAATATAGAATCTGGTTTTATAAAAATCCTGCAAAATCAGAAGAATGTAGGTCGTAAACGAATATTTAAATGATTAGAGGGACATACCAAGTTCCTGGATAGATATCCATCTTGTAATGTTGTTAATCCTCCCTAAATTTATACATACATCCCCATGAAATCCATGGATGTTTTGGGGAAAAATTCTCTAAAATTTACCTAGAAGAATCAAACAGGCAAGATAGCCCATAACATATTTTAAAAGAAGAATATGGTAGAAGAACTTGCATAGTCAAATACTAAAACATAGCCCAGTGCCGAATACTCCAGGCATACCCAGGAGGTACTATAGGTTTGGTTCCAGATCATGACAGTATAGTGAGCACCACAGTAAAGCAAGCCAAATGAAAGTTTTGGTCTCCTAGTGCATATAAAAATTACGTTTACACTCTACTGTAGTCTATTAAGTATGCAATAGCATTATGTCTAAAAAAAAAAAAACAATGTACATGCATTAATTTTAAAATACTTTATTCCTGAAATACACTAACCATCATCTAAGCTTTCTGAGTCATAATCTTTTTGTTGGTGGAGGGTCTCGCTTCCATGTTAATGGCTCCTGACTGATTGGGATGGTGGTTGCTGAAAGTTGAGGAGGGGATGGCTGTGGCATTTTCTTAAAATAAGACAACTGTAGCATGCAGTGTTTGGTAACCTTTTACCCACAGCAGAACTTCTTTCAAAACTGGAGTCAATTCTCTTAAACCCTAACTGCTTTATCAACTAAGTTTATGTAATATTTTAAGTCCTTCATGGTCATTTCAACAATCTTCACGGCAGGAAGAGATTCACCAGGAATAGGTTCCATCTCAAGCAACCGCTGTCTTTGCTCATCCATAAGAAGAACTCCCCATCTGTCCAAGTTTGATTGGGAGATCTCGGCAATTCAGTCCCATCCTCAGGTTCCACAACCAATTCTAGTTCCTCATTATTTCTACCACATCTGCAGTTCCTTCCTCCACTGAAGTCTTGAACCCCTTCAAGTCATCCTTGAGGGTTGCAATCAGCTTCTTCCAAATTCCTCTTAACGTTAATATTTTTACCTCTTCCCATGAATTGCAAGTGTTCTTGATGGCATCTAGAATGGCAAATCCTTTCCAGAAGGTTTTCCATTTACTTTGCCTAGATCTGTCACAGGAACCATTATCTATGGCAGCTACAGCCTTATGAAGTGTATTTCTTGGATAACAAGACTTGAAAGTCAAATTACTCCTCAATCTGTAGGCTGCAGAATGGGTGTCAGTAAGCATAAAAACAACATTAATCTTGTTGTGTATCTCCATCAGAGCTCTTAGGTAACCAGGCGTGCTATCAAAGAATATTAAATATTTTGAAAGAAATCTTTTTTCCTGAGTATTAGGTCTTAGCAGTGGGTTTAAAATACTCAGTAAACCATGTTGTACAGAGTTGTGCTGTTAGCCAGGTGTTGTTCCATTTTTAGAGCACAGGCAATAATTCTTAAGGGTCCTAAGATCTGGGGTATAATAAATGAGCATTGGCTTCAACTTAAAGTCACCAGCTGCATTAGCCCCTAACCAGAGATTTGGCCTGTCCTATGAAGCCTCGAGGCCAGGTATTGACTTCTCTCCGTGAAAGACCTAGATGGTATCTTCTTCCAACAGAAGGCTGTTTCAACTACAATGAAAATCTGTTGTTTAGGGTAGCCACCTTTATTAATTATCTGAACTAGAGCTTCTAAATAACTTGCTGCAGCTTCTACATCAGCTCTTGCTGCTTCACTGTGCAATTTTATGTTATGGAAATGGCCTTCCTCCTTAAACCTCATGAACTAACATCTGCTAGCTTCAAATTTTTCTTTTCTTTTTTTTCCCCCTTAAAGATTTACTTATTTGAGAGAGAGAGAGAGAGAGCAAGGGGAGAGGCAGAGGGAGAGAGAGAATCCTCAAGCAGACTTCCCACTGACCATGGAGCCCAAAACAGCGCTTAATCCCAAGATCCTGAGATCATGACCTGAGCTGAAATCCAGAGTTGGCCACTTAGCTGACTGAGCCACCCAGGCATCCCAGCTTCAAACTTTTCTTCCTCAGCTTCCACACCTCTCTCATCCTTCATAAAATTGAGGAGAGTTAGGGCTTTGTTCTGGATTAGGCTTTGGCCTAAGGGAACATTGTGACTGATTTGATATATCCAGATCACTAAAACTTTCTCCATATTGGCGATATGGCTGTTTTACTGTCATATCATTTGTATGTTCACTAGAATAGCACTTTTAATTTCCATCAAGAACTTTGCATTTATACTCACATCTTGGCCAACTGTTTGGTGCAAGAGGCCTAGCATTCGCCCTGTCTCAGCTTTTGACCTGCCTTTGTCACTAATCTTAATCATTTCTAGCTTTTGATTTAAAGTGAGAGGCCTGCGGCTCTTTCTTTCACTTGAAAGCTTAAGGCCGTTGAAGGGTTATTAGTTGGCCTAATTTCAGTATTATTGCATGTCAGGGAACAAGGAGGCCCAAGGAGAGGGAGAAAGATAGGAGAAGGGCCAGTTGGTGGTCTTTCTAGTTGGTTGTGTGGTCAGAACACACACAAAATTTATCGATTAAATTTGCTGTCTTATAAAGGTGCTGCTCCTGGTGCTCCAAAACAATTACAGTAATAGCGTGAAAGACCATTGATCACAGGTCACCATGACAAATATAATAATAATTAAAAAGTTTGAAATATTGTGAAAATTATCAAACTGGGAGAGATGCGAAATGAGCAAATGCTATTGGGAAAATGATGCTAGTAGACTTGCTTGATGCAGGATTGCCACAAACCTTCAATTTGTAAAAAATGCAATTTCTAAAAAGCAGAATAAAGTGAAGCACAATAAAATGAGGTATGGTCATAATTAAGTTGGTGAGATAGTATGAGGACAGATGAAACAAAAGAACATAATAGGAACCTCTGAAACAGAGCTGCATATATAGGATCTTATTGCATGCTTACAATGACATTTCAAATCAGTAAGGGAAATAATTTTTTTTTATAAATGCTATTGGGTAATTTTTAAAATTACTTGGAATCATTACTATAAGATCCTTATTTCATTCTCTATCAGGTTTATTAATTATGAATTCAAGATGAATTTTGGTTCCCAAGTCAGAAATTATTAAAGAAAATACAAATAGGTATGACTACAAAAAAGTTTTAATATTCTATCAAAACCCACCATAAGCAAATTTCAACATCAAATAATAAACTGGAAAAATACTTGAAGCGCATATGATAGCCAAATGAACAAAGATGTTGTTAATGGACAATTTATAAAAGAAGAAATAAGGGGCAGCCCAGGTGGCTCGGCGGTTTAGCGCCACCTTCGGCCCAGGGGACCCGGGATCGAGTCCCACATCGGGCTCCCTGCAAGGAGCCTGCTTCTCCCTCTGCCCGTGCCTCTGCCTCTGTCTCTCTGTGTATCTCTCATGAATAAATAAATACACAATCTTAAAAAAAAGAAATACAAGTAGTCAAAAACAATATATTTCAATTTCACTAGTGATCAAATACATAAAGATGAAAACAAATACCTTTTTGCCTGACAAATTAATGAAGCTTAAATATAATTCTTGATAGACTTATGAAGTGGAAACTATAAATTCCTCGTTCCTAGCAGCTGTCCCCCATGTCTAGCATAAGCTAGCATTTAGTAGTTATTTAATAAGTATTTCTTTTTACTGAGTAGATATTTTCCAATGTCTTTGTGGGTTTCAGGATACAGATACTTTTAAAAACTCTTGATGTAATTAATATGATGTTTTTGGATAGCATTTAGGTAATAATTACCATATGTTTTAAAACTTGTGTATGCTTTAAATAGTGCAAGCATATATGACCCAACTTGCCAGCTTTGCCTGGCTTACATGCCTGTTGTCCTAGTGTAGTAGATAATGGCACTCCATTCACTATCAGAAGTCTTTGTTGGGATGATAAAGTATATGGGCATCATACTCAGACCTAGACACATAATTACAGGAGTTTGTTACAACATCCTGTGAAGTTAATTTTTTTCAGATATAACGAGTTATTTTTAAAAACCAGAAATGACTTCAGTGTCTATGTAAAGAGATCATTTAATCAGTGTTGGCCATCACTGACTGTATATTGGAATGACCCGGGGAAGCTTAAAAAAACACAAGTCCTCGAGGCACTTGGGTGACTGTTGGTTAAGTGGCTGCCTTAAGCTCAGGTGATGGTCTCAGGGTCCTGGGATCAAGCCCCATGTCAGGCTCCCCACTCAGTGGGGTGTCTGCTTCTCCCTCTTTCTCTGCCTCCTCCTTCCCCTGCTCATGCTTGGTCTCTGTCTCTCTCAAATAAATAAATACAATTAAAAAAACAAATAAACAAAACCACAAGTCCTCCTCAGATTGATCACATCAAATCTTGAAGTAAGACTTGGTCATCTATATTTTATAAACTTTCCAAGTGATTATAATGTGCAGCCAGAGAGAGAACCCCCGATTTAAATAATCTAAAGCACAAATTCACAAAGTGGAATATTTCATTGCCATTAAAGATAACGCTCTTGTGAATTGTTTTTTTTTTTAAATATTTTTATTATTTATTTATGATAGTCATATATATAGAGAGAGGCAGAGACAAGGCAGAGATAAAGGCAGAGGGAGAAGCAGGCTCCATGCACCGGGAGCCCAACATGGGACTCGATCCCGGGTCTCCAGGATCGCGCCCTGGGCCAAAGGCAGGCGCCAAACCGCTGCGCCACCCAGGGATCCCGTGAATTGTATTGATCAACATGGAGATGGTTGTAATATATTAGGTTAAAAAATGAGCAACAAAGTAGCACGTTCTTCAGATTTTCATTTCATTTAAAAAGATATTTTGGAGGCACCTGGGTGGCTCAGTACATTAAGTGTCCACCTTCAGCTCAGGTCATGATCTCTGGGTCCTGGGACAGAGTCCCAGGTTGAACTCACTCTTCAGTAGAGAGTCTGCTTCTCTCTCTCTCCCTCTCTCTCTCTCTTCCCCCATCCTCCCTGCTCATTTTCTCTGTTACTCTCTCTTAAATAAATAAAATCTTTAAAAATATTTTTATTGTGGTAAAATATACATAAAGTTTACCATTTTAACCATTTTTAAGTGTACAATTCAGTGGCATTACATTCATATTGTTTTTTTTAAAAAGATTTTTATTTATTTATTCATAGAGATGCAGAGAGAGAGACAGAGACACAGGCAGAGGGAGAAGCAGACTCCATGCAGGCAGCCTGACGTGGGACTCCATCTAGGGTTTCCAGGATCACGCCCTGGGCTTCAGGCAGCGCTAAACCGCTGCGCCACCGGGGCTGCCCTACATTCATATTGTTATGTAACTATCACCACTATCTAAAAATATGTTTTTAACTAAATCTAAGCATATTTCATTATACTCAATATATGTTATATATCATTAGATATAATTAATTTTTTCAGAAGTGTAAATCACAAAGAATATACACTAAAGGGTTACGTGTGATTATGTTTACATTTCTTCTTTTTGTTTGAATGTTCTACTTTTTTTGTGGATAATAGCCCTGCTTTCATATTAAAAACAGCTTATTTTTAAAATTTGCCAAAAATGTTTTCCACAATAGACTTTAACATATGTACCTTAGCCTTGCTTACCTAGAATTTAGCTTAATATAGAACAGCTTTGGGCCCGATCCACTAGTTTCATTTATGAGGAGAATCAGAACTTAGAACTTCCAAGTCTCACCCTGAATGTGGTCCCCATGGAGGAGTCCTAGGACAGCATCCCCAAAGACTGAGTCGGAGTGGTGACCACAGGCTGGAGGTTCATGGTTGGGAAAACAAATAAGGAGCTGCTTTGGTGAAATTACCGTGTTTGGTAAAATATGGTGTTCTGCTGATTTGACCAATCCTGTAAATCATAGCCAGATATTAGTTCATCTCTCCCAAATATTACAGGTACCGTGTGAACTGTATGTTAAAATACGTCCCTAAGTTTGAATGCAGAGACTGTTTAAGAACGTGTTAAAGTTTCTATTCATTAGGCTTGCATGCTGAGGAATAAAATATGCCTCATCCAGCCATATTTCTGTTAAAGCTACTACAGGTTTATGGGAGTGCTAAAATGGTGCAGCAAACATGGAAATTAGTGTCGCCGTCTAAATTCTTTATATATCGCTCTTATTTTCGGGAAACATATGATGGTTATTTGGCACTCTCGGATAAGTAGGTTTGTTTTTCAAAATTTGAATTCCTGTCAAATCCAGGGCCAATCCATCAGTCTGCTTTTCCACAGCCCCTTTCAGAGACAAACACAGTTAAGCACTTCAGAAATATCAGATTAACATTAATACCCAATGGATTAGAAACCAGACAAAAGTGGGCTTAGGCAAACACTGCAAGTGGAGTCTGAAGGTAGATGGACGCCCTATCAGTTTCCTACAGGCTCGGCTCTCAAATTTGAGGGGCAAGAGGCCCACTTAAAAATATTTGTCGTTTTGATGAGCCTTGAGGGGCTAAAAGCGTCTGAGGAGAAATTATATAGCACGCCCAAGACAGCCTAAGAAGCTCTTCCCCGAAAGGGGCTCAGGTCCAGCATTCCAAATGGAAAATTTCCTCTTTTCTTTCCTTTGTCCTTCTCAACCCAACTTCATCTCTTTCTCTCCTCCCCCATGCATGCAATCTGATTATGGATAGGGCCGCTGCTCTCTAATGCGATGGAAAAATCCTCTGGCTCTCACTCCAAAAATACTAAAGTCGTTATACACTGACAGGACAATGACTTTGGCTTATAAGTGTGAGAAAAAAAAGAGCCCATCACATCAGCTATTTAACACACAAATGGATACAAGGTGAAAAGGCAGCCAATACATGCGCTTGTCTCAGGTGTCATTCGGTGTGTGAGTTTATGACTTCCAACAGGCCTGAGGCATATATAGATAATAAAATTGTAACCACGAAGATGCCTGAATACTATTTACTCATGAATAAAAATTCCTCTGAGGAGTGTTCATCTGCCCTCTTTGAAAGTTTCTCGGCTCAGCCTCTTCTGAGGCACAAGGGACTCAATTCTTAGCATCTATGATAGGCTCTTGGCTATAGAATCTAAATTTGCCCAAAGCACATCTCATTTTCTCAGGCACCTTTTACATATTGGGTCATGTTCTTCTTCCTTTTTTTTCTTTTTTAAAAGCTCGAAAGGACTCTTACTGGAGTTTAGATAATTAAAAACCCCTCCGATCATTATTCCTATATTCTAAAAGGCTGCTCAAATCGATGGCACATTATTTTCATTTCCAATAGTTAAGAGCCTATGGGCTTTTAGAGATAGAAAGTGTAATCACTCATGATTCTGAGGTAGAAATTAATGATTTCGGTGTTTATTGCCCTGAACACTGATGTGTGAGCTCTTGTTATATTTTAGCTAAGAGAAATCTCTAATCTATCACCCCAGGATGTATTACATTGACTATTTTGTATCTATGAAAATGTTGAAGAAAAAGGTCGTGCAATTGGTCACTCCTTTTTTCCACCCTTGCCATAAAGAAATAAAAAGAAACCGTTACATTTTTGGCAACATCATATTATAAAGTATGGCTTTATGATTTTCTTACCTTGTTTTCCTCCATTACTGTAGTGGCCTCACCAGTGATTTACTATGAGAAGACAAGGTACCTTAATGGCAGATTCAGGAGAGGAGAAGTCAAGGTGCTGAACTGCAACTTGATTTCACTGCAGAATGCAGTAAATCGTTTCATTACTCCAGCCAGCAAGCTCAAAGTCTGGTTGTAGCACACTCACGTCCGTTTATTTAGCCAGCCGTTTCTCTGGAGCACAGCTGAGAGCGAGATGTCTATTTGCTCGCTCTGGATCCACAGTAGAGTTTCTAGAATCCATGCCCTGAACTGTGCTTCTTTTGCCGAGAAATGACTGCTCACTCAAATGTGTTTTCTCTTTTTTAAAATGCCACTCTTAAAACTCTTACACACTGGCATGTCAGCTTTTCAGGCCTATGGCAAATTCAAAGTCACATAATAGGTGCTTCAGAAATAATCGTTGGTTAAAGAAACTGAATCGAGGAGAGAAGACGGGAGACAGCTGCTAGAAGCAGTAACAGCAATAGTAATAGCAACAAGTAAAACATGAGAGAAAAAAACTGTTAAAGAAGGCAGAAGGGGAGAAAAGTCCTGCTGTTTCAAACTCACGTGAAAGAAAGTCATAAACACCCTTCCAGCTCTGGCAGGGCCAATGTTTTATACACCATATAATGATCTGGACATCACAGTGAACTCCATCCGCCTTTTACCATACAGTTTTTCTTCAATAAGGGTTTAACACAAAAGGATTTGGGGTCTTTGGTTACTTGGAAAATTAAATTAATGGTAGTCATTAATTTACATCACAGGTAACCATAAACAGGTACCTGTGAGATATAAAAACACCCACAAGTATGTACATGAAGGGAGTGGTGGGTGGGATCAGTTGTGTTCTGATGATCTCAGATTCTTGTCTTCTTTATTCATTCAGTTTGTTCATTTCCCCAAACACACTGATTTTGCACACTTATTGAAATCCAGTTATGGGCAGTATCATGTGCCATCTGCTGTGCAGGGTGGAAAGATTCAGAAGAATCTTTGAGGCACATATACACAATGCTTACAGTACAGAGCACTGTCTGAGATGGCAGTAAGAGGAGTTCAGACCCAAAGCTAAAGATGCTCTGAGCAAAGAAGAAATCTTCCTCTGAGGCTGAGGCAATCAGAGAAGGCTGCCTGGCCCAGTAATTGGGTTCTTAAAGGATAATGTAGGATTACTAGAAACTGACACTGAAGGGCTGGCTCTTAACACATTTAAATCAACATTTAGGGATCCCTGGGTGGCGCAGCGGTTTGGCGCCTGCCTTTGGCCCAGGGCGCGATCCTGGAGACCCGGGATCGAATCCCACATCAGGCTCCCGGCGCATGGAGCCTGCTTCTCCCTCCGCCTGTGTCTCTGCCTCTCTCTTTCTCTCTGTATGACTATCATAAATAAATAAAATTTAAAAAAAAATTAAATCAACATTTAATGAGTGCCAAAAATACAAACACCCATGGGGGATATGCAAATTAAAAAAAAAAGGGGACACCCGGGTAGCTCAGTGGTTTAGCCCCTGCCTTGGGGCCAGGGCGTGATCCTGGAGTCCCAGAATCAAGTCCCACATCGGGCTCCCTGCATGGAGCCTGCTTCTCCCTCTGCCTGTGTCTCTGCCTCTCTCTCTCTCTGTTTCACTGTGTGTGTCTCTCATGAATAAATAAATAATCTTTAAAAAAAAGGTATGACCTCTGACCTTACAGGTTGATAACAATTTTGGAACCAATTAACTAAACGGGAAGGCAGAGCAGCATAAGGGCTGTGACAAAGGAACAGACAAATGTCACTCCTCGAAGAAGGAGCAGCTTGAGAAAAAATCTGCAGGTGAGAAGAGTAAAGTGAGCTGGAGCCAGGAATGGACCATCGGTGCTTAGCTGCTGAATCCATCGGAGATGGAGACCACAGGAGACTGTCACCAGGTCTCTAGAGTTAAGAACAGGAGAAGTAGGGCCTGGAGCAAGTGAGGATCTAGGGGAGAGGAAAGGAAGGAGGAGGACTTAAAAGGGCAAAATATTGGTCGATAGCCCCTTCCGGAGAGTCCCAGTGCAGGAGCTTGGAGGCAGTGTAGAATAACAGCCTAATTACACATCAGCCTCCTTAACAGGCCTGTTGGTCCTCTACCCCTAGGGGGCAGCTCTGTGCCCATCACATGGTATAAGCCGACCAAACATTTTCTAAATAAATGAAAGAATGAGTGAATGAGATGGAGCTAGCGTACATTAGCCTCCCGTGGAATTTTGAGGATCCAGGAATATCCTTGACTTCCCCCAAAAGATTTTCTGACAAAGCTGTACACTACATTTTATTTTACTCCCTCAGATAGCTTAAAAGGGAATTTAGGTTCACAAGTGTTCTCTTCTAGGTGCAAATCTTTCTGGAAAGCACTCTCACTTTGCAACTCATTTTTTAGGTAGGTAACATCTCTCTTCTCCTTTTGGGGAGGTCAGCGACTGCTGATGGGACCAGGTTTTGAGGGGTAATAGATGAGAAGTGAAAGACAATTTTGGATCTCAGGTCCCCCACAGGAGGGCAGAGCCTAAGGATGGGTCTCAAGAGCAGGAGAACTGGCCCTGAAAGCTTTGCACCTCAGACCAGTTATTTGGGGCAAATGGACAACTTCTCCAGGTTGTGGGATCCGAGAGAGCACCTGTATTTAAAGGTTGTGAGTTAGAACCTGGTTTGTAAAACACTGTGCTTCACTGACCTGTTTTGTCTGGCCAGTATAGTACCTAAAAGACATTTAATTTGTTGCCAAGATTTAAAACTTGGGAGAATCATAAAAATCAAGATTTCTAGATTCTCCTGAGTCATTGGAAGATCTGACTTCACTGGGGCCTTCGTTGTCATATGGCTTAAGGCGAGCAGGTAACTGCTCCCCTCCGAGGGGCCTGCTCCCTGCAGTTTACCCCGGGCTCCCCCTGTCCCTACTGCATTCTACACTACCTGATTTAGTCAGTTTATTTAACTTCCCAGTTCCTGTAGGCAACTGAGTTTGTACCATTCTACTTCACCGGTCTGCACTTAACCAGGTTACCCTTCTTACTATTATTACATTTTTGTTGTCTTCCCATGGCACCCAATGGAGAGGGAAGAGTAAAGGCAAAAATATGAAAATTTGGTTTCAGATACCATGGGGCTGGAGCTTACACAATAGGAGGCCATATTTAAGTCGAGATTTTGTGGCCTGAAGCGACTGTGTTCTTTTTCTTTTTTAAGCGACTGTGTTAAGAGGATGTACAGCCTAACACTGATTTGGTTCACATATTCAAAATAACAACTTTAATTCATTCTCGTTCATATATTCAAAGTTACAACTTTAAAGGATAGCAGGAAAGTTATTTTACTTTTTTATCTTCTCTTATTTTTAGAGTAAACATGTGTCAAACACAGAACCTTCCTCGAGGCTCCAGAGCAGCTGGACGCAGTGTCTGCTGGGAGTCCTTGTTCAGGTAAATGAATCACACAGCCTTAGTATAGGGAATCCCTGAGAGTTATAGAGGATGGCAATCTGGTCCCTGTATTATTAGGTTCTTCTTCTACAGCTGGTGAAATCTCCTGTCCTGATTCATTTTTGGGTATAAGTTGAGATCCTGGCTCGTAATGTTTTGTAGCCTTGTGGAAAGGATCACACACAAAATACAAGACACCGGCTGTGATGACTGAGCATGTGTGAAACACACAAAGAGCACTTGCTGATCCTGTTCAACCTGGTAAGGGAATTCACGGCTCAATGATGGGAGCACTCAGGCTTCACATGTAGGTCACCAAAGCAAGGAAGCCAGGCTGTCCCAGACTTGATGTAGGAAGAGTACATGTCCATCCATCTCAACCCCAGGGACCGACTGAGATCAGAAGTGCCTGCAAGAGTGAATCTACAAGAAAGTCTACATCCAGAAAACATCAATTGGGGCAGCCCGGGTGGCTTAGTGGTTTAGCACCGCCTTCAGCCCAGGGCCTGATCCTGGAGACCCGGGATCGAGTCCCACGTCGGGCTCCCTGCATGGAGCCTGCTTCTCCCTCTGTGTGTGTCTCTACCTCTCTTTCTCCCTGTGTCTCTCATGAATAAATAAATAAGATCTTAAAAAAAAAAAAAGAAAACAACAATTGTTTTTGAGGGTGTTTTGCACCTGAACCTGGTAGAGATGTCCTAGGAAACAGGAAATGCAAATGAGGCCTCTTTCTTTGAAATTAATTATGGGGATCCTTGGTGACTCAAAGGTGGGCCGTGTTCATAATTTGGCTCTTGTTTCCGTAGTGTAGTGGTCATCACACTTGCCTGACATAATTTGGATACAATGTGGAGGCCACAGTGTATCTCCCTTTACTTTTCAGAACTTTCCATCTTTCTGTTTCCTGGTGTCTTTGATCCCTTTCTATTAACACAATTATAGTCTACCCATGTATTTTTTTAAGTCAGCTTTCCTGGAATCTGCAGTTTACCAAATTGTCATATTTTTGCCTTTACTTTTTCCTCTTAATTTGTTCGTAATCTTCATCTCTTTTTAATCTTCATTAGCTACTACCACTGTGAAGCTTTCTGCTCAAAGGAAGGGTATTGATGACATCACTCAAGCCTTTGTCTTTGCTTCAGAGCTCCTCCTTCTTCATGATTTTCTGTCCTCAGTACTACTCATCTTTTGAAAACTAGCTCCTTATTTGGCTTGCAGAACTCCACGCTATTCTGGTTTCTGTCACCCTGTGAGCATTCTATATTTATTTCTTTGCCTGGTCTTTCCTCCTTCTCCTGCCCCATTAACAAAAGGCACAGGATTCCAAAATTCACTTTGGACCTTTCTGCTATTCTTGTTTCTGTGTTCTCTCTAGCAACTCATTCCTTCCTCATTTCGCTGCAGAAGACTCCTACACCTGTGGTTGCTCATCATTCTTTTTATCTAAGCATGGTCCTGCATTTTCATCTGTCCAAAGAACATTTCAATATCAGTGTCTTACAATCAGCTCAAACTCAAGATTTTCAGAACCCAACAAGCTCTTTTTCCCCCCCAACCTCTCTATTTTGTCAAAAGGCTTCCTTTTTTTTTTACTGCACCAAGTTTGAAATCCCCAACTCACCTTTATGATTCTATTCATACTTTAGTTTTCAAATCTTGTCAAATGTTCCTTTGAAATGCCTTCCGTGTCTCTTTATCCCTTGCCTTCTTGCTGCCTCCATCCTGGCCAAGGCCCTTATGGGCTCATTCCCAGATTACAGAAGCAGCCACCTATGTGGCCTCCCTGACCCCAAGCTTTCTCCTCTCCCAACTCACCTTCGTGCCACTGCCAGACTAATCTTCTTTAAATGCCACTTTCATCTTGTCACTGTCGGCTCAGGAGCCTTCAATAGCCCTTTAATCACACAAGTGTGAGCTGGAGGAGACCTTGGAGTTCATCTTACCCGACCCTGCTCTTTACAGACAAGTAAACTGAGGCTCAGAGAGTAAGTGGTTATGCAAGGTCGCCATTAATAAACCAGAGGCAGGCTTTAAAGCCAGCCTTTTCCTTTGAGGTGTAGTGCTCTTTCTGCTCTAACAGTGTTTCCCAAACTGCCATTCACATACCACCTTCAGGATTTCCGTCATATCTGGATGCTGCTTATGTTACTTCGTATTTCATACCTTGTTAGTTGTTCTGCTCTTCAAATATTATGTCGCAATTCTAAAAAGAAAACCATTATCACTTAATGCAATTAGAAGATAGCCTTAAAATTAATACAATGGAGACACAACCATGTTATCAATTTTAGATGGATAGCGTTGCCAGCTGAAGGTTCTGGTCCCAGGTCTGTTTTCTCTTTGTCTGCAAAGAGGAATTAACAGGTGATAGAGGATAAGGTCTTACTAGGATAACTAAAAGCTGAAAGAGATAACTTTCTCATAAAATGATTCAATATTCCTTAATGTGTAGTGACTGTAGCCAAAATGATCTTTCAGACCACATGTTACAAGCTTCTCACACTTACAGAAACACAACAATTCAAAATGTTTTCTTTTGGCTACCACCTAACACAAACTATTTCTTTTCTTTTTCTTTTTTATTTATGAGAGACACAGAGAGAGAGAGAGAGAGGTAGAGACACAGGCAGAGGGAGAAGCAGGCTCCCTGAAGGGACCCCAACGTGGGACTGGATCCTGGGACCCCAGGATCACTCCCTAGGCTGAAGGCAGATGCTCAACCGCTGAACCACCCAGGCGTCCCTCACACAAACTATTTGATTTCTGGTGCTCATATAATTGACCTCGCCTAGCCAATGCCAGGTTGCTAGCATATGTCTCCATGCCAATAATGCAATTCCCTTTTCTGTCTGTTCACTTTCCTACTGACTCTCTTGCTTAAAGATCCTACTGCTTGCTTCCCATCTGGGCATACTTCATATAGGTTTCAAAGCCTAGTCCACATTCCAATTACAAACTCCATAATCACTTCTGAATAGTTCAACCTGCACTGATTTTAGCCTTTGCTAAATTCTGCAATGTGTTCTTCAGACCATGTTTTGGATTCAATGATCTACTCTT
Organism: Vulpes vulpes; assembly: GCF_048418805.1. NCBI lineage: Eukaryota > Metazoa > Chordata > Mammalia > Carnivora > Canidae > Vulpes > Vulpes vulpes. Next base: position 100,215,624 of record NC_132786.1, on the reverse strand, counting down.
TTTTATGATTATTTTGTGTGTTAATTTCACTTCCCTAGGGGCACCTGAGTGGCTCAGGGGTTGAGCATCTGCCTTCGGCTCAGGGCGTGATCCCAGGGTCCTGGGATCGAGTCCCTCTTTGGACTCCCTGCATGGAGCCTGCCTCTCCCTCTGTGTCTCTCATTAATAAATAAATAAAATCTTTGAAAAAATAAATTTCACTTCCCTAACAGCCATGTGCTTACTTGAGGGCAGATATCTTTTCTTATATGACTTCCCTGTCCCACAATAGACCTGGTCTTCTTCCAGGCACATACAAAGTGTAAAACCAGTTGATTTATGACCATCAAGTCCCTTAAGATTCCCACCATGAAGTCAATGCTCAATCTGGGGCTCACCAACACTACATATTTAAACATTATCGAGAGCTTTGGGTCTTCTGAATGTGAAAGAGCTGACCTGTTATATTTTCTGCAGTTAGATAAGAACTTTCATTAAAATCATCATCATTGCCTCATTAAAGCCTGGTAAAAGAGAAACTATCTGTAGGGAGATAATCCATAATTAAGAAGCATTCATAGTAATAAATAATGAGTAAAAGGATGATGACATTGAAATCATTTAGTTCAGACTCTCCAATCATTTAGTACAGACTCCGATTTTTACAGTTAGAGAAATCTTCAACATTATAGATGATCTCATTTTGCAGATGAAGAAGAAACTCAAAATCAGGAGGTGAGTTGCTTGGAGTTTCAAAGCAATTTAATGGCAGACTTGAAGGTCAGTCTCCCTAACTCCCCAGGGATCCCATGTCCTACTTTTCCTGGGATGGTCCTGGCTTATGCCCCTAGTCCCAGCCGCATATCACTACTGCCTCTCCCTACTTCTTAACTACTCAGCCCAACATTTTTTCTCTTGCATTAAAATAAAGAACATAGTTATTTCTTTTTGCACATTTTTACATATAAATGTTCCTCTTAAAGATTTTTGACTTTGCTTCTAAACCCGAATGATCAGTCAATGTTGGGGAAACAAACACTATTTTTCTCCAATTATAAAGAGATTTCTATGTGCACTGGTCTTTTGAGCAGCTGGATTTACATGGGCAACAAATGAATTTTCGACAACCCCATTTGGTTACTTTAATAGAAATAGAGGTCTAGTGTGTTATTACTGTTACTATAGAAGGTGAATGACCTATTACAATTAGCAAGAGAACTGTTCACCAGGATTTATGGATTTTGTTCTTTTTAACCTAATGAGCACTGCAGCATATTATCACTTATATCACTCTAGATTGCCCAATCACCCTGCATAATATTACTTCAATCCATTTTGAAACAGGCCCAAATTGTCATTTTTTTTGTTGGAGTAATGATCAAGTATTGATGTTTCTTGAGTTCATACAAATGGCTACAACCTCCTTGCACGCAGCCTGGTCAATAGAGTCTGATGTTCACATTAGGGATTTGGAAATCAATGTAGTTTTCCTGTTATTCTTTTATGATTAAATCAATTGAAGTTATTTACTCATAGCAGAAAATATGGGTGATTGCCAACCCTATGGCTTAGTGAATTGCTTTCTCACCACTGCTGCCCTGTAATGAGAAGGTACATATTCGCTTCAGGGGTTGACCAAAACCTGTTCATGTATAGCAGCAATTTGAGATGCAGAAAGTGTTTATTATTAAAGGCTAAGAGTGTTGAATGCCAAAGGGCATCTTTATCACTTGGCATTGCATTAACATTGACAAAGGAGGAAAACACACCCAGAAAGCCCCTCGGCATTGGTCAAATGGCACTCAATTATCGATGCGAAGCCAGGCAGCAGCCAATGGGTGTTCTTGCCACATCCTTCCCGGTGTACACTGTTATGCAGGGACCCGAGTTAAAGACAATGGAAATGTCAATTAAGCTGAATGGACGGGGCCTATTTGTTGATGGGTTTTCTCTCTTTAGCGTGTGGTGGGTGACCTACAGTGTTTTCGATGCAAGAATAAATAATGGCTTGTATAACATGGGTTGCATTTAATGTGCTTGAATGCAAAATAGTATAAGGGTAAAAGCAAATGGAGACAGCAGTGGGAATGGCTGTGGAGGCGGGAGGAAGCTATGCAAGGACGCTGTGAGGAAGTAAAATCACTTACAAGCCGAGGAGAATGTCATTTGCTCTTGTATTCTCTATCTGAAGTGAGTAATAAGCAAACAATAGAAGAGTCATTTCATTTTTAGACCAGTTCTGTGCAACCAGCTGCACTGGACCATGCTGATGCCAAGTCCTTTATAGTTACTTGATCTTTTCATCATGTTTGATGAGAATAGTGCAAAAGTGGGAAATAGGGGTTGCTCTGGCCAACTTCCCCGAAACGTTCTGGATCGCTCTTGATTTCTTTAACCCCCTTCCTCAGTAAAATCTGCTCATAGAAGAAGAGAAATAAGCACTCTGACAAATCCTTATCTGAAATTTGATTTTAAAGATCTGCCATCTGCTCTTGGGAAATAGTCCATATTTTGATGAGAGAGGTCCTGGTTGACTGGTGTGGAAGTCATTTCTCTCTGCCTATATGCGTGCGCTAATTTACCAAGAGAACCAGGGCTTCTCAGAAAAGTCCTCAAGCCATGTCTACGTTTGAGATTCTAAAATATAGGCATATCTTATGACGTGGAGGGGAAGAGAAATGCAAGCCAAATTGCAAAGGACTCTGAGCACTTAAAGATTTAGGGGTGGGTCTGAAGACTGGGACCTGACCTCCCTTTGTATTCCTTAGAGGTGAAAGTAGTTCTGGAAGGAAGCATAACAATTTCCACAGAGACTTTCTACGCTCCAACAAGTTGGCACATCCACATGTGAGGGAGAATGGCATAGCAGTGAATTCTACAGCCCAACTGCCTGGGTTCCAAACTTGGCTTTCTCCCTTGCCAACCTCCAGCTATATTCTTCACTGGTCTATGCTTCAGTTTTCCCATCTGCAACATGGGGGTGCTAGTAATTGCAGCTACCTCAGAGTCTTTGTGACAATGAAATGAGTGAATACATGGAAAGTGCTTAGAACCATGTGTGGTAAGTGCTCAATAAATTGCAGGTTATAGGTAAATGGGAAGAAGCCAGTCACACTCCCAAACATTTCACGTGCTGAGCCACTTTACTGTGGGCCCCTCAGAGCAAAGCAGCACATACAATGGGAAATAGTGAGTCCCCTTTTATAGTGTCATTGAGGCAAGGCTGCCTTTAACCCACTATACTTGAGACTGAAGTAATGCCAGCAGTGGCATTGAAGGCAGAGTGCTGTCTTGAAATCACAAAGTGGAGAGGTGTCTTGGGTGAGCTTCTGATAGCAGTGGCAGTGGCAGTGGCAGTTAGTGAGCTATAGCTCATCTGTGGCAGAGCTCTGGCTCCAACAGGAATGGCTCAAGGTCCCTTGGAGTTGGGAGGAGATGATAAGGTGACAGTGGGATCATATATGCAAAGTTCTCTTCAGAATTTCCAAAAATCTTGCAAGGAGGAAAAGGAAACTCAGAGTGTTGGCTGGTTCAAAGTTTTAAAATAGCCTAGTTGTGGACTACGAATCTAGTGAAATCTGTGATTCAGTCACAAGGAGGCCACACTAGAAGCATCCACTGGGAGACCCAGGGTTGTTTGAACTACATGTTGTGGGGTTCCTCTGGGCTTATTTGAATCCTGGATCACGAGCTTCTATACAACATTCAAGAGAGAAGAAAAAATGAATGTAGTTTTCTAGAGCTTGCTGAGAATGTCAGTTTTCCTTCTATCCTTAGGAAGATACAAGGACATGGGAGGGGTCTCTAGAAAGTGATCCTTCATTCCTCTGACATTGGTTAGAAAATTGCTCAAAGAGTGAACTTTTTTCTGGAGGAGGATGAAGGGGCTGGTGGCAGGTATGGCTAGAATGCTCATCTGTAATAACAACCCCCCTCTACCTTAGGCTTGAACATGTCCCTGTCCATGAGCCCCCTAATAGGGCGAGACAGTGAGGAAGCAGGTTCAGCAGATGGAAAAAGGAAAGCCGTGGTAACACTGGCTGGCGCAAGTCCTACAGACGGGCCAGCACGGCCAGTCTCAGAAAGGGCAAGGAGAAGGTAGGAGGAAGAGAGCCTGATCCCGTGCAGGTTTACCAGATAGACCAGTCTGGGGTTCAGAGATGTTGCCAGCCTTGCCAGTGTTGTCCTAACACCTAGCGTAGGCAGGCAGGCAAGTTTCCCAGATATGGTGGTGAGAAACCTTGTTTCAGAAAGGACCCTGAAACAAGACATACTGCAGATCTGGCCAGCCTTAAATAAATTCTGCTGCTATCCTCAGTAACCTGCTTCCAGCTTCCTAGAAGAGCAGGAGGCCGCCTTCAGTAACTTGAGAGAGAACTACAAACTGAGAGTCTCAAAAGTTCCTGCCAGGGGATCTCTGGGTGGCTCAGGGGTTTAGTGCCTGCCCCTTTGACCCAGGGCATGATCCTGGAGTCCCAGGATCAAGTCCCACATCGTGCTCCCTGCATGGAGCCTGCGTCTCCCTCTGCCTGTGTCTCTGCCTCTCTCTCTTTGTGTCTCTCATGAATAAATAAATAAAATCTCTAGAAGAAAAAAAAAAAGTTCCTGCCAGCCCTTCAATGGTGAGAGCAACCAGCTACTCCATCCCTCAGAGCATGGTCCCATGCAATTAGAGGCCACTGTGATTAGAGGAAGCACCTCCCAGCCCCAAAAGGTAAAATGGCAAGACTCAGTGAAATAGGCCTCCTACCACTTTGTTTTTGTGGAGAGTAGTTTCCTGGTGGGCCATAGCATTGGCAAGAATTAGCCTGATGACTTTCTGGGGGAGGGGTGGGTGAAAGACGCAAATGGTATTTTCTCCCTCCCAATTAGTTCAGGTGAATCTGGGAAAAATTCTTGAAGGAGAAGCTGAAAACTCCTGGCTGACCACCAGACAAAAGGAGAAGGGAAGGCATGGGACCAGATATACTTTACTAGGCAACCAGCACAACTTATCACTTAAAAAGAAACTTGCATTGGATTTGGCCACTAACATCCTGCCTTCAAGAGTAAGGAATGGTGGGGAGAGGGTGTCTATATGAGGGCAGGGGCCACCACCTCTGGCTATGGAGAATCCAGAGACCCAATGAAGTCCACCGAAAGATGAAGAAGACATAACTAGAGATAAGGACTGTGGAATCAGCTTGCCCCTCTTGCCAAACCTCCATCTCTGATCTGCTTTGGCAGAACCAGCTGCCAGCCTCGGGTTACCCAGAGGATAAAAGAACTCTCTGGAAACAGCAGGAACTTTGCCTAGGACAGTGAACACCACTGCGCATGGGACCATAACCAGGGAGGAGCTGAGGGTAGAGGCAGCCCTAGAGACCTGCCTTCCAGAGGGTTCAGATTTCCAAGGAGAAGGGGACTTGGCTGGAAGAAGCATTGCTCAGTCTGATTCACAAGCACATATAAGACAGTCCCAGAGGTTCTTGTGTAGGATAATTTCCTACTTCCCCCAAAGTGTGAGAGCTGAAGCCCTACAGTTATTAGGTAGGAGGTAACAAGCTTGAAATTCAGGCTTTCAGATTGATTACATTAAATAACAACTACTCATAAGGAGCGACATGGAAGTATGGCAAACTGGCCTCATGGTCTCTATTAGCTTCATCCAGTGGGAGCAACCCTCCTTGAAGAGATGTTCCTGAACCAATGGGATGGGGAAGCCCACAACACATCCATCAGAATGATTAGTGAAACTAGAAACTCAGTCCTGTCCAAGCTTCTCCTTTAGCCTCATCTGGCACACCTGTTGCCAACCTCCTGGCGACCTATGAAGCCAGACACAGAAAGGCCAGGAGTGCTGGCCCTTGCAGCCAAAATGTCAAGTGTATTTCATATTTTATATTTTACTGTGGAAATATATAAGGCAAATAAATGGGAAGGGCTAGCTTACTTGCCTCGCTCCTCCTTTCCCCTTTTGTCACTCTCTTTCAGTAAAGGCTTTTCATACCGGATCGCACCTGGATTCTAGAATGCTTACTGTCTAGGAATAGAGATTAGACACATGCATAAATAGCTCTATTATAAGACCAAAAAGGATAAGAACCACATATAATGTACAAATGGTGTGAAGGATTTTCAAATACAGGGTCCCCATATAAATTCAGGTTCATTTTCAGCTCTTTTTCAGTCACGTAGGGATCCATTCAGATAAAAATAATCTAATGGCCCCATATGGTTTGGAAGAGTTGCTCAGTCCCATTTGGTCACTTATAGAGTTTAAAACCATACAACAAAACCATGCATAAAAATGGCAGGTCTCCTTTTTAAATGTAGGGTGTATTTTGTTTTTGTGTGTGGAGAGGAGGTGTTCTTGCATGGTTATTTGCTTACCTGCACATATTCTGTGATCTGGATCTCTATCACTATGTGTGGCTCAGGATACAGGCTTTAAGGATGGATGTGCAGGATCATTTTTCCCAGCCCTCCAGAAGCTCTGGAACATTCCAGGGAGTTATCGGTGTGGTGTGAACGCTTCTCTTCTACAGCTGGGGCGCAAAGGTTTGGGTTATATAGGAATATAATTTAATGCTACCTATTTGGTATCATTGCCAGTGCAATATGCAAAGTTGGGGAAGTAGTTTGGAGGCCCACAACAAATTAGGGTAATGTGGAGATGCATCGCTTTTATAGTACGGTCATCTCTGTAGCTGAACATCTAGTTCATTTTTGTTAACATTATTAAACGACAACAAAAAAGGAAATATGCCAAGATCTTATACCCAAGAGAGCTGTGCACTAGTGTTTTGTCAGTTCCTGTTAGTCTTTCTCTCACACAGTTAAGATAGTTACAGAGATTTGACTTCTAGGTCTAACAGGCTCCTGTGAGGAAGGCAGCATTGAAAAAAAGGGACTTAGCCATATGTCCTTTACCAGAAGCAGCATCCTTAAAAGGTGCATGAGAGCTTAAATCGTGGTTTCACATGAGTGTGAAGCCTAAACCTTCCCACTGGTTACTTTAAAAAATGCTCCCAACATCCTCCCAACCAATGAAGGAGTCTGTGTTCAGCAACAAGTCAACCAGAACAGCCCAGCAACATGACATGCAAACCAGCATCCGCTACCCTGGGGGGAGACCTCAGGTGTTTACTACACCTGTGTTATCCCATTCCTGCACCAGAGCAGTTAAATTAGATTTGCCAATAACAATAATGGAACCTCTAAATATTAATCATTCAGAAATCAAAATATTTAAAACTTTATCATCAAATAGCTTTCCCCTAAACATTTCTCTTTTTGTCTCTGAAAGACATCAGCAAGCATCTCTTAAAATTTTTTAAATAATGGACTTGATCTGTGCTCCTCTTCTCTGCATTTTTATTTTCCTAAAGTATTTGCATTAGTTTCCCATTGCTGCTGTAACAAATTACCACAAACTTGGTGGTATAGAGCAGCATCAATGTATCCTCTTATAATTCTTGAGGTTGGAGGTCTTAAAATCAAAGTGTCAGCAGAGTTGCTTCCTTTTGGGAGCCTCTAAGGGAGAATCCATCCATTTGCTTGCCTTCTCCAGCTTCTAGAAGCTGTCCACATTCCTCAGTTCGTAATTCCATATCACTCGGATCTCTGCTCCAGTCTCATCACCTTGTTGGACCCTGGACCTTTCTGCTTCTCTCTGATAAGGACCTTTGTGATTACACTGGGTCCATCACATAATCCAGGATAATCTCCCCATCTCAAGAGCCTAAATTTAATCCCACCTGCAAAATCCCTTTAGCTATAAAGTAACATATCCACAGGTTCCAGGGATTAGGATGTGGACATCATTGGGAAACTAATATCCAATCTGCCATAGTACTTTATCCTGAGGAATATTTCTTTTTATATGTGGGGCTCCTGGTGGCTTTTCTTCATATTCAGGTTTTGTTATATTTACCCATCTGGAAATTCAGCCACAAAAGTGATGTGTTCATATTCTTTTTTTTTGGAGAAATGTCTGTTCATACCTTCTGCCTATTTCTTGATTAGATTTTTCAGTTTTTTTGGATGTTGAGTTTGATAAGTTCTTTATAGATTTTGGATACTAGCCAACATTTTCATATTCTTTCTCTCTCTGTCTCTATCTCTCTCCCCACCCTCTCTCCCCAAAGTACAACAGGGAAAAAAACCATACATATATGGCTTTTTGGGACATTACTGTCCCAAATATGCTGTATTACACACTTCTTTAGGCTATTTATACAATTACATGAGGACATAATTTATAGCATTTAATGTAATCATTACTGCTAATTCTTGAAAATACAGCATCAGGTTTATAAATCAGTCATGTTATGAGATTTCTTATGCCCTATAGCATACTTTTGTTCCAGTTTATCATATCTATGTTTTAAATTTTTAAAAAAATTGATGACTTTATTGAGGTGGAGAAGTAGCATCTTTTGTTCTTTTGAACATAAAAGCACTATGGGGAAAAAGTACTATGGGGGAAAGTACTATTGTATTTGGAAAACAATGCCATTTTATGCTTTTTATGAAAAGTGTGATTAGGCATTGGATTCAGGTATGCCAAGTTTCAGTCAAAAGTACATTTTATGGCTGTGTGTTTGGTCCCTTAAAACAGGGGTGTGTAATGGAAATCATGACAGGCACTTAATTATAATGATGCTACTCAGTGTCGATATAATAAATGTGCCGAGCTAGTTCATAAAACACCCTAATGCAGCCTGGAAACCTGTGAGTAACATGAACAGTCACCAAATGGCCATGTCTTTTGAATTCACTTTAAAAGCAAGTGGGAAGGAGACTGTCTCATAGATTCCACTCAGTGCTGCTCCTTGACTCATAGCTCCCTGACATGGGGCCTTACATTCCAACAGAAGAGCAGCAAGACATCATCTCTCAGCAGCACAGAGTCTTAACTGTATCGTCCACTGTTTTGAAAGAAAAGCTGACACCTTTAGAAGAGGCTAATGCGAGTGAGCATTTGAGCAGGTGATGCTGTCTGGTGGGCAGTAGCCATTTGAACACAGTAACACCTACTGATAGAAGTTTGCAGAGGCAACCAGTTAGAAGGGAGCCTGCAGTAAGTCTGTTAGCAGGCAATAAAGGTATGAGAAAGTGTCAAAAGATCTAATGGTAAGTGACAGAGAAACCATCTCCATACATGTCGCCAAGGACCTCAAGAAATGGGATAGACAGCATTTTGCCATTAGAGATATGTGTGTCACATTATGGGTGAAAGGTATAACATTTAGTCAAGTTCAGAACGGGAGGGCTGCAAAAATCAATAGAGGTCACATTTATTTAATGGAAATGACTTAACTTCCTCAGTTGATAATAGAGCATGAGATATTGGGTGGCAAATAAATAATCCTGGACGAATCCTGCAGAACTAACTCCTGGACCAATCAGTGTGCTGAGACAGCAGGAGAGGAAGTAGAGAGAATCAGAGGACACCAGAGCTGGAAGGCATTAGAGAGAGCATCTAGATGTGCGCTACTCAAACTTCAGCACGCGTGTGACTCACAGAGAATCTTGTAAAAATGCAGATTCTGATTCAGTAGGTCTGGGGAGGGGCCTGAGCTCCTGATTTCCAAAAGCTCCCAGGGGATACTGATGCTGCCCATGGGTAGGCCACACTTTGAGGAGCAAGGTTTTAGAGTTCCCAGTATAGGATTCATGGCTCCCAGGTCTTTTTGAAGGTAAAAATAGAAATAAGTCAAATTGGTTTCAAAAAGCTTAAATGACATTAGGTATTTATTCTGTTGAGAACAAGATGGCAGGTAAATGAAAATGCAGAATGACTTCATCTCTGGTTGACTACTTCCTGGGATCTGGCCTCAGATTGTCATCTTTACTGCATTCTAACTATACACCTTCAGTAAATTTCAGAATCCTCTGCCTCAGTCCCATCATCTGTAAAAAGGGACTGGCAGTAAAGGCTACCTGGTGGGATTATGGGAGGATTAAGTGAGTTAATATGTGTAAAGTGCTCACAAAGGTACCTGGCCCAGCACAAGCCCTTCCCCTGCCTTGGCTAGTATTAGTGTCAAAAGTGCAGACTTGTAGCGCTATGGCTTTGATTTTTAAGAAAAACAAACTATTTTTAAAATTTTATTCAGAATGGTATACCACAACTTCATACCTGGGGCACAACTTGTTACAGGGTTGGGCACCTTTCAGCTTGGGGAATGGGAGCCTAGTAGGGATAAGTTTCTTGACCAGGGCACACAGCTATTTCAAAAACAGAGCTAGAACCTAGGGTTCAATCCTCTGTAGAAACACTTTTATCTTTTAACTCTTGAAATACGTCCCAAAGCTTTCCAACAACTTAATCATAAAAGTAGGTGAACTGGAATTCACAGTAAGAAATTTCAAATGAGGGCAGCACTTGGTGGTTCAGCGGTTTAGCGCCGCCTTCAGCCCAGGGTGTGATCCTGGAAACCAGGGATCGAGTCCCACATCGGGCTGCTGTGTGGAGCCTGCTTCTCCCTCTGCCTGTGTCTCTGCCTCTCTCTGTGTCTCTCATGAAAAAATAATAAAATGTTTAAAAAAATTTTTCAAAAAGAAAGATTTCAAGTGAGTGACGCTCTTTCCATTTTCTGACATTCACTGTCTTCCTAAATTCTTAGTCTGATTCCACCATGGCCAAACCAAGTGGTCTCACAACGGCCTTCATTCCTCTGGCCCAGTCAACCACTGGACCCTGGAGTCTGCATCTTACCAATGTGCTTTTTTCATGACCTTAGGAAGCAATGCTACCTTGACCCTCTTCCCACATCTCTGATTGTCACCTCTCTGCCTTCTTTGCTCTCTCTGCACTTTCTCTCCTACTTGTAGAGCTTCATTACCTCTACCTTCTGTTATTTATACTCAATCCTTACCCTCTTTCTTGACATTTCTTCAGACAGCCAGAACTAGAAATCATGTCTTCTGAGACAGGTGGCACGGATGACTGCAGGAGGAGCTGAGGCTCTGGGATCAGGTCATTGTGACTGTTCTTTGGCCCTGCCACTCATTATTTGCCTGTGAAATTGGGCAATCTAATGAACCTTTCTGTGTCTCAGTTTCCAGCTCTGTAAATGAGGATATTACCATCTAATGCATAGGGTTGTGCTATGATCTGGGAAGTTTCTCACAGGGTATCTGGTATGGTGGAGGGCATTCTATAATACTGTTCTCTCTCCTCTTCTTTTTTGTTCATAGCCCATTTCCTGATCCTTAGGAGATATCTATCTCATTGCCTGATGGGTGTCTTCCTTTATATAATTCACCATCTTCTCTAATTCAATGTCTTGAACTGAATTTATCAAACTGTTAATATTGCCATTTTGCATAATATTTGTAGTTTTCAAGTCCCTCAAGTGTAGTCTTTGAACCAGCTCTAATTTCCACTTGGTCTACTCCACTCCCCCAGCCAGTAAGCCGCCAGGTACTCTCAGCTTTCACCAAGTCCCTTATAACCTTTGCATGTCCTCTTCTTAGCCCTCCCTTTGAGTTTATAATCTCACTCTTCAAGTAATGGTATGGTCATACATATTGGATTCCTGCCTTCATCTTCAGGCTTCCCAAGCCAACCTACATAGCACTGGCAGTCTAAAACTTCCAGAAGCCCAGTTCTGACAACATCCTTCTCCTACTCAAAAGCCTTTGGTGGTTCTTCAACAAATCTTCAGTGTTCACTGAAGACTTTCTGTGGTCCAGTCTGTGAACTTTTCTTTCCAAATTTGCCTTCAACTAATCTACCACATAAACTTATGTTTCAGTCAAATCTATTATGCATTTTCCCCTAAATAAGACTTTTCTAACACTGAACTTTAATTTAAAAAATTGCACTGAAATACACACAACATAAAATTTACCATCTTAACCATTTTTAAGTGTACAGTTCAGTAGCATTAAGTACATTCACATTGTTGTGCAACAACCAACACCACCATTCATTTCTAGAACTCTTTTCATCTTGCAAAACTGAAACTCTATACCCATTAAATAATAATTGCCCATCCCTTCCTGCCCCAGCCCCTGGCAACTACCATTTTCGTTGTCTCTATGAATTTGTCTCTAAATACTTCATACACAGGGAATGGTATAGTATTTTGTACTTTTATGACTGGCTTATTAGCATGATGTCATCAAGGTTCATCCACGTTGTAGCACATGCCAGAATGGCCTTTCCTTCTAAGGCTGAATGATATTCCATTGTATGCATGACACATTTTGTTTATCATCTGTCAATGGACACTTGGATTATTGCCACATTTTGGCTGTTGTAGATAATGCTGCTATGGACCTGGGTGTATACATCCTATTTCTAAAGCTTTGCTCATGACATCTCATCCCCTGAGGAGATATCCTTTCTTTTCCTCACCACTGATTAGAATTCTCTCAAAACTTCAAGGTCTGGGGGGCTCAGTCGGTTAGGCATCTGACACTTGATTTCAGCTCAGGTCATGATCTCAGGGTGGTGGGATCAAGCCCCATGTCAGGCTCCATGCTTAGTGGGGAGTCTACTTCTCTCCCTCTCCCTTTGGCCTTCCCCCCATTCTCTCTCTCTAAAATAAATATATAAATCCTTAAAAAAAAAACAACGAAAGTTCAAGGTCTGGGTTGAAGTAACATTGCCTGAAGCTGTCCCAGCCACCTGTCATAGGAGTATTTGGGGAATGCTCACTGGCATTTGTGATATAGACCCTCATATTCCATTTTTGTTTTCTTATATGAGGGTTCTGTAAGCTTTCTGAGGAAAGATACAATGGAAGGATTCCCCACTGTTTGGTGGTTAATAGGTTATTACAGAACTTGGTTTAGAGACACAGTGTAGGTACAAAATTAATAAATTTTCTGAAGATGGTCGGGGGAGCAGGATATGAAGAAAGTGGAGAATCAGCAGAGACTATTTTCCCTATCAGTTACGAATCAGAATGGTCTTTGAAGATTCAAGAGTAACAGAAATATTCTCACTTAATCGTTCCTAATTTTGGGATCTTTTTTGATATGCATCATCCCAATACTAATATTTGCACAAACACATTCTATGTAAGGTAACTATTAAAAGGTTATGTGACTTACTCAAAGTCACATAGGTTGTAAATGTTGGATTCAAGATCAGAACCAAGGTCTAATCTCTCCCCCACTGCCAGTTTTTAGGATATGGTGCTACTGCAGGCTGACTTTAGAACCTGAGGAGTATTTATCAATTCGGGGCTTGGTCCTTCCGTTTTTATATATATTGTCCTTGCCTTACCTTGTCATGGGCAAAGAAAGCATGGGATCTTCAAATCTAGCCTGAGAATTTAAAATGGTTCTGACGAGCTCATAATATGGCTTAGAATAAGCAAAATGAAAATTCGCTATGAATGATCATAGCCCGGCAAATTTCAGAAATAAGCTCTAGAGATGGCAGCGTATTATGCACGGCAAGAAGACCTTTAGAAGCTAGTTGACCCCAGGCTGAACATGGATTAGCCACGTAGGAACATGATGCAATGGTTAAAAGATGGATAGGATAAGATAGGATAGGATAAGATAAAAGAAATATAACATAAATTACCTATAAAGCAATTCTTCGTTTCCCCAAGGGGGAAAAAAAGTGGGCCATTATCAGAGAATTGTTTTTCTGTAATTGGGGCTTATGATTTGTGGATATATCTTGAGCACAACAACCATAAATGTGTATGTCCACTTACTGAAATATTTTTTAAATACCTATTACGTACCAGGCATTGCGGCAGGGCTACAGAGTACAGTCTCCATGTAAAAGATATAAACTGCAGCTTTAGAGAGAGGCAGATAAAAGGCAATTGAGATTTGAAAAAGAGATCTACACAAGATCGGCAAGTAACAGAGGGCAGAAATGTCTAACCCTGACCAGGGGCGCAGGATTTGGTCGGAGAAGTCTTCCTGTCTCAGTTGGGAGTTAATGAGGAAGAGAAGGTGGTGGGGTGGTCATTTCCCTACAGAAAGCCACTTGAGCCATGACACGAAAGCAAGAGAAAACGTGGCTGGCTCTCGCCAGTTAGGAAGGAGATGTGACCAGCATTACCGATGTGAGCCTGGACAGTGGCGAGAAACAGCTGGCGAGCAAAAATGTGTCTCAGGCCATAAATGCAGGGCTCGAATTTTAATCTGTAATTTCACTCTGAATGCCTTGAACGGTACTTGACCCATTGCAAACACCGTGTATTTATTGTTTGTACAAATAAGTGAGGGTTTCATAAGGCCCATGGGAAGAATGATAGAAACGGAGATATTTGAACCTGAGGCCAGCCAGCCTCTACATGCTATTTTATGAGGAATGCCACGGGTGTGTTCTCTTCCCTTGATGATTGCACCAAACAGAAGAAGGGGAACTAGCAGAAGTGGATTTAAGTTCTAAACAGGAGAGACCCTACTGACTGAACAAATCACCCCGCAACAGCTTCCAATGGGCGAACTCCGGGAAGCTGGGGGTTATTCTTCTGTGAGCGCCCCAAATTCGGTCCAGGCACTGCTCTGGGGGTCAGCGGAGGCGCGCTCTGGCCTCACCGAGCTGCTCAAAGCCTTGGCTCTGATGTGGGGAGCAGCCCCTTTCTTGTAGCACATGGGCAACAATTCCGCATCCCAGTCCGGGGTTCGCATAACTTCCTTCTCCCTGCTGCATCCTGCCTGATGTGATTACAGTCGTATTTCGACTGCTTTCAAGGTAACCTTTTCTGCCCTTTATGTGTATTCAGGAGTGCTGGCAGGTCGCAGGGCCCGTATTGCTTTATAGTCACCTGTGGGGGTGGAGGGTGGGGGTGCAGAGAGGACGTTTAAAGAAAGAGCATTTTGCCGCGGTCCCTCCGGGGACCCTCCTGCCGACACCCCTCGTTACCTCTATGCACCACCGGAGCCGACCTGCAGCCTGGGACCCCGACTGGCAGCGGCGCTCCGGGTCCCGGCCTGGAAGGCCCTCGGAGCACCCGGACCGTGTTCCCTGCCCTCCGAAGCCCCAGCCCAGAGGCCCAGCTGGAAGGGGGTGGGGAAGAGGGTGGGGAGAGGGATCTCCCCGTTCCTAAAAGGCTTTGCCCCCGCGAGAGCCAATGCACAGCGACACGCAAGCTGCTTTTCATGATAAAAGAGCATTTTGCATCCGAGAAGCACGCTCGCAGTCCTGGGGCTGGGGCGGCCCCGCTCTGGGGGCGCGACCGCGGCGGGCGCAGTGGCAGCCCCAGGAGTCGGCGCTCGGCGCACTAGGGCGGCCCCGGCCCGGGTTTGCTAATAGAGACAATACCTTGCCCTGGAGGCAGTTTCCAGCTGCAGCCCCGAAGCACACACGTTGAGAACGTATCACACGGATCTGTCAGTCAGTACTGGAGCCAGGAAATTGTTGTTTCAAATGTTACAGTACAGGAAAATCGCCTCTCTGCACTTGCTGCCAAAAAAATGACAGCTTAATTTATGCCGCACTGAAGCTGCATTACGGAGCCATTCAGCTTGGCAGTTAAGTACGCTCCACGCTCACATCTTCCCCCTGCGCAAGTGGGCTGGGGAGAAGCACGCAGGGGCGATAATAAGGACAATTGGCCGCAGGGTTTGCGGTGTCAGTGGAACCAAATACAGGTGAAACAGCATCAGCAATAAAATACATCACCCCCCCCCCACCACCACCTCATTTGCAAAACCCACCTCTGCCTGTGTGACTGCAAACATTCAGGAAGGCTCTGTGGCCACATTGTTATGCACAGGGTAGATTAAGGAGAGATGTGCTGGTGTCAACCCCCTGGGTTTTATGTTGAGGGGAGGTGCTGCAGTATTACCCTGTGACTTTGAAAATTATGTCAGTATCCTTGATGCAGACCTTCAAAACTTGGCAGGGTTTACCTTTGCCGAAATTAAAAATCTGACAGTATTACACTGTATGTAGCCAAGTATCTGTATTTTTCGTCTCCATGTACGTTAGAGTATTCAAGATGCGATTAATGGTCAAATCTAAAAAATAAACAAAAAACAAAAACAAAAACCGAAAACAAAGCAATCCAAATAATTATCACCAATGTTGCGTTTCCCGCCCAAAATTTCTGTGATTTTTGCACACAACGAACCACCATGCGCTTGAATGGCAAACAATATGACTTCTTTGGGAAGCAACGACAGAAAAGTTAGAGATCAGCTGGAGGTGGTCTTTTCTTCGAGCTCTCAGCTGCGAAACTTGCGCGATGTCATTCAAATTCTAATAGGTAAATATCTAATTTATACTGGCATTTCAGATGAGGATCCAAAGTCTCCTCGATATAATCGTGTCAGAGTATACTGCTGCCACTTAACAGAAAGGATGCCAGACTCCGGAGTCACTTTCCTGAATGCCCTCTTTCCCAGATTGGCCCTATGGAATTGGAACATTAATTGGGCTTCAGGATATTTTGCCAAGAAATGCTTCATAAGTGATTTGCAAGATATTTATAAGGCAACCCTTATAAAACATCGCAGCTCCGAGAAAGCAGGTTCTCTGCAATTGGCTTCTCTCTGTTCAGTAAGCCATTCATAATAAAATGAGCGGCCCTCAAAAGAGAGCAAATGCATTTGCAATGGCTGTTGATGTGCTATAAATCATTCTCAATAAAACGACTTGCAGAGATAAATGATACATATCTATTTAATAATCCATTATCCAAAATAAATATTCTACCTTAAAATAAAGCAAATGCACTTGCACTGGTTGTTGATGTGTTAGAGCTGTTCAGGCTAATGGTAAAATGATTTGTAAAGTGGGGCTCTCGTGTTGGCCATTGTGTCTTGTGTGCTCAGGGGAGATTAATATCTCTTCATAACTCATCAATAGAGATGCCTTAGAGTAAAAACATCAACCAAACGTTCCCATATTTCTGTGACCATACTCATTTTAGCTTCTTCATTGGGTGCCTTCGTTGTCAGAACACAGGCGTTTATGGCATTGTTTTACATGGGGGCAAAGTGTTACCAGACTATGACAGAGAAGGGCAAATAGACACACCTCTAATCTCCAGGAGTGTATCGTGTAAAATAGGCCATTGTTAGATATAGCAGTAAGCAATAAGAAAAACACATTTCTAAACAAGCAGGAGGATAAGTGGCTATTCTACAAAATTGAGTTTTCCCAAATTTAAAATCCTACTGACCTCACCATGGTGTGTACCATGCCCACAGCGGTTTTCCACCCAAAGATTGTACTTATGGTTCCGTCTTCCAGCACCCTTTGGTCTGGGGAGCCCTTGGCTCAGCTGTCAGCACTGCAGGTCCCTCGCTGGTCGCTCTCCAACAAGGAGCCTCAACCCCCGCCAATCTGCAGAATTTCCGCCAGCATTGAACACCTTTAATTCTTAACATTTTGGTTTCTTTTTATGTTTGCAATAGTATATTCACTCTTTTCCCTATAGTTTTTGGTTCCTCTGTCCCCCAAATTTTAATTCTAAAGAGTAAGGTCTCTTTCTAATTAAGCCTAACACTGTTACCCACTTAGGTTAGAACCCTAAAAGGATGATCATGGTAATGGGTATATGTCCTATCCAATTCATTGAATTTACCATTCAAATATTCCCATGTATCTGTACAAAGCATGTTTCCTGCGTCCCCTTGCCATCCTGAACCCAACACAGGAGAACCTGCTGGTTTGGTGGCTTATAGCCAAGTGGTGTTCTCCATCTTTTTGCCTGCCTATCATTCACAGTCTGTAACCTGGCCTACCTATCACAGAACTTTTGCCCGAAGGCTGAATGACAGGTGAAATCTCACTATGATTAACTGAGTTCTATAAACCCTTCACACATTCCCATGTCACACTAGACATTACCAATTCCTTTGCCCTGGTTTTTAATACACCTTAACTGGAATGTTTCTCTTATATCTTCAATGATCCCAACTAAAAAATATTCCAGGCAATCAGTGCCTGATAGATAAACTTCCAATGAGTCATGGGCAATTCTTTCACAGTAATTTTTTTCCCTTAGGGTTTTAGCAGTCAACCAAAAGAAGACCAAGTTGTAACAATGAACTGTATTATCCAACAGGAATTTATCGAATACTTATTAGGGGCCATGTCTTCTGCTAGGCATTAAAACAGACATTATCTTATGCCTTGAGGAATATATGTATAGCTGATTTTTATTTTTAATAAAAGTCTCACATTACTGTGCACTTTGATGCCCTTTTTTGGGGAAATACTGTATAAGTCTTTTCTTTATGAACAGTGAGGCACTTATGTCTTCAGGTTTGTGCCTTTACACGCCTGTGGCTCTCTAGAGAAAGAGCTCTAGAAGGCAGCAAAGTATGGCAATCAGTTGGCTGAAGTTTCAGTTGCGGGTTTCTCACTGAATTATCGTAATATAAAGGCAGATTCCCACATCTTTTAGATCAACTGTTCCTAAAACTATGGAAACAACAGGTGTAATTTCTATCAATTAGCATGGCAAGTTGTGCTGCTTACCTGCTGCCTGCCACCTGCCTGACTGCCTGATGTTTCCCCTCCTGCTGGCTTCTGGATGGCTTCTCGATTTTACTCCGAAAAAGCACCTTCCTTCTTCCCTGCCTAAATCATTTTTCTTTTTTAACTCAGGAAGTTATCTTTTTTTTTTATAACCCCTAGAGAGAAAAGTAATCCCATGTGGTTGTCCTTTCTAAGGCATGTGGTGCCCCATGATGAATCAAGGGAATTTATGCAAGGTATTTAGAAACCCAAAGAAAAATGACTTTTGACAAATCTAAATAAAGATTCAGCCAAACCAGCTGACTTGTTAGAGATGTATATTTGAAAGTTACTAGAGGCCACTGTCCCATAACTAGAACTCAATTCACAGCTCCATTGGTAGGAAGCTTACAGGGTTCCCTAGAGATGCTTTAAATAGTATTGTTGCATTATGGGCTCCACTATGTGAATATGATGATGTTTTGAAAATCTCTACTACAAGCCCTTTGTAAGAAAAATCACTAGTAGCCAGCACAATCTACAGACATACTGAAACCTCTGTCTATGCCAGCAGGACAATGTGACATTCTGATGCAGCCATTTTGACACAAAGGCAAAACTCTACTGATCAAGAGTTCTGTCCCCAGATACTAATGGTGACTGATAACCAGTAACTGAATACTAATTAAAAGTAAAGACAGAGTTATTTGTCTTAAGGTCCAAAGTGTGAGACTATTTTGTCTTAGCTTCTCTCCAGTCTATTTCCGTTGATCAAAGACTATACTGCCATGGGCTGACTCTCTAACCCAGACCAAC
This sequence comes from Vulpes vulpes, assembly GCF_048418805.1. NCBI lineage: Eukaryota > Metazoa > Chordata > Mammalia > Carnivora > Canidae > Vulpes > Vulpes vulpes. The sequence goes on along the minus strand of NC_132786.1, from coordinate 100,196,447 downwards.
ACTCCAACACCAGGAAAGCACACCCAGCCCTGAGTTGTTTGTTTTTTTTTTTTTTTAATCAGACAAAGCCAAGGGAGGAATGTTTACAGGCTTTTAGGTCCTGAGCTGAGTGATTTCTCAGTGGGTCTGGCAAGTGGGGGCCTGATTGGGACTGGGAATCAGTTATGATGTAATAGCTTTGGACTGATGGGCATAGCTAGGAATCTTGAAGCAAGTTTTCATCATAAGTTGCTTTGCTCAGATGATAGTCTTACCTTCTAAGAGCAAGTATTTCCTGGATCAAGTAGCTAAGGTGTTTTTAATGGCTGGCCTCAGCGTTCCTTAATTCGGGGACAAGGAGTTATGTTGGTCTCAATTCTCAAGATCTGCACTTGCCTAAATAGTATCAGAGAGAGGGCAGCCCCAGTGGCCCAGCAGTTTAGTGCCACCTTGGGCCTGGGGTGTGATCCTGGAGACCCGGAATCAAGTCCCATGTCGGGCTCCCTGCATGGAGCCTGCTTCTCCCTCTGCCTGTGTCACTGCCCACCCCCCCCACCCCGTGTCTGTCATGAATAAATAAAATCTTAAAAAAAAAAATATCAGAGAGAGAAGCACCTTAGACGTTTTCAAATATACATGCTTAGATTATCATTTATTTGATTGCCCCCTACCACCCCTACTGCAACTAACCAATCAAATTGCTCCCCTGCCTTCTTTTTTTTTTTTTTTTAAGATTTTATTTACTTATTCATGAGAGACACAGAAAGAGAGAGGCAGAGACTCATGCAGAGGGAGAAGCAGGCTCCAGCAGGGAGCCCGACATGGGACTCTATCCAGGGTTTTCAGGATCAGGTCCTGGTCTTCAGGATCAGGCCCTGGGCCAAAGGCGGTGCTAAACCACTGAGCCACCTGGGCTCCCCTCCCTTCCCCTGCCTTCCTTAACTCTCTTGACTCTGTCCTGGATTCTGGGCCAATTCTTCCTTCAGGACATCCTTACAATGCCACCCACCCATAATCATATAGATTCATTAATCCCGAACCTTTCCATTGTCATGTCATTATAGAATGCAGGAAGCTTGGTGTGAAGGGTTAATCTTAGTTCCCTGGGCAGTCCTTTAGAAGCAGACCTAATGTTGACTGGTTTTGAGTACTGCAAATCATACACATATTTGATCAAAACTACATAAAGAATGAAATTTTGCCATTGGCAATTACATGGATAGAACTAGAGGGTATAATGCAAGTGAAATAAGTCAGTCAGAGAAAGACAAATACCATATGATTTCACTCACATGAAATTTAAGAAACAAAACAAACAAAGAAAAAAGAGACAAACAAAACACCAGAGTCTCAAATAAAGAGAACAAACTGGTGATTACCAAAGGGGAGGGGGGGGAAGGGATGGGTGAAATGGATGATGGAGATTAGGAGTACACATCTCATGATGAGCCCTGAGCAATGGATAGAATTGCTGAATCACCATATTGTGCACTTGAAACTAGTACAACATTGTATGTTGATTGTACTAGGGTCAAAAAAAAGTTTTTTAATAAAAAAAATTTTTTAATTTACAATAAAATGGGTTTAAAAAAAACTACAGGAAAAGATGGTTTTTCTCTTCTTCCCTTCTCTTCAGGTTGCAATTCAACCCTTACCTTTTACAGAAAACATTCAGTAGCATTTTGTTCTCACCTTATGTGATGTCTCCTGGTTAGTTAGTCCACTTACTCCTCATCTCTGACTCACAGTTGTTTGATACTCAAAGTGGACAATACTTTTGGGTTGGCCTCCACTAATCTACATTGGTTATGGTTTTCATTCCTATTCTGGCTGCAAGCTCTCTCAATGGCTTTGAGATATTACTCTGCACCCCCTGCTTCCCGCATGAGGTTATAAGCCTCCTCCCTGATTCTGACCTGTTCCTCACTCCACTGTAAGAGAGAATAGATCCTACATTTTCCAACAAGCTGCCTGAATTGCTAATTTTAAAAATGTGCTCCATTCTCTCAAGAGTGACCTCAAAAATTTAAAACTTTAAAAAATGTACACATATAGCAACAACTATCAGGGTTTTTTTGCATTGTCATATTTCAACACCTGTTTGAAGATGGGAACACCCTGGGATAGGATATCATTAGCAAGATGGAGAGAAAAGTTAATCTGTGCTTCAAAACTGAATTCAGGATGTTGAACCAGAAGCAAAGATGGCTGTGGAAATCAGCTGAAAATACGGAGCACAGAATGAGCACATGAAGGAAGAGACTTAGCAGTTAGTGCACTGCTTTAACTCAACTTCTGGGTCCAATTTTGGTTTGTGGCCACTGCTGGCATCCTTGTTCACACTGGACTAGGTTTGCAGAAAGCTAACATGTGTCTTTTGTTCCCCCAGATTTTTCTCTGGTCTGTGGTTTGGCTCAGGTGGCCTCCTAAGTGAGTGCCAACGTTTTCAACCCATGTCAGTGAGGAGGATGTCATTTTCTCCTTGTGAAAATGAGTTTAGATAAGGCAACTGTTCGAATCACTTAGCTTTGCTTGATTATTCACATAACTGCTAAGAATGATGGGTTATTATTCAAGAGAAAGGTGGTATTGCATGAAGAGCTTCTTGGTGTGCTCCATGAAGGTGAGTGCAAGGTCTCACAATGCAAAGTGTAAACTGTTAAATAATCAAGACTCTGAGATGCTTATTCCTTCGGCTGGACTCCGGACTCTGAAACTGTCTTAGATAAACCTAAGTTATCAGGTTTATCAGGTATACTGTTTCCATATCTATATATTAAGTGTATAAAATATAAATAACCAATCTGGATAAAGCCCCACAAGGTAGGTAGTACTATAGTCATGATTTACAAATGAGGAAACTGAGGCACCTGCAGGTAAAGTCCATTGCCCATGGTTATATCATGATTTGGTAGGAAACTAGAATTTGAACCCAGGCAATTTGGCTCCAGAGTTTCTGTTAACCACCACACATGCTGCCTCAACAAGGAAAAATAAACCATTTTTAAGTGGCTTGTGTTGTAATACATTTCGACATGACCCAGAATTAAGAATAAGATGAGACTTACTTGAACAGCACCCAGGGAGTGGGGAGCTTCCATGAGGCCTCACTGAAGGTCTGCCTCTTGGGCCACCATCTCCATTTCTGTGTCCCAGCCAAGCACAATGCCTGCAACAGTAGAGGGGATTATTAATATCTTGTGGTAAGGACCTGAGGCCATGAGAAGGGAGATTGGACCTGTGATCTGTGACAGGCCAAGACTCTCAGCACAACTCAGCAGCGAAGAGCATAGGTTCCAGAATTAGACTCTCCTGGACTTAAATTCTGACTCTGGATTATGATGGTGCTGATGGATACCTTGGGCAAGGGTGGTGGCTATAGCTCTATAAGTTCCATCAGCCACTACCACCCTAAATAAACCTCTGCTTTTCAATGGAAACAGAACCCTTACCTACAAATGCAGCATTAGGATGATTCTCCTGGCTCCCACGTAATCCTCAACACCCCTCCCAACAAAACCGTCTTGCCAAATCCTTCCCATGTCAAGTCTGTAGCCTGGTTCACCACCACTGGGAGTTGGCAAGGTATCTGACCTCTCTCACCCTTAGCTTCTATATCTGAAAAATGGGAATTTCAGGAAGGATGAAATAAAATCATTATGTAAATCACTTAGTACAGTAACTAACTCATAATAAGCACTTTGTAAACATTACAACTTGGGTTCCTTTTACAAGTGAATGAATAATCGGATTCACAAACTCATCAATATTTTATTTTATTTATTTTTAAAAATATTTTATTTATTTATTCATGAGAGACACACACAGAGAGAGAGAGAGAGAGGCAGAGACACAGGCAGAGGGAGAAGCAGGCTCCTTGCAGGGAGCCCGATGTGGGACTTGATCCCGGGTCTCCAGGATCAGGCCCTGGGCCGAAGGCAGGGTGACCTCTGAGCCACCCAGGGATCCCTCATCAATATTTTAAAGAAGTCACTGGGAATTTATTAAGATTTATACTTGGGAAGGTTGTATCAACTGAAACACTAAGTTTCTTTGCTTTTGATGGTGTTATAATGTTGTGACATTTGTTACATGTCCCTAATTGAAGAATGGAAAAACAATTGCTTTAAAGTGCAGTTGGTGTATAAAAATTAGCGAAGCTTTCTAATTTATACAGACTTACATATTCAAGATTATGAACAAAAGCAAAAAAATTACAGTTCTATAGATTTTTAGTTTATTAAATTTTGATTGTAGGCCTCAAAGATCATTTATTAGATACCTCTTAATTTAATTAAGAATTTAATAAGTACCAAGCATCATATGGAAAGAAATAAATTAATGCAACCTGTAGGAATACAAAACTTTGTTTTTTAAATTTAAATTCAATTAATTAATATATAGTGTATTATTCGTTTTAGAGGTGGAGTTCAGTGATTCATCAGTTGCAAAATCTTCTTTTTATTACAATTTTTTAATTCATCCTCACAAGACTTCAGAATATCTGGATTTAAAAGCCTACTTCAGGGATGCCTGGGTGGCTCAGTGGTTGAGAGTCTGCCTTTGGCTCAGGGCGTGATCCTGGGATCCTGGGATTGAGTCCCACTTCAGGCTACTGCAAGAAGCCTGCTTCTCCCTCTGCCTATGTCTCTGCCTCTCTCTCGGTGTCTCTCATGAATAAATAGATTAAATCTTTTAAAAATAAATAAATAAAAGCCTACTTCACTGGCTCCTTAAAGGTTAAAGTCACATCTTCTGTGGAGGAGGACAGATGAATTTATTGAGATACTGATTCGTGTTTATTCTGACTCTACCTTTTTTTCCTCCTCTTCTTTCAATCACATTTTGTGTTGTTTTCCTGGAGGATGGAAAAGGGACCTACTTTGTGGGAGAGGTGATCATTGTGTGTGGAGAAGACAATAGCTAGTTGGAGGGAACAGCACCTCTGTTCTGTACAAGACAATACTAGAAGTCTTGGAGCACAAGAAGAGAGAAGAAGGCATCCCTCTAGTTGCAAAAGAAGAGAAGGGGAGAAGAGATTTCCTTCAAGATGGGCAGAGGGAGGAGGTCCATAGGTTGCAGGAATAGTTAGACACTCGTACGGCTTTGTGTCAGCATCCCAGGGAGGAGGCAAGGAAATGGCTGTTTGTGCACTTCGGGGAACCAGACCCAGGCACCACGAAACACAGGCTTCCATCCTCTGCAAAGATCCCTGTCTCACAAAAACATGGCAATAAAGAGCCACCAGAATTCAAGGACTGCACTGGTTCCAGTGTGGGTGGCAGCTCGAAGGCCCAGAGGTTCCTGATGTTCTAGGCATCAGGTAAGTCTTCAGGATTTTCATATGACCTAAAGGGAGATGGAGGTGAAGTCCAACTGCTGCTTTTTTAGGTAGGCAGTTCAGAGTCAGACTGAAGTTTATTTAGATAATACAAAGAAAGAGACTTATCTTGCAGACTTTATAGTTTGTAGGCAAATAGTCCTACTACCACGCATGCTTTTAGCGTGTAACTTTGCACATATTAGGTACTTAGTGAATTTTTTTTTGAATTGGTGTGAAATTGTATGTGGAAATTTATGGTAGCGATGTTAATTGAAGTTTACACAATAATGTAGATGCTTGCCCCAACAGAGATTCGAAACTATCTAGAAAGCCATTACTTCGGTGATTAACAGAAATGTTGCCACAAGGCAAGTGTATATTATAAAATATGTAGAAAAGGGTAAACAGAAGAGTGCCAGTTCAGTGTGGCAATCTTTGTGTCACTTGCTAGCTGAAAGGATGAGTTATGCCCTTGTTTAATTTGTCAGCGTTTCAATTAAAACATCATTGGTGACCCTTCCTCCTGACACAGGCTATTTTGTTCTTGCAACAAACTTGGCCATTGGCCACATTTTCTGTTATTGATGATGCGAATTTATGTATTGCAGATATAAATGATTTAATTGCATATATAAATGATTTAATTGCAGATTAGATAAATATGATGTAGCCATTCCCAATCACATAATTATTCAAAAGATGATAATAATTTTGTCCCATTTGTCAAATAATGTTACTGCATTTTAATTTACATTTTCAGAAGATTTAATTAACCAAGTTCTAGGAATTTAGACAGGAACAAGCCGTCTTAAATCCTTCCTGGAACAAGGCAGGATATAAATAAAGAAACAGACAAGAGCAGATTGTCCCTTTTACTAATATGATTTCTTTCCTCTAAATATTCCTTTTTTTTCCTCTCAGAGAAGAATGTGGTGTACTTGGAGTGACCCATCAAAATTAAAATTAATAATTATAAAAAAAAAACACAGCAAATATATCCTGATTCAGGACTGACATTTTAAGATGTTGTCCTTTTGAAGCTGTTCTTTGGCATTAACTTAGATCAGAGATACTTAACTAAAATCGGGGCCCAAGGGACACCTGGGTGATTCAGTGTTGAGTGTCTGCCTTCAGCTCAGGGAGCCTGCTTCTCCCTCTGCCTGTGTCTCTGCCTCTCTCTCTGTGTCTCTCATGAATAAATAAATAAAATCTTTAAAAAAAAATCAGGGTCCTTAAAAATGGATGGGAAAACAATTACATCTTTATTTTTCCCGTAATGAAATTTAGACTCTTCTTCAATTATACGTGTGGGCAACAAATCTCAGCCGTATTTGCAGCACCTGTGACGTCACCGATCAAAATCTCCTTGGATCTTGTTATAAAATGTGTTAGTAAAAAGGCACGTATCTTCTGTAACTATGTATTTTTAATATTGATTTCCTTTATAGGAAATAAATGTATTTGACTTTATGCAATTAAAAACAATCTGAGAAGGGACCCATAGGCAGCATCAAACTGTCAAAAGGGTCTATGGCTGAGAAAAAAATTGAGAACCTGGACTATATACAATGTTTCATGGAGGAATCCTCCCCAAGCCTCAGCAGCCAGTGGCAGGGACCATCTTGCATTCCTTTGTTTTCTCACACTTAGAGTCAGTGCTTAATAAACACTTGCAAAATATTAATAAATGTGCATGTACACCTCATATATGATATAATAATAAATATTACAGGCTTTATATTTCTTTCTTATTTTTCCAAAAGATTTTATTTATGTATTCATGAGAGCCACAGAGAGAGGCAGAGACATAGGCAGAGGGAGAAGCAGGCTCCCCGTAGGGAGCCCAATGTGGGACTCAGTCCCCAGACCCCAGGATCATGCCCTGAGCCTAAGGCAGACACTCAACCGCTGAGCCACCCAGGCGTCCCTATATTTCTTTCTTAAATCAGAAAATTATTAAGGGCATGTGGCCATATTATCATCTTCTCAAGACATAGTTTGTACTTAATACTTTGTTGCCAGGTAATGAATTCTTCAACTCCCATTTTCAACAACACTAATGTATGCACTGTATGTTTTCATATTTCCCACAAATCATTTCACGTATATGACAATTACATAATGCAGTGAGAAGGAAGGAAATGATTTAAAAGTTTGATGTGGGGCACCTGGTGACTCAGTTGGTTAAGCATCTGCTTTTTGCTCACGTCATGATCAAGTCCTGGGATCAAGTCTGAGCAGGTTCCATGCCTCTCCCTGCCCCTCCCCATCTTCTCTTTCTCTCTCTCTTTCTCAAATAAATAAATAAAATCTTTAAAAAAAATAAAAGTTCTGGTGCAATTTTCTGCTAGGCCAACTACAATTTAAATATGTGTCACCAAAAAAAAAAAAAAAAAAAAAAAATCTGTGTCACCACTTTTACAGATCAAATGCAAGCATTTGTTCATTGCCATAAAGGAAAGGAGGGGTGAGTTTTTCATGAGAGAAAAATAGAGAAGGCTTATTTAGAAAGAGGTCTGCTTTCTTTAGGGAGACAGAATCTTGCTGTGAAACATTTTTTCCCCACCTGAAACCAAAAGGCTAAAGTAAACAGTAGATCTAGTAGAAATGTCCCCATGGGTTGAGGTGTCTCCTTGCCTAGGGAAGCAAGGCTAGAGCCAGCAGATGAACAGTGGTCTCTGACGGCAGCTGCTGCTCTGTCTGGAGACTACAGGGCTCATACTAGTGTTCTCTTACTGCCATAACATATTAGCATACACTTGGTGGCTTAAAGCAACACAAATTTACTATATCGTAGTTCTGTGCATCAGAAGTTGAGCACAGGTCTCACCAGGCGAAAATTAAGCATGGATAGGACTATATTCCTTATGGAGTCTCTGGGTAGGATCCATTTTCTTGCCTCTTTTCCGTTTCTAGAGACCACGAGTGTTCTTTGGTTCTAGCTCCCTTCTATCTCTGAAGCTAACAGAGGTCAGCTCTGACCTTCTCTTCTGCTTCTGTCTACCGCTTAAGGACCCTTGTGATTACACTGGACCTATCGAGAAAATGCAGGATGATCTTCTCTCTCGACGTCCTTCATTTAATCACATCTGCAAAGTTCCTTCTGCCACATAAGGTAATATATTTATAGGCCTTGAGAATTAGGACACAGACATCTCTGGGTGAAGGCGTCATTATGCTGCCTATCACAGTGCTCACATACATGATGCCTAATCTGGGGGAGGTGGCTCTAGAGAAGAGTGTTCTCTCAAGAAATACATTCAAATTTTAGGCCATAAAAAAGGATCTCAACTTACCACACCTAGTGGTTAGCTAACAATGGGTTCAAGAGATGAGTGCAAGGGAAGGGGACAAGATGTTTCAGAAAAGGCAAAAAAACAGTACTTTTCTGCTATGGATTGTGGGGCATTAAAGGGGACAAAGGCGCAGAGGTAGAGGGAAGTATGAGAAGAAAGATGACAATAGCCAAAGACCCACAACCACAAGCTCACTGATAGATGATATAGAAGTCTGGTACAATAGAATTTGAGATTTAGTGAGTCTGAGAGCCCAGCGCAGCTCTCACACTTCAAAAGGCATTATTGTCATAGAAGGAATCACTTATCCTCATGACACATATATAGAATCCAAACAAAGAACTATGCAAAAGAGACTAGAGACTTTGGCCACACAGTCCGTTTTGGTTCCTGGGGAGAGAAGCAATTTAAGAAGGCCTACAGGAGGTATCAGGTTGGTATTATTCAACATATGTGAACATCAACTGCTCTCTCAATGCATTTACTTAACTAACCCAAGTCCGGACTTAAAGACATCCCCATCTATGAGGACTCTGAGCGAGTTCAGTTGAAAACCAGGTCACAATCTGTGGAGCCTGCTGGGTGGTTTTTTTCACCAACACCAGTTCCATACCAGATGCCTAGATATCTCCAGGTGATCCATTCTTAAGCATTCGCTTCATAAAAGAAATGGCTTTGGACCAAGCATTATTTCAATTTCATTATATAATCTCATTTCCTTTCACTTTGAAAGGAAATTTTAAACAGATTGTCAAATGACCGCTAAAGATTTTGTCTGGGTTTTTTGTTTTGTTTTGTTTGTTTTTTTTAGAGTTTGTCTGCTTTGAGTAAATTCGACACCTTTATAACCTTGCTTTCATTAGCACCTGAGGAATGTTTCCTTTATTAAAAAGTATTTCAAAGTGGATCTAATAAACTATTAGAAAATCAGTGACCTATACTTTGGCCTCTTGAAACCTAGAGATGTGCAAGTTTGCTTAAAAGAATTTGACAGAGAGGATCGCTGGGTGGCTCAGCGGTTTGGTTCCTGCCTTTGGCCCAGGGTGTGATCCTGGGGACCTGGGATCGAGTCCCACGTCAGGCTTCCTGCATGGAGCCTGCTTCTCCTCTGTCTGTGTCTCTGCTTCTCTCTCTCTCTTTCTGTGTCTCTCATGAATACATAAATAAAATCTTAAAAAAAAAAAAGAATTTGACAGAACATTCCTGATTCCTTGAGAACTTTCTGATAAGGAAGATCAAATACTGATCATTATGATAAAATCATATCACAAACAGCTCTATTTGGTTTGTATATTCAATGCTGGCAAAAGACCAGTGTTTATAGTAGAGAGACGATGAGACAGTCTCTGTCAGGATCTTGAATACTTTATTTGGAAGACAACACAGGGGCAGATGCCTTGGCAGGACTCAATGTACACCAAATACAAGCAATAGCCAGGAAAATGCTACTTAGTATAGATTTAATTTGTAGGAGCATTTGATCCCTTTCAAATGGTAAGCTGGGATGCCTGGGTGGCTCAGCGGTTGAGCACCTGCCTTTGGCCCAGGGCGTGATCCCAGAGTCCCCTGATCAAAGCCGGCATTGGGCATGGAGACTTCTCTCTCTGCCTGTGTCCCTGTCTCTCTCTCCCCATCTCTCATGAATAAATAAATAAAATCTTTAAAGATAAATAAATAAAATGGTAAGTTTATTTCTGGTCATAACAGTCTGACTCCTGATAACAACTGAATGCATTTTAGCAGCACAATTTTAAAAACAATGACTTGCTGTGATCATTTTTAACTTCACCATGGCACCTCCTTAAAAGGAGACCCAAGAGACCATTTAACTATTTTCTCCCAAGCTAAGAGTTTCGCAGGAAACAGAAGGACTTTGCTAGTTGCTAAGAAACCTATCTTTAACATGACCACCTCTGATACACAAAAGCCTCATAAATGCTGTCTAATTTTTGGATATAATTACAATAGAGTTTCACTTCTATTTTAACAATAGATCTTACCATGTGTATTACTTAAATTCCTAATGAATTTATTTGAGTAAGCAAATAAATTTGAATCTGAGCATTCTTTTCTGAGTCTCAAGAGAGAAAAATAAGACAGATTAATTAAAATGCACATAATTACAGCACAATAGAATTGATTGTAATTGTCTCCAATACATGGTGCTTGGAAAACTAAAAAACTAAACAGGAAGTTCCAAGTAATAGGTTTAAATAGAACACACTTTAAAGCCTCAAGTGATATTTTATCAAGGAAATCAAACACCTAGCCAAAGGACATGATAAATAAATTGGATCTGTTTTCAAGGGGTACTCACCTGCCCCAACAGGCCATTAGTAAGCCTCTCTTCAAACCGTCCAGAAAGGAAATTCATTAAACCCACTCCCAGATAAAGTTGATTAGGCTGGATGAATTGCTTAGCACTGGGACACAAGGCCAGAACCAGTGAGCGGTCCCAGCCATCCAGTGGGGAGAAATCTGTGAGGAAGTTCTGGGCATGGACATAAAAATGATTCAAGAGTGGAACTAAACCAAGGGAACCCATATCTTCTCTATATCAGAAGCTTAAAAGTATGGGCTACTGTGCCTTTTCTCTACTGCTGCCATTTATTTGGAGAGCTGAAAGTTTAGGGACAATTTTGTGCAGTGTGATGCCTCTCAAATCATCTGTAGAGCAGATCAGTTTTTGTCTTAGCTTTTGTTTTCCAATCTGTCATGGATGCTTTTAGAAAAATACGGTACAAGTATATTACTAAAACAGGAAACAACAAAGCAAAGACAATTTCTAAGCCTCAATCTCTTATTATTATATTCAACAGGTATACCACTATGGTTCAGTTACTCTGAAATGTCTTTATAAATGCTGACTCTCAATTCCAGGACTTAGCTCTTCGCAGACTGGCAAGGGCTTATAGATCAGATCACATGTGGTGTGGAACTAGTGTGGCACATAGAATTTTGTTTCAGATAGATTTATGTTTAGATCCCACTTGTCACTTATTATATTAGTAACTTGGAAAGTTGTTTAACTAATGGTGTATAAGAGCATGAAACACGGGATCAGCATATAGTCCCTAATCTTACTAGGATCAGGTACAAGATCTGTTTTGTAAATGTTAAAATACTGAGATATCCCTGAATTCCTATATTTGTTGCTGCCACCTGAGATTATTACCAGAAGACAGACCCTTTCCAGTTTTCCTTATTTCTGTTAAGATATAAATTTTGTTCATCACAGACATTAAGGAGGCCATGGCTGGCTAGTGAAGCATCCCAGGAAAGGTAAAAAAGTGAGGAAGAATGTTTTCTGGTTGGGAGATTAGAGAAACAGTCTAACCACAACCACAGCAGTAGCTAAAATGAGTGACTTAAGTTCCCAGATGATGTCTTAGGTGACCTCAGGTTGACCTGAGGAGATAGTAACGGGTAGTAAAGAACTGGATAAATATTTGTAGAGTGGATGCTGGAAGAGTAACTTTCTGAGCCAACAACAGATGTGTCTATGGGTGAGAACAGGTAATATGTTACTTCTTGTTCAATACCATGATTTTACTGTCTCAGGCATGCGGTCTTCAAGTGTTCTAACATACACACCCACCTATGCAGCAGTTTTCCAAATATTTTTTTTAGCCATGAAACCTACCTTGAAATGCAACCTTATACTGGAAGCCCATTGTATAAGACAGATGTAATCACAGTTGTGTGGGCTGAAGCAGAAAGAGATGGAAAAATTAAAGTTTTGTTTATTTTGCCTTCCAGACTCAAAATGCCTAGGACAAAACAAAGCACAATTTGAAAATCTTGGCCCTAAAATTCTACTGCGTTCCATGGAAAGTCCAAACAAATGAGGCAAATGAATGGTCAAACTGCCTCACAGCAGTCCACTACCACTTAGCCCTGCACAAGACCGTCTTCTCCCCATCTCTTCTGTCTCTTTCCTTGTCTCCGTGAGCTCTACCTCAACATCTACTCTGCCACAAACTAGCACACTTCCTTATTCAAAAACCCAAAACAGACTCAACTCAAGGGCTTTGCTGTATTACTGGAGCTTGAAGGGTAGAGTGGACAAAGAGAGGTTAGGCAACTTGTCCACCTTGTCTCTTACCTGTCTTAGTTTTCAGCCTTATCTGGTTAGAGCATCTAGGGTGCCATTCGTCTCATCAGCAACTGTACCTGCATCAAGGGAGTAAACAGTGTTAACATAATTGGACTGGCATCTATTTCTTTGGGGGATAAATTCTCCATACAATTCTGTGTCTAGAGGCCCTCGAAGTATACACCACTTCAGGCTCAGTTATGGGTAAAGGAAAGGTTTATAGAAAACTTCTACATTTAGGGATTTGATTGAATTTTTTTTTTTTTTGGAGCTTTTGGCTTTTAGCATATACCCATAATAGCCCTTGTAACACAATTATCTCACTAACAAGTGTTAGTGGAATCAAAACACAATAGTTACATGAATATTCCAGAAATATACAGATGACAGTTTCATTGTGTGCGTTCAGGATAAATTATCTCTTCAAATGAATAACATAATATAGTCCTTCTATAAGTCATGCCAGCCATGTTCTACAAGACAGTAGGATCTGAGTCAATCTCATACTCATGTTTTTAATCCAAAATGTTTAACCTTGCCCATTTACAATGACATCCTTTAGAAGCACATAGCAAATAAGACTCATTTCCTTTCTTAGACATTATCTTTAATAATTTCTGAACTTGCTGACACATAAACAGTATTACTGTCAGTCTTACAAATAATTCTCTTATAGAGAATTTGTTTATGTTAGGCTGGAGATACAGAAATCAAATAATAAAATATTAGGCAAATAAACTGATGCCTTGAAAAGATATTTCTTTTCCTTCTATTCAGAATTTGGGAAGACAATTAAATAAAAATTCGATCCAGCCTCTGAGAGTATTTTTTATATTGCTATATATCAAAACCCATAATGTTTTCCATGGAATATTAATAAGCTATATCAATTCTATAAATCCTATCTTGATAACTAATTAATTCAAAAGAATGTTTGGTCGCAAACAAATTTAAAATACAACCAAATATCCAACTGTGAAAGACTGCAGAACTGTTCTTCAAATAAACTTGCTAATAAATATGCATTACTTATAGGCGATGAGAAAAACAATGTGACACTGAACCACAAAAGAACACCCATACTGTTGAGCAAGGCCAAAGACTGTTCTGCAGCCCGTAGGTGCTGAATGGAGGAAGCTAATGAGAAAAAGAGTGATTGTGACAAGCAATTATGTCACCTATGTGAACAGCTTAATTTTCTAAATTAGCCACTTTGATAATTATGACATCTCATTTGTCTTTTAATTCCATGAGCCCTGAAGTTTACCTTTGATTTTTTCCAATCAGATGAGAGTCTTTGATAAGCCAAGGGTCTATTATGTGTCTGAAAAATTCAGATTTCAGGCTGATTGGCCTTGCTGCTTGCTTCAGCTGGAGCAAATGGCTCTCTCCACAAGGGCTCTCAAGCCTCGCTTTCCTCACTTCTGTTTGCAATAGTGATAGAAAAATGGGAGGAGGGAGAAATTGGAAAGCAAATTAATAGTGTCAACAGGACTGAAGAGAAAACTATTCAGCCTACTTCAGAGGAAAGGCAAACTGTTTTTTGAGCACATTAAAAATCACTTTAGCAGCATCCACTTTGCATGCATGCCCCCAAATTACCAAGTTAATTACAAATTATTCTGATGTACTCACTGAAGCACTTATAAGATCTTCAGAAGACTACATATTGTTTTTATTGCGCTGACTTGGGAGATTTATAAAAAGTTGGGGCACATATAGCTAGGTATATTAGAGAGACAGATTACTTGAAAGAAGTATCCCAGTGACCACTGCCAGATGGATTTCTGGATCAGAGTTATGTATAAAATGAAGGTGAATACTGATTTAATCGATTTCAGGAATTTTGGTAATCAAGTGGGCCCTGTGACCTCTTTTCCTTGAATGTGTGTGTACTTGGTAGGAGGTGGCTGAGAAATGCAGGAGTAATTGGTTTACTCCATTGACAAGGATATGCTCGAATGTCCCTTCAGAGGTAAGGGCATAAGGCGGGGTTCAGATCATTCAGATCAGAATGTGGTAGCACTTGGTGCCAGAGTGTGGAAACACTTGGAGAACTCAGGTAAATTGTTTTGGCCCCTCACATTAAGGCAGGGCCGTGCATAGTTTGTGTTCACAGGTAGAACAGTGGCTTAAGGTGGTGGCCCTCAGGAATCAAGAGATGGCCTGACAGTGTCGTGTGTGTGTGTGTGTGTGTGTGTGTGTGTGTGTATCTATCTATAGATAGATATATCCCTATATCCAACCATGGCCTGATCAGATACCATCAATGAGTGGACGACATTGCTACTTTCCATGTATTCCAAAGGTTGTATGTTATCCTTTCCTACTCAGGGCTACCCTTCTAGTTTTTGTTAACCTGATCTACCCAAGTAAAAGAAAGTTTTTGTGCATATCCCTGGGCTATATATTAGGGATAAAGTATATGAAGTATTAAATTAATGGATTAAAACAAGTGGTCCCCAAACCTGGGTAATCAGATTCACCACCTACTTCCCCACCAAAAAAACACCAGGCATCGTCAACATTTAGCGAGAAATCTTGGGCATCTGAGCAATAGTCTGCAACCCTTCTGAGGGTTGAGACTGTGCCTAGATATTCTTGGGCTGATGCAGAACTCTACTTCAGTGACTACACAGAATGTAGGAAGTGTCTTGATATTAAATCATGTGGCAGGCCAAGAGTCATTACCATGGCTGAGATCAGAATGAGATTCTCTGTTAGAAAAATAGGCAGGTACTAAGAATCTGGATCAGGGATTTTTTTTTTAAAGCAACCCAGTCTCTCCTTTTTTAATAAATGGAAAGTATCTATAAAGCCTCTTTATAAATATATCTGTCAGACTTATAATTAGCTTACTTATCATTTCTTCTTTTAGTGGAGTGGGTTTGTAACCTTTTTTATGAAGATATAATTTACATATAGTAAAATTCGCTTTTTAAAGGGTATAGTTCCCCAAGATTTGACAAATACATACAATTACATAGCTATCACTACAATCAAGATATAGAATAGCTCCATCACCCACCAAAATTCTCCCATGTCCCACTGTAGTCAATCCCTTCCCACACCTCTAGTCCCCAATAGCCACTGATCTGTTTTCTGCTACCTGGAGTTTTGCTTTTCCCAGAGGACATGCAAATGGAATCATATAATATATAGCCTTTTTGACTGATCATGATGCAATTGATATTCATCCACATTGTTGTAGCAATAATTCATTCTTTTCTATAGTTGAGTATTATTTTGGTGTATTACTGAACTATGGACTATAGGACAGTCATGCACTGAAGGGCATTTGGGTTGTTTGCAGTTTTTGGAGATGACAAAAGAGCCACATAAAGCATTCACATATTTGAATCTGGACTCACAGGGATTCAGTTTCCAGATTCTAAGATTAGTGTTAACAATTTCACAGATGCTCCTCCCGCAAAATGGGTCATCCCAGCCCCTAACCTCAGCTTTCCTTGGATATCATATCCTCTAGGTCTCTGGGAGAAACTTCTTTTACTTTCTGTGCATAACTTAAAATCCACTTTTGAGAAAGGCTCGATAGTGTTTGTTTTCCCATTCCTGGAGTCTCTATGTACTAACCAAGAAAGGATATGAACGAGTCTACAATATTTACTCCTGGCCTTAACTACATTTTATTTATTTATTTATTTTAAAGATTTTATTTATTTATTCATGAGAGACACAGAGAGAGAGAGAGAGAAAGAGAGAAAGAGAGAGAGAGAGAGAGGCAGAGACACAGGCAGAGGGAGAAGCAGGCTCCAGGCAGGAAGCCCTACGTGGGACTCAATCCTGGGGCTCCAGGATCAGGCCCTGGGGTGAAGGCAGATGCTCAACCGCTGAGCCACCCAGGCGTCCCGTTAGCTACATTTTAAAAAGAACTTTCTTCCTTATTTGTTGAGGATCCCCACAGCTTGAGCTCGCCTCTTCTCCTTTTTCCACGTGGCAGAGGGTAGAGTACGCTCTTGACGCTCAAATAGATGGATCCAGAGAGAGACATTAGTTCTTACTCTGGTGTAGTGTGTTTTCAAGTTCCAGGTAGGATGAACATTTTACTGTTTCTGAAAATCAGGTAAGTTACAGCTAGGAGAGAGAAAATGTCTGCAAAGAGTGCTCACAGATAAATGGGGAGATTTTGAGGTCAAAGAATTTCTCTAGCTTTAAGGAAAGGCAGTAGGAGAAAATTCTAATTAAGAAACCATGTATATCAGGTTCGGGATAGTCACTCTGTAATCATCATGTCTTTCAGAAAGCATTTACCACAGTTTTCCATTTGGAAAGCAAACTCTCTAGTTCTTCCAGTGCATTTCAAATGTCCCCCTTCAGCCGCCTATCTATGGCATCAAACGCGACAAGGCATGGCTTCATTTTTGATGCCAGTTTTATTTTATTGGAGGGTAATGACTACCCGTCCTGTATGTATTTGGGAGTGGAGGCTACGAGGGGCAGCGGAAAATAGCGAGGCCTGTTAATTTTTTCATGAGATCATTTTTTCCCTTGACATGCAATTTGAGGCTTAACAATTCTTTCTGAAAGTCAAAAGGAATACTACGTTCCCTCATTTTCACAGTGCTATAAATAGCCCCTCACAAAGCATAATTGTATAAAAGAGATGACACTTCTTTATGAAAGAATTTCCCCTGGAAAGATAAAAGGAGGTCAGAACTCTTATGTGAGACGTGTATTTTCAAGTATTCATAAAAATAGAAATCATCGGCAGTGGGAAAATTCTTCATGATAGACAGTCACACATAAGATACTGGAGCCAAAGCCATTTTCACAGGCGCCAACTGTAGTTTGAATGGAACCCAGCCAAGAAGCGGCTGCTGGGCATTTAGCTCAAGTGCCAATAAAAAGGAAGAGTACACACACACACACACACACACACACACACTCCAGCTTGTAGAGGTATTTGCCAGAAACATTTTCGGGCTTCTGCCATCTGGGTCCTGCAGCCATCAATCAGGTCCTGTGGTGACTCCAGCTGCTGAGTCCCACTCCTAGAGGTGGAATAATGTGGGAAAAATGAGAGAGAAAAAATTAGGAGAGCACCGACAACAGCTGGAAGGATCAGAGAGCCGGCATTTAGATAACATCAAGACTCCAATTCGTTGGTAATGACTTTGATGCAGTGAAAATTTCAAGACGTCTGCTTGGCGTGAAAGTGATTACACATGCATTTTTATTGTTTTTATTATGTATAAATCACCAGAGATGTAGGGGATGGTTTACAAAACATTGAAAAAGACCAGGATCCTGTCCCACTAGGTTTTTGGGGTTGCAAAAAAAATCATATATGTATGTGTATGTATATATATGTGTATACACACACACACAACATACCATTAATTATTTTAGAAATCATTTGTGGTGATGTCACTGAGCCACCGTGTATCCAGTCCTCACCACATGCCAGGCACCAAGTGAGGTCTTTACATAAACTCTTGATTTTAACCCCATGAGAAAGCTATTCTCAGCGACTCCATCTTACAAATGAGTGAACTGGCCTTAGAGGATGGAGCAGCTCAATCCCTCATAACTGGGCAGGCACAGAGGTGAGACGCGAATCCAGGTTATGCCATATTTTAAAGCCTGCCTTCTTCTTTTTTTTTAAGATTTTATTTATTTATTCATGAGAGACACACACAGAGAGAGAGAGAGAGAGAGAGAGAGAGAGAGAGAGGCAGAGACACAGGCAGAGGAAGAAGCAGCCTCCACGCAGGCAGCCGGATGGGGGACTCGATGCCAGGACTCCAGGATCACACCCTGTGCTGAAGGCAGGCACTAAACCATTGAGCCACCCAGGGATCCCCTAAAGCCTGCCTTCTTAATTAACCTTTGCTACACCACCTTCCATGCGATTGTGTTGAGCTGGTCCTCTGGAGCCCCAAAAAGTTTCTGTAACCTGCCAATGCCCGGAATCTACAGCAAGGAGACTGATAGAACAGCGCAGCCCCTTCTGGTGTTTCCCGTGCAAATGAGTCTCTTCCACCCCATGCCACTCGAGATTGCTCTAGAGGGAGCACAAGTCAGATGCCTCCTCTGGATGATGATGACTACATTGCCCCGGCAGCCCACATCCACAGGCATACGGACTCGCATCCAGCCACAGGCACCCCCGTTCTCACTGACAGCCAAATAGGGCTGCTCACTTCTTTCTGCATCCTGACGAGGACGTGTGTGAGGGCTGGAATGAAGGCTGAAAGTTAAAACTACTTGCTGGCAGTATGTGTTCTCTTTTTGCTTTCAAGTATCTGTGCCCTCCCTGTTGATTACTTCCTGCCACACTCTCAGTTATTACATATGACACAATTGGGATGGGGAGGAAGGAGAAAAACCTATGTAGGGTCAGAGTCTTATTCGCCTCATCACTTGGTTCATTTCTTCCGAGCTCAGAACTCCCTTTGTCATCAAGCAGAAAGGGAACCCCAGGGAAGAGGGGCAAGAGGACCAAGAGGACTGGCCGTATAGTCAGTTATCACCACAGGCAACTAAATAATTTTACATCAAAATAGAACTTCCTCAAAATCTCATCATTCACACCAGAAGTATTGTTTTCCCAGTTTTATTGAGGAATGATTGACATAGAGCATTGTATAAGTTTAGAGTGTAAGGCATGATGGTCTGATTAACACAGACTGTGAAGTGATCACCACAACAGGTTAGGTAACATCTATCTTCTCATATAGATACAATAAATAGAAGAAAAAAGGAAAGGGAAAAAAATTTCTCTTTGTGAGGAGAACTCTCCAGATTTACTCTCTTAACAGACTTTCCTAATATATTGTACAGCAGTGTTAGCTAGAGTCAACATGTTATACATTACATACTCGTACATATTTATCTTGTAACTGAAAGCTTATACCTTTTGTCCACCTTAGAAGTATTTCTTATGGAGTAATATTCCTGTGCTTATGAAAACACTGTGTGCAGTTGAACTTGCTTGATCTGTGATCATTTTGCCTTTCGGAAGACTTGAGGCAAGGGTATTATGCCATTATAATATTAAAACGCATCAGTGACTTGATCATTTGAAATGCCTTAATAAAAATGAATCCTGTTAGCTGATTCTGATTATCCAGCACCAGATTTTATATATAGGCTTTTAAGACATTTTCTAGTTGTCAGATATTTTTCTGTGAGACATTTAAATATTTAGATTCCATTCTTTCTGGGTATTCCAAATATAAGATATAGATATCTTAATAGCAGAAATATTAACAGGATTACTCTGTGGACTATCTTCCCCATCTTGATTTGATTATGTATCAAAACCTTTTGCTTGAACAGAAGTAGCAGGTAGAGACCCAAAACTGAGTTCTATTAAGGTTAAGTGTCTGTTAAAGAAATGTATTATTATGACCAATTAGAGACACCACAATGTGGCTCACTGGATTCATTCAAAAACTTCTCCAAAACTAGTAACTATCAAAAAAGGATACCCTGTGTGACATTAAAGTCTACATCTAAATATGGTGTTTATCATGCATTCCTTGATCTGTTCAGCAAAATTCATTTGCATAACGCACATGCATGCCGTGTACACCTACACACACTGGTTTTTATGGTAAAGTATTGGGAAGTGGAAGAAACAATTTTAATATATTAAGCAATTTATGTTTTGCATTACAAATATTTTTCTTTTTACCCTGGGACCTTTCTCCCATTTTAGCTAGACCATGAGGAATTGTTTCCTCGGAGGAGGAGGTCTTACCACAGTAAAGTAGATAAAAAGCATCTGATACTCCAAAAAGAAGATTCAAAGCATGAGTAAGAGGAAGCCTCTCCTCCAGCTCCATGTACACCCCCAAGGGCCTGTAAAAATTCATGGGATAGAGAGAATGCAGAGAAGGGAGATGGGTCTGATTCCAGAGGGTCTGTATAAAGAGGAGCATGATAAAAATAGAGAACATCCTCCCATATCTCCCCCACCTTATGCATTGTGACAGGGCTAAAGAGACTTGTAGAAAAATGGGAAAAGTTATATATTAGTACCTTTAACAGTACTTTCCCCCATTTTTTTTTTTTTTTTTACATAGGAGGCACTTTCATTTCCCACTGGGCCCTACATGTTTTATTTATTTATTTATTTATTTATTTATTTATTTATTTATTTATTTATTTAGGCCCTACATGTTTTACGGAAAGAAAAGCTCTCCTTACACCCTAACCCATTCTTGGTGTGACAGAAACTAACCAAACTTCCACACAACAGGATCAGAACACATCTAGACATTCCTTCAAACCAAAACAGCAGTAGAAGTCTCTCCCAACACATCTGCATTTCAGTATATCTCTTGATGTTTATTTCTGGAACAGTAAGTACTGTTGAAGAGTATTTTACTTATTGGCAATTTTTTCCCTCTAAAGATAAGACAAGATATGGCTTGTCCCCTACTGACCTAAAACAAATGTATAGAAAATTAGTGAAATCTCAAAGCCCCCAAATCCAATACATTAAAGGACAAAGTTTGACGATGATTGATGGATCAATCAAGAAAATGTTTAATTTTTGAGCACCTATGATGTAGCCAGCATCCTAGGAAATGTCTGAAGAGAGAGGAATGACACACATGCAGTATATTAGTTTTCTATTGCTGCATAACAAATGACCACAAATCCATTTATCGGCTCAGTTTTTGTGGGTAAGGAGTCTGGGCATAGCTTAACTGGGTTCTCTGTCTCACAAGGCTGTAATCAAGGTGATGGCTAAGTTACATTCTCTTCTGAAGGTTTGACCAGGAAAAATCTGTCTCCAAGATCACTTTAGTGGTTAGCAGAATTCACCTTCTTATGATTGTAAAATTGAGGTCCCTTTATTTTTCTGGCTGGCTGTTGGCTGAGGGCTGCTCTCAGGACCAGCTGCAGCTGCAATTCCCTGCCAATGGCCCTCTCTGTAGGCAGCTCACATGGCTGTTCACTGGTTCAAGACCTGAATTAGGTCTCAAGATTCTGAATTAGAATCTCCCTCCTTCATCCCATTACCTCTATCATATTCTATTGGCTGAAAGCACATCCCTGGTCCTGCCCACACTCAAGGGGAGGGGATTAGGATTATACTGGCCTGCCATGAAGGTTTAGTGATCTCTGGCTACTTTAGAATTCTGCTCATCACACCCAGGAAAAGGTGGGCATGCTTGCAGGGAGACAAAACTAACATGTCTGAATCACTGAGACATGAAATTAAATGCTTCTATAGCTTCCAGGAAGAAATCCCATCCCCCGCCCCAATTTACCTGTCTTTTAATGATTCTGATACGGATTAACCAAGGAGTAACTATAAAGCACTGGACCAATTTGGAGGTCAACAATAAGTAAATAACTGTCATTTGTGCTACCAGATAGCTGTGGATAAATTACCTACTCTGGTGCAATAGATTACTGTATTTTTATAACTTACAAGGAGAAAAGCTTCCCTCTTCCTCTTTCTGCCCAGATCCATGGAACCCTCCAAAGGAAGCTGAGTGATGCTTCTGGTCTGCAGATACCCCTCTCTACAACTGTTATGGAGAGTGTGGGTTGAAGGAAAGAGTCCACCTTCTCACTGATGCCCAGTAGGGGCTGGGAGGCAGCCATCACTAGAGAGACTTCATCCAGCCCTTGATAGAGGCAGGTTTGAGGCAGGATTAGAACTACATCATCTGCCAGAGAAGATTGCAGCATTCCAGAGATGTCATGTTACGTACTCAGAAAATGGAGGAAATTTCTGAGTGGTAAAAGGGAGAATGAGCTGCAATGCAGAAGAAGGGAAGTGGGGACATACAAGGATGGAGAAGTTCACATTAAAACCCTCAGATTCTCCATCACAATCGAAGCTAGAGCTCTGTGGAGGCTAGACTGATTCCCAATAGCGGTGATGGGCTTCCAAGGTGGAGGAGCTTGACCAGACTGAATTAAATCTGATTGAACAGAGAGGATTTTTATAAACAGAAATCCTTTGGTATATATGCCACTCAACCCAATTTCTGAGTATATATATTTTTAAGTATTTTCAATTAGAGAATGTATGCTAATTAAGTCAACAGAGGGTTTTAAAAGCCTGTGAAGTCAGAAAATTATTTATGAAAAAATTGGAACATGACTTAGTTTTCTAGAACTTTCTATTTCTACTGATTAGTCAAGTGACTTACCCAAGATTCAGTCCATGTTGGTGCCTTGTAGACAGACATTTTGGAATATTATATAGGAAATTTATTTAGTAACACATAATACAACTATAATCTGTCTCCTGCCATGGAGAAGAATGCTAGGCAGATTCTAAAATAATACCCAATAGAAAAGGATGCTATTCATGAAGTAGGCCATGTTGTTGCATAAAATGTGTTTGGGTAGATTTCTCCATCTTTTTTTACCCACAGAAAAACCAGCACAATGACACCATACTTATAACAGCATCCTTTGGAATTCTTAATCTTGCTCCATAGGTATTTTGGGTCAAATTTTCATTCAATAGTGTACCCTGTGGTAAACTTTTCTTCTATCACAAATTAGGTCTTACTCCTTATTTTCACTCATTCAGTAATTATTAAGTGTCCTTTATGGGCAAAGCACCATAGTGTACACTAGAAAAAAATAACATATGTAAGTATGAATGGACCCTACTTCCTTACAACTTATATTCTAGACAAGAGCAACATTTTGTTAGGCAGTCATCTTTCTCTCAAGTCTTGTGTGATGGAATGTTTAAATGAAGCAGTTGGCTCAACCTTCAGGCATAAACACACACTTTTCATTTAGGAGTTTTTGTAATGATTTTTCCGAAGGTCAATTACTAAATCTGAAAACTTACTGATCTTGTTTCATACCATTGTGATTTTCCTTATCAGTCCTTCACTCTCTTTTACAGTGCTGAATCAAGCATGATATTCTTTTTATTTGTATTTTCATTTCATTGTCATCCTCTTAATATAAACCTCTTTGATTGCTATCAGCTGTAAAAAGTACTCCTGCCTAAATACAATAGATGTATCTCTGAAGCATTTCATGCAAATTGAATTTTTGTAAATTGAATCACATTTATACTTAGACTATAATTTTAGAAGTGTGGTACAAAAGAATGTACATTGCTTCAAGAAATGGTCGAATAATTTCTGATGCTTACTTGGAATTATTAAATGAATATGCCTGTATCTTTTCACATTTTATAGAACATATAGGGTACAATCAATAAATGGGACATAGAAAAAGTCCACTGTCTAATTTTTGCCTGAATATTGAACATACTTGTTTTGGGTAACCTTACCTGGATTTTATTTATTTATTTATTTATTTATTTATTTATTTATTTATTTTCTTATCTGCATTTTAAACCCAGGATGCTGTTTTCAAGTTAGTGCTTTCTCTCACTGTGGTTGATTCAATTATTTCACTCAAAGGGAACAGGCTTGGAGCCCAATTCTCTGCAATTTAAATTTTGCCATTAGGTTAATTTGGCAATTTGAGGTTATCGTGTGAAATGTTTAATCTACTTCTGACCTTGTCTGACACCTTGGGAGTGTTTCCATTTTCTCTTTTCAACATGAGTCAGTATAGTTCAGGATGTGAATCCTACTGAAAAATTCAAAGGGAAGATGGATATAGGTGTAGAATGGAACTGACTTTCGTTCAGTATCTTCTATGTCAAGTCCCAAGCTGGGTACTTTAGATATATTATTTCTCATTTCATCCTACATCAATGATAAGAATATTTGTGTATCTATTTGACAGTTAAGGAAACAGGTTTTGAGATGTTAAGTAACTTGCCTGAAGACAATAAGAAATGAAGTGCAGAATATGAGAAGAATAGGGATTTGGGAATCAATCAGACACTGGGTTTGAATAGCTGCATGACACGGAAAGAGATATTTAAACTCCCTAAGCCTCAGCTTCTCCATCTACAAAATAGGGCATCCAATGATGCCTCCTACCAGATTCACTGTAAATAATAATATATGCACAATAGCTAGCATGTGATAGGTGCTTGATATATGACAGTGATGGTTATATACTGAACTCAAGCCTAGGTCCAAATTCCCAGCCAGTGTTCTTTCCCGACTCCATTATTTAAAGTGGTGGCCTAGTTATGGAAATCTAGAAACATAATAATCCCCGACAGAATGCTATTCTTTCTTTTTTTTTTTTTTTAAGATTTCATTTATTTATTCATGAGAGACACAGAGAGAGAGAGAGAGGCAGAGGCATAGACAGAAGGAGAAGCAGGCCGCATGCAGGGAACCCGATGTGGGACTTGATCTTGGGACTCTAGGATCATACCCTGGGCCAAAGGCAGGCGCTCAACCACTGAGCCACACAGGCATCCCCAGAATGCTATTCTTGAAAAAAGTCCTTGAAAAACTGGAATATCATGGGGATTTTTTCTTCTAGATTTCCTTAACATCCATCAGCAAAAGTGTGAGTAAGAGCCCTGACTCCAGCATGAGCTGCAAGACCTTGGGTGAGTCATGTAATCCTCTGAGCATCAGTTCCCTTACATTAAAATGGCAAAGCTGGATGAATGAAATGACCTCTAAGATGTCTTCTGGCTCTAAAAGTCTATGATTCTCATTTGACCACGACCTGGGAGACAAATCCCAGGTCTTCTTTGTGTAACTCTTTTCTTTAATAAGTCTGTCAGGCAGAAACTAAACCCAGAGAAGTGAATGATCAGTTGGCCATTTAAAAGCCCATTTCCTCATTCTCTGTTCCAGTTTATCAAGAATCTTGTCATTGAACCACATATGTAAGCTGGAGCCACAAAAACTACCTACAATAGAGCTGCTTTCAGCCAAGACGGGTTGAAACCAACCAAACAAGATGATGATGAGAGATAACTGCTGGTCTGCATGTATCCTAGACCATGTTACTCTTCATGTCAAATTAAAAACTGAAAAGGCTCTTTGAACAAGAGCAGCTTTTCTGTAGCTTCAGTATCTGCAATCAGCAAACAAAATTAACCATCTGAGGGCCATTCAATAAAAGACTCACCCGCTATTGCATTTTGTCAGGTCCACAAATCTGTGTTGTAATGGATATAAGGATATATCAACATCAGCTACTGTTTAAAACACATGGCCCAGCACTTTCTTGCAATGGACCGTCCCAGCAACTAAAGAGTAAAATATATTAAAATTATCTTGACTCCTGATTAATTCTCTTGGTTTCTACATTTTCATTCTATATCTTTAAGAAAGTATGATTCCAAAACTCAAGTCAACAAATATTGAGTATCTGCTATTTGTCAGATTCTAAGATAGGCATCGTGGGCACAGAGCAAAGATAATGGATTTTTAAATGACCGAAACGTGATATCTGCCTTAAAGAAACTAACAGTTTAATGATTTTTCAACTATAAATGATTTTTGAGCCCTGAGACTTCAACATGGAAACTTAGCTAAAAAAATTTTTTGAAGGTTTGAAATGAATTTTCCCTAAAAAGTAAAAGGTGGGCTGAAGAAAGCTCAGCCCATTGGGCATGATGTTGAGAAGTAGGAGGCAGAAGGAAAGACAGCCCCTCCTTGCTCTCTCTCCCTACCCATCCAGTTTGATGATTCTTCCCATATTTCTGTGGGGTTTGTGATCCCAAGCAGGGAGCCCCGTGCATGGAGCCAGTGGGTTGGACAAAGTTGGCAGTTAGTGTTGCTGTCTTTTGAAATGCCTTTCACCTCATTCTAATTTATATGTATGAGAATAAATAAACAATAAGGAAAGTCTTGTTAAGACATGTAACTCACAATATGGCTTTTGCCATAATCAAGGAGTGGGTGAAGGGAGAAACAAGTATAAGAGGTGGGAAATCATTTCTCTCTCTGTGTTACTCTTTCAGTCATAAGAAGAGAATTAGGCTATCGCATTTTATGATCTGATTTGATGATGAAAATTTAATTTAAAGGTTGGTATCTGTACATTGAAATTTGTGATGTTAAAGATTCTACACCAAGCATGTTATTTTACTGATTCATACAGTTTATAATCAGAAACTCTGATTAAATTTTAGATATGTTTTCTTTATACATTGTTATTGATATACTTACACACAAATCATATACAGGATGCATATTTTACTTATTCATATTACATGCAATGAAGAGAATGGATGCTGGTTTATACTGAATATATAACTCATAAGCTTTTAATATTACTCTTTAAAAGATTTGAAAACATCAGAACCTTATCATGTTCTACATTTTGAATTTGCTGAAGACAATATAGTATTTTTTTCCTGTAAAATATAGTAGAGAAATATGAAACCTTCAGTGAGTCTCCACAGGGATAATATTTGATTGTCAGTATCTTGCAACTCCCCTCCTCATTGTCCTTACTACTTTCCACCCCTATGACTCTGCGATCACTTCCCGTTTCCCCCTTCAAAGCCCTTCCCCTTATACCTACCAGATTCATAGTCATAAAATCCCACATTCTTCATAACATTCACCTGCATAGTCTTCAATGTCTCCCCAATACTTGGGAGACACAAATGAAAATGTGAATTTCACACTCAAAGCTCAACTAACTGGCTCTGGGATATCAGTTTAGCCTTCCTTTGGTTCAGTAAAGCTGAGAATTCAACATAGAACTTTATCAACACTGTTCTTTCCTGCCTAGAATGCCCTTTCTCTCATTTGTCATTCTTTATAGCTTATCCATTCTTTATAGGTTTTATCAAAACTCCCTCCTTGATCACTCCACTCAGTAGGAGTCTCAAGGCATACTCAGTCATGTAAAAAGCCATCCTCTCCTGCATCCTCAGGTCTCTTACATTTCTATTTAACTTTCTTTAAAAAAAATTATTTATTTATTCATAAGAGACACAGAGAGAGGCAGAGACACAGGCGGAGGGAGAAGCAGGCTCCCTGCGGGGAGCCAGATGTGGGACTCAATCCTGGATCCTGGGATCACACCCTGTGCTGAAGGCAGACGCTCCACTGCTGAGCCACCCAGGCATCCCTCTATGTAACTTTCTTTATTTGACTCATGTCTTTTTTTTTTTTTTTCTGGCATATGTCTTGATTCTGATGGGGTCAGGCATCATCATTATACTTTCTAATTTTATATATATATTTTATATATATAATATATATATATAATTCTGTATATAGAATTCCATTTATACTCCTTTCTAATTATGTATATATATAAAGTAGTATAATTAGAATTATATATTTATAATTCTAATTATACTACTTTCTAATCTCCATGCATCTAGGAAAATAGGAGCTTTGTTGAGTTTTTTTAAATTTTTGACCTTGATGATTTCTTAATTTTAATTTCAATTTTAATTTTTTAAAAAGATTTTATTTATTTGAGACAGAGAGAGAGAAAGGCAGAGACACAGGCAGAGGGAGAAGCAGGTTCCATGCAGGGAGCCCAACGTGGGACTTGATCCCGAGTCTCCAGGATCACACCCTGGGCTGAAGGCGGCACTAAACTGCTGATCCACCAGAGCTGCCTGACCTTGATGATTTTTTAAAGTAATCAATCGATCTATTGTTAGGAAAAGACTCTAAGAATGTTCAATCAAGTAGTGACAACAGTGGTGGCAGCTCCTTATGTTATCACTTGTCCTGAAGATACCAATTTCCATGGGTCTCCAAACAAGAGTTGTCCTGTTGCAGGGAAATGAGAACAGTTCTCTGAGGTCATCTATGTGGGTTAAGTGTAAAAAGGACCTATGGAGTCCCTTAACAAAGTAACAACAAGAATTCCAGAGTTGTCAATGGAGGGGGAAAAATGGCCAAGCAGAGAGGGGCATATAAACTCTACAGTCCTAGAATTCAGAGACTCCAGTTCCCTTGGGAAATGTCTTTAATGATTATTGCTCCCACCAACAGAATGGCCTCAGGGGTACTGCTCTACTTTTAAAGCTCCAGCTCAAGCAAGGATAAACTACTCTTTCCTCCATCGATCATGCTTTTTTCTGTAAAGTTGAATGAAGAAGCTCCATGTGGGCATGGGAATCCTTGCCTCAGAGGTTCTTCTTTCCTTTGATGATCATTCTTATCACAAGTAAAGGAATGCATCAACTTCCTTACACTTGCTGCTCAGGAATGCTGAGGAGTATCCAGAGACAGAAACATCCTGAAGCACAGAAGGTATGGCTCCTTCTAGCATGTAGGGAAATTGGTTCCTCACATCTGTGGTAGGAGTTAAACTTCAATATAATGAATCAGAATGATTATCTCAACTCATATTTTCATAAAGGAGAAGGGAATAGACTTTTCCTCATTCTTCCCACATGGAGTTCTTCATATTCATTTTAAACTTTATGATATCATTTCCCTAACAAAGCAGACCATGAAGTTTAGACTGGAAGTAGATGATGATATAATTTTTCTAAAAAGAAGTCCTGGTTTCTGTAAACCAGGTTTAGAGGTAAACTACATTTGAGTAAGTTATAATAAAGCTGAAAAAGGAGTAGTGTCCATCTTGAAAGAAAGATTTTGAAAAGAGCTATGTATATACTGATTCACAACTCATACATGAGTATTTTTCTTATAAAAGATACAGATGTGCAATATAGATGTTATTAAGCACTGGTGCCTATAACCATACCTGGCAACACAGCAGATGTTCAGTAATTATTTGTTGAATACATGAGAGTATTGAACAACAGCGATATAAGATCATAATGACTACCAGTTTGGGACTTAGTATGTTATTAACTCTCTATATGACCTGTAATCCTTACAAGATTAGAGATAATAGAATTATTGCTCCTAATTTTTAAAAAAAGATTTCATTTATTTATTCATGGGAGACACAGAGATAGGCGCGGAGACACAGGCAGAGGGAGAAGCAGGCTCCAAGCAGGGAGCCCGACGCGGGACTCGATCCCAGGTCTCCAGGATCACACCCCAGGCCTAAGGCGGCGCCAAACCGCTGAACCACCCAGGCTGCCCTATTACTCCTAATTTTAAAGGTGAGGAAATAGAGTTTTATTGTGGCTAAGTAAGTAATGGTTACATAGTTTAGTGGTCACACAGCTAATGAACAATGATGTCAGTATTTGATTCTAGTGTTCATACTGGAACGCCCCACCCCCCCATGCACACAACACCAATGATGTAGGAAGAAAAAATAACACCTCTAGTAGAAAGATACAGATTCTTATATTTAACAAATTTCTGCTAATTTTATCCCTACCATGCCAACTTCCCACTCTACTCCTTTGCACAATATCACTAGTGCCAGAGTACCTTAAAAGAGTCTCAGCTTGGGGCACCTGGGTGGCTCAGTGGTTGAGCGTCTGATCTGCCTTTAGCTCAGGCTATGATCCCAGGGTCCTGAGATAGTCCTGCATCAGACTCCCTGCAGAGAGCCTGCTTCTCCCTCTGCCTATGTCTCTGTGTCTCTCATGAATCGATAAATAAAATCTTTTTTTAAAAAGGAGTCTCAGGTTGACTGGCTCAAGACTTCAGTATCTAAGAGGCTTCTGGATTCAAAGAGGCTCATAGAGAAAAATCTAGATACAAAAGTATTTGAAGATTAGTATTGAAGCTTCTAAGGGCTTAGATGGAGCTTTCAAGGAAGTATTCACCTCAGAAGTGCAGGTCTTAGGGTTTGCATTGATTAGGTTGCTTTTGGCTGCAAGTATCAGAGAAATAATAAGGAAATTTGTCTCATAAGAGGCATTTTAAAGGTAGAGTAAGTTGCAGGCACATTACAATCAGCTACCCAATACTGTTTGTTATCAAGAACCTACTTCTTTTTGTTTCTCCCAACTGTCGTTCTCAGGCTTTGTATTCAAGCTGTTCTCTTGTAGATGAGAAAGATGGTTGCCAGGGACGCCTGGGGGGCTCAGGTCAGGTGGCTGCCTTTGGCTCAGGTGGTGATCTCAGGATCCAAGATCGAGTCCCGCATGGGGCTCCTGCCAAGAGCCTGCTTCTTCCTCTGCCTATGTCTCTGCCTCTCTCTCTCTCTGTGTGTGTGTGTTTCTCTTGAATAAATAAATAAATCTTAAAAAATAAAAAAAAAAGATGATTGCCAGAGACAATTGAGACTGAATGTTTCCTTACCTTCAAGAGAGACAGAAAAAGAAAGGTTGGGGGGGGAGGTGGGGGGGAGAGGAAAAAGCGGGGGGGGGTAGGGGGAGACCAAAAAGTATGATTTTTTTCCTTCCATCTAATTTGGGTGACTTCAGTCACACACCTATTCCTGGGTTAATAGTAATTGCCTGGGGAAAGCCCTGTACTAATCTGGAGGCAAATATCTGAAAAAATGAGGAGTTTTGTTAGGAAGATAGAAGAGGATGGACTCTGAATATGCAACATTAAAGTGCCATTGTTAGAGGTGGCTCCAATGATAAAAAAAAAAAAAAATCAGGTTTATGTCCACATCCCATGAGTGGCCATATGGACTGTAATCTTGAGTCAGATCGTCCTAGCCCAACACACAACTCCAATTTGGGGAAAATATGTAACATACATTTTTCTTCCAGCTTTTTACAGGACTCATTGTGTTAGGCATTTCATTGGCACAACTCTGATAAAGAGGATGTTGTCGGAGTTTTACAAAGAAAACAAAAACTTCTAGGTAAATACACATTCAGGCAGACGATGCTATTCACTTTGAACAGTTTAGATAACTCAGATAAAGTGATCATTTCGTACGTTCTCTGTAAATCTCTGACAATATGGCATTTAACATGCAGGCTCACTGAGAGAGCTCAACAAGTTGGGTTGGAGTGGGCTTGAAAACCAGGTGACCTGAGTCCTCCAGCCTGCCACTTAACACTAGATAGTCTTGGGCAAGTCATTCAACTTTCTGTGCCTCAGTTTCCTCTCCTACATGTAAAATGGCAATGATAAGCAGAGCCATGATAAGGTCACTCCGAGAATTGAATGAGGTAATAAATATGAAGTGCTTAGAACAGTGAAAGTCCTGTAAGCATGCCAGGTAAGATGAACACCCCAGGGTTTACAAAGACATGGTCTACCCTGATAACCACAAATATGTGGTGATCACACTTTCCTACATGTTCCAGTCCTGTGAAGGTTTATGTCGGTTGGTGTTCAGAGAGGCCCCCCTAAGGCCTCGGTTTTACTCTTTATGACCCCTGCTTAAATCAATGATCTCAAACCTGCTAGCATCTGACTTCATAGGTCGGCCTTTCTTATTTCATGGAAAACAAAATGGAAGATTGGAATTGCCAGCTGTCTGGTGTTTAATGGGGAGTGTTGCCCCCCTCTCTCCTCACCGTTTTTTTTTTTTTATAGTTCACCTCTCATACTCGTGTGCAATTGAATGCCTCTCCCGTACACTATACTTGCCAACTCTATCTCCAGTAATTATTCTGTTTTAGTCCACTGCAATGTACCTGCCAACAATCTGAAATGTGCAGGTGGTGCTGCTCGGCACTGCCTGCCTCGCTCTCTCTCCCATTTGCATGCACCCTGTGGTGGCAACCTAATGTGATGGCTCTGACATCGCTGACAAAGGAGACAATGACAGGAGGCCAGGGCTGCACAAGTGCCTCCTCTATTTACTATCCAGATGATTTTTTTTTTTTTTTTTTGCATTCTCTTTCCCTTCTTTTTCCCAAAGAGAGACAAGGTAAGAGTCTGCACACACTCAGCTTTAGGCTGGCGTGAGACATTTGTAAAATACAGAAAAAGAAATACCCTCAGTGTCTCAGGTGGACTACAGCCCCTTCTCTCCCACCCCTCCTCATCCACTTAGAATCTACTCTGAAAAATTAAACATAACACAATTCATTGGTGACTCCTTTTGACTCATGGGAGTACACTTTTTCCCTTAACTTTTGTCAACAGAAATACCTCTTAAAATGTATTCTATCTTCCTTTAGGGAATGTGACAGATAACGACTAAAAACGATAGTTTTTGCTCTCACACACCATTTTTGCTCATCGATTCTTTTCTTTATTTTCTCAAAAAAAAATCCTTTGGGGCTGGAATTTTCTAAGATTGGACTGAACTTAACCATTATCTAAAAAAAAAAAAATTCATTATTTTGAAATTGTTGAGCTACATTCTTTCAATTATTTTTGAATTATGGAAAAAGTACAGTTTTCCCACTTTGACAATGGACTCCAACCATTTACTGGTGTGCCTCAAAAATAGCCATCAGCTCCAATCTGACTGGACTCGTCTTTCTTGAAGAGTGAAAAGGAATCCAAATCTGAAGTCGCATGCTTGGAGCCCTTAACATCATGAATTTCTGAAATTGCAAGCCTGAGTGTGCAATTATTACATTTTTGTCTCAATCTTTTTTAAAGTGCTTCTGTTAAAACTCTCATTTTGAAGCAGGTCCAATAAAGTATTAGTGACAAAAAGCCTCGATGCTTCAGACATTTTCTGAATTTACTCTCTGAGTCAAAGTGTAGATCAAAAGCCTTTAACAACCTCCCTCCATTTTCAGAGCTGTGTCCTTGACCACAGTTCTCTTCTCTTAGACATGCCTTGGACCTACCCTTCTCTCGTTGCTTCTGATCCTTTTTTCTCCACCCTGTCCCATTTTCCTTTTCCGGTGCTAGCTTCCTAGTACTTTCTATCATGAATATTCCTTTCGAGGGTATAATGTAATCCAGTGACAGACTGGACAGACAGAAGCACTGATTTTTCCTGGGAGTATAAAGGGCAAAGTCCACTTTTTCTCCCCTTTCCCAGGTGCTCACTCTGAGATGAAGGTGATTTCACCCCATTAGATGTCTCAACAATCAGAGTGAAGATAGAAAAGTTGCATGGTTTCTAAACTTCAAGAAAATGTTGTAAGGACCTATTGTTTTATGACCTAAAATGGCTATTCTTGCACCTTATGTGCAAGAATTAAAGAAGGTAACTTGGGATGAGCTGAGATACTTCCTCTATTTTGGAGATGAAATTGAGGCCAAGAAAGATAAAGTGACTAGTGGTTGCATTTATACATTTATCCTGTTTTTACTGGGGACCAACAATGTGCCAGCTATTGCCCTGGGGGATCCTGAGCCTAGTAAAAACCAGGTACAGTTGGGAGAAACTGACTTGTGGAGAGGAGGCGCATAAACAAATGGCTGTAACCCACCCAATAAATGCAGTGACAGAGATGCTGGTGGTAGAAAGCTTGAGGAGAGCAATGGAAGCTGGCCTTCACCGGGGAAGGAATTAGCGCACGGACCGTGTGCCTTGCTCAGGGGCACGCAGCCACCTGATGGCAGAAACATGGCTGGGATCCAGGTCCTCAACCCTTCCTTCCTGGTGACTGGCTCTTCACCACTCCTTCTTTGAAGCCAGTGTTAAAAGTCAATAGCATGATTTTCCCGCTCTTTGTTTTTGAACATATTTGCCCTTGGCCCCCACCTAAATGTGGGAGTCTAAATCCACATTGTCCTAGACCAGACTGGATTGGCGCAAGGCATGCTTATCAACTAAAAACTTCCTGCATTTCCTATGGTAACACTAACAATGCTGCATATTTTGGTTTTCAGATGATTGCTTTTAACAGCAGTGACTCTGAATGAAGGGAAATAAACAAGAATGTAATTCTCCATCTTAATGTCTTTTGTTTCTAAACATAATAGAGGTATGTTCAAAATTACTTCTATTTCATTCATTTACTAATTTGTACACTGACTCATTTCTAAAAGGATTTGAGGTGACAAATAGAAACCCACATAATGTAATAAGATTAAATAGGTAAAGCAATCACAACATGTGGGAAGATGAGCGATAATAAGATCCAAGTGTTCACATTTAAATGATAGATGCCTGGCAAATATATTTTATATACAACTGTCCAGGTAAACGAACAGGAATTTTATACAGAAATCTGTCTTTTTCAGGCATATTTCAGCAGGTGCAGTCAGAATAGCAATCACACCTTAGAGGTTGACAGCTGTGGCCTTACCTGTACTGGCCCCAGAATATCCATTAAGGGACTGCTTCTGAAAGAGCTGGATGAGTCCCTTGCACTGGTTTGCCTTCAGTTTTCAAAACAAGAAAAAAAATGCTTTCAGGTTTAAATTTCCACTTTTTAAAATCATCACAAAGCTGCTATTTTTATTTTTAATTTCTTTCCAGCTTTATTGAGATATAATTGACCTATGACACCGTATAAGATTAAGGTGTACAACATGATGATTTGACAGACTTATGTATTGTGAACTGATTACCACAGTAGGGTTAGTTAACACCCCCATCACCTCACATAATTACCCTGTCTTCTTTGTGGTGAGATCTACACTCTTGGCAACTTTCACGTGTATACTACGTGCTAACTATTCCTACCATTCTGTACATTAGGTCAACCAGAAGCTGTTCATCTTGTAACTGAAAGCTTGTATCCTGTGACCAGCATTTCCCATTTTCCCCACCCTCTAGCCCCTGGAAAGCACTATTCTACTGTCTCTATGAGTTTGGCCTTTTTAGATTCCACATATTAAGTGATATCATAGAGTATTTGTTTTTCTCTGACTTGTTTCATTTAGCATAATGCCTTAAGGTCCATCCAGGTCATCACAAGTGGCAGGATTTCCTTCTTTCTCACAGCTGAAGAATATTCTTGTGTGCGGGGGTGTGTCTGTGTATGTATGTGTGTGTGATAGATCTTCTTCCATTCACCCACAGGTGGATGGCTAGGTAGTTGCCATGTTGGGACTATTGTGAATAATGTTACAATGAACATGTGAGTGCAGAGATCTCTTTAGATCTTCATTTCTTTCCTGTGGGTATATACTCACAAGTTTTATTGGTGGGTTATATGGTTGCTCTACTTTGAATTTTTTTGAGGAAGCTCCGTACTGTTTTCCATAGTGACCGTAGTGATTTACATTTCCACCAATAACACTCCCGTGTTCTTTTTCTGCACATCTTCACCAACACTTGTTACCTCTTGCCTTTTCTGAAAATAGTCATTTTAACAGGTGTGAGTTGATATCTCATTGTGCATTTCCTTGGTGATTAATGATGCTGAGCTTCTTTTCAGGTATCTGTCGCCCACCTGCATGTTCTTTTTGGAAAAAATATCTCTTCAGGTCCTCTGCTTATTTTTTAATTGGAATTTTTGTTTGTTTGTTTTTTTGTCACTGAGTTGTATGCGTTCCTTATATGTCTTGGATATTAGCCCTTTATTAGATAGTTTGCTGATATTTTCTCCCATTCTGCAGGCTGCCTTTTCATTTTGATGATAGTCTCCTTCGCTGTACAGAAGGCTTTTAGTTTGATGTAGTGTCACTTGTTTATTTTTGCTTTTGTTGCTAGTGCTTTTGGTGTCATATCCAAAAAATTATTGCCAAAACTAATGTCAAGGAGCACTTTCCCTATGTTTTCTTCTAGGAGTTTTATGGTTGCAGGTCTTATTTTTAAATCTTTACTCCATTTCAAGTTAATTTTTGTGAGTGGTTTAAGCTAGGGGTCCAATTTCATTCTTCCACGTGTGATTACTCAGTTTCCCCAACACCATTTATTGAAGGTATTATCCTTTCCCTGTTGAGTATTCTTGGCTCCTTTGTCAAATGTTAATTGATTGTATATGGACAGGTTCAGTTATGGGCTCTCAATTCTCTTCTATTGGTCTCTGTGTCTATTTCTATGCCAGCAGCATACTGTTTTAATGACATAACTTTGTAATATAGCTTGGAATCAGAAAGTGTGATGTCTTTGGCTTTCTTCTTTCTCAGGACTGCTTCAGCTATTTAGGGTCTTTTGTGATTCCCTATGAATTTTAGGACTGTTTTCTCTATTTCTGTGAAAAATGCCATTGGAATTTCGAAAAACAGGTTAATAATATTAATTCTTCTGATTCATGAAAATGGGATATCTTCCATATATTTATTTCTTCTTCAGTTTCTTTCATCAATGTTTTTTTTTTTTAAGATTTTTTTTTTTCACTCAGAGATAGAGAGAGAGAGAGAGAGAGAGAGAGAGAGAGAGAGGAAGAGACACAGGCAGAGGGAGAAGCAGGTTCCATGCAGGGAGCCCGACGTGGGACTCATCCCAGGTCTCCAGGATCACGCCCTGGGCGAAGGCGGCGTTAAACCGCTGAGCCACCCAGGCTGCCCTCATCAATGTTTTATAGTTTTCAGTGTACAAGTCTTTCACTTCCTTAGTTAAATTTATTCCTAAATATTTTCTTGTTTTCGATACTATTATAAATAGGATTGTTCTCTTGCTTTCTTAGATAGTTTGATGTTAGTGCTCAGAAATGTAACTGACTTCTATATGTTGATTTTGTATCTGGCAATTTTAGTGAATTTGTTAGCAATAATAGTTCTGACAGTTTTTTGGTGGAGTCCTGAAAATTTTCTCAGTATGTGGTCATATATATATGCTCACATCATCTGCAAACAGAAACAACTTTACTTCTTCCATTTCAATTGGGATAGTTTTTATTTCTTTTTCTTGCCTAGTCACTCTGGCTAGGACTTCCAGTACTTGTTGGATGGGAATAGTAAGAGTAGGCCCCTTTTTTTGTTCCCAGTCTTAGAGGAAAAGCTATCAAGCTTTCATTATTGAGTATGAAATTAGTGTGGGTTTGCCATATGTGGCCTTTGTTATGTTCAGGTACATTCTTCCCATACTTAATTTGTTGAGATTTTTTTTATCATGTTGTATTTTGTCAAATGCTTCCATTTATTGACATCTCAATAGATCATGATTTCTTTCTTTCAGCCTATTAATGTGATGTATCACATTTGCTGATTTGCATATGTTGAACCATCCTTGCATCCAAGGATATGTCCCACTTGATAATCTTTTTAATGTACTATTGAGTTTGGTTTGCAAATATTTTTTGTGAGAATTCTCACATATATATTCATCAGAGTGTTGGCTTGTAGTTTTCTTTTCTTGTAGTGCCCTTATTTGGCTCTATTATTGGGATAATATTATTGGATAAACTTATAACATGAGTTTGGAGGTATTCCCTTCTCTTCAATTTTTGGAAGCATTTGAGAAATATTGGTGTTAATTCTTTTTTAAATGTTGGTAGGATGCATCAGGGAAACCATCTGAACCTGGACTTTTCTTTGTTGGGAGGTTATTGATTACTGATTCAATCTCTTTGCTCATTATTGGTCTGTTCCGATTTTCTGTTTCTTCATGATTCAGTCTTGGTAGGTTTTATGTTTCTAGGAACTTTTTGTTTCTCAGTTATCCAATTTGTATAATTCTTCATAGTAGTCTCTAATGATCCTTTGTATTTCCATGGCATTAGTTATAATGTCTCTTTCATTTCTAATTTTATTTACCTGAGTCTTCTCTTTTTCTTAGCATAGCTAAGGTTTTGTCAATTTTCTTTTAAAAAAACACAGGCTTAGTTTCTTTGATTTTTTTCTGTTATTATCCTGATCTCTATTTCACTTATTTCTGTTCCTATCTTTGTTATTTCCTTCATTCTGCTAACTTTAGGGTTGTTTCTTTTTTAGTTCCTTGAGGTATAAAGTCAGATTGCTTATTTGCTGTCTTTCTTTTTCTCCTAATATAGGTATTTATCTCTATAAAAGTCACTTAGAACTACTTTTGCAGAAGATTCTCAAAGTAAGAAATAGCCTTGGGGCAAGGATTGAATCTAGGGTAGTAAAATATTTCAGGGTATAGCTAAAGTCAAGGATAAAATTATAAAACACTGTGTTAAGATCTCAGAGACATGAGACTTTTGGACACTTTCGACCAGACAAAAGGCTTCCCAAAGATCTTAGGAATGTGTCTTCGTGGCTCTCTTGATTAAACAAAAGACTTTCAAGAATCTTAGAGGTATTGTCCTGTATCAGCTCTCAGAGAGCCTAAGGAAGAGAAGGACCTATCTTAAGGGTTTTGTGGAATGGAATATAATTTGATGTACAGGAATTCCACAAAGTTTTTAAAGGAATTATGTCAGCTGGAACTGAAATGGCCAAAATGAAAAGCCCAAAATGAGCCACAATGTAAGGAAGTCTGAACACCCAGCTGGAGAGATAATGTGGAGAGGTCCTCAAACTATGTGGAGAGTGGCCTAGTTTAGTGCAGCCTTCCAGCCATCCTGGCCAAGACATCAAACATGCAAGTGAAACTTTTTGATCCCTCCAGGCCCAACTAGTCACCAACTGAATATTACCAAGTGACCCAGTTGATGCTATATAAGGCAGTAGAATCTCCCAAGTGATCTCTGCTCAAACTCCTAACCAACAGACTGTGAACATAATAAAATGAATAGTAACTTTAAGCTACAAGTTATGAGGTGGTTTCTTAGTATAATAGATAATTGGCAAAAGAAGAAAAAAAAGAAAGAAAGAAAGAAGAAAGAAAGAAAGAAAGAAAGAGAGAAAAAGAAGAAAAGAAATAGCCACTACCAGAATGATTGACAACAGTAATGATATAGCCATCATGTTTCCCTAGGCTTTAAACCTTTCAACACATACTCTTCCAATAGATATCATACAACTACCAAGTATGATATGTACAACCAGGGAGAATCTGGACCCGACCAAAATTTTTGTAGAGTTTCTTTCACATTAATTTATCCTTTTTAAAAAATTTTTTAAAAGATTTTATTTATTTATTCATGAGAGACACACACAGAGAGAGAGAGAGAGAGAGAGGCAGAAACACAGGCAGAGGGAGAAGCAGGCTCCATGCAGGGAGCCTGACGTGTGACTCGATTCCTGGTCTCCAGGATCAGGCCCTGGGCTGAAGGTGACGCTAAACTGCTGAGCCACCCGGGCTGCCGTAATCTATCCTTTAAATCAAATGTCTTACATTTTTTTCCCTGACTGGTTATCCAAATGTCCTACAACAATTCATCCCCTGAACATCTATGAAATTGATCTTATTAAATGTGAATCTGATCTTGTCACTCCCAAGCTCAAAACCTTTTAGTAGTTTTCCTTGAGATAAAGTCCACATTCTGAACCATTTATCCCTCCAGTCTTGTCTTTTTTTTTTTTTTTTTTTGCCATCCTTCCAGCACTCTATAGCTTCATATCTCCCAACAAACTGTTCAAAATCTAACTTCTAGGCTCTGTCATAGGCTATTCTCTTTGCCCTGGACATTTTGTCTCTTAGTCGTCTTGGCTGACTCCTAATCATTCAGATCTTAGTTTAATTTTTATCTCTTTAATGAGACTTTTCTTCAGACTTTGCTCTTTGTCCCCACATCTTATGCTTACAGGAGCTTAATACTTATCACCCTCACTTGGACTAAATATTACTGCAAAATGTATGTACACTTTTGGATAAGCTAGTTCTAATGACCTTATGTCTTTAAGCATTTAAAAATTGATGAAATTATTTTTTGCATTCAATACACATTTCATTATAAAATTAAAAAGCAAAGAGAAAAAGATAAACAGGCCACACATTGCTGAAATAGTGTCTTAGAGCTCTCATGGTATTAATATTGATGTCCTCATGAAATTCCATGAAAATGGAAATAGAGATACCCAGAAGTATTGCTTAAAAGATTAAAAATCTCAAAATAAATAAATAAATAAAAATAAAAGATTAAAAGTCTCATTTGTCTTTCCTATAACAGTAAATCAAAAAGCTCTCTGTCTGTTCTATATGTTATAATGCGTTCCAACTTAGTTTTTTGCTGAAAGGCTATTTTTCCCTTTTTTAATAACAGCTTTTAAAGTGAAGGATTTTGTAATAACGGGTTAAAAGATGAACCCTATATTTTCTTCAATTATAATTACGTGGTAAACTTAATGAAATAAATTTGAAGTACCAGGTTATAATCCCTACCAAAGAAGTCAATTCTTTGAGTTTCTCTATCCCAGAGTCAGTAGAATAATTGGGCCAACTAGGATGCTACAAGAGAATTTGAATTACCATTTTCTTTCTTGTCCCAAGGATGATACATGTCTACTAAATTGTGGGTGCTTAAAAGAGAAGTGAATTCATTAAATACTCTAGATTTCTGAGGAGATAGTGTTGAAGTAAAGTCATATGATATTGTGGTAGTTTACTTCTTGCCTTGTAGTTGCTTTTTCAGTTGCTTTTTCATGATAACGATTTGAAATATTTCCAATTAAAAAAATTCATCTTGGAACAAGCACTGGCTCTCAAGGGAGTTCACCAATACAGGTGCTACTTAAATGTTTTAAAACAAAGATTTGCTTTGCCAGAGAGTGGCTTCCCTTTAATTTAAACCCCATAAAGCAAAATCGCGAGAAAACAATGGTGCTTTGTTAGAATAAAGAAGGGCCTACATCTCCTTCTGTAGTAGGATCATGGTTTTATTTTGAAAGTGTGATTTCCCATGAACTCTTGACATTTGGTTTATTTTGCAAAGACTGTCTTCCCTCTGTCTTGCACAGCTTCAGATTTCCAGTTACCAGCAGCCATTAGACGGGTTTTCTAGAAGACCGTTTCCTAGTGGACCATCCCCTCTTCCTCTAGGGAAGGTTGGGATACTTGCCATACTTGAGGAGAGTTATGTGTTCTCCAAATGGAACTGGAGTGGTTAGGTTACCTGTTTCATAACTACGGAAGGCAATTCTGGAGTACATGATTTGGCTTGTGCCAAAGGTATGCCTTGCAGGGCTGCATTTAGATGATCACTGACGCCAGTATTCTACTTTGTCTGTGCTTATGGCCAATGGCAGTGATGCCACAGAAGTTGTTTCATTGCCACAGACATTATTTTTTTCTTTCTCTCTATCTTCATTTGATATGGTTCTGTTAAGGAGACACAACCTTAATAAAAGGAAACCCTCCTTACGCTGGTACCTATCAAGAATATTATGGTTGAGAGTACTCATCACAACATCTATAATAAACCTTTTCCCAGTGTTTGCATGTTTTAATTTGATCATAAAAATTTTTTTCTTAGCCAAACATGACACCTCCCAGCTTGGGAACACTTTTATTTTTTGAGTAAAAAGTGAATGTACATGGTAATTTCTAATGAACATAAATAAATGGAAATTATTTACCCCTGTGCCATTCTTCCCCATTTCATTGCTGTCTTTAGTGACAGAAGTACCAATTTTCGATGCTTCAGAGCCCAATAATTAAAAGTAATTTACTTTGTGTTCTCATACTACAAAGTGAACAACATCAAATCATAGAGACATATTTGGGTTTATATGGGGGAAAAGTTCTAGTAAGTTTCGTACTCTGTAGGATCCAGAGGCAATTCCATACCATGTCTCCAGTGAGTCTTTCTTCACACTTTTATGATACCATGCCTTTAGTACGCTATGCCTTTAGAACATAGTAAGTGTTTAACAACTGTTTATTGATGTGGTTATATTGTTTTAGAAAAAGAAAGTCTTCCTCCCCCCAGAGAATATTAGAATGCCTCACTTATTAGGAGCAACCACTTTTCTTCTTTCTTTCTTTCCTTTTTTTTTTTTTTTTGACAAGACTTTGAGTAAAATGCCAACAAAGAAAAAGGGGCAGAGCATAGGCCCTGGTGAAGATGTATTTGCTGATCTAGAGGCCAAATTTGTGCTCCAGGAATTCCACTGATGCAAAGCTATGAATGGAAAGAATATTCTGGTCCAGTTTGAGAGAGTACAAGGATCAGTCTATACATATTGGCAAAATTCATTTTATTTATTATTTTTTAAACCTTTTAAAAATATTTTATTTATTTATTAATGAGAGACTTACAGAGAGAGAGAGAGGCAGAGACACAGGCAGAGGAAGAAGCAGGCTCCATGCATGGAGCCCAACGTGGGACTCGATCCTGAGTCTCCAGGATCAGGCCCTGGGCGGAAGGCGGCGTTAAACCACTGAACCACCCAGGCCGCCCCAAAATTCATTTTAAACACTGGGATAGATAAGGTGTTTGGAAGTTTCTGTGTTCCCAGGCCATGATCTAATCTTCACCATAGCAACCAATAAGATTCCTAGTACATCCTGAAGCCATTTCAGATCTGCTTCTGGGACTATGCCTAGACCCAGAATACTTATTAGCACTCTGAATGAACCAGATGAAGACTCATCTGGCTGTCTGAGATCTTGCTTCAATTTCCCAATAATTCTAACTTCAAGCACAGCCACTGCCTCAAGCCTCCTGTACCTGTGTCCTACCCACCACACAGGCCCTCAAGAGAAAGAGACTGATCCAGAGCAAACTCTGTGATCATTGGGCACAGCCCCAAATCCCCTGACCATCCATGGGAAGTGTGTCAAAAATATCAAAAAGTTTGGACAGAACTAAATAGGATCACAGATCCTCATAAAACAATACTTTATTTATTCATTTTACCATAGTGGCAATAAAAGATTTCAAAGGCAAATAAGAAGGTTACACAGTTGTGAGCAAAACTCAGCTCTTTTAATATTATGACTTTGTTTCCCCAAGTAATCAAAGACCGGATGATAATGAACACAAGAAACAGCTTTGATAAAACACAAAATCTTTCCTTTCTAGGCAGATTACTTAAAAGACTAGCCAACTTAATTACATAAAACAAACTTCTTTCTCCCTCTCTTCCAAAGTTCTATTCAACTTGTCCTTTATTTTCCCCTTGCCCATTCTGAGATCATCAGTTTTACTTTGAGGCAAATTTACTTTCTTTATCTTTAACAAAAATGCATTTTTATACTCTCATACCTTTTCCTAGACAAAACCACATCTTACTTGCACACAGTTATTTCCCTCATTATTTCTGGTAGTTTTAATTACATGCATTAGAATTGTTAACCCTTAGATACTTTAATTTCTAGTGAAAACTAAGTAGTAAACAATTATGAACTGTCACATCAGTTTTCTTTTAGGCTGGCAAATTTATAAAGGGATTTCATGAGTTCTGGAAGCATGTACTTCCCCATAGGGCAATTTTTCAATGTCGGACAAAGTATGTTTACTAACAGGCCCAAATATCTTTAGTTTCTCTGTAAGATAAACTTCTGTTAAGTAATTTATATTTCATTATTTTATCTTATTTGGAAATTATCCAGATATTCAAAAATTGTTTACTATTTAATTTAACTGAGCTAAATGTTGAAGTTTCAAGGTACCAAAAGGATTTTGGAAGTTATTTTTAAGTACACACACAATAGAATATAATTATTGCAAAAAAGTTCACCTAAGGGCGCCCAGGTGGCTCAGTGGTTGAGCATCTGCCTTTGGCTCAGGTCATGATCCCTGGGTCCTGGGATGAGTCCCGCATCCCTGTGGGGAGCCTGCTTCTCTCTTTGCCTGTGTCTCTGCTTTTCTCTCTGTGTCTCTTATGAATAAAATAAATCTTTAAAAAAAGTTCACTTAAGAACAATAATCCTGGGATCCCTGGGTGGCGCAGCGGTTTGGCGCCTGCCTTTGGCCCAGGGCACGATCCTGGAGACCCAGGATGGAGTCCCACATCAGGCTCTCGGGGCATGGAGCCTGCTTTTCCCTCTGCCTGTGTCTCTGCCTCTCTCTCTCTCTCTGTGTGACTATCATAAATTAAAAAAAAAAAAAAATCTTAAAAAAAAAAAAAGAACATTAATCCTGCTTACATTGACCTAAATTACTGCCCCCAACAATGATGTTGAGACTATCCAGGAATACTTTGGGAGACATTAGACAGTCAGCTAGTATACCAGTTATTTTTCTTGCTGTCAAACTTGGCAAGATAACAGGAACTTATCTGGTCTTTCCTAGTCTATGTAGAATAAAAGTATTATATTTAATGCTGATAATTCTAAAGGCATATCTATTTTAACTAAACCAACAAACCTAAACAATTTTTTTAAAAGATTTTATTTATTTACTCATGAGAGACACACAGAGAGAGAGAGAGGTGGAGACACAGACATGGAGAAGCAGGTTCCATGCAGGGAACCCGACGTGGGACTTGATCCCAGGTCCCCAGGATCATGCCCTGGATTGAAGACGGCACAAACTGCTGAGCCACCCGGGCTGCCCTAACCTAGCTTTAATATCAAATCATTTTTCATATAACATGAACCTGAAAAGCATTCACATCAGTTTCTGTTACATTTCTGAGAACTTCAGGAATAGTTAATTCATAAACGTTTAATTTTAAGCCGATTAAGTAGAGCTCTTTACAAATTAATTTTGACAATACTATTCAGAGGAAAAATATCCCTTATCTATAATATATATTTAATTTATATATGTTTGCATGTTGTAATTTATATATATAATTTATTGAGATATATATATCCACACACACATAAACCTACAGACAGAAACATACCTTACAGCTTTGTTTTTAAATTTTAGCCATGAGACAAGTATGAGAATACAAAATCCACTTGTTTATAAAA
The DNA here is from genome assembly GCF_048418805.1 of Vulpes vulpes. Taxonomy (NCBI): domain Eukaryota; kingdom Metazoa; phylum Chordata; class Mammalia; order Carnivora; family Canidae; genus Vulpes; species Vulpes vulpes. Next base: position 100,151,629 of record NC_132786.1, on the reverse strand, counting down.
GAGTAGTTGAATCGAAACTGCGTCTGGCAGATAGAATAAATTAACGTTACTTGCTTAGATGGCTAAAGTTTGCTCTGCTAATATTTGTGGGGAAGACATTTAAGATTTTTCATTAACCCAATTTCCAAATACCTCCAGCTTCCTTTTTGTTTTTTTCTTCTTCTTCTTATGAGAATCTTCTGCCTAAAGTTTGCATTTCAAAGAATCATTCTTTGGTCCTAGAGAAAGATAAGCATATAAAAATCTACATCACAAAGGCACAGAAAAAACACCCAAGTTTTCACCAAGGAATTCTGGGCTATCTTTGCCTATTATCAGAGGTATAAAGTAATTACAACAAAAATTTTTCCTTTTCTTAAGTGCAAGACAGTTCTTTTTTCCAATGTCCTGATCTTTTACAATATCTCCTACCACTTTGAGGTGAATAGGGCAGGTTTTGGGATTGATAAGCACAAGTGAGCCTTGATTGCTTCTAGAGCCACATTTCTGGTTTTGTACAGATTTGTAAGACAAAGAAAGTTGCTTCTAATCCCCCAAAGATCTGGACTGCTGCCTGAATATCAAAGGACTCACCTGGCTTTCCAATTAAACTTGCTTCTTTATATCAGGAAGATTTCCAGCTAAAGGGCTTTATAATTTAGAAGCTCTGGTGCTGTCCAGGGGACACGAATTCTTTGCAGTAGGAGTCCAGGATACATCTGCAAAGGTTTGTATCATAGGAAGGCCTGAAGTTGGCCGAGCCTAGTAACAGAGCCCTGGAAAGCAGGAGGAATTGAAGGAACAGCGAAGTGAGCCCTACTGCTTGTCTTTGGGTGCTTCTGCTAAATTCACTTCCTGGCTTTTAGTATTTACCGGCAGCCTGGAGAACAGGCCAGAGTACTCTGCAAATCTTGTGGGGAAAAGGGAGGCTAAAACAGACAGATGGGGACCAGTTTTGAGAAGAGGGATTTACACTGGATGTGGACATTAATTTTTGCTCTAATTTCAGTTCTTTCGTCTTGTTAAAGGAGCTTTTGAAGCTAAGCCATTATATTCCTTTGTGTTCACTTAATGTTTTCTTTCTGCAAGGACCAATGAATCAGTTGTTTATGATGAGAACTCTCTAAAAAAAAAATGTCAGCAAATATAGAAATCTTCCTATCCTGGCCACTGATGAGTAGGACACATTAATCTCATATGCCTCTTCATGGATTAGCCAAGGATGCAAGAGGATTCCCATAAGAGTATAAAAGATGCAGACCACATTAACTCCAGAAAATTTACTCCCAGAGTGAGTCTAAAAAAGCAAAAGCCTTCATTGTCACAGATGATAAGAACTGTAAAGTGGAAACAGTGTCTCCAATCTCTCCCAGGTACACAAGACACCTCCAGTTGTAGATCCTAGATCTGATAACCTGTGACACCAGGCAGGAGCTGTGGCAATGGGGCTTGTCCAGCACCAACAAGACACCAGGCAGGTGCTGTGGTAATGGGGCTCATCCAGCACTGACAAGACAAACAAAGATTGAGATGACAAAGGCCTCCTATGGACTGGGACCCCTTATGACCAAATCCCTGAGAGCTGGCACAGATGGACAAAGAGAACGCTGTTCATGACTTCATGTCTTAGAACCCCAGCCTATTGGACTGGCCACCAAGATGCACACTGGTACATTGACCCTCTGAATAGCAGAGACCAGAGAGAATGTTCTTACTGGTCACAAAGCCAAACTCTTAGGACAGAGAACAAGTCAAAAGGAAAACCTCTTCAGACTGTGGTTTTCCTCCTTAAGACAAACAACACAAAAGACAGAGGCAAAAGAAAACAATGATCATCTCTGAGGGGGAACGGGTCCAAGAGAAAACAAGAGTACTTATAACAAGTCCTTACCAGAGTTGCTATACCCAGGGAACAAGTTCACACAAGTATTCTCTCCTACTAATCTAAATTTAGAAGAGAAAATTCTCACTGCTCTTGCTTCCAACAGACCTTACAGGCAGAGACTAACATGGTAAGAATTCTCACCTCCTGCTGGCTCTCATAAGGGCTCTCGTGATCTCTCAGCTGCAGCAGCCTCAGAGGGAGCAATGTCCAGCCAGTGAAAGTCCCATCTGAGTCACTAAAAGTGTAGGGACACAAAGATTTTCCCTTCTTTCCTTCTTAGGTTCTTTGGCTAGCCTAATAAAATTGATGTAAGATTAGTAGGAGAAAAACAAATAGAAGTTTTATAACATGTATACCTCCTACATACATGAAAGAGACCCAGGAAAACTGAGTAACTCCCCAAAACATTTGAAACTGTCACCTTAAATACCATCATCAGCTAAAGACAAAAGCAGGTTGGAGATGGGGAGTGAGTTATGGAGGTTACCAGGAAAAACACAGCAAACACGGGTAAGGTGGTTGTGCAGATATGAATTGCTGACTTCTTCATTGATAAGAGTTTCTAGAAATTGAGTCATTCCTTTCTTCCTGATATAGTAGGGGGAAAATGGAGATTTCCTTTATACATGTAACTGTTTCTTACAAAAGGGTAACTTCTCAGTTTTTAGAGTTTTCCCTGTGTCATTTCTTAAAAATAATCAGCCCCAAATAATCAATATGACAAAGAAGCATATTTTGGGCTGGCAAAATCCGTTCATTTTCAAGACACAAATGTCATCTATCGCCCAGCCCAAGTGTCTTGCCCTCTGTAGGCTTTCTCTAGCCACTCTTATGAAACACGCGCATTGCCTTTCACTTCTCTGAGTCCTTCTAGGCCATAATCATAACAGCCACTGGAGTAATTTATGATATAACACGCCCCTTCAGGTGAGCCCCACAAGGGCAGTGGCCATACCTGCCTTGTTTACCATCATATCCCCCAAGCATGGCACATAGTAGCTTAACGGGTGGTGAATCAAAAAATGAATGCATGAAGTGACCACTTAGGAATTGGATGAAATGAAACACGATGCCAAATATATAAGTTATTTCATCCCAGATTAGGCTTAAAAGTGTAAAAGCAGCAATTGTGTCACCTCACTGAAATATTGATTTATTCTGGAATAATGCTGATTGGTTAGGAATAGAGCTGAAAATCAGGCAAACCGGACAAACTGTTCGACATGTGGCAAATTACTGTCTCTACATCTATTTCCTCACTTGAAAAATTTTAAAAAATTAAGACAAAATTCTTAAGTGTACTTAAATGGATGTTTTCCATGGTAACCTTCAACAGCGAACCCACATACTCGTTGTTCGTTAGAGGAGTGTGATGAAAGAGAAGAGAAAATGAAGAAAAACACAATGGGCATGAGTGTTGTTTCTACGCATTTTCCCCGTGAGCAGTTGGTCCCTTGCCCTCGCCACTCCATCGAGCCCATGAAGTATAGCTCAATGAATAACTAACAGATGATTACATTTATGAGGAAAGAGTACTCAGAGCAGACAGCTACTTCCTACAGGTGACAAGCAATCTTCCGCCGGGGCTTCACCTGACGAGTCATTTTGGGACGTGATCACAAGGGTTGGAGACTGATGAAATTATCCTGTCCAACATCAAACACAAAGTGGTTGTAAATCAGCAGAGGCTGTGGCAGAAGGAGAGCAGCTCATTCTTTATGCTTTGCAGACAGTCTTCCACCTGGGGGCTGCATCAAGCATCCTAACAATCATTAAGTGACCTATAAAGAGATTTAATTAAAAAAAAAAAAACATTAGGGTATCTATTGACTCGAATCCTTCAACTGTCTTGAGGAAGTTGATTTGAAAGCAAGTTATATGATTTAAAAACTTGAATGTGCTGAGGCTAACTCAGCATAGCATGGCAACATGTATAAATAAATAGGTGCTTGTCTGTTATAACTCTCCATTTGACCTTGCTGCAGGATTGTATACTGAACTTAGACTATCATCATGTTTCCTGAGGGTCACTTAGGGAAAAGCAAACCAAAAAAAAAAAAAAAAAAAAAAAAGGCGAGCCAGCCAGCGTTGAATCTGGTCAAGGGAGTTCTGCAGATTCAGAAATTGATCTTGCAAATGACTTCTATAAAAAAAAAAAAAAAAAGAAGAGATAAAATATGGATGATCTATTCATGGTATCTGCTGAACAGCACTTGATTTACACATGATCTAAAGAAATGTGGAGAAACTATTCTGAAGTTGCCCTATGGATGGAATCATATTTTAGGAGTAAAAAATTGGCAGGTTTCATTGAATAGGGAAGGAGCTTTCTAAGGATCCCATTTCCCCATCACTGCGAATGGGATTTATATGCATTGTTCCTTTTAGTGGTGTTGAGAAGTTCCAGTGTAAATCCTTTAGGTTTCACTGTGGGTACTAGCTATTCAGAGGTTCCCAGGGCTTGATGGTTCGCACAAAATTGTGGTTTGAAAAAAAATGAATGGAAAAACTATTTTTTAAATGGTTCTGCTAGAAAGGTAGCCGAGCTTCCCCGGGGTCAGGTTGCAGGCTGACACAACCCCAACGCCTTCCTGATTTACTTGCAGAACCTGCTATGCAAGGGCATTTGAGTGGCTCTGCGTGAGAGGCCGGTACACATTGAAAAAGGCCTTTTGAATAGGAATTGTGATGGATGTAAAAATACCCCCTGCATTTTATTTAGTTCTTAGTTCTCCATTTGTAATTGAAATGAAGCCTCTAAAATGCCTCGTTTCCTTTACATTTTATGAAATCATACTTCTGATCTCCTAAGGGTGTTCTTCAGATAATTTCGCATCAATGATGGAGGGAGATATTAGTCTAAAAATCTTTTTAAATTTACAATTCACAAAATCGTCAGTAAGTGGGGGGGGGGGTGGTAGGGAGAGAAAAAAATAGCTCAGATGTTAAAAGAAAAAAAAAGGCCTCTATTTGAAAAGGAAAGTGAATACAGCAAGGAACTCCTGATGTCCTGAGGAGCATGCTCGGCAGCTCTTTCCTGATGGCTATTTCTGTGCAAGGTCTGGTCTGCGGTGTTTTCTCCTCCACAGTGGAACTGCTTTAATTACCCTGCACTTTGTTTGGGGGAAGGTATGTATTGGCTCCCAGCCAATGTGGGCTAGGACTCTTCTTGTCACTACAGTGTCTAACAGCATGTACAGAACAATATCCCAATTAGATCTTTAAGTGTTAGAAATATGATACAGCAGGGCATTTTTCTCGGAGGCTGATCAGTGGGGAGTTTCAAAAACACACAGAAGGCAAGCTTTATTCTAATCCTTTAAACATCGACCCAAGAAGGCAGCCAAAGCAACGAAAAATCTAACTAGATATGTGAATATCTCTTCAGCTTGTAATTCTGTTTATCCTAAGGATAATTCATGGGTCAGTATGGGCAAACCATCATTTTGAAAAAACATTCCTTTTGTTACTGTTACCTCCCAAGACACTTCATTTCTTTGTTAACCAAGGGAACTTTTTGCGCTCGGGATTCATTATGTTTTATTGCTAACTGGAGACTTTCTGGATAAATGAACTTGAGGGATACTTTAAGCAGCCATGTAACCTACATTTCTTTTCAGGTTCATTCTCCAAACTAATTGGAAAAAAAGTGAGTGAAATGCATTTCTCTCTCTCCCTCCCTCTCTCCCTCCCCCTCCCTGTCTCTCTCTCTCCCTTCCTACTTTCTCTCCCTCTCTCTCTCCCTCCTCATTCCTCTCTTTCCCTCCCTCCCCCTTTCCATCTTTCTCTCCCTCCTCCTCCCCTTCTCTCTCTCCCTTCCTCTCTCCCTCCCTCTCTACCCCTCCTTTCCTCTCCCCATTGCCCCCATATATCAGAGATGGTAAGGGAAAAGAAAAAGATGTGGCAAAGGAGGCAAGCTCCTTTTTATTCTTCTGCCCCATTGAGACAATTATTGTATAAAATGTCAGGACTAAGTTAAAATAGCCAAAGACAGCCTTTAATTTACACCCTGCAATGGGTTACAAGTCCAGTCAGTCTCCTCTATCAGTCACTCTCTTTATAACCATTGAACTACGTTATTTTAGATGTGAAAGTATTTAAATTCTTCCCGTTGGCTCTCTAATCAAACACCACATGGATTATCAGCTCAGGGGATTATTAACTGTTTGCAGTATGAGTGAGGAAAGGCTGCAGATGTGCCTGTGCTGATGATAAGGCTTAGAAGAGAGGAGACAGGGACTGAGGGTCACAACCAAAAGGACAGCAGTAGACACAGTTCTGGGGCAGTAGGCTAGAAGGGAAAAGTAAGTAGGATTTTTTTTTTTTTAAGATTTTATTTATTTATTCATGAGAGACACAGAGAGAGGCAGAGACACAGGCAGAGGGAGAAGCAGGCTCCATGCAGGGAGCCCGATTTGGGACTTAACCCCGGGTCTCCAGGATCATGCCCTGAGCTGAAGGCAGATGCTCAACCGCTGAGCCACCCGGGCTGCCCAAAGTTGGATTTTCATACACTGGTGTGACCACCCCCCCCCCTTACACACATGCACACCCTCACACGATGAGACGTTCTATGGGATCAGCACGACAGATGGCTTAAGTGTGATTACTTGCTGTGACGTTTCAAGTTTTCTCAGTTCCTAGTTATCTTCTCAAAAAAGAATGAAATACTTCTGCTTTCTATTGTTTATCATTTATAATCAGGCACTCCTTTCAAAAATACCCCATAGATGCCAAAACACTGGGCACATTCCATTTTTCAAAAAATATAGGCTACCATTGAAATGAGAACTGGTGGCTAAGATTCTGTAAGTGAAGTACCTTAATACGCCAAAGGAAAGGATGGAACGATTATTGGGCAAAGGATTTAAATGAAATTTCTACTTTTTAATTAAGACTATCAAGGTAAAATGGGATTAACACAGCCAAGTAGAGAAGTCTGAGATTATGTGATGTAAAACTGCTGTCTTCATGAATCTCCTTTTTTTATGGGCTTCACTTCAAAGATTGACTGGTAATGACTGGTGTCTCTAACCACTTTCCCCATTTCAGTTCTACTTGCCTCCTTCCCCCATCCCTGGCAAGGGACTGTGCAGCTGGAAAAGAACAAGTCATCTGGTATCACAGCATATTTTAAGAACCAAAGCAATAAGGGCACCCGGGTGGCTCAGTGGTTGAGCATTTGCCTTTGGCTCAGGTCTGGGGGTCCTGAGATCAAGTTATGCATCAGGGTCCCTGCATGGACCCTGCTTCTCCCTCTGCCTATATCTCTGCCTCTCTCTGTGTGTCTCTCATGAAGAAATAAATCTTTTAAAAAAAAAAAGATCACAATGTTTATTAAAGGCATAGAACTGGTTAACATGGAAGTCTTTTATGGATCCTCAGGGTAGATAGAACCTTGGCAGGAGTGGAAGGAAATTTACTACTGGCCCTTAGAGTTCATTTTAGGGCCTCTCTGGTGTCACATTAAAGGATTTAAAAAGTTGACTTACTGAGGGTCACCTGGGTGGCTTAGTCGATTAAGCAGCTGGCTCAGGTCATGATCTCAGGGCCCTGGGATGGAGCCCTGCTTCAGTCTCTGTGCTCAGTGGGGAATCTGCTTGAGGATTCTCTCCCTTTGCCCCTGCCTCTGCTCCTGGACACATACACTTTCTCTCTTAAGTAAATGAATCTTTTTTTTTTTTTTTTTAAAGCTGATCTAATGAAATGTTTTTACTAGGAGAATGAGCAAAATAATAATTCAGATTAACCTTGAATAAACTCAATTCAGTGACCATGTCTCATATTTTAATGTAGGTGTCTTTCATTGATATGATAGCTTCCAGAAACAACTCAAAACCTTTGTTTTTCTCCAAAAATCTTTTATGGATCAGACCATCACAAGAGAACTCAAGTGACTTACCCAAGTTTGCCCAGCTAGTGAGTGGTAGGCCAGGATTAGAACCTGTGAATCGCAAGATGAGATGAGCACTGGGTGTTATCCTATACGTTGAATTTAAATAAAAAAGAAAATAAATAAATGAGGAGGACAAAGGAAAAAAAAGAACTTGTGAATCAACTGCATCCTTCAACTTCTCTGTACTGTTCCCAAGCCTGCTCTTCGCAGCACTGACATGTGCTAAACGAATGCTCCCATAAGATGTCTACCTTGTCAAAGTGGAACCACTGCAGTCGCAAAGACAAATCCCTACCTTTCTTTAACTTCCCCTTCCACTTATTTCAGTGGGTACTGTGCAGTGCCATACTGAGCCACACTGTAGCAAAAGGAAAAGCAGCAATACTGATCCCGTCTTTATTTAAAATATCTATAGTGTGGGGTATCTGGCTGGCTCCATTGGTAGAGCCTGTGACTCTTGCTCTCTGGGTTGTGAAATCGAGCCCCCTGTTGGGTAGAGATTGCTTAAAAATAAAATCCTTTTAAATCTTAAAAATTAAAATATTGATATTGTGCGTCTGGAATTTTTTCAGTAATTGTAATTCTTAAGTCATTAAAATATTGTTAAAATATTAAAATATTATTATTTTATTAAAATTAAAATATTATTTTGATGACTGGGATTTGAGGGCATCCCCATGCCTCTTAAAATTTGCACCTTAGGCAAACACCTTACTTGCCTCATCTAGCCCCTGATACTTAACCTGTATCTAAAAGTTTCTGTCCAATTTCTCTCAATCAAGTATTGCAGAGAGGTAGATTGTATTTGAGAAGGTAGAGGAAAGAAGCTGTCACTTCTGTTTTGCTCTTGGCTTCCATCTGTAAGTCAGGGTTGGTGTGCACCTTTCTGTGTCCTTAGATGGTAGACTTGTCATCACCTGCCAGGAAAGAGGAAGTAAGATGGAATTTCAACTGCTCTGGATTCCTTAACAGAAGGCCTGGGTCCTGGTCTGGGTCACATAGGAAAGCTATCCTCAATCCATGTATTCTATATTGCTCATTTACATTATGGTTAAAGCTAGTGTCCTTTTGGGGGCTCTTTAGGCTTATACAGGGGTGTGGAGAAACCAGATCACATAGGCATCAGAGACCCCCAGCCTTTCTTCTAATAAAACAGATGTGGTTTAGGTGTTCTCGTGGAAATAAAGCATTCATTCAATGTATACTCACTAGTGTTTCATTTTAAAAAGATGGAAACACATTTTGCAAGTTTTTTCTTAGCCTAGACAACTTGAGGAGGGAAAGGCAGTATAAAAAGTAAATATGTAAAAAAAAAGAAGAAGCCTGAAATATTAGATTTTATTGAATTTTCAATCAAACATAAATCCAATTGTAGTTATGTGACAATCTCACAAAGATTATTTTCATATTCAGTCTGGCATTTAGCATGTAGCTCTTCATGTACCTGGTCTTGTTCCAAATCACAGAGTCCTGGTGACAGATTCAATAAGGTAGAGTTTTTTTTTTAAAAAAAGGACAGAAAACTCAGGGGTGCTTGACAACTACTCAACAGCTATTAGATACTGCTTTTCTACTAAAAGAACATTCTGGGGCAAAATTTTAGTCTGCAATGGAATCAGCTTTTCCATTAGTTGTACTAACCACCTGAGTGGAGAAGACATTACCTACCTGAGTGGAACAATCACTTTAAAAATTAAAATAGTTACATTTAAAAATATACCCACCCTCCCCGAAAAGTTGCAGGTACATGGGAGGAGAAAAAAAATTGATACTCTTTGTGTCTCACGCTTTGTAAGTTATGTCTGTCTTCATGGATTTTGATAGCTTATGTTTTGCCAGGTTTTCATTTTATCTTAGCTAACACCCCGAACAGAAAACACAGCAAGTAGGTAAAAAAATCATCTGTGAACCATAATAAATGGATTTCTGCCAATGACAGGTCATGATACAGAAAAAAATCTGTGATGACCCTCTTTCCTCTACACTCATTTATCTCTTCCTGGTGTCCACTGATAGATTCTTGCTGTATGATTTATTGCAGAAAAACACCACCTAGAAATGGGCTTTTGATAAAATTGTTCAAGGATTCCTGGACAATAAATCCTAATCTTAACATGCAATGCTGCAGAATGTTTCACCTTTCTTATGCTATAAATAAAATATGCCAAATGTGATAATAAATCCATACATTTAAGCACTATCTATGTAGTTTAGGAAATAAAGTCATAGTGTGTCTGCCTGATGTTAATAGCGGCCCCAAGCCTGAGGATATTGATGGTAGTGTTTGTGCATTTGCCATCCAAATTTTTAGCACTTTACAGTACTTATGAAATTTCATGGCTTTTATCTACCTGGGAAGACTTGATCTGCAGAGCATATGTGGGTAAGCATAATCAGTTTCTGGTGGTTTGAATCAAAAGAGATGTTTCCCGAGCACAGACAACTTGCTCTGTGAGCCAGCTGAAATTTTGACTTCATGCAGAGACCTTTCTCATAATTAATCATCTACCGAGGAAGCAATGAGAGGCTCAGTCACCTTACTGTGACCCCACTCGTGGCCCAGGATGTGAAGGGTACAGAGCCCTATTATTTAGGCTGTTTCTAGGACAGGTATCTGACTTCCATACATAGTAGAAGGTTGAGGGAGCCAACCCGACTGATCTTCTTCAAGCTGATTTGCTCATCACTGCAGGGAAAACTGAAGACTGATTTTAATTACGGAGCGCTTCTAAAACTTATAAACAATTGCAAGCATCCATCTGCTCAAAAAGATGGAGGCAAGATCTTAATCATACTCAGGGTTCCTCAAACTTGACACCACTGATATTTGGGGCCTGCTAATTCTTTGTTGTGACCGGCTCTTCTGTGTATTATAGAATGTTTAGCAGGATCTCTGGCCTCTACTCACTAGATGCTAATACCCCACTCTGTATCCTCCCAGGTTGTGATAACCAAAAATGTCTCCAGACATTGCCAAATGTCTCCTGCAGGGCAAAGTCATCTGTGATCGAAAATTGTTGATCAAGCCTGTAAAACACATGTTAATAAAAAGCCGTGATATTAAAGAAAGCAAAACTACTTTTTTTTTTTTTTGCAGAAAAAGGAAAAAGGAGTCAACTCAAGAATAGAAGATGCTGAGTTTGGGAATGAGAGCGAGTTGGCTTTTATTTCAGAGAAGGTTGAAAATGTCTGTGGAATGATTTCCCTATACCATGCACAGAGAAAAGGAAAAGCTCCATGAAATGCGGGCAGTTCGGCTAGTTACTAAGAAATTGTGTGCTAAATACCACATTTGCGTAATCATTTACGTTGAACCTGACAGAATTAAAATGTGGTTATAAAAATAGTGTGTACTTGAAAAGGGTAACTACACTAGAAAGAAAGAAATGGAAATGAGAATCAAAGAACCTAAGGGAAGTTTTTTTCTCCAACAAATTGGAAGTGGAGAAATCCATTATATCATGTGTAGCTTTCTTTGTGTCCTCAGATATTTATTGAAGGTCAAAGACAGAGATGCCTAATGGGTTATGATTATGTGAAATGAAGTGAGAAACAATGTTTTATAACAGCAAACACTTTTTATAGTGACAGTGTATTATGTTCACTAAAACGTCTTATAGCTGCCTTGTCCCTGGTATCCATGGCTCAAAGCAGGAAAATAATATGTTATTCAAGAAATACATAGAAATTGGGGGTGTGACTTGTTCAGAGCTAGGGCTCCTGTCTCAAGACCCAGGAAAATCTCCCACTATGCTTTGTCCAACTTGAATAACTATTTACTCTAAAAAATATTATATTGCTTCCTTCATATCATTTTCCTCCCCCCATCTCAGCTCTGGAAAAAAAGTTATATTTTAGTGATAAAGAATTTATGAAGATTTGCATCAGGGTTTCCATAATTTTGAGCTTAAGGACACCTTTATAATACCAAACAATTTCAAAAAATATTTTCATTCATGCATTTATTCCTTAAATATTCAACAAATATTTATTGAATGCTTCTTAAATGTCAGAAACACTTAGGTGCTAGGAACCCTGAGTTGAGAAAACAGAAAGAGCCTCTGCCCCCATGAAGCACACAGTCTAATTTAATGGAAGACTCAATGTATTCACTGCTACATCCCAGGGCCCAGCACAATGCACATGCTCCATAAGGGCTTGTTGAAGCTTAATGCACATACACATGTAAAATATAATCTAACATCCTATTTTGGCCTGTGAGATTCAGCAACAACTGGCCCCCTGCCTTCCTGATCTTATCTCTTGGTATCCTTCACTTCACTTTTCTCCAGCCATACTGGTTTCTGCTTTGTGGGTCATGCCAAGCTTCATTCACCCAACCCCATCCCACATGCCCCATGGACTTTTCTCCCTGCATTAAGATATCTTCTTCCAAGTCTTTGCCAGGCCAGTTCCTTACAGTCTGGTGTTCAGCTCAAACGTCTCCTCCTCACTGAGAACTTCCTCACCTATCTCTCATTGTCCTGTTTTATTTTCTTGACAGCATTAAGTACTATCTGATATTTTCTTGTTTATTCCCCTCCTTGTTTATTGTCTATCTCTGTGTAAAGAAGGTTTGTCCCACAAGGGCAGGTGCTTTGTCAGCCATGTTTACCAATTTCACACCGGTGTCTAGAATGTATCTGGATCACAGTAGATGTTTAAATTTTGGTGGGGTGCTGAAGAAAACAAATACATATATTAATAATGAGATGCAAAGTGCTACTAAAGAAATAGGGAATTATCATGGAGAATAGCAAGAGGAGGTCTATAAGGTACAATGAGTGAAGAATTTCCTGAGGAAGTAATATCTAGGCCACAGCAAATGCTACAAGTAATATGGTATGCACAGGCCTTAAAGGGAAATAAGATTTTTATCTTAGATGGGCTAAGAGGAAGCTGTGTAATTGTAGCTTAGTAGGCAGGCTGGGTGTGGGGTGGAGGGATGGAAAAGTAAGTCCAAGCAGGAGTTATATATGGTGGGCAGCCCAGGTGGATCAGTGGTTTGGCGCCACCTTCGGCCCAGGGTGTGGTCCTGGAGACCCGGGATCGAGTCCCATGTCGGGCTCCCTGCAGGGAGCCTGCTTCTCCCTCTGCCTGTGTCTCTGACTCTCTCTCTGTGTCTCTCATGAATAAATAACTAAAATCTTTTTAAAAAGAGAGAGTTATATATGGTAGGGGGTAACAAACAGTGGCCCATGAGCTAAATGTGGCTTACCATATGTTTTGGTCAATACAATTTGATTGGAATACAGACATGCCCATTTGTTTACATACCACCTAGGGTTTTCTTACCACCACAACAGAGTTGAGTAGAGATTGCCCTTTCAACTACCAAGCCTCAAATATTTACTAATGGCTTTTACAGAAAAAGTTTACCAATCTGTAAGGCCTTAGGGTTGAGAAAAGGAGCTTGGATTTCATTTTAATGCAATGCTGTGACAGTTTTCAAATATGTCTGCAGGTTCTTTGACGTTCCTCCTTTCTAGACATGGAGTCTATGTCCCTTTCCTTAATCAGGCTCTATGACCTCTCAACCAGTGGGACACAGAAGTGACACTGTGTAATTTTGCAGGCTCGGGCTTTAAGAAACTGACAACTTGTGCTTCATGTCTCTTAAAGCCCGGCTACCATGTTGTGAGGCAGACCAAGCAGCCCACAGGGAAGTCTGCAGGGTGAAGCCTACATAGGTCCCAAAAGTCAGCACAAGCTTACCAGCCTTGTGAAGGAGCTTTCTTGAAAGTAGATCCTCCAGCCCCCAGGAGAGCTACCAACTTTAAACCATGCACAGCAAGGAGGAGCTGTCCTCACCCCAACTGCAGATTTGTGAGTAAAATAAATGACGAATTATTGTTTTTAGCCACTATGTTTCAGGGTGTTTTATTACACAGCAATGGCAGCCAGAACAAATGGGAAAGCATTAACAGCATTTTCTCAACATGGTGTCATTTTTCTTTTAACATATGTAATGTAAAATCACTTCCTTAATGTTTATCCTGTCTCTCTGTTTTCCTTTCAAAGTATCTTCCATCTGATCACACAACTTCATTCATTCAATAAATAAACGAATGCCTGCTGCATGTAGGAATCTATAGCATAAATATTCATTGCGTGGTAATTTGATGTTTAAACAGAGTATTCAATTTGAAAGTGAACACTCATAATTCCAATACTTCTGTCAATACAGAGGAGCCCATATCTAAACAATCACTTATACAAAATGTTTTTTCTATTCTTGAACTTCAATTCTGGAATTTAGGAAGGCCTCCTATTTGTCATTTTCTAAAATTTCAAAGAACAGTTCAGTGATCATTGTAGAATGCTCATATTAATAGATTAAGCTGGCACTTCACAAATATCAAATTATTATCCTATCTATGATTTAGCCATTTTTCTTTAAACACATACATTCAGTGCCAGGTTTTTTCTTAATATATGGAAACTCAATCATTACAAACAGAACTGGCTGTTAAAATTAGATAAAAGAGTACCTGAAGACTAGGAAAAGGATTTAGAAAAACCAAAAAATGAAAATGTTCCACATATAGTCTATCTTGGAAATCCGGCATGGTACTTTGAAGACTGACATAGAAAAAAAGCAGATAGAAAAATTTCTTTACTACTATGCAAAAAAAGCTATATTGTCTGCCTACATACGAGGAATAGAAATCACTAGGCTTAAAAATTTTTTTTTAAAAATCCTTTCATTTTACAGGCCACAACAATAGGGCAAATTACAAAAAAAAAATTGTTTTCTGCCAACTTTATGGTTCAAACTCTGAGTAAGACGGAGATAATTTATGGTGGAGAAAATGATCTGCATCTGGAGTCTCTAGTTGAACCTGCCACATGACTGAGCTAGTTTTTATAAAGAAGCTAGAAATCTGGCGCCACAGCAAATGAAGAAAATGAGTTTAATCACTTAACAAGCTTGCTGCCTTGGATCCTGATGGCAGGAGCTAAATGAAACATCTAAGGAAAGAACAGCAGGTAGAAACATTGGGTTTCTTTGGACCACTGATGACTGGGCATGTCAAACAAGCCAAAACAAGCAAATTTCCAAGGACATCGAGGATCGTAAAATCCAGGACTATGGGACTATGAGTGCAAGAGGGGAAATCTGTGTTATCTACAAGTGAGTAGTTGATAAGGTAGCAACCAAAGGACTATGACACTAGCCTTTCAGGGAGCAGTTTTAAGCATGCCAAAGTAGCATCATGGAATTAATGCTTCAGTCCAAAGGAGTCTTTCTTTTTAACATTCAATCATTAAGTGGCTGCCAAATGACCATCCTGAGTCAGAGATGGAGCATAGAGAGAAAAAAACATGCAAAACATAAAGACTCAGAGCAAAGGAGAGAAAATGACAGAGCTACAGGCCCAAGCAAAACTCTGGAAATTGATTAAAAAGTTCTCTTGAGGGGAATACTGCACACTTTCATAAAAGGAGGCATCCTAGAGAAATGGTTTAAGAACACCAACTCTTTTAACAGCATTCTTAGTGTTCAGCTCCTAGATTGGATGATGGTTTTACAATGTTCAGCTTTTTATTATGCATATATATCATACTCATTATTTTGTATGTATTCAATACTTATTTAATATATACAACATATTGTCTATTTTTTTTTCATATTGTCTATTTTAGCTAGTACATAACACAGAGCTGGATTGGAATTCTAGCTCAATTACTTACATGGAGTAAACTACTTAAATGTTCCATACCTCGGCACCTATATGATGTATGAAAATATAAATGTATAACATAACTTCATTTGGTTTATTTAAGGGTTAAAAGAGAATGTATATGGGAAATAGATGGCACAGAGTTGTGTTATTTTTAAGCTTGAGGATAATAGTTCATTTAATAAAATAGTCATTTTCAACATTTCTGAGAAAAAGTCCCTTTATAAATGTATTCACTTTTTAAAAAAAGATTTTATTTATTTGACAGAGACAGAGGAAGAGAGAGCCAGAGAACACAAGCAGGGTGAACAACAGAGGGAGAGGGAGAAGCAGACTCTGCACTGAGCAAAGAGCCTGATGTGGGGCTCGATCTCAGTACCTGGGATCAAGATCTGAGGCAAAGACAGACACTTAACTGACCGAGCCACCCAGGCGTCCCTGTATTCACTTTTTAAAAAAGTAGCTCTACACCCAATGTGGGGCTTAAACTCACCACCCTGAGATCAAGAGTCACATGCTCTACCTACTGAGCCATCCAGCTACCCCTACATTTATTCAGTTTTATCAAAAGGATAAATGTAGGATGTTAGAGGTCACTTCCTAGAGGTTGCTACAGCTCAAAGCATCCTTGACCTTTAAGATACCAGTAGCAGAGCACAAATGGGAAAGCAGGCAGGTGGGTGGGTAGGAGGGGAAGGGGTGGGTGGCAATCAAAGGAGACATTCTTTCTTCCTTCTCCAACCCAGTGATAGGCCACAGCAGCATCCTTTTAAAATGCAGATACCTCTGGATGGAGTCATGTACTTAATATTCTCAGATACCATCTTCAGTTGAGACCTTATTAAAGTTTAGTTGGCAGGCATCTGAAAGCCCAAATGGAGTAAATATCAGGCTTGTGGAGCAAAAGGAGATAGAACAGGGAACTCCCAAGGAAGAGGAAGAAGAATAGGTGATGAAATATAAAAAATATTTTAAAAATATAAGAGCCTCTGAGTCACTGCCCCATCTTCCAATAGCAGGTATTCCAGGTCATGGTCTGTGGGGTTATTATTCAAATCACCATGTTCCAAATCAAACTACCAGTAGCTCCAACTCGAGAGTCCTTTACAATAATCCAACCATTATTTGAAAAGATTCAAACCATCCCCTGCTAGAGTAACTTGCAGAATTAGTGTAGACCCCTTAATTAAAATATATTTTCTTGCTTTTTTCCTCCCCGGCTGCTTGAAGCTTGGCCGCCATCATGAATGATACAGTAACTATCCGGACCAGGAAGTTCATGACCAACCGACTGCTTCAGCGGAAACAGATGGTCATTGATGTTCTTCACCCCGGGAAAGCAACAGTACCTAAGACAGAAATTCGGGAAAAACTAGCCAAAATGTACAAGACCACACCAGATGTCATATTTGTATTTGGATTCAGAACCCATTTTGGTGGTGGCAAGACAACTGGCTTTGGCATGATTTATGATTCCTTGGATTATGCAAAGAAAAATGAACCCAAACATAGACTTGCAAGACATGGCCTGTATGAGAAGAAAAAGACTTCAAGAAAACAGCGCAAAGAACGTAAAAACAGAATGAAGAAAGTCAGGGGGACTGCAAAAGCCAACGTTGGTGCTGGCAAAAAGTGAGCTGGAGATTGGACAACAGAAGGAGTAAAGATTCTGCAGTGGCTTTATCTGTGGTGATTGTGCAGATTTTTCATGAGAGGATTAATAAACTAAGAACGTTAATGTGAAAAAAAAATATATTTTCTTACTGGTGAGAGATGCAAATTAAGTCATGAAAATGGAACTGTTTAATGATCGCAATGTAAACTAGTGAATTACAAAGATTCACCCAGAAGTCCGCACCTTGTGGTAAGAGTAAGGAACACAAATAAGGATGACAGCACATCTGCTCCTAAGGAGCAGTAAGTGTGCTGCTGAAAATGAGGTGAGAAGTCATGGCTGAGATACATGCATCACCATGGGAGGAAGATAAGACTGGATAGTTCACACAGACTCCATCTCACAAGAACCATAATTTCTTCATGAGGAAATCTAAGTCAAAAATCAATTCTTACACATGGATTCTAAGACATCTCGTCATTTTATATTCAGAAGGAGAACTTCAGTTTTCCCTAGTCTAGGAGTCTCTAAACTTGGCTGCTTATCAGAATCCACTCAGGACACTTTCTGAATTCCAGATTTAGAGGACCTCAGACCAGCACCTCTTAGGGCAGACTCTGGAACCTGCAGGTTTGGGAATCCAGCTTCTGGTCCAATGCCTTTCAGTTATAACGACTGTTGAGTTTTAAAATGTTAATAATGAAAGGTACAAGAGATGCTCTAGCAAACACCCACGCACCTACCACCCCTTTAAAAATTTTATTTTGAAATAAATGCTTCCATAAAGAGAGAAGGTGGAAAGCCTTTTTAAAAAATTAATATTTTCAAGTTAAACAGCAGTTGAAAACACAACCTTCTCATTGGTCTCACACAACCTGCAACAAGATCTTGATTTTAGCCCTTTTGTCAATTGAACAATCATAACATGGTTTAAGCCATGAGATGCAACAAAAAGCTAAGTGTTCACATGGCATTACACCTGCCTTAGAGGGTGTAAGAGATCTTCATCTCCCCCAGGAGACCTGAAGATAAAAAAGGCATATTACCAAATTATTGGTCTTGATATTTTTTTTACTCTATATGTTGAAATAATTATAGATGCACAGGAGGTTACAAAAATTGTGCAGAGGGGTC
The DNA here is from genome assembly GCF_048418805.1 of Vulpes vulpes. Lineage (NCBI taxonomy): Eukaryota > Metazoa > Chordata > Mammalia > Carnivora > Canidae > Vulpes > Vulpes vulpes. Next base: position 100,133,435 of record NC_132786.1, on the reverse strand, counting down.
CCCTGTATTGGTCATCCAGTCCTCCCAAGGTAACATCTAATATAGTCTCTTACATAATCATGATAAAATATCAACACCAGAAAACTGACATTGGTACAATCAACAGGCCTTATTCAAATTTCACCAGTTTTGCACACATTTATCTGAGTATCTATGCTGTATGTGTAATTTCATGAAATTTCAGCCTCTGTGGTGGTTCATGTAATGGTTGTCACAAACAAAATATACACAAAATTCTTCCATCACCACAAAGATCCTTCTTCTACTCCTTTGTAGTCACACCCAACCCTCTCCTACCTTTCTCCCCAAGTCCCTTCATCCCATCCCTAATCTTTTCCACATTTCTTAATTTTGTTATTTTGAAAATGTTATATAAATGAAACACAGTATGCAACATTTTCAGATTTTTTTCTACTCAGTAAATCCCCTTGAGGCTCATCCAAGTAGTTTCATGTATCAATGGTTTGTTTCTTTTTATTGCTGAGTGGTTTTTGATCACATGGATGTATCCCAGAGGGTTTAACCATTCCATCCACTGAAGGACACTTGAATGATTTCCAGCCCTGGCAATTATAAATAAAGCTGCTATGAACATCCAGGTATATATCTCTGTGTGGCCATAAATTTACATTCTCTGGGATAAATGCCTAGGGGTTTGATCGTTTGGTTGTATGGTATGTGTTTAGATTTTTAAGAAACTGTCAAATTGTCTAGAGTATGCAGCAGTTTACATTCCTGCCAGCAAAATGAGTTTTCTTCACATCCTTACCAGAATTTGGTATTGTCACTATTTTTTATTTTAGCTGTTCTAGTAACTATGTAGTGATATCATATCAGGTCTTAATTTGTGTTTCAAAAAATTTTTTTTAAAAATTGTGTTTCCCTGATAGCTGGTGATGTTGAGCGTATTTTCATGCACTTATTTGCCATATGTATATCCTCTTTTGTGAAATAACCATTCACATCTTTGGTCCATTTTCTACTTAAACTGGGTGTTTTTTTGTTTGCATTTTTGTTTTTCCTCCACTGTTGAGCTTGGTAATTCTTTATATATTCTAGGTAGGAGTCCATTGTCAGTTATGTGGCTTGCAAATACTTCCTCCAGTTTGTAGCTTGTTTCTTCAGAGCCTTCTGTAAGACAAAAGGTTATATTAAAAGAAAGAAAGAACACCATTTTACAGACATGCCAATAAATTTGATGGGTAATTAAGATTTGATTGTAATAAATAACAGGAAAATATTTATAATTCAGTTAGAAAGTTCTCTATAATTCTACTCTGCTCATGAATTGATGGAACTTCTTATTTGAAAGAAAAACTCCAATAGCTCTATTTTTTTTTTAAAGGAAGTATTGCATTCTTAAATTTAATTATTATATGGGGGATAAACTTGTACACATAGGTTAATAGGTGATATGTGAAATAAATAATAAACATTCTCACTTTATAGAAGTTAGTTTCTGATGGGAACAGAATACTTGCCTATCAAAATTGTTTCTTTTTAAACCCTCAATGCCCATATCTCTTGCTCTCTGTCTCTTATGTGAAAATATCAATTTTAATTGTTTCTTCCTTCCTTCATATTTCCACATATTCCCACAGTTCATTACTTACATCTCTTTTTAACACTTAATTGGATTTTTCCCTTTGTATTTTATCTGGCTATGGACTATGTGTTCCTTCTCTCCCTTACCTCTCAAATAAGTTCCTTGAATTGTCTTTATCTCCCTCCCCATGCCCTACTTTACACCCTACCATACACAAAGAACTCAATAACATTGATATGATCTTAAGTGATGTCATAACAAGATAATCTCAGACTATGATTAATTTAAAATTTATTCACAAAGTTCATTTTGGCCTCTAATTTGCCTCATCAGCCTCATTCTCTGGCTGATATGAAAACTGGCTTAAGTTCTTTGAATAGTATCCTACAATTGAGGAAGCCAGAGATTCACTGTCTGAATATGTTCCAGGTAACTGAGAAGTGCTTAGATTTGCTATCCTTAAGTTCTGGGCTCACCTTTGCCTTACTGTGTCTTTCTCACTGATATATACTTCTGTTCAATTAGACAGCAAAAGGATTTTGGTGGGGCTTTTGGTAGGAAGGAAAGACAACCACCTCTCCTGCTTCTCCCAGGCAGAGGAGAAGGACTTTCTATTAGTGTGGTAAGAATATAAAAAAGTAGCCTCTTCCTCCTTGACCTAATATTTCATCTCCTTTCCAACATTAAGTTTTAACTATGGCCTTTCTGTGTGACCTGGGATCATGTTAGTGGCCTGGCCAATCGCAACAGTCTCATCCCTCCCCAGTGCTGCAGGTAAGACTGATGCCCCTACTACAGTCTCTTCTCTCACCCTGGACTTTGAAGCCTCGTTGGCCTCATCAGTTCAACATAGCCTACCATGTCCTACTGACCTAGGAATCATGCCAAAACCCTTTTCTGTCACTTGCCCTCCCCATCTAATCTCCTAGTCCCTATTACTGACCTAAACTAGCATTCACTGGTCCCTACTTAACTCTCACATACCAGTCTTGGGACCTTTACCTTAATCATTTCTGTGGGCCTTAAAATTCAGGTTTTGACTAGTTCTTTCCAGTATTCTAAATTGCAGTTTCTCGGGGCATACTTGGCTTGCTTTTTTGTCTCCTAACATCCTTGTAGATTCAAATGGGAATTTTCACTGTATCTCAAGCCCTAGGTATCTCCATAGTAACCATGGATCTGGCTTGTTCTGGCTAGGCCAACATATCATTCCTTTCACCAGACCATACAAGAGAATAAAGGTTGAGGTGGGTGGGTTCAGTCACATTCTTTGACCTCTCTACAACATAAACACTAGCTTTCACTCCATTTCAACAGCTCACTCATGAAACCATTATTCATTAAGCTTCTCCTAACCATATTTAATCTTGAGTTCTGTGTCTTAGAGAGGTTATCCAGATGGCCAAAATCATAAGAAAATGACACCAACAGTAAAGATGCAATCAAAACCTCTAAAAATCCTCCTCTCCATAAAAGCAATGAGAATTCTGGCAAATAATTGTCAAAATAAGCTTTTTCACAACTTGAAATAAACCAAAGTCTTAATTTCAGTCAGGAAACATTTGTTAAGGAAAAAAAAGGTGAAATTTTGGTAAGAGCAAGTTGTTTTGTGGCATTTGGACTTGTGCTATTTTCAATTCCCCCTCCTCAGCTCTGTAGTAGCTTTGAAAACTATCAAATGCGATCACAGTGGACACCAGCAGCCTAGCAGCTGGGGAGAGAGTGCGGAGGGTGTAGAATGGGGTTGGAGTTCCTCCAAATCCATTAATAGAGAAACACCATTATTTGACCTACCTGGCAGTTCCGCTTGCAGGGCTTGTCTTTATTTGAACTGACTCAGAGCTCATCTGGTACAAACAGACTTTCCTCTGGAGGCATTTGTTGAAAGCAACAAATGGTGATGGTTTAACATCAAAGCTGCCTTAGGTAGCAATAACAGTTGGGGCCAAAAAGAAGCTAGCCAAAAAACTTAAAAAGAAAATCTGGAAAATTTGATGAACATAAGATCTGAAAAAGATGTCACATATATATCTGGGAATCCAAAAATGATGCATATGCATAGGACTGTGAGCGTGCACAGAACTTTGTCCATGCTCAGGAAAAAAACTTGAGAAGACCCTAAATTCTCATTTGGAGGCGCTGCACAAGTAGGAGGTGAAAGCTAAGGCAGAGTTCTAAACTGCCTGCCTAAATATTTAAGTGTACCCCAACACTAACATAGATCCTCATGGCCAAAGCTGGGACACTTATTGGTTCTAAGCATTTAAGGAAATCTCTATTAGCTGACCTCTAAGCTAACCAAGCAGACTTCATAGCCTCACATAACAAAGAAGTATAGCCTTCACCACATTAGTTCATAGAGTTATAAAAATATTTAGCAATAGCAACAATAATAAACAGTAACAACAATAAACCCAAAGGAGATTGAAATACCAAATTTTCAGAGTTGTCACATTATATTACTTAATATGTCCAATTTTTGAATAAAACATAATGAGACATGTAAAAAAACACCAAAAAATGGCTCATCCAATAGAGACTATCCCTGAGGAAACCTAAACTTTGGACTTACTAGATAAAAGACCTTAAATTTACTGTTTCTTAATTATGTTCAATGAACTAAAGGAAACATACTTAAAAAACTAAAGGAAGATATGAGAATGATGCTTCATTAAATACAGAATATCAATAAAAAATAGAAATTATGAAATACAGACAAGTTAAAATTCTGGAGCTGAAAGTACAATAAGTATAATGGAATTGTACTAGAGGAATTTCATAGCATATTTGAGCAGGCAAGAGAAAGAATGAACAAACTTGAAGATGGGTCAATTTAGATAATCCCATTTGAGAAATGGAAGGAAAAAAGAATGAGGAAAAATAAACAGTGCCTCACAGACCTGTAGGACATCACCAAGTGTGTCAATCTATGCATAATAAAAGTCCTAGGGAAGGAGAAAAAGAAAGGAGCAGAAAGAATATTTTAAAAAAGAATTGTCCAAACTTCTAAAATTTGATGAAAAAATTAATCAACACATTTATAAAGTTCAATCAACTCCAAGTATGATAGACTCAAAAAAGATCCTCACCTAGACACAGCATAATCAAACTGTACAAAAACCAAAGGAGAAAAAGAATCTTGAAAGCAACAAGGGAAGTGACTCACCTCAATAATTCTCAATGGAGGGATCCCTGGGTGGCTCAGTGGTTTAGCACCTGCCTTCAGCTCAGGTTGTGATTCTGGAGTCCCAGGATGAGTCCCACGTTGGGCTCCCTGCATGGAGCCTGCTTCTCCCTCTGCCTGTGTCTCTGCCTCTCTCTTTCTCTCTGTGTCTCTCATGAATGAATAAATAAAATCTTTAAAATAATAATAATAATAATAATTCTCAATGGAGTGGAAGACTTAATACTTGTTAAATAGCAAACTTTCTCAAATTGATCTATATGTTGACTTAGTGGCACCAGTAGTTACTGTGGGCACCTGACTCTGGATTCCTCTAACCTGGTTGCCCTTTGCCTACTGTCCTCTTGACCACTTATTTAATCAACTCTCTTCTCAAGCTATTTCAGTTCTATACCTCAGTTTCCTATTTCTATCTAGACTTCTTGGCTTTAAGCCCTTGATCCCTTCAAACATGACTCGAACAATTTGCCCTGAATTTTCCCCAGCTTCGTGACTGTGGCATGAGGGCAGCTATACTTCTTATAAGTCACCCAGTTGCTTCCAATGTACAAACATCTCTCTCTCTCATAAATCAATAAAATCTTAAAAAAAAAATAAACTAAAGCATACCTCAGTTTGCAGCTCTATCATCTAACAGCTATATTACTTGCATCACTAACTTCACATCTGTAAGACTCTTTAGAATGGGCATGATTATATTATCACCAAGTAGTGTTCAGAAGAATAAACAAAATCAGGCATTTAAAAGGTCTCTCATAGTAAATGACAGTTGTGAGTACTGCTGTAATCTTCACCCTCCTGATCCCACTAGAACGGAGTTTAAGGGCAGCCCTGGTGGCCCAGTAGTTTAGCGCCACCTTCAGCCCAGGGTGTGATCCTGGAGACCCCCACGTCAGGCTCACTGCATGGAGCCTGCTTCTCCCTCTGCCTGTGTCTCTGCCTCTCTCTGTCTCTGTGTCTCTCATGAATAAATAAATAAAATCTTTAAAAAAAGGAAAAAAGAACTGAGTTTGAGCCATTATTCTTTCTTCCTTGGACAAGAGTGGTATGTCTCCTCCTGCTCTTCTTCTAAAACACAGATCCAATCACATCACATACCACATAGACTCCAGGAGCCCTGCCATTCTCCTCAAATATCAGAACCAAGTGTGAAGAACCTGTGACGGCATGGCGGGTGGGTTGGGAAGAAGGGTTTGCGTTCTCATAGGCTTTGACAGCACCCATCTGTTCTTTGATAGAGACAGTTTTCTCACCTTTAGGTAAAATGCTATGTGATGCTTACCTTCCATTGAGATCACTGCCCCAGCCCTTGTATATACAAATTCGGGGACTATTATTGTCAACTGAGAAGGTTCTCCTGTCACTCTACTCTCTCATCCTCTACTCAAGGCCCTTCCTTACTCACAGAATTTCAGAAGCAGCCCTATAGGAAAAGTCTTGGGGCCAGAAGAGGTCAAAACTTTGTGAGCGCAAGCTGCTCACACTCAAGAAAGCATGGAAGCATGGTAACCCCGGGCAAAATTTTTTTTTATTACTATTCATACACATCTCTAATAACAGCTGCCTCCACGGTTGGTGTGACAGGCAGAAGCAGGGCAAATGTCAAACTACCAATGATAGTGACAATTCAGTGGGTCCTCCATTCACTAAGTACTTAAAATTCTTTTGCATAATTACGCACATCTCTCTTTAAAAATGTGTACATATTAGTTTTAGCACAACTAATGATAGCTTTCCTGACAGAGTATGTCTTTAGTTTTTCTCAATAAATTGCAATTTTTTTATTTTTTTATTATGGGTTTTGGAATGAAGATTGATTTTTGAACCATTTGGGGGGGATAATAGCTGACTTTTGTGCTACTGTGCCATTGCACAGCTCACATTTCAATAATTAAATATAAACACGCTCCCTCAAAGAAGAGAGTCACTTAAAATATGGCAGCGCTTCATTAATAATCGATTTACAGAATCTCTCCTTGTGGAAACGACAGCCTCTTGAAGCTGTCATGACACTGTCAGTCTTGCCAGAGCAGGTAAGAATTACTTCTTGAGCTCCAAACAGTCACAAATAGCAATGGTTTCCTTGGAGACTCAGCAGCAAAGCTTAGAGCCACTGGACCTATAGGACTGGGGCTTCCAAATTAGAAGGAAGTTTCCCTTCCTTCTAAGACTTCTCAAATTGAGGAGCTTCTGACCCAGTGTTAGGGAGGAATCCAGAAATGTTTGCTAGGGAGGAGGGAGGAGATAGGAAACATGGGATGTGCAGGCTTATGAGTTGGGTCACGGTCAGAGCCCACAGCCATAGGCAGCCTAGTTTGCAATGCTAAGGAGGCTGAGAGCAGCAGGATGGGCTCTCACTGTTGGTAATGAGTCACCCCATATGAAAAGCCTCCTGTGTTTTTCAGCTGATCATCAAGTCACAAGGCAGAAGGATATGCTGTGAAGAAAGGAGACAAAGACAATGCAAGTCATATATATTTTTTTTAAAGGGGCATATAACGACTTTAGTCCTTCATTATCCTTTCCATGTTAATTTATTTGTGGAAACCAAAAAGTTGGTGCTCTGCAGATAATTTTAAAATTCTGGATGCTCTTCTTGGGATCCTATGACTGCCCATTTTTCTCCCTTCTCTCATACTCTTTTTGGCATTCTTTCTGGGGGAAGTCCTATAGATTTATAGGGGAGATTTGAAGGAGGCTTTGGTGCAAAATGCTTATCTCATATCTCCCTGTGCTCCTTCCCCTGGCACATACCTCTCGCCTGGAGGAGGAAGCCAGGGTCCCAGGGTGGGAAGTGGAGACAGAATTCAGATCAGATGCAGAATGAAGGGGTAAGAGCCACCTATGACTTGTAAACACAAAGTAACTGCAAATAATAATGTGCCAGTATGAAAAGAGGGGATAACTTCAAAAAGCAGTGGACCCACTTTAGCAGGTCCTTTAGAAAAATCCATTTGTCCAAAAGGTATATAGCAGCTACTGGATCACCAGCCTGCATTTTCCACTAAATGTACCTTTCAGAGTCATCTATTTATAACTCTAAGTACTGAGTAACAAAACATGAGAAATATGGACTCTTAATACCCTGCATTTATATAAACTACAGTTGATGTAATATATTGCATCTGGAAATTATTACCAGGCACAATTCCTTACCATGAGGATTTATCTTCATTCACTACCCATGAAAGCTTATTTTGTGTAGTAAATGAGGCATACTATGTGCATGATTTTCTTTAGATCATACTCATTTCTTTATGAAAGATGATTCAATTATACTTGATGATATCCACTCGAACAAATAAAAGCAGCTCACCATTACAAGTCCCTGTCTCCACAATTTCTATTTGTTGGTGTTTATTCCATGCTCTTTGAGGGGCACAGTGGTTACAATCATGAGCCTTGGAACTAGACAGACATCAAGTTCAAGTGATGGCTTCAGCTATGTTGTTAGGGGCAAGCGTCTAAGGCTCAGTTTTCTCATTTGAAAATAGGGCTACTTGTCCTTGCTCCAAAAGACTGTTACAGGAATTGAATGAAATAATATCAGTGAACACAGACCTGAACATTACACGTAGTACATAAGGAGAACCATTTGATTTTTACTGACAGTGTTTTATATTTGTGACTTATACTTAATATTTATTCTACTCAGGCAATAGTTTTTTTTATAGTTTTTGAACTTTCTATGGGTAATATACTTAATTTACATTGTATTTATTCTTTAAGCTGAATTTTTATTAAATTATGCTATTTTAATCCAGTCAAATCTTTTAAACTGTATACGTTTCTTCCAAATGTCTCAAAAATATCGACATATTCTAAGGTCTAGTTTGCCCTAAGTATGCCTATGTAGTTTATTGAATGCCAGGTAGACTAAATCACCTTGGTGGTTTATTCTTTCAAATACCTTTTTTTGTGTGTATATATATATATGTATGTATGTATATATAATGTGTATGAATATACACGTGTAATATGTGTATGAATATATGTATATGTGTATATATATGTATATATATACATATATATACACACACACAAATATTTGTTGTTATGTTCCAGGAGTGAAATACTAGGCCTCTATGCTAGGTCTCCTCAACTTTTGCAACTGCACTTATTGTCATACCATGATTATCATCATCATTACAGAATTATACGAAAGTGCAATTTCAACTATGTATCAGGGGTACTTTTGTGGCTCAGTCAGTTAAGCAGCTGCTTTCGGCTTGGGTCATGGTCCTGGAGTCCTGGGATTGAACCCTGTGTTGGGCTTCCTGCCCAGGGGCGAGTGTGCTTCTCCTTCTCTTTCTGCCCTTCCCCTGGGAAGGCTTGTGCTTTCTCTCTCAAAAGAATAAGTAAAATCTTAAAAAAAAAACCCCACTATGTATCAATTTTTTCCCCTAAGATTTTATATTAAACTGAGTCCAAGGCAGATTTGATTCATGACACTCCATTTTGTCTGCACTACTACAGTAACCTGGAGTACCTTAATTTTCCAAACATGTATTTTGCCTTTAAGTATGTATCTGTGTATATTTATTTCTGAGGTGGCTCTGAGCCACGTCTTTTCAAGACTTTCATGGTTTCTTGGGTAATAAACACTTGCTTTTCAAAGATGCTGACATTCTGTTTTCTAAACGTTCATATAGTCTAGCATTTTCTAGAAAGTGAAGAATAACTCTTCTTTGGTAATATGCTTTATTATTATTTATAACTTATTCATCACTCTATATATTTGGTAAATGTTTCTATACATTGTTCTTGGCATTGTGGTATTTTTCTTGGAAGTTTGAAATACTGGCCAGGTAGTCAAAACCCTCTAAAAATAAAGTTCTCAGCCCACCTGTCTGAAGAGTGGATCCTGGACTACCTAGGTGTAGTGGCACCTAGGTCAGTGCCAGAACCAAAAAGGTTGGTTTTTATCAGCGGTGCTAAATAAGACCTCATGTTTATTATCAATAGTCTTTCACTTATGGTCACCCCAAAGAGGAGCTGAATCCAACGCTTATGACCGATCAATCAGTCTACCAAGGCTACATTTTTGGGAAGTTTTTCTTCCTCTAACTATATAAATATCAACAGGAGACTTCAAACTTTTGACTTCAGAACTACAGAGTTAAAGAATTTTAGATCTGCAAAGGACTTACATTTCTAGAGCCTCTCATCATATTATGGATAAAAGACTAACTTCCATCAAAGCTAAATAATTCACCTGAGTTTAGGTGGAAAAGCAGAAACAAGGATTTGGGGATTTCTACTCATTGATCTAGAATTCCTTTTCACCTTGAAATCCTAAAATCCAAAGTGTATGGGGGCACAAAGTGAGAGATGATGTGAAGACACTACACCACAAGACATATTAAATTTCTGTATACATGAGATGACATTTAACAATATTTTGAATAAGATGGAAAAAAGAAAGTTCCAGACTAAATATTTTTGATGAAAATCTTAGTTAAAAAATTGACTTTTTAATCTGCCAGGATTCTACATCCACTCGTCTTTTCTTGCTCTTTAACTTTCTTGACTTCTCTGGAGAGAATATGCCTTAAAAAAAAAAAAAGATGCTATTTATTTATTTATTTATTTATTTATTTATTTATTTGACAGAGGGCATATGATCAGTGGGAGGAGCAGAGGGAGAGGGAGGGGGAAAGAATCCAAAGCAGACTCAGTGTTGAGCACAGAGCCCTATGTGGGACTGGATCTCACGACCCCAGATCATGACCTGGGTGGAAACCAAGAGTTGACTGCTATAACTGACTGAGCCACCCAGGTGCCCCAATATGACTTTTTATTATAGGTAATTCTGTAAGGAAATTCTTTAGTTATATAATTCTTAGACTGTTTGAATGATTTCTTTGGGAAAATCTCCCAATATTCCTAAATCAAAGTATACGAACACTTGGGAAGATTCAAGATTCCAAAAGCAAAGGTGATAAAAATTGGCTTTTCACATATATTATGATCTTGATTATTAAAACCCTCCTCACCTTTGGAGATAGAAATCCACCATCCTTTGACTGTATTCTTTCTCCCATTTCTGGAATAATAGTTGTTGGCTACGTCTCTATCCTCCATATGCTTCTTCTACATCTATCCTTAGGAGAATTGTATAGCCTGACCATAAGCAGCTTTGTACAGGGAAATCTGTGTCATTACTTTCACCTCTCTGAACCCTAGTTCTATATTTTCAGCAATGGTGGGTGATTTTCAGGTATCTCTGCTCTCCTAAACTTTAATATATTTAACATTAAAGATTACCTTTCCTTTCCAAACCGGCCATTCTTCTTGCCTTACCCTACTCCCTGAAATGACTCATCCATGCATTTGTTTACCTAATATTTTTTGAGTGCCTATTATATGCAAAGATCTGAATTGGGGGCTGGAAATTTGAAGAAAAACAATTCTGTTCCAATCCTTAGAGCACAGAGGTGGACAGAGGCGAAGAAGCAGCACTTACTACACATTGAGAAGGCACCAAGCTAAGCAAGAACAGGTGATATGAGAACTCTTCTCCCTGATAATCAGGTAGAAAATCTTTTAGTGATCTTAGCCCAACCCTTCCCTACATTTGACAAGCAAGTTACTTCCAAGTAATGCCTACTTTCCATTTTCATGACTGTGGCAAATTAAATATGCCTACAAATTCTTGGACAATCTTTCCATTGAGAGATAGAGTCCAATACCCCTCTCCTTGAATCTAGGCAGATTTCAAGAGAAGCATCATGGTAGGGCTTTTGAAGCTAGGCCATAAGAAGCCATGTAGCTCTTAGAAGAGTCCAGCTGCCACTCTGGGAGAAGGCCAAGCCATATGAAGAGGCCATCTGATGGTGCTCCAGTCAAGCTAAGTTCCCAGATGACAGTTGGCATCAGTTGGCGGCCCTGATAGTGAACCATTTTGAATGTCCAGCTTAGTTAAGCCTTTAGATGACTTCAGCCCTGGCAAACAGATGTCTGCAATTCTCTGAGCAATCTCAAGAGAGAACTTCCCAGTTGATTCCAGTCTACCTATAATCCAGAAGAAATAATAATTTTGGATGGCTTCTTAAACAGGAATAGATAAATGTCATAATTCGGGTGCTTAGCATCGCAATGCTGCATATCTGATGTCCCTTCTAGTTCTCACATCTGTCCCTTTTACCTTCCATTGTGAGATTATTCTTCTAAAACGATTACTTTTAACATGATATACCCTTATTCATAAATTTCTTAACTTGGCCCTCAAGAACTCCACAATCTGCTACATTCCCACATTCTGTTACCTCCAATCTCCTAATTCCTCACCCTCAGCATCCCTTTCTTCACAAGCTGGGAGCTCCAGGCCAATCTGCAGCCCACCAGAATGGTGTTTTTCCCTATATACCTATTTGAGTCCTATCCTCCTTCACATTCCAATTCAAATGCTCCTTGCTCCTTCTTGGACTGATGACTCCCCAGGTGCTTTCCTTCTCTCCTGAGGAATCCATATGTATATGGATTTGGTGATACCTGCTTTACAAGAGCACTCTAATGTATGTCAAATATAAATTGTACACTGTCAAATATTCTATACAAATGTGATTTACTGTAATTCAAGTTGCTCCTGTTGTTTTATCCCCTAGCTTATTGACATTCCTCTTATGTGTACTTTTATGGAGCTCCTTTCAACGTGACCACAAACTCCTAAAGAACAGGATCTAGGCCATAAAAACCTATTTGGTTCCTCCCCATCCCACCTTATAGTGCCATGCCCAGAATGTTCTTCAATAAAATTTTGTCAACTGAGTGAATAAGTGAGCAGTATAGTTTAGTCTTGGTGTTTCATCTCAAGTCAATGATTGATTAAATGTATAGAAAATACTTCCATTAGGCCATAGACCATAACCACAAGTCTGGCCAGCTACAGGGACAAAATTAAAACTCTTGCCTTTACATTAATTAATTAACACATGGAAGAAATGGCCCAGCCTACTCCAAGCCTAGGAGGAGATTGGTGGCTTAGTACTCCTAAAGTAAGTCTTCCAAATAAGGCAAACTTTCAGGAAAACTACAGTAGGAAAATTAAGATGGCAAGAGATGTCTTCAGACCAATGCCAATATCCTGACATTGAGATCTCAAGGGGGTGGAGAATCAACTTATGAGAGAAAAAAACCAGGTGCTGAGAAGAAAGTTGGTTTGAGAATCCTTGCAAATTAACTCAGTTTACTATTGGGAGTTTAGGCTCTAAAAGTCATGTTTACTATTTAGGGATTAGGGTTTTAAAGTCAGTTGCATGATCGCTTTAGTAGTTGCTTCAGATATCACTGAATATTGTATTGAAATATACTTAATTAATCTTCTATTAGTGGACAACTAGGCTATTTATATATATTTTTATGGTCATATTTTTTATACATCTATCTTTGAGGATATCGCTTAGTTAAATCCCAAGATATAAAATTATTGACTCAAAGGATATGTATATTTTAAGGACTTTCAATAGGCTTAGCAAAATCAGGACTGGCATGATTGATGGCAGAGTTCAGTGTGGGAAGAGAGTAGGGAAACCCAGCATGTGGGTCAGGCTCTGCTTTGGTTCAGATTCTTACCATTTCCTGCCTGGGCATGTGCAATGGCACCTAAATGGTGTCCTTGAAACCAGTCTTGAGGTTGGAGTTTTCTTTCTAACTGTGATACGATCTAGCAAATTAGATCCTATGTCTCCTCGGTGAAGCACACAAGCACCTCCATGATCTGGCCTCTAATTACTAGGCCCACATTTCTTTCTCTAAGCATCTCCCACCTGAACTTTATGTTGAAGTCACATATAACTACTTGAAGTTTCCTTAAGCATTCAAAATACTCCTAGATCTCCATGCCAGTGACACTTATGCTTCTCCTTAATTCTTACGCCTTTTCTCTACATCCACATATGGCCTATCCTACTTGTCTCTAAGACCCAAGCATCATAAGTCTCTGAGTGCAAAATTTCACTTAGCCAGTACATACCTCCACCACGATCCTTCTCACATCATCTCATCCTTGCTGGTTTAGTAGACTATCTTCCTCAGTAGGTCAAGAGCCCCTTGAAGGCAAACTGTTTTTGTCTCTCTACCTCTAGTGCTTCACTCAGGGCCTACCACATTGAAGTACAGAAAAATAAGCAACCCAACAAATAAACAAATAGAGTAATATGGTCAGAGGAGGATCACAATGAAAGCAACAAGGGAAGACAGGAGTGTGGGGGATTTAGAAGTATCAGAGGTCAGACAGTAACATTTTAGGACTTGAAGTTTTGAATTTTGGACATGAAGAACAGCAAAACAAAAGATTTACTGCTGGTGGTGGATGGCTATACTTGTCAAATCTTGGAAAATCAAAGAACGAGGAATCAAGGGCATTTGAGGGGGCCTTAATGTAGATATCAGAATTTTCAGGGATAAAGGTAGAAGGGGATAGCCAAGAGGAATTTAAGCCTAGGCTGGAAATAGTGACAAGGACAGAATGACAGTTGTATGATAGCTGGAGGTGCACTTCTAAAATGTCAGTAGGGCTGCTCTCTCTATAGAAATGAGTTTGGGACACTTCCTGTATTTAAGCTTAAAAATTCAAGGACATTTATCGGCTATAAAAGTGTATTCTTACAAGTTTCTGGCGTATGTATCATTATCATTTTAATAGCAGTCAACATTTTAGAGTACTTAACTGTGCCAGGCACCTAACATTTATTATTAGGAAGCTCTTCACACTCAGTAACTTCACTAAACTCAGAGATACTATTTTTACTCCATCTTACCAATGAGAAATCCATTTTCTCATTTAAAAAAGTTAGTTAGAGTGATATCCCCAAAGCCCCACAAAGGTGTATCACTGAGACAAGATTCCAATCAAGGTACACTAGCTCCTGACTTTTTCCCTCACAGTGACATCTCATTTGCTATTTCTGGAAGCTGAGAGCCCATCACCACCACCACCACCACTATCATATCTTCAGATGTTGTGATGTCCAACAGAACTCAAAATATATTTTGCCACAAAATGATGGAGATTAAGTGTTTGAAATTTCCTTAATCATCAACACCACATAATCCTATGTATTAAAAACATTATGTGTCAAAACACAGTCAAAAATATTTATTTAGGACTTATGATATCTTAGATATTGTATTTTTCTTCTGTGGAAAAATATACCAGAATATCAATAAAAATGGAAAAATATTTTCTGAGAACTAAAATTGGATATTGCCTCCATTAAAAGGAAAAGAAAGAAAGAGAACATTAAAGGAAATCAGTTGGCAATTGATTTCTCTTTTCTCTTTTGGGCTTAGAGATCTTCCCATGTAGAAATCTACATGGGATGCTCTCAGTAATCTCTGATACCCTATCTCAATGGCTTACAAAATGTGGTCCCTGTTCCAGTATCATCAGCATCAACCAACTTATTAGAAATGCAAAATTTCACTCCCCACAACTGACTGAGAAAATTTGCATGTGGGCCCCAAAATGTATGTTTTAACAAGCCCTCCCAGGGATTTTTTTTAAGGTTTATTTATGGGGTGGGGAGGGGCAGAAGGAGAGGAAGGGAATCTCAAGCAGACTTCCTGCCGAGCATGGAGCCTGAGGTGGGGCTCTATCCTAGGACCCATGAGATCACGACTTGAACTGAAATAATGAGTCAGACGCTCAACCAACTGAACCACCCAGACACCCCACCTGCTGGTGATTCTAATGCAGGCTTCGTTTGAGAAGCACTGCCCTGTCTGAAAGTACCAGCACGCCCTTTGATACTGTCCATCAGTAGCCCCCCAACAATAAGTGTGTGAGTCTAGATCCCCAACCCAAGGATAGTCGAGGAATAGCAAGTACTTAGCTTACTGTGCAATAAAATTAAATAAAAAATACTACCCTAATAGCAAGGATTAAGACTGACAAGTGAAACATTGGGCATAAACTGCAGCAATTCTCAGTCACATAAATGTCAGTGCAGTAGTAACAAAAGCAACAGTATTTAATCTTTTTTTTTTTTACTTACAGATTTTTCATCTTCTTTTTATTGTGCAGAACTCATTTTACTTTTCCTTCATTTATCTGTTTTTTTAAGGATCTGTCCCTCTGTACTTTTATGATTTCATACAAATTCACATTTTTCAAAATATGCCTGGGGGCTCCTGGCTGGCTTAGTCAGTGGAGCACGTGCCTTGATCTTAGGGTTGTGAGTTTGAGCCCCACATTGGGTGGAGAGATTACTTAAAAATAAAATCCTTAAAAAATATAGGCCTAAGTCTTTCATGAATATCAAGAGAATGAAAATACTTGTGGCTATTTCCTACACTTTGGTAAGGTGAGTATGGGAAATAGTGAACACTTCCTCCAATCTTTAAATTCTATCACAGACAAAACTCCGCCTGGGTATTGTCAAGGAAAACCTACATGTTATTCATTCATTAAAATTCCTTGCTGATACCTAAATGGCTAATTCTCTACCTAGCTGCAAGGGAAACTAAATCTCCAAATTTGATCAAAGTTAATCAAAACAGAGGTGTGTGACTCATTCAAAAGACAAAGCATGCCTATTAAAAATGTTCCAAAAGAAGACACACGGATGAAGCTGCTGGAGGCCACTCTAACTTGTGTTATGATCATTTAAAAGGAATTTTAAATGACTATTTACATTAGTATTCAATCAAAGGTACCTTCCATGACAGCCCTTGAATTACACAGAATATTTATCCTGTGCCTGAAACACAGCACCTACATACTTTCCAGTCAGCTGACTGCTGTACTGCATTTGACCTTTCAGCTCATGGCAACTCTATAAACATATTTTGTTGCCTTTTTTTTTTTTAACAAACTCTTTGTAAAAAGAAATAGAAGCCATAGATTATAAGTAAGAAATAACTGGGGGCACCTGGGTAGCTCAGTGGTTGAGCAACTGCCTTTGGCTCAGGTCATGACCCGGGGTCCTGGGATTGAGTCCTGCATCAGGCTCTTTGAGAGGAGCCTGCTTCTCCCTCTGCCTATGTCCCTGCCTCTCTCTGAGTGTCTCTCATGAATAAATAAATAAAATCTTAAAAAAAAATAACTGAAGGTAAGGATTATATTTGCTTTGAGCCCTCTTGATTGTAGCACTTTTTTTTGTTATGATTTTCAATAAAGCAAAATTACGCTTAGTAACTTTGTAACTTTTAATTTCTATTTCAAATGTGTGGCACTTTAAAAAATTATTTATTTAAAAAGATTTTATTTATTTATGAGAGACACAGAGAGAGAGGCAGAGACACAGGCAGAGGGAGCCCGACATGGGGCTCAATCCCGTGTCTCCAGGATCACACCTGGGCCCAAGGCAGGCACCAAACCGCTGAGCCACCGGGGCTGCCCATGTCAACCATTCTTAAGGCCTACTTTCAACTCACATGGATCACTCTTCACTAGGTAGAAGTCTTTGCTTTCCAGCCATGTCAGATTTGGACCTGAATATGGTGAACTTATTGTTATAAGTCTGAGGAGATTTTTGAAGGAAAAAAAAAGCCCCAAAGTAGTGTTCTCTATGATATAGGATGAAGCCGTTTTAATTAAATCCCGTTTCTTCTCCTTACCTCTTGCTAATATTTACTTTGTATTTTCAGGGCCAAAGGTACTTAGCAAAGCTAAACTGGATTATAGAAATCCTAAGAGTCCAGCTTCTGAAGTCATTACATGCATTAATGTTCATGTTATCATTTCATTTCCAAGACTTCTTTTTTTCTCATGAACCTTCTTGTAAAAAACTCTCCTTAAAGTCTTACAGGTCACTACCTTCTCCATTTTACAATCAGGTCAAAAACCCGAGGGTAGGGCCATGCAACATTTCAGACAGAAGGTGGGAGGGGAGTTGGGGGCCCAGACGAAATTTGGGCTTGAGGAAGCAACCAGAGCTCCCACCTGGTTTGTCAGGCTGCCCATTAGTCAGTCAACACCAATCACCTGTAGAGAAAAGGAATTTCCTCCTGAACGTACACAAGCCCAATGCCAGCCGATGGAGAACAGGTTAAAACCACTAGACGGTAGGGCTCTGCCTTCAGAGCACCTGTTTGGTAGAGTCTGCGAATAACAGCTACGAAAACATGAACATCTCTTTTGAATATCTTCATGCGGGAGGACCTAAAGTCATGTTAATTTAATCTCCTTTCCTAAATGTTAACAGCAGCGGAGAAACGGACGCTCTCATCCCTGTAATCAGTTGCACAGTGCACGAGGGCAGCGGTCTCTCGTGCCTCATCTGTGAGCTAATCTTTCATTTCATAGCAGATCTTTCCATATCAAACAACACAAATGACTTAATTTGCATGACAGGATTTGTAACGGGGCAAATCTAGTGTCAAAGTCGATTAAAGATTACACCAGAGAACTATCATAATCAGTCCTCTAATGAGCCTAAATAGTACATGTAAAGTCTCCCCTTTTTGCCATTCCAGTCATGTATAAAAGGGAATGTGTTTCTTTTCATCGATGAGCCAGTCCTTTGGTTTGCACATTACGCCCTACGTTGAGCTAAAGTCATGTCAGTCTGGTTTCAGAGGGAGAGAAAGGGAAATAATAAAGCAAACATCACTTCACAAATGACATTGCTTGGTATAAGCCAACGTTTGAAGCCCTTAATTCTTCTAATCTGCAAAATAGTCAATGCTAATGGGTTTTTGCCTTTGTGAAAGCTGATGCATAGAAAGAAAAACTTTAATGAGCTGCCTGGGCCGTATGCTTACAGATACCTGTCAAATGTCTGTCATCTTAGCTATCGCTGAGGCATTATAAAGAAAGTAAGAAGGAAGGAACGACAGTATTTGTACAAGCATTTTCATGCTAAAATGGCACAATTTTCTTCCTGTCATAATTTCATTGTATCTGAAAGTCAGAAAAGCTTAACCCTTTCCCCAGCACGTCCTGTGTAGTTGTATCACACCATCTTGGAGCGAGTGGTTTAAAAACAGCACTGTGATTTTGTAAACAGCATCTTCTGTTAAATTTGTTTTTGAAAATGGAATTACCTACATTTTAAAAAATGTGACAACAAACTATTTGAATCAATTGCTTCACCCCAGGGAGATCAGGAGTTTATTAAATGCAAAACCTCCGTAATGTGCGAGGCTGTCATTTGAATCAATTCTTTCTGAGTTCTTAATTTAATATTTCTTTGTATCTTTGTATGCTTAACACACATACCAGGGCAATAAGGTCAACAAACTCCCCTAGTCTCACCTTCTCTTTTATTCATAAAAACAGGGAATGCAAATGTATCCTATTACACCAGCACCTGCGAGCTCTGCTCTAAGAAGGTGCTATTAGTCTTATTTCTGGGATTTGTAATAACACAGTCATAAAAACGCAATATGAGTTGAAACTTGGCAGGAGAGAGAAGGCTCTGTCCAGGTGTGACTTGTTTTCCCCTCTTTCAAATTAAAAAGAAATGAACACACACACACACACACACACACACACACACACACGAACTTTCAAGTTTGGAGTCAGACTAGAGTTTTAAAAAAGAATGGCATTTAATTCTTATGATTCCTGGGTTGACAGTGATAACAGAAGTGTACCCCCCTCTGACTGTGTTCGCCACACCCTTACTCCCAAATAAAGGTAGAAAGGAAAGAAAATG
The DNA here is from genome assembly GCF_048418805.1 of Vulpes vulpes. Taxonomy (NCBI): domain Eukaryota; kingdom Metazoa; phylum Chordata; class Mammalia; order Carnivora; family Canidae; genus Vulpes; species Vulpes vulpes. The sequence goes on along the minus strand of NC_132786.1, from coordinate 100,114,102 downwards.
AAGTGCTTCCTAGAGAGGGAGGAACTTTTTCTAGTGGAGCATGGATGCACTCAGGGATGCATTTTTTGGTCTTCCCACTGACTTACTGTGTACACTAGAAGAGCTTCTGTATTCTCACTTCTGGAATATTGAGAAAACCATAGGATAATCCTCAAGGTTTATAACAAAATGATAGGGAATAAAAGGAATTACATTTGTGAATCAAATAACTCCTGGTGTTTTACACCCGTGAATTGTACAAATAACACTGACCTGTAATATTGTCTCCCTGTCGAAGCATATTTTGGCATATTAAAACAGTTACGCTACTGCAGGCTGTCGACTGAACTCCAACTGCCCCAAATGAGTGCATGGGTACAAATCCTCTAGCAGGTTCCAGGCATTAGTGCTGATGATTGTAATAAGGTCGTTACCCGTGGATGGTTCAGGACTGGGGATCCCTAGGAGGTTTGTGCCTTCTGAATGCCAATCTTTTCCCAAGAAGACACGTGAAAGTTCAGTAAAGCAGATCCCTCTTCAGTTTGCCTCGAAGTGTTGTTGTAACACCCGGGGCTTTGACTCATTTGCTTTCCCTCCCCCGTTGCAACATAAAGAGACCCACTTGAATGAGCTCATTGGGCTGTATTGTTTCCCAAAAAACTATTGTGACTTGAGGTAGGAAGTATTAAATGTTACTGCTGCAGGTAGATTCGAAGGGCCCTAACCAGTTCTCCAGGCCCCTGCTTCCTTTTCCCAGAGCACAATAAGTCAAAACAAACTCAAGCAGAGGGCAAATTTTCATCAAGTGGCATTAAAATTTTAAATTAGATAAAGCAAGCCAAAAGCATTAGAATAAGGATGCCTCTAGCATTCAGTGCCTAGATGTGGCCAAAAACCCGGTCTCCAATTAGACAGCTCTTAAGGCCAGGTTTATTGAGAAGAAATTAGGCCAATGTTAATTTGGAAGTGAATTGTTTTAACATCCTTTGGTAGAGATGTTCAGCTATTCTGAAAAGAAACAAATTCACTTCAGCAATATAAAAAGCATCCTCCCTGGGCCTTACTCTGATTTACAAACAAGTGGACCTCTTAAGCTAAAATGAACAGCAGAGCCAATTTCTGTGGCTGTGGGGTCCTCATTTATTTAACAAATATTTATTATGGACCCTCGATTCTCCAGGCCCAGAGCCATAGGATCGTGTTTTGGGACAAAACCCACTTCCATGGCACTAACAGTGTTCCTCAAAGTTATAAAGCTCTTCTTCTTCAAGAAATCTGGCTTCTGTGTAAAAGACATGTTTTGCCCGTGAGGCCTCATTTACCAAGTGTAAATATAAAAATCTATTAAGGAGACCCGATGTCTAGAACTGTTTTGACATTACGGGTGGTTGTTATTGCTCTGTCCTGTTTTTAATTCGAAAGATAAATTAGTAGCCCGGGTCTACTTCCATGCCACTCCCCATCCCATGGCACATGTTCAAGCCTACCTACTTCATCTGGAAACATGCACGTATTCATCACCCTCTCCTTAAATTTCAACTTGCTGTTTATCAAGAGGCCCCCAGCACCCCCCCCCAGCCCCCCACCCCACCTCCACCCCAGACCATTGTGTCTGAGCCCTGGAGCCTCTGTGCCACGTGGAAAAGAGAAGTCCCAGACAGTAACACACAAACTTTAATAACATGCATTAGCCATACATGCAGGGGTTTGACTCAAATTTCAACCACTCTCCAATATGAATAATTCAACGCCCCTGGCCAATTGTTCCTGGAGGGATACGATATGAATTAAAAGGCTATAAGCCGTGTTAGGAAACAATGCTTTGCAGCTTCCCCAGAGCAGTTGTGTGCAGAGAGAGACATGGCCGTTTGTATCTCAGACTTCATTTTTCCTGCAGTCCCAAACTCTCCTTCCCCTTGAACACTGCTTCTGTGACCCAGTTGCTATACCTCTGATCCGCTGCACCCCAGAGGCTGTCACAAGTCTCCCTCCTTCCCAGGAGTTGAACACACAATAGAGAAAAGGCCCTGGCTGGGAGGTTCAGCCGCCATTAACCCCTACCAGCTGTGCCTGTGGGGAGCCTTCTGGCCTGAATGTCCTTTCTCTGCGGCCGCCTTCATGCCACTAATCTAACCATTGTTAAGGAGGAATGCTGACAGGAGAAAAGAAATTTTTCTTGTGTCCATGCAAGTGTGTGTATCCATGTGTAAGTGAAGGAAGAGTGAAGGCTAATTTCTATAGTTGGCATGAATGGAGGGATTGGGAAAAAAACCTAGTTAAAATGTGTTTACTTGCTTAAAAGGTTTAGTCAATTTAAATAATTTCAGTAGTGTGCTCTATTTTTTTGCGGGAGGGGGGAGAAACTAGTTACTATTATAATTTTCTTTACATCCTCTGAGGTGTTTGGGCATGTTTAAGACTTTTAAAATTCACTGCTGGCAGAAAAAAAAAATTGAATTGAATTTCTTAAAAATACTGGCATAAAGTTACAGACACACAGAATTACTCGCTTCTAATGGACCTTAAAAAATTAGAGAAAGAGAACTGGTTATACGGGTCACATTTCCTTCAGCAAAACCATTCACATTTAACGCTTAGGAAAGTTTTTAAAAAATCTTTTAGAATTGGAATTGGTAAAGGATTTAACTTTACCGACCACTTTTAGAACTAGTGGCAGACTCTAAAGAGATGCTCTGTTTTTTACCAACAAATTTTGCTTTCAACGAACTTTGGGGTTCAAAAGAGGACTGTGATTTGATTTTCTTTCTACTTTCAAAGAAGACCCACGCAGACGGAACCAAGGCAACTACCTGAAGTGCTTGCTTTGCAAACTTAGAAAGCCAGGCAGGTGCCCATGATGCCCACAGTTCTAACTGCATCGCCAAGCAAACATCCTACGCATTTAAAAAGTTTACATAATTTTGATCTTTGAGGATTTCATTTGCTTTTTCAGAAGCGCTGGCACCGAAGAGAAACTATTCTTAAATTTAATGCTCCGTGTTATTATTTGATAAAGTTTCATAAAACGCAACAACTGGCCTGTTTCAAATCAAATTAAGAATAATTCATGTAGAAATGTGTTTTCTGGGCAATTAGACGGTATCGTAGTAGGGCAAATGTCTGATATAATAAAGCTCTACTTTGCATCTGTTCCTATGTCTAGATCTACTGCAATTACTGGTCCTTAACCAGCAGCAGCCCGAGAATGCTCCACTCACAGGTTGTGGCCATTACCATTCAGCATCCTCTTTCTTTGCCCTTTATTACCTCAATCATTTGATTGTGATAAAACAGATTTGATTTAATGAAGTTATACTTTTCTACATTTGCATGCATACATTTCCATAAATGGGGACTGCAGTATCAGGTACATTGTTTTCCAAAACATTAGAGGTGAAGATCCGGGCAGTCATCTCATTAAGGTGCAGTGTGCTTGTTAAGCCAAAACAACAGCAATGACAACACAACACAAAATCCCAACTCTTCAAACATGGTGCCTATGTCTTAGCCACTTCTTAGACTCTTCCATTTTCCGAGAAGGAAATTACCCTAGACAGGTTAATGAATGTGATAGTATATGAATTGATGGAATAGATGAAAATCACAATGTAGTTTTGATTCCATTCATTTAGTCAGTCAATTATCCATTCAATAAATATTTATTGGGATTCTCCAATGTGCAAGACACAGAGCTAGGCTGTGTGGGAGACACAACGGCAGATGCTACACAGGGCCTGCACTCAAGAAGTTTCTTATCTAACATGAGAATTTCTGTGTTATATAAATAACTATATTATTAAATAGAGATGTAATGATGCTGTCTGGGGGTGTTCTGTTAAGTTATTACAAAAAAGTCAAATCTTACCCCCCCTAACTCTCATAGTTATTAAAGTTATAATTTTCCAGCTCTACCCACCACTGTTGATGTCAGAAGTTCTCGTGGCAAAAGAATATAACTCTAGTAACTCTAACCTAAAGAAATTATCCTTAGGGTTTCTCCAAATTTTCCCCGCTCTTTGGATATGAACTATGTTCTTAGGCTCTCTTATTTTTTTTGAACTATTTGGAGAAAGACTATTGGTGTTTAAAAGACATTATAGCAGAGAAATCCTTGGAAGGTCTCAGTATGTCTCCTGCTTAGCAAATGCCAAAGGACTTGCATAGTGAGGATGCTAATCTCTAAGTACAAACCCCTTTCTTCCTTGCCAAGAACAAGCAAGGGATTTTAACATCTAGGGGGTTTGCTCCAATCCAGTTCACCCCACTATACAAAAATACACTAGCTTCATCCTAAATCTAATAAACATAATAAGGGTTTGTTTCAGAAATTCTCTTTGCCTCCATAAGTAAATAAGTAGCTGGAGGAGAAATCCATATTCCTTAGAAACTTATCGGGCAGCCCGGGGGGCTCAGAGGCTTAGCACCGCCTTCAGCCCAGGGCCTGATCCTGGAGACCTGGGATGGAGTCCCACGTAGGGGACATGGAGCCTGTTTCTCCCTCTGCCTGTGTCTCTGCCTCTCTCTCTCTCTCTCTGTGTGTCTCTCATGAATAAATAAATAAAATCTTTACAGCAAAAAAAGAGAAACTTATCACAAAAACAAAGGAAGTAAAGTTGTTTTAACTTTTGCTGATACAAGAGGGCACATTGTTCCTACACTTCCTAGGTAATCAAAAAACAATCCTGAATTTTGTTTTGGATGACTAATAGAAATTAAAAATGGAACAGGAGAGCAACATTTCAAAACCAATATGATAGTTGTAGCCAGCAGAAAAGTGACTAACGTCCATGGTAATGGACAAACGCTTCAATAACGACAGATCTGATCTAATCATGACATCAACTACAACAAAAGCCTTATTGTTTTCCTAGAGTCTGTAGAATAAGTTTAGACTCATTAAACATGCTTTCCAGCTTCATCTCCCTTTATTCCCCCAACACCTCATCCTCCAGGCAACTCTCCTACTCCCTTTTCTAACTGCCAGCTGTAGTCTCCACAGTCTCTGTTCCTTTTCCTCGTACTGTTCCTTCATCAACTCTTTTCTTCCCCAGTTCTGCTGGTGGAAATCCCACTCATCCCTCAAGGCCTGTATCTATCAACTTTCCTCTGATTCTCACAACCAGATTTACTCATTCTGTAAATCCTCATGGTCTTTTGTAGAAGGCAGTTTCTCAGTCTCTAGGAAACTCTTTTATTTTTTTTTTAAGATTTTATTTATTTATTTATTCATGAGAGACATAGAGAAAAGGCAGATACATAGGCAGGCTCCTCTCAGAGTGCCCGACATAGGACTTGATCCTGGAACTCCAGGATCACGCCCTGGGCCAAAGGCAGATGCTCAACCGCTGAGCCACCCAGGCGTCCCCTAGGAAACTCTTTTAACCACCATAACACATCAGTATCCCTTCAAAAATCCATCCCATAACATATACTTGTACAGAAAAGAATGTTCACGTGATAGTACTAGCAAAAGAGAGACACAATGTAAATGCTCATCAGTAGAGAAATGTTCAAATTAGACTGCAGTTATGTATTAGAATATTTTACAACCAGTAAAAAGAACTAAGTAGGGGCAGCCTGGGTGGCTCAGTGGTTTAGCGCTGCCCTTTGGCCCAGAGCCTGATCCTGGAGATCCGGGATGGAGTCCCGCATTGGGCTCCCTGCATGGAGCCTGCTTCTCCCTTTGCCTGTGTCTCTGCCTCTCTCTCTTTATGTGTCTCTCATGAATAAATAAAATCTTAAAAAAAAAGAACTAAGTAGATTATTGCATAGTGTCAAGAAAAGAATTTCAACATATAAACAGGGCAAAAGGAAAAAGTAAATTGCAAAATACTGAGTATAGTGTAATCTCATTTTTATGGAAGGAAGGTAGGGAGATAATAAAAGAGAAAGACTGTTTAGGTATATATAGACATGCATGTAAATTCATAGAAAAAGTTCTCGAGGGATAGACATTAAACTGGATAATGGTATTTACCAGTAAAGATGATAAAGAGGGTATTTCATTTTTTATATTTTGGATTTTTGAATGTTTACAACAAATTTGCATTGCTTTTTTAATGGAAAAGAAGTAAGGTTTCCTTTTCATTTTTTTTTTCACACTCATTGTAGTTCAGGTATATTTCTGCCCCTTCTTAAGGCTCTTGAACAAGGACCCACCCATGTCTTACTCATCTTTGCGTGGCCTTCTGTATCCATCATAGTTGTGCTTTTTTTTTTTTTTTTAAAGTTGTGCTTTTAAAGGCTTGCAGAGTTACTTATTGAAGTGAAAGGAGACCCATAAGTACCCTTTGACTGTGGTTGGAGATTTCTCCAGGGTATCATCTCTATTGAGGACAAAGACTAAGGAAACCCAGGAATAAAGAACAGCTTCATCCAGGAGCAATATGACCAGTGAGCAGTGAGAAGGAGGAATGACAAGCACCATTCCAATTTCCCTCTCTGTCCTAGCAGTTAGCCACTGCCGATCCACCTTTCTCAAACTTGGATATATGTGTGTACAAGAAATAGATGTGTGAGGGAATGAGAAAATGAAAAAGAAACAGAAAATTTGTTTTTAAGAAGTCAACCTGAGAGGCTGTTACCAAAAAGACAAGAGATAACAAGTGTTGGCAAGAGTTTAGAAAAAAACAGAACACATGCACACTGTTGATGGGAATGCAAATTGATATAGCCACTATGGAAAACAGTATGGACTTTCCTCCAAAAATTATATGATCCAGCAATACCACTTCTGGATATATAGCCAAAGGAAGTGAAATCAGTATCTCAGAGATATCTACACTCCCATGTTCATAGCAGCAGTATTTATAACAGCCAAGATATGACTATCTGTCAATGGATAAGTAGATTAAAAATGTGATATATGCACACACACACACACACACACACACACGCACACACACACACACATTGGAATATTATTTAGCTATGAAAAGAAGGAAATGTCATTTGAAACTACTTGAATAAACCTGGAAGACATTATGCTAAGTGAAATGAGCCTGACACAGAAAGACAAATGCTGTATGATCTCACAAGTAGAATCTAAAGGGGGATCCCTGGGTGGCTCAGCAGTTTAGCACCTGCCTTTGGCCCAGGGTGTGATCCTAGAGACCTGGGATAGAGTTCCGTGTCGGGCTCCGGCATGGAGCCTGCCTCTCCCTCTGCCTCTCCCTCTGCCTGTGTCTCTGCCTCTCTCTCTCTCTCTCTCTATGTCTATCATGAATAAATAAATAAAAATTAAAAAAAAAAACAAGTAGAGTCTGAAAAAGTAGAACTCATAGAAGTCAACAGTAGAATGGTGGTTGCCAGGAACTAAGCAGGGGAACCAGGGAGATGTTGATATATGGGTATACATTTTCAGTTATAAAGTGAGTAAATTCTGAGGATCTAATGTACAGCATGATGACTACAGTTAATAATATTGTATTGTATACTTGAAAATTGTAAAGAGAATAGACAGGTCTTCTGTGTTCTCACCACATACACGCTCAAGAATGGCAACTATGAGGTGACATATATGTTAATTAGCTTGATTCTCTTCCTCTCTGTCTCTCTGTCTCTTTCTCTATAAAATCATCACATGGCACACTTAAAACGTATACAATTTTTATTTGTCAATTATACCTTAATAAAGCTGGGGGGAAAAAAGTCAATCCAAGAGACAGCAATCATAAAATTGAAAGAACATCTAACTAGCTCCCAAATCAATAAACTTTGCTATACTGTTTTTTGTTTTGCCTCTATCTATCCCACTCTTTTAAGTGGGTGGGGGAGGGTGAGAGTGTGAGTCATGAAGCAGTTAAGAGAACAGGTTTTGCAGTCCTGTGGGACCTGGTTTCATATCCAGCTCTGCCACTAACTGGCAACCATGGGCATATTCCCTACTGTCTCTGATCTCCAGTTTCCTTATCAGTAAAATGGATGAAAATACAATTGCCTAAAACTCTGTTTTGAGAATTAAATGAAGTGGCACATGTAAAATACCTAGAAAATACTTAAGACATGATTGTTCATAATTGTGGGCCCTCTCTCCCTGACGCTGATGCTCCTTCTAGCCTTCCCTTGCCAGCAGGTCCACCGCGGACCCTTGGCCCTTCACTGGCACCTGATCCCATTATCATCCCCAGTGGGGAAGCAAGAAGAATTTGAACTCAGCCCCAATCTCTGCAAGATTGCTCATTTTCTTCCTCCTCTGATGCTGGCAATGCTCTCTTCTGCTACCTGTTCAGCCCCCAAGCCTCCAACCAACCTCTACTTTCTTCCCTCCACTTCTCTGCTCCTTCCAAAGCTCAGGAAGTCTTAAAACCTTGATAAAATTACAGACTGTAGGGACTCAGATTTCAGGCCTCAGAGCCATCAGTTTGGTCCAGAGATAATTCAAACTCAGCGACTTGGACTGAGGTTGGGACTGGGGGCTCAAGACTACTGCCAGTGATAAGTTTGTACATTCTGGGTAACAAGAATGTACCAAAAGAATCACTATGAAAACAGTGATTTTGTGGGAAGATTAATTTTGAGTTTTAAGCAAATGATCTAGAAATGGTCCTTTAGAAGAAAAACCACTTGTAATTTGTGGAGCTGCCTGAATAGGAGCTAAAGCTATTTAAGAGAGTGTTGCCAATTTAACAAATTTGACTTGCAGAACATTATCAGAGACCTCAAATATGCCATAAGCCTTACACAAATTCCTTCCTTTCTTCCTAATATAACCGAGTGCATGCTATATGCCAGACATATTTCAGGCACTGGGGACAGAGAAGGGAAGACGGCCTTCATGCAGCTTCTAGTCTTGTAGGGGAGTGACATAGTCAATGCCAGAACGAGCAGTTTGGAGAAGACACTGATCTGGGACTGGTAATGGTGAGAAAGAACTGCCTCAGGGAAGTGCTCAGGGAAGGTATCTCCAAGGAGGTGACACTTGAAGAAGAGTAGGAAACCATGGGAAGAGCTGGGAAAAACATGTTCTAGGCACAAGGGCTTGGCCCTCCAGGAAGAACAAGTTAGCTATGTCCAACTCACATGATATCCAATTTTTTTTTTTAAGAATCAAAACTTGTAATTAATGACTTTCTTGCCAAAATACTATTTCACTTTTCCCCCTGTCAACAGATAGATTTCTGTGATGGAGATCTCCAGAGAGAGCAAGAAAGAGACAAAGCAAGATGATATGATCAGCACACATGTTTTTCGCTCCTAAAAATCATGGTAACTTCCTAAAGAAGTGGTACCAAGCAATGCTGATTGGTTTATTGAAACAAGAACCAAAGCCAAGTAATATGATATTCTGATATTCTTTTATCCAGATCTAAAATGTCTAGGAGGCCATTATCTCTGATAATAGTTGGAAAAAACTTAAATGTGTTCTTTATGTCCCTGAAAATGAAAAGATACTAGTCTACAACATAGTTTTAACTTATACTTCAAGTGAGGCTTTACAAATGTCAGTAAATACAATGTTTAAAGGCATATTTTGGATACAAATTTGAGCAGAAATTTTAACAAACACAAGCCCATTTTCCCCCAGATGAAAGGTATCAACTGAAAATGGCAAACGATAAACTCAACATATGACCCAGATGTAGAGGAAGGGTGATGTGCTGATGACCCCCATTTATGTTAGTGCCGTTCATCTTTCGCAGCTCCCCTAAGGCTGTCACAACTTCATCCCATTCAAAGGATGGAAGGATGGACTTTAATCTAACAAGCCTGGCCCTCGCCTCTCGCTTCAGGAGCCAGTTGTCAAATTTGAGGCACATGTCTTTCTCTCCTAGACCTTCCCTGGCTTCATGCGTATTTATTTAGTCTTTCATTCAACTTGGTAGTCGATTTTGAGAAGAAGTGTTCAAGCCTCTTCTTTTTCATACTGGATTCTTCTTCTGGTGGAATCTTACACACAACTCCAATAAAGGAGACAAGAGCTCCTCTAGTTGTAGATGTCCCTTCCTTCCCTCAGAGCATCCATGGTATACATCTGTATAGACCAATATTTGCACAGTGCAGCTTGCACAAACAGCATTTTTTAAAAAAAGATTTTATTCTGGGTGTTATGCTACATGTTGGCAAATTGAACTCCAATTAGAAAATAAAATTTAAAAAAAGATTTTATTTATTTATTAATTTATGTGAGAAAGAGAGAGGGAGAGAGCACACACAGAGAGAGGAAGAAGCAGACTGCCTGCTGAGCAAGAAGCCCAACTTGGGGCTCCATTCCAGGACCCTGGGATCATGAACTGAGCCGAAGGCAGATGCTTAGCCAACTAAGCCACCCAGGTGCCCCCATAACCAGCAATTTTTAATGAAATAAAACAGATCAGAAAATAGCACAGTACTCCATACGTAGCAAGGATAAGTGTTACTGTGTAGGGAACAAAATTTTGTTATAGTCAACAAATATGCAGTGCCAATGTAATGGACACTAGAATCAGGTGAACAAAGCATAAAAACTCTTGTCATGATGGAATTTATATTCTAACACGATATTCATACATATATATTACATTTATATCATATATATAAAAGAGAGGGAACTTCAAAAGCCACTGGTATAGCTAATTTCTTAACTACAATCTGAAGTTCATGATTTATATCCCAGAATTGTTTTAATATTATGTGAAAATTTGATAGGTCTAGAATATATTCATATATCTATGGGCTTGATACATACCATTCACTCAGTGGCATTTTAAAGCATTTAGTGATGCTATCAATAGCCCAGCTAACTCAAATGACCAAATCCCTTTTAGAGAATCAAAAATCAAACCACTGAAAAAAAGAATCAAACCACTATTGCCTGGGCTGATGCACTGAAGGGCTGGGGTCTGTGGAAGGGGTTCAGTAGGTAGCTGAAATGAGTGGCCAGAATTGGAGTTGAGAGCACCTATAAATCAAAAGTCCTCAGTGCTGTGAATCCACATAAGGAAAGACATTTCTCTGGTCTTTACCATTCTTCATTTCTTAACTCAAGGTCAACTTTCTCTTTGATATCTTGAGGGTACAACAGCTAGTAGTGACCTCTCCCTTCAGTAGTTAGCTCTTTGTTACAACTTTTGCTGCAGTAAGATTTTCAAATTTCACTGTGCATACAAATCACCTGGGGATCTTGTTAAGGTATAGATTCTGGTTCAGTAGATTTACAGTAGGTCCTGGGATACTGCATTTCTTTTTTTTTTTTTTAACAGATAACCTACATTTTATTTATTTTTTTTAATTTATTAGAGAGAGAGAGAGAGAGAGAGAGGCAGAGGGAGAAGCAGGCTCCATGCAGGGAGCCTGACGTGGGACTTGATCCCGGGTCTCTAGGATCACGCCCTGGGCTGAAGGCGCCACTAAACCGCTGAGCCACCGGGATATTGCATTTCTAACAAGCTCCCGGGTACCATGCTATGAATAGCAAGATGGTAGCACCCCCCCCCCCCACCTCCACACCTCTTGCATGTGTCACACATGCTTATAGTAATTTGTCAATACGCTAAGGGCAAGGACTGTGACTTAGTCATCTCTAGCTAACTAGCAGTAAGGAACAATATAGTTTGTAGACTATGTTCTAGAAAATTCAGTGATTAATTACAAAGAGTTCTTACTTTTAAACCATTTGGACTAAAACATTGGGAAATGATGGAATAAGTGCTAATAATTTATGTCAAACATCAGCTCTGTCATATTCTACTTGAAGTCTTCACCAACTTTATTAGCTCATGGTCTTTGTGAGCACTATGAAAGTGTTTAAATAGGCACAGAAAACCCAGTACAACATGAAAATGCTACAGTACCAGTGTAAAAACACTCCTTTGTAAGAAATGTTTATTCAAGGGCTCCTGAATGGCTCAGTTGGCTAAGCATCTGCTTTTGGTTCAGGTCAGGACCCTGGGATCTGCTGCATCAGTATCAGGGCTCCCTGCTCAGTGGGGGGTCTGCCTCTCCCTCTCCCTCTCCCTCTGCTCCTCCTCACTGCTTATGCTCTCTCTCAAATAAATAAATAAATAAATAAAATTAAAAAAATAGTGGATATGAATCCAAATTTAAAACACAAAAGAAATGTTTATTTATAAAATACATGCTAAAAAATGAAAATTAAGGAAGCCTGGCTGGCTCAGTTGGTGGAACACGCAGGTCTTGATCTTGGAGTCATGAGTTCAAGCTCCACAATGGGCATAAGGCTCACTTTTGATAAACAAATAAAAATTAAAACTAGCATTTAAAATTTAAAAACACAAAGAAAGGAGATTCCTGGGTGGCTCAGTGGTTAAGTGCCTGCCTTCGGCCCAGGTCATGGTCCTGGGGTCCTGGGATGGAGTCCCACATCAGGTTCCCTGCATGGAGCCTGCTTCTCCCTCTGCCTGTGTCTCGGCCTCTCTCTCTCTCTCTCTCTCTCTCTCTCTGTGTGTGTTTGTCTCTCATGAGTAAATAAATAAAACCTTAAAAAAATAAAAAATAAAAACACAAAGAAAAATTGGGGGTATGTTTATTTCCATTATAGAAATGTATTTACATGAAAAAATTCACCTTTAAGACTTTTTTCTTTTTGTGTGTGTGTGCAAAAAGGCGGTTTTATTAAAGCATGAGGACAGGACCCATGGACAGAAAGAGCTGCCAAGACTTCTTTAAATTAGAAGCTGCAAACTATACAGGCAGAATTAAGCTTAAAGGTATGTTTTATTTATGTTTCTTAAAAACATTTGCCTTTAGACGGCTGGATGGCTCAGCGGTTGAGCGTCTGCCTTTGGCTTAGGGCATGATCCCAGGGTACCGGAATCGAGTCCCTCATCAGGCTCTCTGCATGGAGCCTGCTTCTCCCTCTTCTTTTGTCTCTGTCTCTCTGTGTGTCTCTCATGAATAAATAAATAAAATCTTAAAGAAAAAAAAGTATTTGCCAGCAGTTAAAAATTGAGTGACTTCATATAAACATTGAGATGTATGACTCTTCATGAAAAATTAGAAAATCCTGAATTATTGGGTCCTCTGTCCCTCATAGAATTAGGAGAGACTGTTACTTCTAGACAAGACATGTATTTTCCACTGATTTCTTCTATTTTCTCTCAGGCTGGGGGTCTACAAATCCTACATCCATAGTAAGGTCTCTTTGTATATTTACATTCTGACTTGAATTATGTCAGTTCATCAAACACATATCTTTCCCAGAATATATTCACTGCTTAAAAATACAATCAGATATATCGTTTACTTGGACATTCTAAAAGGTTCTCTTCCACTTTTCATCTATCTGCAAATATATTCTTTTTTTTTTTAATTAAAGTTCGATTTGCCAACATATAGTATAGCACCCAGTGCTCATTTCATCAAGTGCCCTCAGTGCTCATCATCTGTAAATATATTCTAATGAGCAGGATATTAATTTCCTTCATATTTGACTTCCCTTAATTGGCCGGTTCTTCTTTCTCCCTTAAAAATACACATAAAGATATTCTATTACACATCCATTTCTATCTATTAAACAAAACACTTAACAGAAGATGATAATGGAAGCTCATTTAGAAAATTGGTGGTGAGGGGTGCCTGGTGTCTCAGTCAGTTGGGCATCCAGCTCTTGATTTTGACTTGGGTCTTGATCGAGTTCCATTTCAGGTTCCATGCTCAGCACAGAGTCTCCTTGTCCCTCCCCCTTGCTCTATCCTGTACATGCTTTCTCTCTTTCAGTCAAATAAACAAACAAACTTAAAAAAAAAAAGAAAAGGTAGTAAAAATGATATCTTTCAATATTAGAAAGATTACAAGGCTTTATCATGTTTCCCCAACATAAATGATTTCAGTATAGGCACTGGATCTCATTGTATACATTTGTATAACAATGGTTGCCACCAATGACTGGCCAACACTCACGCTATGAGGCTTTTTTTTTTTTTTTAATTTTTACTTTTTTAAATTGGAGTTCAGTTTGCCAACATATAGCATAACACCCAGTGCTCATCCCGTCAAGTGCCCCCCTCAGTGCCTATCACCCAATCACCCCACCTCCTGCCCACCTCCCTTTCACTACCCCTTGTTCATTTCCCAGAGTTAGGAGTCTCTCATGTTTTGTCACCCTCACTTATATTTTCACTGATTTTCTCTCCTTTCCCCTTTATTCCCTTTCACTAATTTTTATATTCCCCAAATGAATGAGACCATATAATGTTTGTCCTTCTCCGATTGACTTATTTCACTCAGCATAATACCCTCCAGTTCCATCCACGTCGAAGCAAATGGTGGGTATTTGTCGTTTCTAATTGCTGAGTAATATTCCACTGTATACATAGACCACATCTTCTTTATCCATTCATCCTTCGATGGACACCGAGGCTCCTTCCACAGTTTGGCTATTGTGGACATTGCTGCTAGAAACATTGGGGTGCAGGTGTCCTGGTGTGCTATGTGGCTTTAAAAAAAGAAAGAAGGCAATGCCACCCCAACACTACTACATTATGCTGGATACAGCTAACTTAAGCTTTACTTAGAAAGTTTTCTCTTCTCCTTACTCTTGGAGTAATCTCAGCACATTCCCCAGGACATTTGTCTTGCTATTTACTCATCCTGACATACTCTCTCCTCAGATATTCACATGGCTTAATTTCATATTTTTTTCTGTCTCTAGTCAAATGTCCTTTCCTCAGAAAGACCTTCCTGAACCATCATAAAACAGCAGCCCCACCGCTAGCTATCAACGTACCCTGCTTTGTTTTTCCTAATACCATGTTTTACCATCTGACATGTTTTTACCAATATCTGTTTCTTTTTTTTTTAAATTTTTATTTATTTATGATAGTCACACACACAGAGAGAGAGAGAGGCAGAGACATAGGCAGAGGGAGAAGCAGGCTCCATGCACCGGGAGCCCGACGTGGGACTCGATCCCGGGTCTTCAGGATCGCTCCCTGGGCCAAAGGCAGGCGCTAAACCGCTGCGCCATCCAGGGAACCCTACCAATATCTGTTTCTATTTCCATTTCCCTTTCCTTTTTTTTTTTTTTAAGATTTATTTATTTATGAGAGAGAGAGAAGCAGACATAGGCAGAGGGAGAAGCAGGCTCCTCACAGGGAGCCCGATGTGGGACTCAATCCCAGATCCCGTGATCACCCCCTGAACTGAAGGCAGATGCTCAACCACTGAGCCACCCAGGCATCCCTCCATTTCCCTTTCCATGTAACCTCTATGAAGAAAAGGATTTGTTTTATCCCAGTGCCTTGATTGGTGCCTGGAAATTTGTAGGAAAGATCTGATGAATGAATGATACTGTATGTCTCCGAATAATTACATTTCTCTTACTCCTAACATTTGGTATTTGAAAGAGAGTCAGTCAATAATCATTAAAGACATGTGTCCATTTCATTTCCCCACATGAGTTCAGGTATCTCTGAAGAGGGAAGCATAATAACCCACAAAGTGGGTATTTTTTCCTGTCTTCTATTTGTTGGCTTTTTTTTTTTTTCCTGTTTTCTGTTTTTGGATCCAGTACATCCTATGCATAAAATGTGGATTACTGTTCTCTGAGCCCTTTTTTCCCTCAAATATGGTTTTATATGATAGTTTGGTAAAGAAAACCTCTATGTGTCATTCAGATCTTCTCTTTGCATTCGTTAGCACAGAAAGGGAAGAGTCCCAACCCCCAAACACACCACACCATACCACACTCCCCTTTATCTAGGAAACGATGACTGACTTCCCTTTATCAGAATATCACACAAGGAAAGCCAGGTGGTTGAACAAGAATGCCAAGAGTCTTTTGATTCTTTTTCTGAAATGCTCTAACTTGGTACTCGTCTGTGTTGTGAACCTATACACCCCCATTAAGGCGACACCCGGGAATTCAATGGCCAACTTTTCAGAAAATGTTGACACTATGACGACATTTTGAGAAATCAAGAGCCTATTTCTAAAGAGCACATCAAGGAAGAGATTCAAAAGCATATTCAGTGAATTGACCAAGCTATTTACCCTTCTCTGGAGCCCTTTAAGAGCAACCTAGCTTATCACTGAGCTGAGCTGCCAGGAACATATATGCTGGAGGGTAAAAGAGACAACTCATTCTCATTCTAAAGTAGTGATGGTGTAGAAGTGACTCCCACACTCACTCAACTCATTCTGTTATCCTTAACTTGAGAAAATAACTTATTTCTCTCTCAAAGATAATGCTCTCTATGTGTCCTGTTACAACTAGGCAGGCCTCTGAAGTGCTTTAGAAAAACAGTACGCAGAGAACATTCAATGTATAGAGTCCTTAAACAGTTTAATATACGGATGGGTTACAGAGGATTCAGCATATTGCTATGATATACTATTTATTTAGGACAAGACGCATGGAGAAATCGGTATTTTGCTGCAGTGACACACAAATTCCCAGATACATTCTTCTACACAAAGAACAGATAAATGTATAATTAAACAAAGTAAATGTTTTAGAAGTTCCTTTAGAAAAGAGAGAAGGCATATGTCAGCCAAAGAACACAGGTTTCTACGATATGCTGTGAATTGGCAGCAAGAATTCAGTGAAAGGAACATTCACGTCATGTTTAATGTTGAATTCCTTGGCATCGAGAGTACATACACTCAATTGTCCTCTGAAATCTACACGTCAGTACTTCAAAGTCCACCCTGGAGGGTACCGTCCACCGGATAGAAGACAGCCTTGCGACAAAGCATCACCCAGTGAGGATTTCCAAGGACACTTCTCCCAGCCCACCCACTGCAAAGCTTCTGTTGACATTTCCTAATTTCGAGAACATGTCTCCAAAGGGGAAACTGTACAAAGTTTGAGAATTTATGAAATTATTGTAGTTGCTCTTGATGAAAATGAAATCCCATTTTGCTAATTGCTTCTCCAGGATGGCAGTTTGTATTGCAGGAACGCTGCGGTGTCCACCAGTACCTGAATGCTCGTCTGATCTCGAATACTTTGGGTCTACTTCGGCGTAATTTCTGTCTTGCCCTATGCATGTTCCAAACAGATGAGACTTTTAAATGATGCACACAGGTACGTGACAGGAGATGCCACATTTTTAAAGGACAGCTTGGCTGTCAGTTTTCAAAGGGAAGATGTTTAAAACCCGCTTCAGAGGAGAGTGTAAAACCTTTGGAAGACGGATATCTCTTAGAAACCGTGAAGTCTAAGAAAGAGGGAAAAAAAATACAACTATTAAAATGCACATACACTGCAGGCTGGCACTGTTGTGACAGCCAGCGGTATGAGCGCCAGTCAATTATCTTCACAAATGCCTCTTGTGCTAATGAGCACTCACAAAAATCAGCAGACTTTTCTGGCAAGGAGAAAAGATCAGTTTCATTGCTTGCAGAACTAATTCAGGGTACAAAAGTAAAGGCTCCCCCCGATCGCTGCCTCTTTTACTGCTCCTTTTGTCCAGGCTTTTGATGTGTACTGAAGAGCGAGGCCTGTGTTTGGGCCTCTCCATCTCCAGTTCATTGCCTGCCATTAACATACATATCCATATGAAAAGTGCGGGAAGTCACTAACAGCTGTCCAGAAAGGAGTTTGAGAAGGAAGGAGAAAAAGGACCTATTCCTTCTCAAAATGCTGACAATACTATTTAGCCCCTTCTTGGCAATGATATACCTAACTTTTTAAAGCCGCCTTTCACTCAAAAAGGGACTAGGCATAATGCAACATTCAAACACATAGTGGTTTTTCATTTTGAAACAGTCATTTGCTGTATTCAGGGAAAAAAGTCTATAGTCACCAGATGCAAAGGAAATCCATCATCCGATACATATGTATATGGCAGGCACGCACACGTACGCGCGCGTGTACGTGTGGGCACACACACATGCTCACTCTGCATTGCTTTTGCAGGATGCTACATTAGCTCGCATCTTCCATTTTACCCCAGAGGACAACCCCTGCAGCAGGTGCTCTTGAGGAGTTCTAGGCCCACCGCCTTCTGCAGTTTGTGACACTGACAGTTCCCTCAGGCCATGGGTACTGTGTTAGTCAAAGAAGCTACTCTCCAAATGGTGCCATAAAATTTTATTTTATTTTACTTTTTTAAAGATTTTGTTTATTTATTCATCACACACACACACACACACACACACACACACACACAGGCAGAGACACAGGCAGAGGGAGAAGCAGGCTCCATGCAGGGACCCTGACGTAGGACTTGATCCCGAGTCTCCAGGATCAGGCCCTGGGCTGAAGGCAGTGCTAAACCACTGAGCCACCCGGGCTGTCCCACCATAAAATTTTAAAAGGACATTTAATAATTTCTTTCCAGAGGAGTTGATGGAAACTCCTCTCAGGAAAAGAGAAAAGACAAGTTCGGAATTTGTAGGTCATGGTTTTGAACACGGGGAGTTCATATTACCCATTTTTCAAGTCCAGTAAGACCATTTAAGGTAGCTGCGTAATCGGATGCTTTTGTCACATCATCCCTGGTAAACGATTTTTAAAGAAAGTGACGAAGTTCAGCTAATATGCATCTTCCTAGAGGGAAATAGTCAGCTTTCCTTTAAGAGGAGCTTCTGAAGGCCAGAGTGAGTGGGAAGAAATCAGTTTTAAATTGATGAGAAAGGGCACTTCCCAATCATTTGGTCTGTGGCTGAGTTTTGTGGAACTCAGAAAGAAAGCACGTGATGGATAAATGCTTCTCCTCCCACCCCCCCACCCCCCGGAGTTCACGACCCTGGGGCCATCCAGAGGCACACACTGCACCCGACATTTGCTGGGCCTGAACTGGGAAACGAGGGGAGGCAAATCGGTGTCAATGATCAAGGTTTGCCATGGTTTGTAGTCAGGATCTTTCTTTTCGCTTTTCTTTCTTTCTTTCCTTTCCTTTCCTTTCTTTTTCCCTTTCCTCCTTCTTTCTTTCCAAATCAGGTTCACAATGCTAGGGAAAACTGCTAGCTCCCCATTCTGTAAAGAGTTTATTCCTGTAAGGATCCTCCCACCTCGCAGAAACAGCTTGTGCCACATAAAACCAAGACTTTAATCCCACTTGTTGCTCCCCCCACCTGCTTCCTCCCCCAGTTTCTATTCTCTCTTCCGCTGCATCTCTCCCAGAGCACTCACTAAAAATCTTTACTCTGCCTATTTTGATCTGAAAATTAAATCTTATTTATTATGCATCCTGTTTGTTGTCCTCGAAGAACACCAGCATTCACTTAAAGGGGTCCAGAATGACTTCTTAAACACATTTCTCTCTTTGCTGCAATTAAACAAAGTGGAGCTGTGATTAGTCCTCCACAGGGGGGCAAGAAAAAGACACCCTTGAATCAAAATGGGGGGACCTGGCTGGGCATGATTGCCTCACAATGCCGGAGTTTATTGCTGAAACCTGCTTCTCCCCTAGCTCTGCACTCCATGGGAACTCCAGTCAGGTGGAAAGTCATTCCCTTCTCTGCCCAAGCAGCTTGAAGTATCGAAAGACCCACTAAAGCCCCTCAAGCTCTTCCTCGTAACTGAGACATTTAGGATAATCTTTATGAGAGTTTTGCATGAGCTTCTGCTTTTTGTTGCACTTAGGAGGAGAGTTAATGATGAGCTTTCACTGGCTTCTCCTTTTTTTTTTTTTTTTTTTTTTAAATCTAAGCCAAAAACCGCCTGTTTAAGTTAAGTACCACCTCCCTCCAGCCCTTGGGAAACCACTCAAGAGGGCTTTGCTTGGCTCTGTGTTCATGACACATAATGAAAACAATTTTACGCTGTGGAGGGAAGTATTGGGCAATTACTGATGTAACAGCCACCTGCAGTAGCGAGCCCTGGCTGCAGCGTTGCGCGGTTCATGAATATTTTATGGTGTGATGTTATTTTGAATGGCTGGGGCAGGTGAAGGGGGCCGAGGGTGTAATAAGTAACTCTGCTGGAGGCTGTGTAGCTGCTCTGTTTCCCTGCAGAGCCCACAGTGTAACACCAAGAAGCATCCTGACCCCGCCTGGATCGACGCAAGGGCAGCTGAGGCAAGATGGTATGACAAGTCATGGTGGGCACCCTTTACAAACCCTTGTCTGCCGATTTTACACACGATGTCCAGCTTGAAAAGCCCCGGCATCAATCTTGTCTGATTTAATTTGATAAATTAAGTGTGGATAAGGATTAAATGAGAATTTTGTAATGGAGAAAGCTTGTCCTTACTTCTCTAATCCAGTTAAGATAGTATGGGAGAGACCCTATAAAATATAAAGCAATGGCTTGAGAAAGCCAAGTCAAAGACAGAGGCAGAGAGAGAGAGCGAGAGAGAGAGAGAGAGAGAGAGAGAGAGAGAGAAAGAATCACTTGTTACTTCCTTGATTTTAGGTCCATATAGAAGATGAATGAAAATGTGACTCTTGCTTTTTGGTGTTTGCATGTGAAATACACACAAACATATCTACCAACATACGTGCACATTTGATGGTGGACCTGGGCATACAGAAGAGAAATAGGGATCACAACACGTTTTACATAATAAAATATGGCTATTGAGAATTGTTCATGAATAGGAGGAATATTTTGAGTATCATTTCCTTTTTCAAATGTTATTTTCCTAACAGGAAATGTCAAGATTTAAACTCAGTATCATAGCATAAAGAATACATTTCCAGCATTTCAGACTTTGTGATTCTTCCTACTGGCATACTGAAGATTTCAGGCACAAAAATCATATTGTATATGACCAAGATAGAAACAGTATGAAATTTATTTTATTTGACAGTTCTATTTCCATAGAATGGAATAGTATGAACAAACACTAGTTATCCAGACAGTTGATGGAAGTTCAAAACAATGTCATGTGAGACTCTATTAAAATTCTTTTTTTAAAATTTGTGTGTGGTGTGTATGTGTATGTTTTTTGAACGGTGTGCTTTTGAGGAAGAGCTTGGGAAGGCTGTACATTAGACCCCAGGCTGAATAGCTGTGTTGTAGAGAACATGCTTAGAAAAAGATACAAAAGATTTACAGGATCCTTGGACACAAATTGGCATAAAGAACAGAAATCGGAAACAGAAGTACAGAAGGAAATTGTAGCCGACCATAATGTGGTCGGGAATAATGTGAGGCAACAGAGGTATTGCCAGTGATGATTTTGAGATTATAAAAGATATTCTTTAATTTTTGTAAGCGAAAGTTTTATAGGTACGTTGATACGTTTCATAACATTAATTTAGAGCTTATACCAGAATGAAATTATATGGTGATATGTAAAATTTTCTACTTTAACATTTGCCTTGTAGAATATTGAAGTGCCACTGCGTCTAATGGTTGACAATCCCATCTGCACTTCAAAAATTATAAAATCAGGATGACAAAATGATAAGTGTTTATACAATCTGGGCATAAGCCACTTTATCAAATGGCAGTACATTACCTAAATTCTCATCTTATTATTTAGTATTGGCATTCCTATCTTGTGTGTCCATTGGAAGAATTGTCTCAGCTTGCTTGAACACGCCATTTATCGTCTATACATAAGGTACGATGTCAGTCCTTTTTAAAATATTGGTACTTTTCATTAACAAAGAGGAAATGATGACATAGGATGATCTTGATAAATCATGTCACTGTGAGCCACCTCTCCTCCACAAACAGGGTGAATTCAAGAGAAATGCAATAAAATGGCAAATAGTGTTAGTATAGTAATATTAATAGAAATTAACATACATTCAAGAAATTCCAAAATATTTAATTTTGTCTCTCTATATGTATTTTTCCTGCCTCATAATGTATGTTAAAGGTGTCCTGATTTAGCAATTTTATAACGATCAAATTATAAACATGTAGTAAATTTCAGATTCTTGTAATTAGATTTTTAGCTTATGAGATGTTAAACTCTGTCTGTAAATGACATTATTTAAAAGCCTGTCTTCTAAAGGAAAATTGCTGTTTGACAATTCTATAGAACATTCAAGAAAGGTAATTATACTGCTCTGGTTGTTAAAGATGCAGGTGTTGAAGAAAGTCACCGCTTTGGCTTTTGCAAAAAACTCCAATGAGGAAGAGAGAGAAGATGTGATGACATGACCCCATTGCCAAATCTTTATCCTCAGAATATCAGTATGTAGGTTTACACTGTCTCCCTCTCTTCTTATAGGTAATACAATAATAATCAGAAGAAAAAGTTTCCAGCAAACCCACTGATGCAGAGAAGCTGTGATGAGAAAGGGCACTAATCAGATACTGAAATAAAACATCAACAACAAAATGGGAGAGGGAAGGCATTTTTTTACAAAAAAAAAAAAAAAATCAAATGCCATCTGATCAAATAGGAACCAAAAAATGACCGCAGCAAACACTGGTCTTGACTGACTCAGGTTTATAGAAATGCTTCAGGCTTTAACATTTATCTAATTCCTCAAATACAGATAACACTCCTAGAAGCAAATCTGAATTTGAGAATCACAAATTTAATCAAAATCTTATCTAAATTATACTAATATAAGGTCTTATGATATTAAGAAATGGTAGGGGATGTCTGAGTGCCTCAGTCGGTTAAGTGTCTGACTTCAGCTCTGGTCATGATCTCAGGGTCCTGGGGTCAGCTCTCTGCTCAGCGGGGAGCCTGCTTCTTCCTCTCCCTTTGCCTGCCACTCCCCGCTGCCTGTGCTCTCTCTCTCTCTCTCTCTCTCTTTCAAATAAATAAATAACCTTTAAAAAAAAAAGAAATGTTTTTATTTATTCAAGAGTAAAACATTTTTCATGAACAGTTTGGATTTGGAACGCCAAGTGTGCGTGCACACACACACACACACACACACACACATTCTGAGTGGCCAGTGTTAGTGGGAAGGATGTTCTAAGGGATATTTAATCCCTTAGCTCAACAGCAACCAAAAGGCTTGTTCTGAGCTTGAATACATACAAAGTTTCCAAAAGACATTTATGTCATCCTTTCCACAGGCTGAGGAACAGAAGTTAACAGATCATGAGTCAATAAAAAGACAAGGCAAACACAAAGGTTTTAGGTGTTGGACACTTCATTCTTCTCCTTAGCCTTTCCAGATGTCTTTAGAGCAGACATCCGTTTGAACGGAAAAAGAAAAGATGGGAGCCGTGATATTTTTTTAAGTCCCTAAATGATACCTATGTTTTTAAAAGAAATTTCGGAAAAGAACCAGCAAGTCAACCATTTTTTTCTTACTCCTGCTGAAAAACATCCCCAAACAAGCATTCTCATGCTCTTACGTTTAGGAAATGCCTTTGTCTCTCTGCTCTTTCCCCTGAGAATGTTTCCTCTTCCACCCAACAGCTGAGTCCCATCTCAGCCACTGAGCTCTACGGTACTTACTGCTTATTCTTTAATTAATGTGCACTTGCATCATTATTCAAATCTTTCAAATACATGCATAGGTTACAATGCAAGCGGTGTCCTCTAGACTTCCACAGTACAGTGGCCCCCAAATGTACGCATCTCTGCTCCGTAGAATTCCTATCTCCTTGATGTCAGAGGGTTTATTTTTCATTCCCAACCCTCTGTCATGCCTCCTTAGTGCTCTTCCCATAACTGATGTTCGATTGAAATAAACTCACTGACTTGAAACTACTCAATTTCTCCCTCTTTCCATTTTCACATAACAGCCTGGGTTCCCAAAGCACTTTGCACAGCTAACAACTACTTGATTCTCACCGCAACGTGGTCAGAACAAGAGGGAAAGACATCCATCCTGATGTACCCATTAGGGAACGGAGGCTCTGAAAGTGGCAGCATCTGAACTTGAACTCTGCCTTGTTGTCTCTGGGTTCAGCACTCTTGCTACTCTCTCATATTGCCTCTCTCTTCGCTTTCAAACAGTTTTGAGTCATCAGAATTTAACTTAAAGCAGTGAAAAACACCTGCATACTAGCCAAGGCAGAGTTCAGGGGTGCTGTAGCTTCTAGACCAGGGCAAGGAGTCTGAGGCAAAGGGAGAGGTGATAAGGTAGCTGCTAGATTATCCTTCATGAAAACGGGTTTAAGTGTGTGCTGCATGGGGGGGTGGGGAGTGGGGGGGCGGGGACAGGACACCATTGTTGTTGATGGATTGGATGATTCAAGCATCCTTTGAAGCAAGTAGGTCTTAGAGCTCCTAACTACCTCTTAGTGACACTTACTACTGAAAAGAACCAAAAACCTGCTGGGGAAAGTAGACAAAATGGTGATAACTTTAGACACTGGGTAGTTCACCTTCTCATGAATAGAAAAGCTGTCTGAGCAACTTGATGGGCAGAAAATTTGAAGCTCCCTCTATGGTACTTACACAAAGGAAACTGGCTTTCAGCTAATAATGGAAACATGTTGGTTATGATTTCTCCTTTGAAGTCCAGCTTCCCCCAAACTAGACTTCAGGAAATAGCATGTAGGTGTCATGAAGTTTTATTAACCCGTATAGAGCAGTTGGCCCCTAGGATTTACTCTACATCTTTTTTAGGACAGTGTAGCTGCACCATTTCATGTGAATGACATCCTTGGTCTACACTACACCAAAGTTCTGGCACATTCTGTAGTTTTCTGAAAAAATGCAAGTCCTACTTCTTAGAACTTATCTCACCTCATCTTTGCCCTTGCTCATCACACATTAACTTCATGGATTGTTTTTTCCCTCAAACATTTGATATTTGTCTTCACCTCAGGATCTGTGTACTTGATGTTTTGGTGAAGGGGAATACTTTTCCCCTAGGTGATCTTGCTGGCACTGTTTTTTCATCCAGGTTTCAGATGGAAAATCACTCCTTAGAGAGAGGTCCATTTACAGTTGTTCCTCAATTGTCACATGAGCTTATTTCATTTTTGTGGTTTTAGGTTTTAAATTTCCTCTTGTAACATGTTTCCCCTCTTAACATTTTACATCAGTATAAGACATTTGTAATGATTCATGAACCAACATTGATACATTAACTAAATTTATTCAGATTTCCTTGGTTTTTACCTAATGTTCCTCTCTGTTCCAGGATCCCATCCAGGATAACATATTACATTTAGTCATCATGTTTATTCATGTCTCTGCTGTGACAATTTCTCAAACTTTCCTTGTATGCCTCTTTGGCTGCTGATTACCAATGCTGAGAAAGTGCCTACCATATACCTGGTATTCAAAATATTTGCTGAGTGTGTGTAAATGAATTAATAGCTTGAGTGAGGAATTCACAATTAGTGTTATATTACTTTGCATTTGTTTAGGACTTTATAATCTATCTTATTCCTTATCCTGGTAATCCTGGGAGGTAGGTCATGGGGACATGTATTACAACCTGGGAGACCGAAGGTTCAGAGAAGTTAGTGAGTTGCCTTTGATACAGGAATACTGAGATTACACCCTCAGTTCTCTGATTATCCTATTCTCAGTGGAAAGGATGGACCAAGAAAGAAAATACCATCATGGCCAATTCTATCTTAGGTGGTGGGTAAATCAAATGCCAAAGGCCTCTATATAATCTTCACTGGAATACAATACAACAAAAGTTGAATAAACAAACACAATATACAATAGAGCAGACAGGCAAAATTAGATTTATGTTTGACTCTAGAATTAGGTCAAATTGACTTTACAGATGTACATTTTTTCAACAAACACATAAACTTTTATCTGCTGAGTGAATATTTAATGACTCTTAATTGCATGTACATTGTTAAGGTTTAATTAGAAGATGTACCTTATTAGCCTAAGGCAAAATTTTAAGAAGAAGAACCACAGTAGAATTGCTATGGCTTTGGTAAAACATGTTAATACTTGTTAATCCTGGCAAAGGTAAGTTAGTGGGATGTCAATTACACAGTTAATTTCTGGTGTTATAGAACAATCAAGTGTTTAAAAGATAGAAATCTAAATTCTAAGATTTTTATAGGAATTACTTCTTTATTATAAATAATAGTATACAGTTTTATAGCTGGAAGGGACTTCTGTAATTTAACCTGTCATTTTACAAGTGAGGATGCAAAAGATGAAAGAAGTTGAGTAATTTCCCTAAGTCAACATCAACCAGTTTGATGGTAAAAGGTAAGTCTTGATCTCAGGCTTTCATTCCAGTGTTCTTTCACTTCCTCAAATTGTGTGCCTAATACCTAAATCAAAGGAATATCAATTGAGTTGATATTCTGTTTTTTAAAAAATACTTATTTATTTGATAGAGAGAGGATGAGAGAGGGAGTATGAGATGGGGGAGGAGCAGTGGCAGAGGGAGACAAGCAGACTTCCAGCAGAGTGGGGAACACAACTCAGGACTCAGTCCCAGGACCTGGAGATCATGACCTGAGCCAAAATCAAGGACAGAACACTTAACCAACTGAGGCACCCAGAAACCCCATGGAGTTGATATTCTAATAATAAAATTTATCTCTTTAATATAAGTATAACAATTCATTGCCTTCTAAAAAGTGATGGATCAATTTTTAATGATGAGCAAATACTATTACTTCTACCTATCAAACCTGTATTGGATGGAAAAGGGCATGATCCCCAAATTTTTATGGAAAACTATAAAGGAGAAGTAATATGCTTGGGTCAATTAACCCTTCTGTTGAATATTCATTATATTCCTCCTTAGGAGAAAAATTAGCAACCTTTGTGGATGCTTCTGAAATAGGAACAGTATCCTAGAATAATGAAGTGTTTTAGATACCAAATCAATACTTACCATATTTGAGTGACACAATGATTTAAAATACCATTATAAGTAACTAAGAAACATGAAGGACTCTCTTCATGATAAAGAATGGGTGGGACTCCCTACTACCATTACCATCCTCCTATATTGCAGGAATGTATAATGCAATAGCCGAGCCTACCTAAGCTGGTGAATGTTATTTTTCAGCTCCACATGAGATGTGTAATGCCTCCTGACCTGATTAAAAAAGCTTATTTGAAGGCAAATGCTATAGCTCAAAATGTTATATGGCATTTGGTGACGTTGAGTAGGCTTATGTCATAAGAATGGGAAAACCCTACTGATTCAGGGAAAGAGACAGAAGAAGGTTTTTTTTGTTGTTGCTAACAAATTGAGTTACTTCAGACTTCTGACCAAGCAGGTTATTGAAAACCAGTGTGTTCGGGAGAGATGATAGCCTGGACATAAAATAAAGAAGCCCATTAAGAACTGTGATAAGGCTTTTGGGGCAATTCCCAGCTTTACTTTATCCTATCAGCCAAGGTAAATGTGAATGATTATCAAGAGAGCCCAGGTCATGATGAGGGGAAGGCAAATCCCCAATTACATAAGGAAGTAACAGCTATCTATAAAGTTAGACTGCGACATGCCTTCCTATCTAATGAACTGATTTATTTGTAAGCAATGTATGTTATTTTTTCCACAAACGCAGCCACAGACTTGTTCATTTTTGTTAAGAAACTAATAGATGCAAGAAATATTAAGGTATTTGCTCAAGGACAACATTTGAGCTGTCTACAACCAGAGTATTGTAGAACCCCTGTGGTTAGATAGATTAGTCAGGGAGTCAGCATTTATTGAGTTTTCTCTATGCCCCTGGTTTGGGAAGCAGAAAGAAAGTCAGAGACATAGTTAACTGTTGACAAGAAATTTACAATGAAATCTTAGACTATAAATTAGGGAGCTACCTCTTGTGTGACTTTGGGCAGACCATAAAACTTTTCAAACTTTGCTTGTTGCAGGAACAAAATCTTTGCTCTTGGAAGAATCATAGCACAATGTTTAAGACCACAGGCTTTAGATCCAGACCAAACTACAGTTGGTTCTTAGTCAAATTTACTAGTTATGTGATTTGGGCAAGTGATTTAACTTTTCTATGGTGCCTGATATGTAGAAGGGCTCCATAAATGGTAGCCATTGTTAATAAGAATGACAGATAAAGTTTTATTAAACATTAATCAGAGAGTAGTGTATAAGTACCAAGAAATTTGCAAGCTCGTTACTATAAGTAGGAGAAACAAGGAAATTCATCATTATTTATGACAACTGTAAATATGTACCTCCACCAACAGAGCTGTGGCATACTGTGGAGATAACAGTATGATATATCACAATAGTACTAGGATATTCATGGCTGATTATTTGAAATAGCAAAGATTTGGAAAAAAATTAAAGGTCTCTAATAAAAATTGTAATAGTTTATTGAATGTTAACTATATTCCAAGACTATTGACTATTGTAGGTTTTAAAATTAATAATCTCTTTCCCACAAACCTTTATGAAGTACGTACCATTATTACCCCTACTTAACATATAGTCATGTCAAAGAACTTATGTATATTTATATGTAGTCTCCTGAAATGTTGTTGTTCAAGCAAAACGAAGCAAATTCAAAAATTCTCTCTGTCTCTTTCTCCCTTTCTCTCACATGTACACATATATAAAAGTGGTCAGATTGGATTTTTAAAAATATTTTATTTATTCATGAGAATCACACAGAGAGAGAGAGAGAGAGAGAGAGAGAAAGAGACAGAGAGAGAGACAGAGACACAAGCAGAGGGAGAAGCAGGCTCCATGGAATCTGACATGGGACTCCATCCCCAGTCTCCAGGATCATACCCTGGGCTGAAGGCAGCGCTAAACCGCTGAGCCACCCAGGCTGCCCTCAGATTGGATTTAAAGAATTAGCCCAGCAATAGATTTCTTATAAGAGATTCAGTTTAAATATAAGGACACAGAAAAGCTAAAAGGAGAGGAAAAGACAGCATTCAGACACAATATACAAAAATCAATCGTATTTCTAATACCAACACTAAAACATAAAAACAAAATATTAAAAATATTATCTACAAAAGAATAAAATGTCAAGCACTTTGTAGCATATCAAATAGAAATATTTAAAAGTTCTATACTAAATGGTACAAAAGTTATTAAGATCTATAAAGAAGACCCAAATGACTGGAGGCATATGCCATGCTAATGGATTAGAAGGCTAAATAGTATAATGATGCTAATTCTTCCAAAACTGATTTATAGAGTTACTGTAACCTCAATCACTAATCCCAGTTGGGAGATGTGTGTTTGTGTGTGTGTGTGTGTGTGTGTGTGTGTGTGTGAAGTTTGAAAAGTTCATGCTAAAATGTATATAGAATATAAAGGGTTAAGAAATAACCGATGCAATCTTGAAGAAGAGGAGGAACATAACTTGAAGATCTAAGCTACCAGACATAGTAATGACTAATAAACTGGTATTAGTTCAAGGATAGACAATAAACCAATGGAATAGACTAGAATTCAGAAACAGATCCAAACACATAGGGTCACCTGATGTTTGACAAAGCTGACATTACAGAGCAATAGGGAAAAGATGACAATTATTTTTTTCAATAAATGGTGTTGGGTCAATTGGATATCCATTTGGAAACAAATGAATGTTGAACCTTTTATCTCGCACCATCCACAAAATTCAATGCTAGTCGGATTGTAGATCTAAATGTGAAAGGTAAAAAAATAAAGCTTTTATGAGAAAACTTCAGAGCATATGTCATGACCTTGAGACAGGAAAAGATTTCTTAAACAGGGCACAAAAAACACTAATCATAAAAGGAAAAAAAAAGGATACATTGGATTACATTAAAATTAAGAACTTCTAGTCATCAAAAGACACTGGTAAGGGAGGGAAAAGTCAAGCTAGAGTGGGAGAAATTATTTACACTAACATATTCCAGGCAAAACTTTATACCCAGAAAATAAAGGACTTCTATGAAATGACAATTAAAAGCAAAGCACCCAACATAAAAATGGGTATGACTGAATGGCACTAAACAAAAGATAACCCAATGGCCACAGGAAATGCACAAATTCAAACATAAACTGAATGAGACACATTTTCATGCTCACCAGAAAGGCTAAACTAGAAATATAGGCCCCATCAATAGAAGTAAGGAGTGCAGTGATGAAGCTAACTTGCACTCTGACAGCGTAAATCAGGACAATCACCTTGAAAAACTATTTGGCAGTATCAACTAAAGCTGAATATGTATATTCCTGTAAAAACATGACAAACACTTTGTTCTGCTCTCATATGAATAAGCACGTGTACCCATCACTTACACAGAGATGACAAAATAGTCTGCACCCTGAGATACTGCAAGATCAACAGCCCACCTGTGCAGTTCTGGAACTCAAAATAAATGAAACCTTGAACTTTCCCTATATGCCTTGCCTGCCTTGCAAAAACAACTTTATCACTGACTTTTGTGGTGCTAATATCTGAAAATGGGCCATGACCTTTGTGGATACGATAATCATGTGAGAAAGTTGTTCTTTTCCATCATGAAGAGATGAATCAACTAATGTGAGCCTGGAAATCTTTTTTTTTTTTTTTTTAATTAATTTTTATTGGTGTTCAATTTACCAACATACAGAAAAACACCCAGTGCTCATCCCGTCAAGTGTCCACCTCAGTGCCCGTCACCCATTCCCCTCCAACACCCGCCCTCCTCCCCTTCCACCACCCCTAGTTCGTTTCCCCGAGTTAGGAGTCTTTATGTTCTGTCTCCCTTTCTGATATTTCCCAACATTTCTTCTCCCTTTCTTTATATTCCCTTTCACTATTATTCATATTCCCCAAATGAATGAGAACATACACTGTTTGTCCTTCTCCGATTGACTTATTTCACTCAGCATAATACCCTCCAGTTCCATCCACGTTGAAGCAAATGGTGGGTATTTGTCGTTTCTAATTGCTGAGTAATATTCCATTGTATACATAAACCACATCTTCTTTATCCATTCATCTTTCGATGGACACCGAGGGTGAGCCTGGAAATCTTGAGGGATTTTTCGTGGTTAAACAATCTCTTGGTTTTTCTGTTTTAGTGAGTCTGAAGCCTGTTTTTGTTGAGTCTTTTACGCCACTTTACAAATAATCATCTTTAAAAAAAACAAAAAAACAAATAATCATCTTTTCTTCTTCAGATCTACAAGTCTTCTTTTGACAATCTTAAAACAGACTAATTCTGCTCCTAGTTACAGACACAACACAGTGAATATGTATGTTAATGTGCATGACTGTTCACAGGAGAACATAAATAAATGAATTGTGGTATAAAATGGACTGAATAGGATGGATAAATGAATACAGTTTATATATTTGATGGAATATTATACAACATGAGAATAAACAAGCCATTATCACGTGCAACAAGAAACGTCTATCTCAACAAACATAGTTTTGAACAAAAGAGTCCAGACACATAAAATACTTACTTTATGAGTCCATTTGTATAAAATTTTAAAAGAAGGCAATTTATTCATGGTGATAGATGTCAGGATAGTGAGATATGATTACCTTTAGGAGTGGATAATGATTAACTTCAGGAGTGATTCACGTGCTGCTAATATTCTTTCTTGACCTACATGCTGGTTACATGGATGTAGTTACTTAATGAAAATTCATCAAAGCTTACAGTTAAGATCTGTGCACTTTTTAGTGACTATGTCATGCTTAAAGACTATTTTAAAATGGAAAAGGACCTAGATTGATGATAGAAAGACAAAAGCGTATGCCATGACATGATGGTATGAGGAGCAGCTCAGTGATCACAGGCTGACTGTGAGTGAGGCTGGTCTGACTTGTGTGGAGAAGAGAGGTTGTGTGTATGAAAGAAATAATCTGAACACATCTTAAAATAAATCCTTCCTTAAACCTGGGAAGACTTTGGTCAGGGATGATGGGGATGGGGGTGAGGGCTGGGCTGGTAGTGGTCTGAAATAGTCATGACAAATAGAAAATTAGATTTCAACAATGAGAATGAAAAGTGACTTGGGCTATAGTGTGAGGAAGGCAAAAGAGAGTCAACGTGCTCAGTCAGGGTTCCAGCCTTGTCAAGGGTTGAGGATCAATACATTTTAATCTGCGGGCTTATTTCCTTTAATCTGACTCATGATTAAATAGGTCAGCGTAATGCATCTATACATTTCATGCATGTAATATCCTTGCAGGATGGCTGTGAATGTAGCTGCAGCAGGTTACACAACTGCAGCCTTATTTGCTAGAGCTTCCTGACCATAATCCGAAAATGCATGGATCAAGTACTAGCCAGTATTTAATGATCAGTTCCTAGATATTCAGGCAATGGGAAAATAGGATAAAAAATAAGATATTAGGTCTTCAGAAAAGCTAACAACATACATGGAGATATAAGGCTACCACATATAAAACTACTGAGTGGGTATAGGAACAGCATTTCAGTGTCTACCTTGTGTGAAGGGCTCACACCCAAACACTCAGCAATGGTTCTCAGCTGTGTAAAGGGACCACAGGGTGTAGTACCAGGAAACATCTGGGAGAATTTTCTTGACAGCAGGAATGGAACTGCATATGTCTTTTTGGTGTTTTAAAAGATTTTATTTTTAATCTCTACACCCAATGTGGGACTTGAATTAAAAACCCTCAGATCAAGAGTTGCATGTTCTACAGACTATGCCAGCCAGGTGCCCCTGGAACTGCACATATCTTTATGTTACAGTCATATTTAGATCATTCATGATATCAAATGTGTTTTTACACAGGTGTGGGGTCTAATTATTATTTTCCAGCATATCCAAGTAGAATACCAACATGATGACCTTAAGCAACAAAGCCTATGACATGGAACATGGAAGATTCTAGATTGGAACTCATCTTGACCCAGTCATTCTGACATTTTTCCTATGAAATGGAACATGAATCACACTTTGGAGCCCTAAGGGACACCCCTACTTATCATAACACAGAAAGCCAATGTGCCCACTCTTCCACTTTAAAAGGAACAACTGAGCTGCACAAGTCACAAAAATCAAGATGGTGTCAGAAATAGTGAATTTCACATTCAAAACCAGCAAAACAACTATCAGATGGGGAGTCCGGCATTGAGGTGACTGGGTTTTGGTGCTCTGACAGGAATCAAAGATATTATGAATATGGATTCACAAGCAGATATAAGGACCCCTATAGATTTCCAGAAATACTTGGGTAGAGTCACCACAAGAAAAGACCGAGCTATCTTTCAATGGAAGGGATCAGAGCATCAAAATTGGAAGGATTCATGTAAATGTCACTTCATCTATTCCCTCAAAGGTATTTATTGAGAATGTATTCCCATGCCAGGCATGATTTAGTCCCTGGGCATATGGCAGTAGATAAAATAAAGAAGGGGCCTTCTTTCAAAGAGATTATATTCTAGTGGAGAGAGAAAGAATATAAACTTGAGAACAAACAAGTAAGTTAAGGAAAAGGGCTACAAAGAAAAAATAAAATGGCAAAGGCATGAGGAGTGCTTGGAACAGGTGCTTCCTTCAGCCAGGACTGCTGGCTGGCCCACTATGTGGACCTAAATGATGAGAAGGAGGGAGCAGCGAGAAGATGGGGAGAGAAGCCACAGCATACTTTGAGAAGCCTTAGACATGCTGGTTTCAGTAGCACTGGGAACTGACTTCACATCTAGGTCACTGTTAAATGTATAAACAACAACTGTCACCAAAGCTTCCTGGGGAAGTCCTATAGCCTCTGATATATGCTAATGAATGCACTGGAGTCGAAGGAGAAAGACAATTAGAGAAATTGTGCTAAGTCAGCAGTGCCCTTGCATTGATAACATGTCTGAGGACAACCTATCCTGAGGCACTCCCAAGCTCTATCCTGACAGGCACATGCAGAGCTAAAATAATCCTTGAATCCTGTGTGACTCTGAAGCCCTAACAGTGCACTGAAACACCTCTACCATGCAGCCACATTGAATGTCAGTACAGGATCCCCATGTTTCAGCAGAAAGAGCTCAGACCCAGAGTTTGAAGACATGAATTTAGGTCTGGACTCTACCTGTCAAAACTGAGTAAATTTAGACAAGCTACATTCTTCATCTATAACCATAAGGATGACACCAAGATCATAGAGTTTTGCAATGATGAGATGAGATCAACACCTATAAACATGTTTTGTTCATTCCAAAACATAATGCAAGTATTTGTCATCAGAATCTGTGTATCCTGAACCAAATCCAGCCCCCGTATAGAATAATCAACCTCTGAAATGCTTACTATAATTGGTATATCCTTTATTTTTTGTCTTTCACTTGTATTTTTAATTTAAATTCAATTAATTAACATATGGTATATTATTAGTTTCAGAGGTAGAGATCAGTGATTTAGCAGTTGCATATAATTCCCATGCTGATTCCATCACATGCCCTCCTTAATGACCATCATCCAGTTACCCCAACCCCCTCCAGCAACCCTCATATGCAACAAACTAAGATATATCCTTTATATCCTTTCTTTCCGAGTGAATTGCCGATTGAGAAAAGCTGATTGGCATCTTTAGATGAAGCACCTGACTCTGGCTTCTCTCTATAAGGACAAATCAATTCTCAATTTCTTGGTTCGGGTACTGTGTTTATCCAGTGCGTTGTACACAAGTTCTGGGCATGATTCCATTCAGCCCTAAGCAATTCGCATTAAAAATATTCGAGCCACACCTCTGCTCATTCACTTCTGTTTCCGATGGTGCCTGTGGCTATTCCTGACTCATCATTCGGTGTCCAAGTGAAAGGGAGGAGGACTGCAGCTGGAATGTTCCTTATGACAGTGGCCAAAGACTATAGCAATTCCATGCATTAAATAATAAATAGTCCTGCTGTAGGTCATACTTTTCTGGTTGCCTATCTTCATCTTTTCTTATATTTTTTCTTTCTTTCTTTCTTCTCTTTCTTTCTCCCCCTTCTTCTTTTAGAAGGTGAGTTATTACTTTCCAAAAAAATGAATCATGGGGCTACCTATCTCTGAAAGTAAGGTATACCTGGACAGTACAACTTTATACTGAATCTTGTTATTTTTAGTACAAAATGAATGGAATGCAAAGAACAGAGCCTCCACAGATGGTTTAAACCACATATAAGTGAATAGTTATTATGAAGCCACATATGGCCTACCCAGCTTCATAGACTCATTGTTTAATGTCAAGGCAAAAGGATTCAAGACATAAAAGGTTCCCAGGGGCTCCACAGTGTTTATAAGAAAGCTAGACTTGGGCCTTCAGTCAGGTGGTCCCAGGGCTATTCTCTCATACACGGAGCTCACTCTTGAGAAGTTAGGCCATCTGGGGCCACCATTCACCTGGTGTATTAATTTTCTATTGCTATTTTAACAAATTGCCACATACATAGAGGCTTCAAAGAACACACATTTATTCTCTAACGGTTCTGAAGTTTAGAAGTTAAAAATGAGTCTTATATGGCTAAAATCAAGACGTTGGCAAGGCTGATTTCTTATAGAGAATCCAGGGAGCATCAACTCCATGGCTCTTCCAAACTTCTAAATCCTGCCAGCATTTCTTGGGTTGTGGCACACATCACTTCAATCTCTGCTTCTGTGGTCACATTGCCTTCCCCTCTTACTGACTTCAAACTCCTGCCTCTCTCTTATACAGACTCTTGTGATTATATCAGACCCACCCAGATAATTTGGGATCATCTCCCCATCTCAAGATCCTTAATCACAACTGTGAAGTCCCTTTTGCCATATAAAGTAACATTCACAGATTCTTTTTTTTTTAAGATTTATGTTTTTTTTTTAAAAGGTTTTATTTATTCATGAGAGAGAGAGAGAGAGAGAGAGAGAGAGAGAGAGAGCCGAGACATAGGCAGAGGGAGAAGCAGGCTCCATGCAGGGAGCCTGACGCGGGACTCGATTCCAGGACTCCAGGATCATGCCCTGAGCGGAAGGCAGGGGCTAAACCTCTGAGCCACCCAGGGATCCCCACATTCACAGATACTTGAGATTAGGATGTGGACATCTTTGAGAATCATTATATCCATTATTGGGTCCCCAGTTCAAGTTGTCCTGCTTACTTGAGGATGAGAAGGAATCTTCTAAACAGAGAAAAAGAGAGTTCAGACTGGCTTAAACTGATAGGAGTTAATCATATTTTCTTCTTTCCTCTATTCCAACAGCTTAACTAGTTCTTGACATACAATATTCCTCTAAGTGAGAAAGACCGCTAATTGTCCCCCCAATATGCATGTCATACTTTGTCCTTTGTCAGTAGAAAACCCTGGTATAGTTGAGCACAAGGCTGCTTACGATTAGGTATTTTCAAGTTCTGGATAATGGAAGCACAAGACACATGTACAACTTTCAGACTATGGTTCTACAGTAAAACAGTGGGCTCTTCTTCCCTTTCTCCTTCCTGGTGGCTGGCATTACAATGTGGTAATGGGAAGTGAAACTGTTGGAAAAGACCATGAGACAGAAACCATGAGCTGAGCACCAACAAGGTAGATGGAGCCTTGGGTCCTTGAAAGAGTGGAACTATCTGATCAGCCCGGTAGTACGTGCTCAGATTATTTACAGACAATTGAGTTACAGAACAATAAACTTCTTTCTTCTTTGGGTCTTTGTTATAGGAGCCAAACTCATATCCTAACATAGTTTTCAACATATGAGAACGAACTCATTCTTTTCACAGCTTTGCCACTAAATGGATATATGATCTTACATAGATCAGTTTGCCTCTCTGATCCTTAGTTCCTTTAGTTGAAAAATGGAATTGATAATAATATGTACCTCGTGTGTTGCAAACATTAAATAGGAGTGGACAAGTGGCCATCATTTGTGAACTCTAAGGCACTTTGCAAATATAAGGGTTGAAAGTTTAAATGTAATTTCTGATTCCTCCTCAAACATGCTTGGCTTTTTAACATTTTATTGTCTAAAAGGCTCTGCCAATTTTCTCATTGACTTTCATTTACTTAATAAGGTCAGCAATATAATTTGTAGAATATATATAAACTTTTTTCTTCTAGGAGTTAATAAAACTATGTTTATTTTGAATGGAAAAACATAAGACCCACTAATTTTTATCTTCCTGCACTAGCCTTTGTAAAAATGTTTGGTCATCACAGTGTAGAAGAGGAAAATTTACCTTTCCTTCTACCCTTATTAGTTCTTGGCTTGGGGTACTTTAACAAAAGACAGATTAAGAGGAGAAAAATGTGCGAGTGTATTAGATGTTAAGTTTTACATTATACAGAAACCCTCAGAAGTAAATGAAGACCCAAAGACCCAGTTAAAGTTGAATGTTTAAATGATTTGGGCAAATTGTAATAAACTATGAAAACATGATAAAACAAAGGGGTTGGCCTAGAGCACTTAGTATGCAAGTGAGTAGAAAGATAAGGGTTAGTTTCAGAGGCTTGTTAATACAGACTTTCCTCTGCATCTTTGGTGATGAGAATGTTGCTTTCCTCCTGGAAGAGGGTGGACTTCTTCATATGGGGGTTTTATCTCCTCATCAGAGCACCCATTTTGCATCCGTGGTTTTCTTAAGTGCCTTTAGCTCAAAATAATCTTTATGCCAAAGTGGCATTTTTGGGGGTGGTATATTTTGCCACCCTTCGCCAAGCTTAAACAATGTCTATTTCTCCAACAGTGACTACATGTAAAAGAACATGGTCACCCAACTGTGGATTCAGAAGGAATAACCTGAAAAGGAAATGTGAAAGTCCTGTGCTAGCTACAAATTAAGATGCAGGAATTCAATGTATAAAAGAGGTAAAAGACCAACACTTTCCACACAAAGAAGATCTAGAACACCTTGTCCAGGAAGCAGAAAGAGATCTCTGTAGTACTTCCTATCTCCCAGCTTCAGAGTCCTGAGCTGTAGATTAAGTCACAGCTTAAATTCTACATTTAGAATGTGCTCAGAGCAGAGGTTGGAAGAACATAAATGAAGAAGGGTGTACATTGGTTGACAGACATGTTCTTCTAGTATCCCAGTGGCCATTTGAGTTTGGATCAGGGACTAGTACTGGCCAAGCAAGGACTCTATGAACTCCTCAGGTTGGCTCTTGATTACTTTTTATTCTTCATTTTCATTCCTTCCCTTTCTATCCTCTGTGGGATCAGAAATTTGGTAAAATAAAATGAGCCTTTGGGAACCAGAAAACAGGGTAATATTGAACTCTTACTTTTTGGCAATCAGCAGTATTTAAATGTTTTATCAATGTTTAATATGATGGGAGAATGAAATTAATATATGGTTCCTTTTGTTATCCTTTTGTCCACACATGTAAGACTCCTGCTTGCATTTTTTTTTTCTTTTCTTAACAAAAGTTCTTTACTGACAAATTTTACCATGTTTCTATACAAATTTAAAGACAATCCTTAGTAAATAATAGAGTTTCAAATTTGCAACTCAGGGGTCACAGAGAACTTTTCTTCTGTTCCTTTTGTGTTTGGCATATATTGGGCACCTTTCAGGAGCTGTTACACATGCAAAGGGTTGTTCTTCTGGATGAATAATAAACTGGTGCAAGAAAAACCACCCAGTACACTGTAATTACAAACTGGAAACTCATAATTGGTGCATGAACCACTTCCTTTATGAGTTGCTCGGCTTTATTCACAACTTTTCTTGTTGGAAGGGCCATGTCTTCTGGCTCTGCCTTTAATAATGGTGATAATCATAATAACTGTAATAATGGAGCATTACTTTCTAATTACAAAGAAAATTTCTTCTGAAGGGCTCAGAGCACTTCACAGACATTATCTCATTCATTCTCATAACCTCTTTGTGCTGCTTGTCGGTCACTAGCATGGTCATAGTAACAGCTTGGTCATGTTCCACTTCTCCATACTCTCATAAAGCCAGGATGGCAAGGGGAACCTTGACACTTCCCAAACTCTGGTGGAAACTTTTGCCTATTTCTGAATAGGGTTAATTATGCAACT
Source organism: Vulpes vulpes (assembly GCF_048418805.1). NCBI lineage: Eukaryota > Metazoa > Chordata > Mammalia > Carnivora > Canidae > Vulpes > Vulpes vulpes. Next base: position 100,075,570 of record NC_132786.1, on the reverse strand, counting down.
TTAGACATCAGTAATGCGACACAAAGCATTACATGCAAGCTACACCTTGTTGGAAGAGAAACTTTTCATGATTTCAGCCCATCCTTCTAAGGACACAAGGCTCTGCATTCTGTCAGTGGAGAGCTGCCAAATACACAGATTCACCCCCGTTGCTAATATCATCCTATTCTGCTCTATCACATAGTGGAGCCTAATGTGACTGATCAGTTCTCCAAAACAGGGCTCAGCAAACTGTGGTCCACAGGCCAAATCTGGATAAGAATGGTTTTTCTGTTTGTAAATAATTGTGCATGTAAAATAGTTATATCAGTCCCTAAATAATATCCTGGATTTCACCCCTTGGATTCTGAAATCTAAAATACTTACAACGTGGTTCTATAAAAGTTTGCCAACCTCTACTCCTAAGAATAGGACACAGACATGAAAGCCTGGACAGTGGGAGGCGAGCAGCATTAATAATCCCTTAACCCTTCCAGGGCATAATCAAGAAAGATCCTAACACTAAGATTCGCAATGCACCTGACAGAAAAAACGTCAAGACCTGGCCATGATTTGCTAGTGCTCTATTTCCGCTTTAATTTCTCAGTTAGATTATTTCTTGGGTGTTAATTATACTTTTCCCCCCAAAAAAGTATATTTATAATATGGCTACACCAAGTGATACTTTTTTGTTTCCTCTTAAGGTTCATATCTCCAAGCCATTGTACTGCCATACATTTGCCAAGATAGTCACACTTGTGTGTGTTTTTAACAGTATGTATTGCTTGTGTCTGGGCTGTTTTATTTGCACCAAAAAAAAAAAAAAAAAAAAAGGATTAAAAGCATCATTATGACACACCTTAGAGATGTTTACTAGTCTTTACAGTCAGTGAATAAGCAATGGGTGTGGTAGTTTTGACTTATTCACGTTCTCATGGTGTTTTGCTTTTCTGATCTCTCACATTTGGATGAAGCCTCAATCTGTTTCAAGGCATTTAATATTCAGAACTTCGTAGAGACAGAGTCTGATAAAAACCTGCAGGAAAAGGACAACTAGTCTTCCTGAGCTACAAATGACAGTGGGACTATTTTGTTTCTGAGACTGGCACTGACTTTTTCCGGTCCTCATGTACCTCTTAGCTTGTCATTTTGCTTACTTTTTCCCCTCCTGTTCATTCCTCTCCTTTATTCCCCCCATTGGACCAAAAATATGTTGGAAACAAGGTAATAAATTAGACACTTTTATATTTTAAGATCAGCTTTCATTTAGTGAGGACTTTATAAGTATTTAGTACACTAGGAGAATAGTTTTCATTGCTGACTTTTGGGTCATGCCTACTGTTGGGTGCAACTGACACAGTAAATAGAGTTGATTTTGACAAAGAAGGAATAAGGGTAAGGTTGAACACATGTTCCTCAGGCATAGTGTTCTTAATATGTGAGTATGTCACAACAACAAACCCAGTCCTACCTGTGTGCCTGGATATTGAGTATCACAGACAGACTTTAATTTGTCTTGTCCCCTTTCATGTTGCAGAGCAGAAAGGATGAGATGATATGCAATTGCTGGGGGAGCAGTCAATAGATCAGACCCGCAGTGTGTGTCTTGAGAATCATGTTGACTGCAAAAGGGATTAGTCACCAGTCATGGCACCCTGTAAACCAAGAAAACATTTTTAATGGCAACAGTAAACAGAAGACAGGAGGCAAATTGTAAAAATAATTATTGAAAGTCAATGTTAAAATTCTATTTGGAACTTTAAAAAGTAACCTTTGCTATGACCCCAGAGGCACAGGTAACAAAATAGAGATACATTGAACTTCATCAAAATTAAAAACATTTATGTCTCAACAGATATTATCAAGAAACTAAAAGGAGAAACCGACAGAATGGAAGAAAATACTTGTAAATCCTACATCTGACAAGAGATTAATATCCACAGTATTTAAGTACTCCTATAACTCAACAACAACAAAATAAACAACCTGATTTAAAAATAGGTAAAGAATTTGAACAGATGTTTTTCCAGAGAATATATGCAAATGACCAGTAAGTATATAAAAAGATACTCAACATCATTTATCATTAGAGAAAAGCAAATCAAAACCACAATGAGATACCACTTCACATCTACTAAGGTGGCTATCATCATCATCATCATCATCATCATCATCATCATCATCTTCAACTAGAAATAACAAATGCTGGGGAAGATATGGTGAAAATAGAGCCCTTGTGCACTGCTGGTGGGATTGTAAAATGATGCTGACATTATGAAAAAACAGTTTGGTGTTTCCTCAAAAAGGTAAATACAGTATCTCCCAGTAATTCCACTTCTAGGTCTATGTCCAAAAGGATCGAAAGCAGTAACTCAAACAGATTTCTGTACACTAGCATTCATAGCAGCATTATTCACCACAGCCAAAAGGTGGAGGCAACCCAAGTGTTCACAGATGAATGGATAAACAAAATGTGGTAAATATACAATGGAATATACCCAGCCACAGAAATGAATGAAATTTCAACATGGGATACAACATAAATGGAACTTCAAAACATTGTGATTAATGAAATCAAACACATAAGGACAAATATTGTATGATTCCACTTATGTGTGGTACCTAGAATAAGCAAATTCATAGAGAGAGAAAGGAGAATAAAGGTTAGCAGGATCTACAGGCAAGGGAAAAGGAAAAGTTATTGGTTGATGGATATGGAGTTTATGTTGTGGATGATGAAAAAGTGTTGGGGATGATGAAAAAGTATTGGGTATGAATAGTAGTGACAGTCACATAACATTGTGAATACATTTAATTGCCACTGAATTGTACACTTACAAAAAATGATTAAAATGATGAATGCATGTTATATTTTACGTATGTTTTACCGCAACAAAAGTAACTTAAAAAAATCTTTGATATTCACTTCTATCTTCTTCTTCTTCTTCTTCTTCTTCTTCTTCTTCTTCTTCTTCTTCTTCTTTTTTTTGCCAAAAAGCTAACATTTTTATTCTTAGTTTGGGCTTTTGTTCTCATCATTAGGCAAGTAGTTTTCAAACTTGAAAGTGACAGCAAAGCTCCCTGAAACAGCAGCTGTGATTCTGTGCTCCTCTCCAGGAATTGGAATCGTGTCTGTAGTTATAATTTCAGCACATGTGGACTGAGCTTGTAATATGTGTATTATAGAGCAGAGCTACAATTCATCTTAATGATGGTATGTGAAAGAACATCTCGGCAGGGCACCTTAATGAAATGACAATTGGTTGAAGACTTAGAAGATTAAAAATACCCAAGACTTTCAGAAGCCATATCAACTCTCATTTGGATCCTTTAAGGGATAGCATAAAATAATGCTCTCTGCCAAATAACAAGAAAGCTTATATCAAATAGACTAAAAATCCTTTTAATATATTTTTCAAGGATGCAGCCATTAAAAGCATCTAATCAGAAAAGCTAAAAATATGAACCAAATTCCTGAGTTTAAGTATATTATATAGACATCTCTGGGAGAAACTTCCTAATGAATGGACTAAAATATTGCCAAAAATAGTTATATTCTCTTAAAATAAAATACTTATAATACCTTTCATGGTGCAGATATTCTTGGTCAAGTCTTGTAGTAGACACAATATGTCTTCAAACTTAACTCTGAGAACAGTCTTGTGAGGCAGGTAGTAGTAAACCCATCACACTGATAAGAAAGCTGAGGCTCAGGGATGTTAAGTATGTTGACTCATAGTAGACAAGACTTCATTGCTATGAAGGCATGACTATCATTTAACAGTAAAAATGTGGACATGTTATATGTCACATTTTATAATCATTACATTAACCAATACAACCAAGAGAAAAATTAGGCAGTCCTCCTTTTCTAGGTCCAACACAGCGAACAAAAGCAATATATTTCCTGATAAGAATTCTAAATTCTTTCCCTGGATAACTTGAGATAGCCATCCCCTGTTTTAGTTTCCCTGAGAAAAATATAATTGAGTACCTCTTATTCCAAGTACTGTACCAACCATTTTCCCATGCCTTATCTCACTTAATCGATTCAACCTAATTTTTGTTATTTTCCTTTTGCATAGCTAGCAGACATGAAAGATGTGATAATGTCCTCTGTGAAAACTGATATACCAGTACCCACTGGTATTTTTTTTTAAGATTTTTAAAAAAGTAATCTCTACACCCAATGTGGGGCTTGAAATTACAACCCTAAGATCAAGAGTTGCATGCTCTACCAATTGAGCCAGCCAGGCACCCCCGAATCAGAACTTATTTTGTTGACATAATAAAGTACTATAATTTACAATTAACCAACAATATTTCTTGAATTTTTCTGGTATTAAATGCATTTACCAATCCTTTACATATTTAAAGCAATGTATTTCAGAATTAGCAAATTCTTTTTTTTTTTAAAGATTTTATTTACTTATTCATGATAGACATAGGGAGAGAGAGAGGCAGAGACACAGGCAGAGGGAGAAGCAGGCTCCATGCTGGGAGCCCAATGCGGGGCTTGATCCCAGGTCTCCAGGATCGTGCCCTGGGCCAAAGGCAGGCGCTAAACCACTGAGCCACACAGGGATCCCTGCAAATTCTTTTTAAAATTATTATGCAATGCATAATATGAACATCTATTGTGTTTACCACTAACTTTGACTATTTGGGATATCTTCTAAAAAATTAGGGCATTCTGAAAACTTCCTAATATTCATATGGGCAAGTAAATTAGAGATGAAGTCATCCTATTAAGGCTATTCTCTCCAAGGACCAAAAACATAGCAAAAATTTATGACTGTCTACTTTATGCCTACCTTGTGCTTTTTGTAGAGTCATAATTTAATATGTAGTAAGAGACCAAGAAACAGATATTAGAAACATTCATAATCCTGTGAATATGCTAGGAATTCTATCTAGAGTACATGAGTTAATAAGTCTGGTTCTAGAGTACAGTTCTGTCCTACTGTGCACTTTAAGCCCTTGGGTCTTCCTGGACACCATACAACCAGCAAAAATAGAAGTGGGATTCTACAATCCATGCACTGTTTTCCATATTAATGAACAACCATTTGCCTTAGGCTGTCTTTATTATGCTTCTTTACCTATTCTCATTCTTCCTGGCTTCTGACTTTGTGATTCAGTTCTATTTACACACTCACCTTGGCATTCATGCTTGCTCTGCAACGCTACTTCTCCTGTTTAAAACTTCTTTTGCTTTTCTCTCATGACTTAGGTTTTTCCCTGGCAAGGCAAGTCAATCTTCAGTCTCTCTGCCTGAAGATCCAGCATGGCCCATTTTAGTCTCTCAAACATTCTGATTTGACACATTCCACAAGCATAGCTCTACTGCTGGGTTTGTGCTTTCCTTTGAGCAGAAACTAGATGTACTACATATAATTAGGATGATGAGAGGAGGCCAAAGTTATCCTAAGCTCAAGAGCATAAACCAAGCAACTTATTATAAATCAGACAGTAACTCACCAAAAATCTTCAAAGGAAAACAAAGCTTTTATCATATTAGGTTCTCAACACACACACACACACACGTGACAAATGAGGAAAAAGTTGATTATGATGGCCATTATGTCATCTAGGACACCAGCTAAAAAATAATGGATCAGTAGGGCCAAAGGACTGAGTATCTGTGAGATTTCCTATTCAAATTGCCATTAGCAACTTTGTAAAGATTATCTCACATCACACTTGACACTGATAAAAGAAATTAAAGATCACAAAAATAAATGGAAAGATATACCATGCTAATGGATTAGAAGAATGAACATTGTTAAAATGTTCACACTACCAAAAGCAATCTACAGATTCAATGCAATCTCTTATCAAAATACCAGTGGTAATTTTCAGGAACTAGAACAAAGAATCCTAAAACATGTATGGAATCATAAAAGACTCTGAATAGCCAAAGCTGAACAAAGAACTACAAACTGGATGTCTTATGTTCCCTGATTTCAAACTATACTACAAAGCTGTAGGAATCAAAACATTATGGCCCGAGCACAGACACAGACACATAGAACGGTAGAACATAACACAGAATCCTTTACACAGAATGTAAAGTTACATTTATATGGTCAATTAATCTTTGACAAAAGAGGCAAGAACATACAATGGAGAAAAGGCAGTCTCTTCAATAAATGATGTTGGGAAAACTTGACAACTATATACAATAGAATAAAACTGGACCACTGTCTTATACAATATGCAAATACAGATTTAAAAAATTTATTTATTTACGAGAGACACAGAGGGAGAAGTAGAGACATAGGCAGAGGGAGAAGCAGGCTCTCCGTGGAGAGCCCAATGCAGGACTCAATCCCAGGACCCTGGGATCATGCCCTGAGCCAAAGGCAGATGCTCAACCACTGAGCCACCCAGGCATCCCACCATATGCAAAAATAAACTCAAAATGGTTTAACAACTTAAATGGAAGACTGGAAACCATAAAACTCTTAGAAAACATAGACTATAAGCTCTTGGACATTGGAGTGGGCAATAGATTTTTGGATCTCTCTCAGGCAAGAGCAACAAAAGGAAACATAAATAAATGGGACTACCTCAAACTAAAAAAAATATTGCACAACAAAGGAAACCATCGACAAAATGAAAAGGCAGCCTTATTGAATTGGAGAAGATATTTGTAAATGATATAACTGATAAGAGATTAATACCAAAATATAAAAGAATCCATACAACTCAGTATCAGAAAAAATCCAATTTAAAAATGGGCAGAGGACCTCAATAGACATTTCTCCAGAGAAGACAGACAGGTGGCTAACAGATTCTTGAAAAGATGCTCAACATCACTAATCAGAGAAATGAAAATCAAAACCACAAAGAAATATCACTTCCCATCACTGAGAATGGCTTTACCAAAAAGACAAGAAACAACAAGCATTGGTGAAGATGTAGAAAAAAGAGATTCCTCGTGCATTATTGGTGGGTATGCAAAATGGTTCAGCCACTGTGGAAAACATTTAAAAATTAAAAATAAAGCAATAATGCAACCCAGCAATTCCACTTCTGGGTATTTAACTGAAGAAAACAAAAATGCTAGATTTGAAAAGATAGATGTACCCCTATGTTTACTGAAGAATTATTTACAATAGCTAAGATCTGTAAGCAACCTAAATATTCACAGATAGATGAATAAATAAAGAAGATACGGTTTGTATAGACAATGGAGTACTACTCAGCCATAAAAATCAATAAAATTTTGTCATTTGTTACAACATGGATGTATCTAAAGGGCATTATGCTAAGTGAAACAAGTCAGAGAGAGAAAGACAAATTCCATACGATTTCACTTATATGTGGAATCTAAAATGACAAAACAAATGAACAACAACAAAAAATAGAAACAGACTCAAGGACCAAAGAACAATTTGGTGGTTGCTAGGGAAGAGGAGCTTGGGGGATGTGCAAAATAGAGGAAGGGGATTAAAAAGTCAAACTTTCAATTATAAAATAAATAAGACATGGGGATACAATATACAACATAGAAAATACAGTTAATAATAAACAACAACTTTGTATGGTGACAGATGGTGGCTTGATTTGTCATGGTGATCACTTCATAATGTATATAAATGTTGAATCACTATGCTGTACACTTGAAACTAATATAATATTGTAGGTCAGCTACGCTTCAAATAAAAAAATTATTATCTTTACATCCTGCTTAGTATAAAGGGTTAACTGTGATGATTTACTACAAGATTATGGGAACAAAAGAGTCATCTTACTGGTTGAGAGCTGAAGAATATGCCAGAGATGAGGAAAGAGTAGTTTCAAGTAAACATAGAGTTGCTAAATATAAACTTCAAGAAATGCTGATTAGATCTCAGCCAGAGGGGAAAAAAGAAAAACACAGATTAACCTAGACCAGTAGTTTTCAATTAGGGGTGATTTGTATCCCAGAAGACATTGGGCAGTTGGGTGATATTTTTGGTTGTCACAACTGGGGAAGTGAAGTATGTGCTACTGGCATCTTGTGGGGAGAGGAAAGGGATGCTGCTAAACATCCTATAATGCACAGGACAACTGCTCCCAACAAAGAATTATTCAACCTAGAGTCCAGCAGTAGTGCCAAGATTGAGAAATCCGAGTCTAGAGCAGAACATTTTGAAACCAGCTGGCTGATATTTAATCCATGTGATTAAAGGGGAAGCCACATGGGAATATACCTTGCAGAGTATAAGCATACTCTGGGCCACAGACTAACTTTGCCTCTGCTGTTCTAATTTTCTTTGACATCCTAAGTCTACTCATTAGGCATAGTGTTCTTTGTGATGTCTGTGTTCATCTTTGGGTCAAAATCTTACTCAAGAAAGTTTCTAAAATCCTGAGTCCCAACACAAAATGACTTACCATTTCACAAGCATTTTCTCCTAAAAGTGAAAATATTTTCATAGGCAGTAAAACATGACAGGTCACAAAGAATGAATCTTTAGTATAGGATCTAGGCATAAGTAGACTTACAATGGAAAGTTTTCATTGTGGGGGTACTTTGGGGAAGGTTTAGAATGCCTGCATTCCCCATATGAATGACCCTTTTCTCCATATAAATATAAGAATAGCTCTGGGTGGGGTGCCCAGGTGGCTCAGTTGGTTAAGTGTCTGCCTTAGGCTTAGGTCATGATCTTGGGGTCCTGGGATCAAGCTGTGTGTTGGGCTCCCTACTTAACACTTAACGGGAGTCTGTTTCTCCCTCTCCCTCTCCACCCCACTTGTGCTTTCTCTCCCATGCTCTTTCTCAAATAAATAAATAAAATCATAAAAAAAAGAATAGCTGTGGGTAACTGTAAAAGTGACACAGCTACTAACAGAGGGGATACATATCAAGGGACCACATACATTCACAGACTACAGACAATCCAGGAAAAAGAGACTTCTAAATACTGGCAATATCACCATTTTGATGAAAAGAAGTGCTATGTCAGTTTTCTTGTAAATTATTTCAAAAATATTATTAGGGAATGCTATTTAATTTTCAAGATTTCTATAAAAATCCAAACAACAAATGGCTCCTTTAATTAGGCGAAGTGGACTGCTGTTCAAAACAAGTTATACTGAATCTCTGTGCTCTTATGCCTCGAGATGTTATTCTGTAATATATAATAAATAGCAAATAATAAACAAGCATATAACTATATAAACACATGCACAAAACGTATAAAATATAAAAATTAGAATCAATATGAAATTTGTACATAATTGAAAAGGAAAAAACTACAAAAAGGAAAAACCCACTGTCTGGGACTGTGGGTTTCAAAATACCTCCTGCTAAGCCCTGGATCTCCAAGTTATGCTGTGGGAGCCAAAAGGAGGTGGGAGACACAAGCTGGAGTGGCTTCACCTTTATTTGCATTTTGACTTTTCACATAAAAGTTCTTGCAGAATAGGATTCTGCAAGTTGGAAAAAACACTGAGAAATAACTGCTCTGAGGTGTTTCCAATGCAAATTAAAAAAAAATATATATATATATACCCTCAAAGATATTTTTAATTCCCTTTAATTTTTCGAATAAATATACCATGAAAAGTTCAGTGAGATGGAAGGCAAGTAAGCAGCACAGTGTTGCATGCAAAATCTTAGTTGGGCTTCTGGAGAAGCCTTTCACAGAATACTCATTTCTCCTTAAACTGTGTTATATTCCAGATGAGCTCAGATAACTTTGTTCAGTTATATGTCTATTCATCTGTCTTCACAAGACTTGTCTTCTGAAGGACCTGGTCATATTAGACTGTTAAAAAATTTTCTAGCATGAACACAATGCCCGGCACATTGCCAAATCCTCAGTTGAACTAAATTGCTCAATGTCATGAAATAATTCTCTATGCTCATACTTCTGCCTTCACATAAAATCTGCACAACATTAAATGCTGTAGCTTTTATCCCCCATCTTTGGAAGACTTATTTATCATCTGAGACCAAGCAGAACTTATTTCTAGAAAGGTAAAAATGTCCCCCCCCCCCCGCCGAAATTCCCAGAAAGAAATACACTACAAAAATCACAATTCAACTTTCCCTTTATATGATAACAAAAACAGAAACCACCATGCCTCACTCTGCAGAGCTTACCTTCTTCATACACAAAAAGTGGGGAAGCATTTATGCACGCAAACCAAATAATGGGCAATTGGGCTACTGTTAACTTAGAGGTCTCAGGTAGGTTAATGGGAAACAAAGCAACTTTATAATTTCAAGTGACAGCCATTAAAGTCTAGGTAATCTCAGGACTCTGCAGGCCAACTTTCAGATTTATATGGGCTCAAGGCCCTGGATTTACTAAGTTTCCTTACATGGGGCAAAGGACCACCACCAACAAAATAACAATAGTTTATAAAGATCTATGTAAACCATAACTAATGAGTTTCCCACAGTTCTGAAATATGACTACTTCATTTCTTTTCCTTTTAATGTTTGTGAGCATCACAAGCCTAGAGTCAACCAGAGTATCTTAGAAATGTACTTCTTTGAAAATAATGTTAATTCAAACTTATTATTAACTTATGTTGTAGGACTATAATTGTCTAAAGCAGTAACCTATAGCTCATATTAACAGCAACAAAGACAAACTTTATGCAAAAAAAAGATCATGGAGACTAGCAACAAGGACAAAAATAAATAATAAGAAGAGAAAGGATAGTCCCAATTTCTATTATAGATATACTGTAATTAGCATCCAGGAATTTGGGATTCCTGTAGCACGTTCTGAACATGTAAGCCTTACACTCAATTTGGTCATTGCTTTCCACCTCTTTTCTAGCCTTGGTCTGTGTTTTACTCATTCTTGGCTTCTTTCTTCACTGTCTCTTTTGTATGTTTTCCCTTCTATGTCTTGCCTGTCTTGCCCTTATTTCATATTGTTGCTTCCTCAAATCCCATTGGGTAGTCAAAACACACCACAAACACATGCAGATACACAGAGACACACACACAGGCACACAGACCAGACACACAGACAAACATTTCAAAGAGTTTCTATCATCCTCAAGATCATTCATTCAGTCTCTGTGCAAATTTAAGTATTTCTTTTTTTTCCTAAGATTTTACTTATTTATTCATGAGACAGAGAGAGAGAGAGAGAGAGAGACAGAGACACAGGCAAAGGGAGAAGCAGGCCCCATGCAGGGAGCCTGATGTGGGACTCGATCCTGGGACTCCAGGATCATGCCCTGGGCTGAAGGCAGGCGCCAAACCACTGAGCCACCCAGGAATCCCCAATTTAAGTATTTCTTCTCAGCATTAAGAAGCTGATTTCATTGGGAAAGTTGGACAGGGATTTTTGAAAAGCAAAAGCAATACAAAAAAAAATTTAAATTAGGTAATGAGGATATGTATGAAAACATACACTTTTCTCCTTATAAGAATAATACATATTTTTTGAAAATTTAGAAAATATGAGAAATATAAAGAAGGAAATGAAAACCACCTGTAATCCTGCCACAATAGACCTAGTCAATTCTCACCCTTCCCTTCTAACCTTTTCCTTATATGTTCATATACATGTATAAACACACAAATTAAAAATAGCAAGATTGGAAACTTCGTGTGTGTGTGTATACACACACACATTTAATTATGCCTTTAAATGTATAGTTAAAATTCTATAGACTAAACAATTTTTAAACATTCTAGAATAATTTTGCTTTTAATAAATGAGACTTTTTTTAAAGAAGAAAGGCAAAATAAAACCTGCTTCCTAAGGAATTTGCTACATGTCCTCACAGTAAAGCTTTATCACTGTGATTAGTTAGAAAGGTATAGCGTGGATCTAGAATGGTGTTGCTAATGAGATTAAATCTATGAGTTCAATACCTGAATGAATGAGTTTAGCACCACACATACAAAAGCTCTATTCCATGGCCCCAGAACACGCCCCCCGCCCCCAACCTTGAAGAGTGGCTTCATACTTAAGCACCATTGCTCAAGAAATGGATGTCCAGAGAGTATGTCTGGTGAAATCCAGCATTTCATAAGCCTACCTGGGTACCAGAGCCCTTCACTTAGAGTAAGTACTTTTCACATTCTAAAGAATTAGTATTCCACAGGATGCACTTTAGGAAATTCTGGCCACAGCATTTAAACTTTTCAGTGTAATATCAGATGAAGAATTTTGTGATCTGGCTCCATGTAATTTTAGAAACATAGTGAGAAAAACCCTGGGCCCTGGAATCAGCTAAAGTTGAGTTTGGATCCTTAACCTTTGTACACTTTACTTTTCTCATCTATAAAAGAGATTAAAAACAACACTTTCCACATAGTTGTGTGGAGTAGAAATAATGTGAAAAAAGATTTATCATATTATTTCCTCAATAAATGGCAGATGTTTTCATTGTTATTATTGTTGCTCCTTTCACCACATTTACTCTGTTCCATCATATAATCCCTTTTCCGAAGCCCAGTAATTCCCAACAGGCATCTTGCCAACCATATGCAAGGTATACCACCAAGTTTTGACAAACGTGCAAATTTTGTTGTTGCTATAATTGAATCTGAATTGTGTTTTACCGTTGCCTGTCAATGGAATGCTCAGCTACAAGGACATGGAGAATCCAGTAAGAAGTCAAGGTATATTCATTCTAAAGTAAGATTTACAGGGCAGCCCCAGTGGCTCAGCGGTTTAGCACCACCTTCAGCCTGGGGTATGATGCTGAAGACCCCAGATCGAGTTCCACATCAGGCTCCTTGCATGGAGCCTGCTTCTCCCTCTGCCTGTGTCTCTGCCTCTCTCTCTCTCTCTCTCTCTCTCTCTCTCTGTGTGTGTGTGTGTCTCTCATGAATAAATAAATAAAATCTTAAAAAAAAATAAAGTAAGATTTACAGAAATGTGACAATTCTGCCTTGTGAGCACAGATGAGCAGAGAGTAAACTACTCAAACACAATCACGTTGCTAAAGAGTGACCACTTGAGTACTGTGAGAACTATGCGTACTGCTGTGATATATTCTTGCAATGTAGTGCCAATTTGGGTGATGATTACTGCTGATTCGTTTAGTGCTACCCTAAGTCTTTTCATCCCTTACAGAGTGCTACCCACAATTCCAGTGTGCCAGAGAGAAAATTGCTTCAAATCCTAGTCATATCAAACCACACATGGTCCCTTGATATACCAAACTCTTTTGTGCTTTCTTGACTTGGCACAAAAAAAAACAAAAAACAAAATAAAATTCTTTTCCTTGTCAGTCTGACAATATATTTACTTTCAGCACACTCTTTGAATGTTTATTTACTGTCTAAAATTCAGGGTTGGGGTAAATTATCAATAGTATACTAGAAAATAGAAGACAAAAATGAGAAGATATTAACACTAAAGGAATTTCAGAAATGATAGAAAACTTGGTGAATACAAAAAAAGAGATTTAAAAAATATGAATATTTAGACCCAAAGCATGATTGTCTGTGACAGAATTTACACATATTATTGGTCCTGAAGAGGGAAATAACAATATTCCCCAGGCATTGCTGTTGGGGGATGTTTAATGATATTGTATACAAGGAATGTCATAGAACTGGAGCTCATATCCCACGGCTCCTCCCTTTCATGGCTGGGGAATATAACTCTGGCTTCAAGAACTTCAAGAACATGAACCTAATTATTCTGAATTAATAATTCTAAGGTGAAACTTGGGAATCTACATTTTATTTTTTAAAGATTTTATTTATTTATTCATGAGAGACACAGAAAGAGAGACAGAGGCTCCTTGTGAGGAGCCTGATGCAGTACTTGATCCCAGGACCCTGGGATCACACCCTGAGCCAAAGGCAGACGCTTAACTACTGAGCCACCCAGACATCCCAGGAATCTACATTTTATATAAGGTTACTAATTAATTCTGATGCACATAATCCACAAACCACATTTTGAGAAACAAATCCAAAAGTCATTTCCCAGTCAATTAAAAAGAAATTCCAAAAAGATATAACTGAATCACAAAATACAATTTTAAAACTTGGAGGATAATACCATGCATACATACACAATCCTATGTTTCTAATATTGGGAGCTAGAACCATGATTCCTAAATACTGAAAACCACTCTAGCATTCTTTCTCTACAAACAGCAATAAAATCCACTGTTGTAGACTGAAGGGTTTCCCCATCCCCCTCAAGTTGTTATGTTGAGGACCCAACTCTGATGTGACTATATTGGAGAGATAGCTTTTGAGGAGGTAACTGAGGTAAAATAAGGTCATAAGGGTGGGCCCTCACCCAATAAGATGGACATCCTTATAAGAAGAGGAAGATACTGCCCATGCAGAGGAAAGACCAAGTGAGCATACAGTGAAAAGGGGGCCATCTGCAAGCCAAGAGGAGAGTCTCCAGAAACTAACCTTGGTAGCACCTTGATCTTGGAATTCTCTGAAGTGTGAAAAAATAATTTTCTGTTGTTTAAGCCACCCACCCTGTCTATAGTATTCTGTTATGGTAGCCTGAGTTTACTTAATACATCTATCATTCTAAAAAAAAAAAAAAAAAAGAATATATCTCTGGCCTAAATATTTTGTTTATTAAGTGGAATTTACTGATGTGGACATAACCATTTGTTTCTGAAAGAAAATTTCTGAGAAAAAAAATGTTTTCATAAGTCTTTACCCATAGAGAATTTCTTTTTTAAAAAATAATGTTTGGGTTTGGGTATGGTACTTACATACTTTAAAAACTCTTGATAAAAACGTGTAATTAAAAAAAGTTGAACAGACTGAAAAATACACAACTTTTCTCAGATTCATTAAAGAAATGAGGTCACAGGGCAAACAAACTACTTGCTCTGATATTGGAGAGACAAAGAAGTGGATACCAAGAATCACAACTTACTTGAGGAGAAACCCACAAGCAGAAACCACTTGTAAAAATCAGTGCTGTGGCAGGAAAATCTGAATTGTGCTTGATAAACTGCTCAAGGTCAGTGAGGATAAGTCTGAGAGTTAAAAACTCCATAGGGGGGTCCAGTCATAGGGCAGCCTCTGAGACACTTTTGTGACTTTTACCTCTAGGACCTCTACTAGGTTCCTAGTAGAAGCAGTATTGCTTTGAAGCAGTATTGATTGAGAATCTCTTTAAATTAATGTCAGACACCAATCCACAGATCCAAAAAGCTCCAAGTACAGGAAGAGAGATAAATGCAAAAAAAGAAGGAACAAGCAAAGACATGTGAGCCTATCATATTCAAATTGCAGAAAATCAAAGATAAAAAAGTCTTGAAAAAAGCCAGAGGGGGGAAAAAGACACCTTACCTATAGAGAAGCAAAGATAAGAACTGCATCCAGCTTCTCCTCAGAAATCATGCACATAAATGGAGAGAAATGAAATAAAGTGTTGAGGAAAAAACCCCCCATCAACCAATAATTCTTTATCCTATGAAATTATCCTTCCAAAGTGAAGAATAAATAAAGCTTTCTCAGACAAAATTGCGGGACTTGGTTGCCAGTAGGCCTGTCTTGCAAGAAACGCTAAAAGAAATTCTTGGGACACCTGGGTAGCTCAGTGGTTGGGTGTCTGCCTTCTGCCCAGTGCATGATCCTGGAGTCCCAGGATTGAATATCGCATCGGGCTCCCTCTGTGGAGCCTGTTTCTCCCTCTGCTTGTGTCTCTGCCTCTCTCTCTGTGTCTCTCACGAATAAATAAATAAAATCTTAAAAAAAAAATAAAAAGAAATTCTTAAGAGGAATACAGATCAGAAACTTGGACCTATATATTTTTTTTAAAAGTAAGCTTTAGAGACAGAAGAAATGAAGATGAAACAAAGACTTTTCTTATTCTTAATCTAACAGCTAAAGGTTTGTTCAAAATAATAATAGCAACAATGTATTTGATGGTTATAGCTTCTGTATAAGTGAAATGAATGGCAACAATGTTAGAAATATTTTGCTATTATAAGGTACTTGTACTGCCCTTGGAGCTATGCAGCATTATTTGAAAGTACACTGATTAGTTGTAAGTACATACTGTAAATTTTAGGGTAATTACTTAAAAAATAAAAAATAATAAGTATAATTGATCTACTAAGGAGAGGAAATCATTTCAAATGCTCAATTAAAACCCTGAAAGGTAGAAAGAAAGGAAGACTAAAACAGGGACAAAGAACAAGGACAATGAATAGAAAACAGTGACAAATGTGGTAAATGTGACTTCAACTAGGGGCTTTATTCATAATTGCTAAAACGTGGAAGCAACCAAGATTTCTTCAGTAGGTGAGTGGATAAATAAACTGTGGTACAAGCAGATGATGAAATATTATTCAGCTCCAAGAAGAAATAAGGTATATCACACCAGGAAAAGACATGGAAGAACTTTAAATGCATATTATTAAGTGAACGAAGCCAATCTGGAAAGGCTACCTATTATATCATTTCAACTCTATGACATTCTGGAAAAGACAGCACTAAGGAAAGAATAAAAAGATCACTGGTTGCCAAAGAGTAGGGGAAAGACAGGGTCGCATAGATGAGTACAGAGGATTTCCAGGACAGTGAAAATATTCTGTATTTTAGGGAATGCCACTGAAGTTTTTTTAGCAAACTCAGGTTTGATACAGAAAAGAATTGGACTTAGAGACAGTGATATGCCAGGGCCTATTCCAAGCTTATCATATTTGACTGTTAAATATTCAGGAATTTTGTGTGTTGGTTATTAAAACACTATAGCTTGAAACCACCTGAAGTGTGAGTATTTATACCAAAGAAGTTGGCAAAGACTACAAATCAGGTTTGGGGTTTTTTCCCCCTTTTCAAAAAGTAATCTACCAGCCCACCACTGATTAGAGACAAAATTTGAGAGCTATAAAAAGGAAAATAATGGGAGTGGCTACATTTTCTGCATAATTATTTACTTCGAGGTATATCAATATAAGCTAGGTATATATGTGAAATACCTTTAATCCTCACCCTAGGGGCAATTAGTTAGCATTTGAAGTAATCTAATCAGGAAGACACACTAGAGCAATCGTTCTAACTTGTACGTTAGGTATTATTATAGAAATCTGCATCAGAGGTTTATTAGCATAAAAAATGTTAGAAATAATTTTTGTTGATACCACTGTGCTGAAACGAGTGGTGTTCAGGACATGCAGGTGTTAGAACCGCTTATGAAAATCCAGCAAGCTCTCCAGACCATATTCTTTTTTTTTATTTTTTTTATTTTTTTATTTTTATTTCCAGACCATATTCTTGACTCCATCTTGGAATGAATCTTCCATGCACGGTATTTGTTAGAATGTTTGAGGATAGAAAGTATAGATGTCGTCATCTTATAATAACAAGTTTTAAAAACTGTTTTTGTGCCTTCTTGATAATAAATGGATATATATGTGGAATTGGACTAAGATCTGCTTTTATTGTACTATATACCTGGTGGTGATGTATGGGGGAAGACATCTTTTTTGAGACACTAGTAATTTTTACCAAAAGAATCCGACAAGTTTTTGAGCAGCCATTTTGACTGAGGTCACTTTATGATGGAGGTGAATGAATAAGAGTTGACAGAGAATTCAGAGCTTCAGTCCCTTACTCATGGGTTGATGCCAAATCCCCCCAAAAGATTTTTGTTTCATGATGCCTTGTGTCTATTGACCTTACATATCATTTTAGGATTAATCTTTTAATCATTATATTCTTCTACTTTAAAACTTTCCATGATGTTCTAGTCATTAAAAAACTATATCTCTTAATCAAGTATTCAAAATTATTCATAATCTGATTTCAATCTAAATTCCCAGCAAATGCCTCACTTCTTCCTTCATTCTAGTCAGACTGCTTTAGACAGTCTTTAAAACAAACTATGTGCTTTCCTTTGCTCTTTAATAATGCTTTACCTTGGAGATTCTCCAAGTGTTGTCCCAAGACCAGCAGTATCAGCATTGCCTGGGAGTTTGTTAGAAATGCAGGTTCTTGGGCCCCATCCTAGACCTGCTGAATCCTAAACCCAGAGGGTAGTTCCAGTAAACTGCATTTTTAAAAATTAAAAAAAAAGATTTTATTTATTTATTCATGAGAGATACAGAGAGAGAGAGGCAGAGACACACACACAGAGGGAGAAGCAGGCTCCCTGTGGGGAGCTTGATGTGGAACTTGATCCTGAACCCCAGGAACATGACCTGAGCTAAAGGCAGTCGCTCAACCACTGAGCCACCCAGGTGTCCCAGTAAACTGCATTTTAACAAGCCCTCTGGGTGATGCTGATGCATATCTTGAGAATCATTGACCTGATGTCTTCTGCATATTCTTTCACTGAACACAGGTTGAGGCCATTAACATCTACTTTAAGACTCAGATCACACCTAGCTTCTCTGTGAAGTCTCTATCATCTGAAAACCTGAAATAGTCATTGTTTTATACTATATATTACTGTTCTGATTAATTTTTTAAGACCTATATCTCATGCTTAGCTAGACTGTAAGTAACACAACCATGTCAAGACCATGAAGTTCATGGTTTCAGTGTAAGCCATGAGATGAAATCCCTAACTCAGGGGTGCCTGGGTGGCTCAGTCAGTTAAGTGTTTGCCTTCAGTTTAGGTCATGACTTTGGGGTCCTGGGATTGAGCCCCATGTCGGGGCCCCACAGAGCAGGGAGCCTGCTTCTCCCTCTCCCACTGCCATTTCCCCTGCCTATGCTGTCTGGCTCTCTCTCTCTTTCTCCCTCTTTGGCTGTCTCTGTGTTAAATAAATAAATAAAATCTTTAAATAAAAAAAAGAAAAGAAAAGGAAAGAAAAGAAAAGAAAAGGAAAGGAAAGAAAAGGAAAGAAAAGAAAAGGAAAGAAAAGAAAAGGAAAGAAAAGAAACCAATCCCCAGGTCAGGAGGCAGGAAAACCAGGATCAAAAAAGCAAGAGGTGAGAAAACAAACATAAAAAAGAGTTCAGGACTTGGAGAATGCTGGAGTTTCCCAGCTTTGTCTTCCATTAAAGAATGCTGAGGTGGCTTAAAGTACAGTAAAAAAAAATAATAATAAAATAAAATAAAATAAAAATAAATAAATACATACATACATACATACAAACCAAAACCCCAGGCTAAATTGCTGGGTCAGAACCTGACAGGATTCCAGGGATACAATATCTGTCCCTCTATCCCAAAGAAAGTCTGCTTTACATTTCCACTGACCTAGATTAAAACTATCCACTCAACAAGACAGCTTTTTTCCCAAAAAATAAAATTATTTTTTCTTATAAAAATGATATGCAATCATTGTGAAAATTCAAACAATACAGAGAATCACATATCACTTCAAATTCCATCCATGACAGATATCTATTGTTTGCATTTTAGTGGTCATCTTTCCAGATGATCTCAACAATATGCCCTGACATTAACAATTCTAGAGTGAGATTACCACTGTAAACATATGTGAAACAACATTCATCTCGTTGTCCATCTCCACTGAGACTCTTGGGTGACCAGGTAAATTGTTAATAAGCAGTCATATTTTGAAGGGAATCTTTTTTCACTGAGCAGTGGATCTCAAAAGTAAGCTTAAAATATTTAGGTATAAATATTTAAACAGAGAGTGCAGTATTCCAGCCTTTGTTGTTCCATTTGAAGAGCACAAGCAGAGTATATAGCATAATTCTTAAGGGCTCTAGGATTTTTTTTTAAATTTTTTTTTATTTATGATAGTCACATAGAGAGAGAGAGAGAGGCACAGAGACATAGGCAGAGGGAGAAGCAGGCTCCATGCACCGGGAGCCCGACCTGGGATTTGATTCCGGGTCTCCAGGATCGCGCCCTGGGCCAAAGGCAGGCGCCAAACCACTGCACCACCCAGGGATCCCCGGGCTCTAGGATTTTTGAAATGGGAAATGAGCATTAGTTTCAACTTCAAGTCACCAGCTACATTAGCCCCTACCAGGAGAATCAGCTTGTGAAGCCAGGAATTGACTTCTCCTCTCCAGCTATGAAAGTCCTAGCTGGCATCTTCTCTCAATAGAAGGCTATTTTGTTGTCTATGTTGAAAATCTGTTGTTTAGGGTAGCCACCTTCATTAATTATCTTAGCTAGATCTTTGCATAACTTGCTGCATCTTCTACATCAGCACTTGCTGCTTCACTTTCTACTTTTATATTATGGAGATGGCCCCTTTCCTTCAATCTCACAAACCAACCTCTTCTAGCTTGAAACTTTCCTTCTACAGCTACTTTCCCTAAGTCTCTTTTAAGATATTTTTTATTTATTTGACAGAGAGAGAGTGAGACTGAGCAAGCAAAAGCAGGGGAAGTGGCAGGCAGAGGGAAAGGGAGAAGCTCAGTGGGGGAGCCTACCCAGGACCCTGGGATCATGACCTGACCCCAAGGCAGATGCTTAACCAACTGAGCTATCGAGGTGCTCCCCATCTCGATCTTTAGAGAATTGAAGAGAGTTAGAGCTCTGCTCTGGATCAGGCTTTATTTTAAGGGAATGTTGTGGCTGATTTGATCTATTATCCAGACTACTAGAACTTTCTCCATACAGCAATAAATCTGCTTCACTTCCTGATCATTTGTGTATTCACTGAAATAGCACTTTTAATTTCCTTCAAGAACTTTGTCTTTGCATTCACAACTTGGCATTCATAACTGTTTGTCACAAGAGGCCTATCTTTTGGCCCATCTCTGCCTTCAACATTCCTTCTTCACTAGGCTTAATCATTTCTAGCATTTGATTTAAAGTGAGACTTTCAACTCTTCTTTTCACTTAAACACTTAAAGGACATTGTAGGGCTATTAACTGGCCTGGTTTCAACCTTGCTGTATTTGAAGGAATAGGGAGGCCAGAGTAGAGGGAGAGAGACCTGGAATGGTTGATGGGTGGAACAGTCAGAAGACACACAACAGTTATCAATTAAATTCAGCATCTTATGTGAGCACAGGTCATAGTACCCCGAAACAATTACAGTAGTAACATCAAAGACCACTGACCACAGATCACCATAACAAAGAATAATGAAAAGTTTGAAATATAGCAAGAATTACTGAAATGTGACACAGAGACACAAAGTGAGCATAGGCTGTTGGGAAAATGGTGCCAATAGAATTACTTAACACAGGATTGCTACAAACCTTCAATTTGTCAAAAATGCAAACATGTATGAAGTACAATAAATTGAAGCACGATAAAACAAGGTATGCCTGTAATATACTACTTGAGTGAATGGGATGTATCGGGTGCTGACACAAAAACACATTATCACTCATCTTCACGGCAATTCTACAGGGTAAGCATTATCTCATTTTTAAGATGAGAGAAGTGGGTTTTTTTCGATAAATGATATGCTTAAGGCCACCACCCAACTAGTGAAGAGAGAAAGAACTCTTATCATTAAAAATCTCACTATGTTCTAGTTGTTTTATATACTTCTTTTTCTATGTAATCCTCATAGTAACCCTGGGAGGTAGTTGTGATCTCTAATGTAGTTGGGAAAACTGGCTTACAGCACTTCCTACATCCTCCCTCTTTTTTAGGAACAGGAAGCCCAAGTGAATAATAGATGCATGAGTAGTAGTGCCCCTCAGTAAACTATGGGTTTCCCTATGGGTACAAAATAGCCGCTTAATTGTCTCAACAAACTTCTTACCTCCTTTAAGAAAAATCTAAATGAACAGGTCTAAGAAACAAAAGGAAAAAATGCAAATGATCACTTTGAGTCATTTTCAGATGTCCATCAGCTCTTGTAAAGAATTATAACCATGTCATATTGATGGTGGAGGGTGTACACAGTACATATATTACCTCAGTACATAGTTTTCTCTCAAATTTAATCCTAAAATAATTACACATTATTTACAAATTTCAAGATGTTATCTCACTCTATCATGGTCTCCATAATAAATAAAGACTAATGTTTAGGAGAAGATGAATAAGACAAATAATTTCAAGGCCAAATATGTGTCACTTGTAGATTAAATTTGCAAATCTATTCATTTAGTATGCTCAATTGGGAAGACGGGAGATACAGAGTTAGTCCCCTAAGTGACCTTTTCCTGAGAAATAATTAATTGGCATGTGCTGTGCTTTGTTAAAGAAAGCAAACACCCTTCATGAATATGAATTTAATGCCTTTTGAAGCAAATAGAGCTAGATTTTTTTAAAACCACCTCTCCCTTCTTTTTAGACTCTGTATATTTTGAGCAACCTTAACAAAATTCTACATAGTCTAAATAGATTTTCATAAGCAAAAAGCTTCTGGAAGTGATCTTCTATTCACGGGTTTTCATGAACAATTATTGGACATGTGACCACTGTGTATAACTCACGTATAACTCAGCATGTGTCAGAAATGAGCAATGTCTAAAAACACTGGATTTACTACCTCCATTCATAGAAGCCAGACAGAGCTACAGACAAAACTAGATGTTCTGTTTCTACAGCAGAAGGAAACATAGAGTGTTATGATGTTGATATTTAATGCAGAATGCAAATAAGGGGGAGGGGATATCCCACTAGCCTGTCCTTCCCTTCCTTTCTTCCTGAGGAGCAAAATGCAAAACCTGCAAGACAGGACATGTTTGGAAGTATATGAAGACAAGCTCCACAAACAACCACGAAACCTCTACTCTTAGTTTCTGTGTGTGTGTGTGTGTTAGGTTACCTAGAACTATGATGTGCAAGAAGTTTTAAAGCTAGGAAGTTATAAAGACAATTTTAAAGTGTCCATAAAAAAAAGCCTTAACAAAGAGAAAGAAAGGGAGGGAGGGAGAGAATGAAGAGGGGGAGATGGCAAGGGGAGACAGGAGAGAGGGAGAGAGAAAAAGAGAGAACAAGAAAATTAATCTTCACAGAGTTTATTATGTAAGGCAAAATGCTTGGTAGTTATTATTTGCGCAAACTCTTCAAGACAAATGAGTTTATCTTCTAATCAAGAAGAAAGAGAGACAGAGAGATGAAGAGATGGAGAGAGGAAGAGAGAATGGCTCTGTCCATTTTAAAGTTAATCAGTACCTGTGGTGATGCATTTCTCCAAAATAATAAAATGGATTAAGCAGGAGCTAAAGGAGAAAAGAGGGCAGCCATTTTATCCCCCCACCCCATGCACCCCCATTCAGATGAAATATACATAACATAAGGAAGGGCCGCTGGCAAGTAGCCACAGGAAGAGCACCTGGAAGATTAAAGCTGTGGCCATAACATTAACAAAGTACAGACCACACTGAATTAATGAGCACTGGAGATAGACATTCAGTGGAGTCTTAATTTATTTTCCTTTTCTAGCTCATCCTTTAAGAAAATGACAGTGTCTTCTTATCGATTTTACACTCAGAGATCAATCAGAATTGCCCTGACTCAGACAAAATTTACAGCAGTCTCTGACACCGCCCCGAGCATGTGGGCCCAAACAGACATTACAAGGAAGCAATAGATCATGTTTGTATGTAGAGCTTGACATGCTTAAAAATAAGCTAATCTGTAGTGGAATTTCCTTCTTTTTGACAAGTTGCTCTGCCCAGCTCTTCGGCCCCTTGTTATGAATTTCTCTCCCGGCTCCACTATTAATTATAACATGCGAAAAGGATTCATGCATTTAGGCCCTGAGGGAGGTCATCTGATCTGCAGTTTTAGATAAAATATAAACTAACAGATCACTCCTACTTAAACAATGTGAAATGTCACTCTGAGGCACTCCATAAAAAAAAAAAAGCTAGAGGTGTTCCGTCAAGAACTATGATCAATTCTGACAACCCAACAATATCAGGGCTAAATGATGGGCCTCTACATTCCTAAACAGCCCCCAGTGGAAATTGCTGTATCCGGAAGCTCTTTTGTGCAAGTAACTAGCTGTATTAAATGCAATAATTACAGAAAAGACACTGACTGTGGCACTCAGGCAGTTGTTGGCTAAGCTGACTTGTTTCCACACCACCATTTATCTTGTAACTGGGGCCGCACGCTGACTTGACACACTGGAGGGCAAGTCTAGGGAGCTTCCCCTTTCAAGCCCACGAGAGGCTCCTGCTCACAATGTGTCAATGGAGAGAATTATTCTGGGAGGTATTTTCTCAACAGGGACAGAGGGAAAACATGAAAACAGTTGCTTTGGGGGAAATGCATTTTGTGTGTGGATCAGACTGCAATGGGGCTGTATCTGCCAACAGCTCAGCGACAGGGAAAGCCCTTGCTGGGTGGATGGAAGACCTGCTTCTGTGCGAGGCACACGTGTCTAAACCCCCACAGAGGCAGGCACTGAGCAAACCTCAGGGGAACAAGTCCAGTGATAGATTTCTCTTACAACCAGTTGACATATGTTAAGACAAGGTTGCTCTATGTTGGTGTCTGGAAGGAAATGAAGCCACTGAGGTGTTGGAATATCCACCTTAGCAAAGAAAGTCATTTGGGGCAGTTTGGAAGACCTCTATGAAATCACTGATGGGGGTATTTGGCCATATTACAGAAGAATGAAAACTAACTTTAAAATGCACATGGAGACTCACATTGTTATTCTCTCCTATAGGGAGCAATGTCGCAATTCTGAGAATGCCATTCTTAAGTTATCTTCTAAAAAAAAAAGATGTACCCACTGAAACACATCAATCTTAGAAATATTTAAGTTGGTAAGAAGGTAAGCCTACAAAAGACTTCTCAACTTCCTATGAAAAAAAAAACACCATTGCGATACAACTCCAGATATTTCGAGGAAAGAGTTTCTGTTTTGTTTTGCTATGAAACATCCACACTTGGACTCTGAAATTTTATTTTGCCAGGCAATAATAAATTTCCAATAGCAGCAAATGTAATTTAAAACTACTTACTGAAAAACTCCTCGATGCCAGGCTCTGATAGACAGTGAGGATACACATGAAGAGTTATAGCTACTTTCCTAGGCTGAATGTACTGGGAAAAAGGGACAGGTCAACAATTGTCTTAATTCATCGTGGTGAGTGTTCCATAAAAGTGTGCTGTGCTATAGGAACACAGTTGAGAGGGATCAAAACTGCCTGGAGAAGAAAAGAGGCTTTCATGAAAAAGAACCAAGAGAAAACACCATTTCATTTGGACCTTGAAGGATGAGCAAGAATTTTCCAAGGTGACCTGGGAGAATGGAGAGGAGAGGTGTCCTTGTCGGTGGGAACAACGTGATAAGACAGGTATGGAGGTGTGAGAATGTGTGCCAAGGTCCTGCAATGGTAAAGATTTCAGGAGACCAACAGAACAAGGGATAGTAGGGCACCAGCACAGGTACACGCACACTCGTGAACTTGTCTAGAGTAGCTTAGGATGACTGTTTCTCAGAATGGGAAAGTGTCCACACTAGATGGGTCCATTAGACAAATCATTGCAGAGGCAATGAGGACACAGCTGTGACAGTTCAGGCAAGGGATGACCCAGCCCTCATCTCCAGGAGGGCTGCTACATTTATATGTCCCCCCAAAGTTTTTTCTCTATCTAAGCACATTAGTTTCTCCTGTTCAGAATTTTATAAATGCCCTTTTTCCCTGCGAATAATTCTGTTGTGCTTGTTCTAGATAAAGAGAACAGATCCATGATCCCTGGGAGCAGTGAGGCAGTACAGTGGTTGAGAGCCGAGATTCTGGAACCATAATGATTCAGTGTTTGGCTCTGCTTCCTATTCATGATTTGATTTTGGATAAGTTACTTACTTTGCTGGGCCAGTGTGTCACCCAACATGAAATGGCCATAATATTAGCACTTACCCTTTAGGCTTGTTGTGAGGATTAAACTGGTTAATGAATTAAATGCTTAGAAGAGTGTCAGATTGCCAGATCTCTTTCATCAAATCTGAAAAAGGAATTCAAAACTAGCATAATGGAAAAATGATCTAGACCTAAATATTATAATACAGTCAAATATGTTGACCAGTGATTTCAGGGAGGCCCCTCAAACTGTTCTAAATGACTTTCTTTTCTAAGATGAATATTCTATTACCTAGCTGGTATCCTTCCAGGTTTATCTAAATATCTTGATATGTATATTGCTCCATATGACGATTCAGATCCATTTTGATACATATCAGAGGCATTATAAAATATCATGGTCTAAAAAGTGAGGTTGCTGAGTCATGGCAGGTGAAACCCAAAGAAAATGAGTGGGGTCATTAAAAACTGTCAGGGCACACACAATGTTATTATTTGCCTCCTCACATCTGAGTCAGAGAGAACCCAGCAAAGATGCTGCTACAGAGGACTAGAGAGTCTCCAGAAAGGACATATTCTGGAAGATAAGACACTGACAGAGTCAAAGTGGGTCACTTCTGGAAGGCAAGAAAGACACCTGGTTTCACCATATCAGTATGAGCATGTGAACATGGCACTTAAACATGGGACTTTGGGGATGCCTGGGTGGCTCAACAGTTTAGCATCTGCCTTTAGCCCAGGGCGTGATCCTGGAAACCCGGGATTGAGTCCCACATCTGGCTTCCTGCATGGAGCTTGCTTCTCCCTCTGCCTATGTCTCTGCCTCTCTCTCTCTCTCTTCTCTCTCTTTCTCTTTCTCTCTCTCTCTGTGTCTCTCATGAATAAATAAATAAAATCTTAAAAAAAATTTTTTTTAAACATGGGATGAGGTACCAAGAACCCTTTAGTAAAAATGCTGAAAGATTTCCCTATATGACAGTGTTAAGAAGTGGCCTTACCAACCTTTTGTCCTTCTAAGTTTTGTAACTTTTTCTTTTCTGGATTTAGAATTATGGCTTACCCAGTTGTGGGGGTTTTTTTGTTGACATTTTTCATCTGACTGGAAGTTCTGCAAAGTGAACCAAATCTTTGTCATCTCCACTCTCTGTACCCCGTCTAGGGCTGCATTCCAACTCTGCATGTAGACTCTATTATATGACCTACTCCTGTTCTCAGCCCCTTCTCTAGGCCAAAAAACAAAAACAAAAACAAACAAAAAAAGGAGGCAATAGCACTCACCTAGTGTTAACAAGGATCTGTGAAAGCAGAGCTAGAAGAGGAATTCCCATTTCTTGGATGGTAGTAGCAGAGTTATTCACTTCTCTTGTTCTCTAGAATATTACAAATTATTCTCCCTGGATGTGAGTGAACTTGGATTTGGTTCCCAGGTAAGAACTAAGATAATTTAAGAACTTCAAATGCTATCACATATATGTTACTGAGTAAAAGTGATTTATAAGCTCTCAAACTGGCAATAAGCAGATGTAAGTCACATGACATCCATGAGGAAAGTTAGGTTGAAATCAAGAGACTTACTTTCCAAATTCACTCTTATTTTGAAAACCCGGGGGTGCTCCGTGGTTTAGCACCACCTTCAGGACAGGGTGTGATCCTGGAGACCTGGGATCAGGTCTCACATCGGGCTCCCTGCATGGAGCCTGCTTCTCCCTCTGCCTGGGTCTCTCTGCCTCTCTCTCTCTCATGAATAAATAAATAAAATCTTAAAAAAAAAAAAAAAAGGAAAACCACCTGAACTAGTAGATTTCACACTTTGAAGTTTGATTTAAAAGTGAAACTAAGACATTGTAATTGTCAACACTTAACACATGGTACGGATTCAATAAGCACTTATTGAATGAGTGCTTCTGATTTCTAAAATAGCAATTAATTAAAAAAAATAGCAATTAATTCCAATATGGATTTCTAGTTATTTTACTTTTTATTAAAGTAAAAGGTCTCCAATAGTAAACTGGAACACATGTCAGATATATAACTAATTCAATGTCTACTATCATTTAGAATAAAATTCATGTTTATAAAATGAATGACACAACAATATGGGTATCATTTACCTTTAGATTTGTGAGGCACAGAGAACCAGGCTTCAAGTGTTCAGTTTCAAAAAATCAAATGTTAATTTGTGTTATCATTCCAAAGTGATGGCTAGATAACCAGCACTTCTGCTATGATGTAACTCTCAGGCATGTAACTCACCAGCCTTGGTTCAGTTTTTTCTTATATAGGAGAATATTTATACCCTCCTTGATATATATTTTACTGTAGTGGTTTTCTTGCCTTCATTCATTCATTTTTAATTGTGGTAAAAAAAAAAAACCTTACCATCTAACCATTTTTAAGTATACGGTTCAGTACCATTAGGTATATTCACATTGTTGCTACCATCACCACCATTCATCCATAAAACTCTTTTCATCCTGTAAAACTGAAATTTTCTACCCACTAAACAATGACTACCCATCTCCCCCTCTCCCCTGCTTCTGGCAACTACCATTCTACTTTCTGTCTTCATAATTTTGATGACTCCAAGTGCCTCATCTAAGTGGAGTCACACAGTATTGGGTTTTGTGTGTACGTGTGCCTGGCTTATTTTCACTTAACATAATGAGATTCTACTTCATACCCATTAGGATGGCTACTATCAAAAAACAGAAGGGGTACCTGGCTGAGTCAGTCAGAGTGTATGACTCGATCTAGGGATTTTGAGTTTGAGTCTCTCATGTTGGGTGTAGAGATTATTTTTTAAAAATCTTTAAAAAAAATACTTCTATTTTTGCCTGGGTGGCACAGTTGATTAAGTGTCTGTCTCCAGCTTAGGTCATGATCCCAGTGACCTGGGATGGAGCCCATGTGGGGTTCCCCACTCATGGGGAGCCTGTTTCTCCCTAGCCTCTGTGCCCCCCAACTTGTGCTCTTTCTCTCTCAAATAAATAAATAAAATATTTTAAAAAATACTTCTAAAAAAACAGAAAAGGGCCACCCAGGTGGCTCAGCAGTTTAGTGCCACCTTCAGTCCAGGACATGATTCTGGAGACCTGGGATTGAGTCCTACACTGGGCTCCCTGCAATGGAGCCTGCTCCCTCTGCCTGTGTCTCTACCTCTCTCCCTGTGCATGTCTCTCATAAATAAATACATAAATCTTAAAAAATAAAAAATAAATAAAAATAAAAAATAAAAAACCCCAGAAAACAACAAGTGTTGACAAGGATGCAGAGAAACTGGAACGCTTGTGCCCTGTGGGTGGAATGTGAAATGGTGCAGCTGCTATGGAAAACAGTATGGTGGTTCCTCAAAAAATTAAAGACAGAATTATCATATAATACAAGTTCATTTGTGGGCATATACTCTAAAGAACTGAAAGCTGGGACTCAAACAGATATTTATATATCTGTGCTCATAGCAGCTTTATTTACAGTAGCTAAAATATGGAAGCAATCCCAGTGTCTACCAATGGATGGATGACTGGACAAGGACAATATGATATATGAGCAAATTGGAATATTATTCAGCCTTTAAAAAGAATGAAATTCTGGCACATGCTATGACATGGACACACCTTGAGGATGAGAATTGATTTCTGCAGATTGCTACCACAGCCACCTCACCCCTACTTTAGGTTACTGTGGATACCAAATGAACTGTATGCTCCTGAGCTAGTAATATTGGACAAGGAAGGCAAAGGAAGGCAAGTACTCATTTTATCTCTCACCTTTTCACTTGTGTAAAAGGAATACACAGATGTTTTCATTTTCCCAGCCAAATGGTAAAGAAGTCACTTCTTTTTCCTCATCTAGCATGTGAAATATTAAGGAGTATTCCTTTGTTCGAATCAATTAACAATGTGTTAATGAAAACCACGTGGTTCTTGGTGAATACTCTGAAATAATGAATGCTTGATAGTTTCTTCTTCATTCTAACTTTATGGCTTTTTGGTTTTATCTTATATATTTATATACTCTATAAATGCAAGTTTAATTTTTTAATGTCTGAGTTCAATGTTATGAAGTTGCATAGGATAAAGAACCATGAAACAGTGAAACGGGCAGACTAAAGTAAACCAGTCACAAAATTCAATAATGTTTTACTGTGTACCATGTAAGCACACCCAGTTTAATTTAACTCACTGCTACTGCATATAAATTGTAAGGATCTGGTCCAGAAGGTGATGAGATGAAGTTATAGTCATTAATTTATTCTTTTTAAAAATTCAACCATCAATATATATTGTTAACTACATGTATTCTCAATTTGAGTCAGTTACTGGAGCCTGTTTTTATTCTTATCCTAAGAAATATTTCCATATGGTCATTACTCTTCCCAGAAAATTCTATTCATTTGTCCTGTTATGTTCATTTGTCTTATGAAATCATTATTTTATCAATTTGATCTCTATATTGTTTCTTCAGAGTGAAGTCTGTCCCATGACTACTTAAAGCATTCTTTCTGTTGAAAGAAATAACAAGAGATAACAGAAAAATAATGCTTCTGAAATATTTTCTCAATTAAGTTCAACTAATCCCACTTAACTTTCTTTCATGTAAAGTATTTCCTGTTTACCAATTAAGTTTGTTTACCTTCTTTAGCAACCTAATTGATACTCACTGGAAGAAGGTAAACAACCTAAAATTTAAAAAGCACAAGGAATGTAGAAAATTATTTAAATTCACTAATTTGCTATAAGTCCCTTTCAGAGGTTTGCTTTCCATCTCTCTGCCGCTCTTGCTCTTGCCATTTTATTCTCTTGGTGATTCAGACTCTTCAGGAATGCCAAGGGAAAAATCCCATATGGATAATGTTCCATTTGATTTTGTCTGTGCTAATGATTGCCCATGATGCAAATACTCAGGAAATGTCTTAACTTACAAATTAGATATTTTTAAAAAATGAGTGAAATGATAAACACTAACCTATTTTATTTTACTATTTTTCTCCTATCATATTATCCATACATATTCATTGTAGAAAATGTAGAACAAGAAAAATAAGGATCCAAAGCATCCATAATCTTAACATTATACCCAGAAATTATCACTGACAACAGTGTATGAAATTCTGGTCTTTTTAATGCATGTTTAAATAGATCTATATTAATGTTTTTACTGAGATAATGTAAAGATATTTTGTATCTTTTTTTAAAGTAAATACTTTTTCATTAACATCTTTCCTATTTGATAAACACATTTATTTTTTTATTATAGAAGGGCTACACTTTATTTAACCAAACTCCTATTATTGGTCCTGTAGGTTATATTTAAGTCTTAGATATTATAAACTATTAACATTATCAGTTAAGTTTTGCACATTATCTTCATTATTTCTCAAGTGCACTTTTCTAGAAAGTGAAAACATTTGATAAAAGGAAGTGTCAGTAATTTTTTTAAGGTGACTCTCTCTACTTTTTCTTCAAGAATAATCAAAGCAATGATAAACTGATCCCCTAAGCATCTTTTTGAGTATTTTCCCTTCCTACGAAGGCAGAGTAAAACCCACTGAGATCCTTTTTTTTTTTTTCATTGAGATCTTTTTGACTCCGTTTTCTTCCAATGCAGGGCAGCCCCAACTTTGAGAAATCATAATGACAGAGGAAGCAACAGGTGCTTAGAGATGTAGATTAAACTTCATAAAATTGCCATTTTTGTAGGCCAAAAAAATCTGGAAACAGGCAATTTTATGTTGCTCAAAATCGCTTAATCTAATAGTGCAAATGGCTTTTTCTCTGGTCTACCTCATTTAGAGTATTTTGTTAGTGTCATGTGTTTTGGTGCCCTCAGCAGGTTTTTTGGGGGGGGCGCGGGGGGCTTGTGATAGAGAACATTGCTTATTGTATCAAAGTGGTTAACTGGCTTTTGTATAGTATATGTATCAAGTCAAATAAAATATACTCCCAAAATGTAAATAGGTTCCGGGTACATTCTGAATGATTACAAGTTATATTAAAGGAGAATAATAAGAATGCTCCAACTTATAGTTGTGCACATTAATTGAGAGGATGTTCTGATTTCATTTTAAGGAAGAAACTATCCCAAAGTAGTACTGGGCATTCTGAGCCATCTAAATAAACCAGCAGTTATACTGTTGGCTCAGAATTTAAAATTATGGAAATTCTACATTGGCATGCTCTGCGGGCCAACATAAAGGTACTGTACCGTATGCCTATGAAAGAAAATATAGAACTTTCATGCATCAAATGAGCAACACTTGACAGGCAGTTCCATTTTGATATGGGTCATGCAGCTGATAACTACCACGCTTTTTAAAGGTTACATTTTAAAGGTTACATTAATGTTGAAGTTGTGCATGAAGATGAGTACCCTGTGTAACCATAAGCTTTATATTTCATTCATCTCTTGTCATCTTAAAAATATAGTTAGTGATACAAATGGGACATAACATTTTGAAGAGCTCACTTGGTATGATAAAGACTTACCCAACCAAAGTACCATTTTTTTCTGAGTAGTAATTCCATTAAGGGGGAAAAAATCCATATGACCTTATTTCTTTCCTGTCTGCTTTCAATCATACCACAATATTATGAAACAAATTACTACTAACAGTGAGACTGTCATATTCAGGAATGAAATGGGTAAGCCCATGGAGGCAAATGATTGGCACAGTGCAAGTTTCCTTTTATCAGTTACATCGCTCAACAAAATGCCAATGTTTCCTTTTATCGATTACATCACTCAACAAAATACCAATGGCTCTACAAAGTCGTGAAATACGATGCACCCCATTTACTGAACACTAGGATGTACTCATGTAGATTCATTCTAGAGCTCATCGATAAACAGATCAGAAATTCAATCACTTTAGATCATAATTCTCACCTGCAAAAAGCTAGGTCACTTCCAAGAAGACACTTAATTGTATAGGGTCCTGGTATTCTTATCTATAAAATGGAGATAACAGTGTTCAATTTCACTACAAAAATATGCAGTACTAAAATCAAACTGATGAGGCATGAACCCAGAGCCTTAAAACCTGCATCTATTAATAATTTGACACTTTTCTTTCTTTTTTTTTTTAAACTGTTTTTTTTTAAAGGTATTTTTATTTATTTATTTATGATAGTCACACAGAGAGAGAGAGAGAGAGAGGCAGAGACACAGGCAGAGGGAGAAGCAGGCTCCATGCACCGGGAGCCCAATGTGGGATTCGATCCCGGGTCTCCAGGATCGCGCCCTGGGCCAAAGGCAGGCGCTAAACCGTTGCGCCACCCAGGGATCCCTGACATTTTTCATAGATCTCTCCAGACACACACTTTTTACTTTGATAAGTTTTTTAAAGTGACTCATTCATTCCACAAATATGTATTGAGCACCTGTTGTGTACTAGGCACTGTGCTAGCTGTTGAAGATAAAGCAGGGAACTGGACAGACATAGCCTCCTTCTCATCAGGAAAACGGAGAGAAAAACACTGAACTGAGGGAAAAACTTAGAAAGACATGGAGTCTTTTGGTTTCATTTTTGATCTCCATTGCTCACCAGTAGTCCCCCGATCAAAGTTTAAGATTCTGTTACCGAGTTGAGTGGTTTTTAAGCTCTGTTCACTGCAGTACTACAGCTCTTTGGGTGGGAAATGTGAGAAGAGTAGAGAGTGCTGAGCAGGGTCTATGAGAAGAACCCTGACTACCCACTGCAGACTCCACCATCACAATTCACTTTTAACTGTTTTTACCTATCACAAAGATTTTATTTGGGGGATGACTGTACTTTGCTACTTCTTAGAAAAAAGAAGAAACTCTCAGGATTAAAACAAATCTTTTATCTTTCAGATAGGGCTATTGAGAAAGAGAGTAATAAATAGACTTGTTAAAGGTGTTGAAATAGTAGCACACCAAGGGTTCTAACCCAGGCCTCTGAAGAATTAGTGTAGGGCTTTTTGTACTTTGCTCTTCAGTTGCTTAGGCATATACTCAGCTGCCTGTGGAGTAACTTGCAATTTTTAGCTTTTGAAAATTATAATCTTAGAGCTAGAAAAATGTTAAGAGTTATCTAATGCAAGCCCTTCATGCTATATTAATAGTGTTTTTCCTACTGTGGACTATGATCATTAGTTGGTCAAGAAATTGATTTAGCAGGCAACAACCAGCATATATATCTTTTAAGATGAAAGAGAATAGGACAGAAAATATCAAAATGCATATTGTGTGGAATAAGACTTAAGAGTTTATATGTCATAAAACCTGTACATAAATGTTTAAAATATATATACACACATGCACACATAAAAAATTCATACACAGATAAATACATATATATGTGTATACACACACACACACACACACACACACACATATATATATATGTGGTCATAAATAAAATAAATGTATTTCTCACTATGGGCATGGTCAAAAAGGTTCAAATATCACTGATAACATAGGAACCCCTTTACCATTACTCTAAGATGAAGACTCCAATAACAGAGCCACAGAGCTCTCATTCCTTCCTCAGGCAACCATTTCTAGTTCTATTAGATCAAGATAGCCATAAAACATTATCCCTTGATCATGTTATATTATTGTTATTGCCAATTAATCATTTCATATTTCCTCAGTACATCCCCCTGTGTTAATTTCCAGACCTGATTTCACACCCTGGATGTTGCCAACGGCTTTCTCAGAATGAGACGTTCTTAATTTAAAATAATCCTTTTGCTCAAATCAGCTACATAACGAAAATAGGGAGCCTTCTGTTAAAAAATTCTTAAGACTTTTAGAACAGGGACTACAGAACATTAAGACAAGCATGGAGTCCTTATAGGCACTGGGCCCACAGGTAGCGTGTCCATGAAGTTGGCCCTGTCTAGAGACCACCTGCCTCTCACAAGGTAGCCTGGCTGGTGTTTCAAGACTCACTCCTCTATTATCACAGCTCTGACCACTGGAGCTTATTATTTCCAGAGTGAGCAGTGACTGTAAATGACCCTTGCCTACAAAACTCCAGCTAGTCTCCTAGCACACTGGGAAGAACTCAGCCTGCTTTGTGCATTCTCATTTGCCCTGGCCATACCACCCCCTTGCATCCCTGCTCCTCCAGCATGGAGGTCTTTGATGTGAAATTTCATGCTCAATCTCATGGTAGCCAGACCCATGAGTTATGCTGTGCTCAGGGTTCCAGAGACAGCAGTGTTTAGCATGCCTGGCTACCAAGATCAATTAAAAAATGCTCTGTTTAAGTACTGAGTTGCTCATTAAAATGCCCTAAGTTCGTAAGATATCCTTAAAATAGATGTTGTGTAAAAAATCCCAGCAAATCTGTGAAAACGGAATACTTAATGAAAACTAAATGTGATATTACTTAGAAAGATGGCTATGAGAAGTCTATCCCACATTAACAAACAAGCCAATTAAGATCATTTCATCCTAAGATAATGAAAGCAATCAGGTCTTTATTTTAGAAGGATATCATGAGTAAGAAGTCTCAATCTTTTATTTTAGAAATATTCTTCTAAATTGCAAATATTTTAAAACACAGGCCAGTTGAAATTTTAGGATAAATATTCATTGAATATCAAAATACTATCTAGGGACCAAAGTTAAATTAACTATATTCTTTCAAAGTCATTATTATGAAATTTCCCTTATATCTATTAAAGTGAGTAGAAATAAGTATTGACATATGCAATTTAATGTATTAAAAGTATTGGCACACTTTTTAGAATGGACTGTTCTAGGTAAAGTAAGTCTCTCTTTAATATAAAATTCTGTTCTTGGGTCTGTAATTTTTTGCTTTTGTTCCACTCTCATTTAAACAGAGATTGTTCTAGAGATACCTGGGTGGTTCAGTTGGTTGAATGTTCAACTCTCCATTTCGGCTCTTGCCATGATCTTGTGATTCTGGAATCCAGCCCATGTGCATGAACTCTTTACTCACCTGGGAGTCTGCTTCAGGAGTCACATCCTTTCCCTCTGTCCCTCCCCCCATGCT
Source organism: Vulpes vulpes (assembly GCF_048418805.1). NCBI lineage: Eukaryota > Metazoa > Chordata > Mammalia > Carnivora > Canidae > Vulpes > Vulpes vulpes. The sequence continues at coordinate 100,040,021 of NC_132786.1, read as the reverse complement.
CTTTCTTGCTCTCTAAAATAAATAGATAAATCTTTAAAAAAAACAAAAAACAAAAAAAAAACACAAAACAGGGGGCAGCTGAGGTGGCTCAGTGGTTTAGCGCCACCTTCAGCCCAGGGTGAGATCCTGGTTAAATAAATAAATAAAATCTTTAAAAAATAAAAAAATAAAAACATAAACAGGGACACCTGGGTGGCTCAGCAGTTGGGCTTCTGCCTTCAGCTCCTGGGTTCTGGGATGGAGTCCCATGTCGGGCTCCCTGTGGAGAGCCTGCTTCTCCCTCTGCCTGCGTTTCTGCCTCTCTCTCTCATGAATAAATAAATAAAACCTTTTAAAAAATAAAAATAAAAAATAAACATAAAAAATAAAATAAAATTTAAAAATAAACATATTATTCTCATGTTAATTTGTTTAGTTAAAAGAAAATTATTATTTTTTTAAAGATTTTATTTATTTATTCATGAGAGACATACACAGAGAAAGAGAGGTAGAGACACAGGCAGAGGGAGAAGCATGCTTCCTGCAGGGAACCTGATGTGGGACTCGATCCCAGGACTTGGGATCAGGCCCGGAGCCGAAGGCAGACACTCAACCGCTGAGCCACCCAGGCGTCCCAAAAGAAAATTATTTTAACGCTGCATTCTAAAAGAATTCTCTGTCATAGCTGACCCAATGCATGCCACCAGACTGTGAGTCTCCTAGAGAGGAGCTGTGACTCTCACTACGTGTCCCCGCAGTGTTGGACTTGCAAAAAATCATCAGCAAATATTTACTGAATGATTGAGATACTGAATGCATTCCTCCACCCAGGCCTCCACGATTTGGAGACTCTCCTTACTGAGAAATCATCACTCTGATTTACACACATTTTTTTCAGTGTTAGGAAAATAATTTTGCATTTTGGTTTTTTGAACTGCTTCCCAAATAGCTCAACATGAGTGGAGGGCATCTCAAACATTTGTCTCCTTCAAGATCTTCTTGTACAATACATATTAAATAGAATGAATGTCTGTATCATTCAGGACTTAGGCAGAAGTAGTAGGTTTAATTTGTTTTACGGTCCATCTTCCTGGATTTTAAAAGTCCTCTCCCTCCTGAGTCTTGCCATTTCTTTATCTGCTGCTCAGCTAACTGAAGATGAGCCCTTGAGAAATTCACCTTAAGGGGCACCTGGGTGCCTCAGTGGTTGAAGTTATGCCTTTGACTCAGGTCATGATCCTGGATTCCTGTGATTGAGTCCCATATCAGAGTCTCTGCAGGGAGCCTGCTTCTCCCCCTGCCTATGTCTCTGCCTCTCTCTCTCTCTCTCTCTGTGTGTGTCTCTTGAATAAATAAATAAAATCTTAAAAAAAGAGAAATCCACCTTAAGAGAGAGAAAGGAGGTATTTCTATGTACATGTCTCTATTAATAGCCTCTTCTTAGGTGGAAATCTGCTTATATCAAGATACCAGTACCATCTACTACACCATTATGTGAGTGACAATAATGCTTGTCACCCAGAAGGTGAAATGTAAGGAATCCTTCACTGGTCAAGAGTCAACTGAAAAAAAATTGTAAAGACAAGAATTATACTGATTCCCAGGGAAGGACATACTTCTGTAAAAAATAATCTCACAGAAACCTATAGAGAATTCTGGAGGCACCTGCCTGGCTCAATTTGAAGAGCATGCAGCTCTTGATGTCAGAGTTATGAATTTAAGCCCCATGTTGGTTGAAGAGATTACTTTTAAGAAATAAATAGATGATTTTTAAAAAGAAAAAAGAAAGAAATCTATGGAGAATTCTAAATCCTGTTGTGCATGATCAGACACTCAGGCTTTCCCTTCCTTTCCCTTTTCTTCCTTCCTCTCCCTTCCTCTTTTCCTCCCTCCCTCTTCCTTCTCACCATCCTCCTCATTTAGTGGGAAGGCAATAATAACTTGCAGAATGTCCACGTTAGAATCTCAGATCCACCACTTACAAACCATCTGATTTTAGAAATCTTGCTTAATCTCTCTGAACCTCAGATTCCTCTTTTATTAAATGAGAGAGATAATAGTATCTATCTCACACAGTTATTGGGACTATTAAATGGATTAATAATGTCAAATAGTGCAGTGCCTGGCTCGTAATAAACCCTAAATAAGCATTAAACACTGTTTATTATTATTACCAGTATATCAAATAGCTATATTCTCCCTCAAACAAACAGAGCCAATGAACTAACTCAGAATTGTCAATCCTGTTCCACAAATTTCATTAAGTCTTCTCTATGGCATACTATTTCCATCTGTTCTTAAATTATACAACCATCCTGAGGGTGAGCCACAGTGAAAAATTATCCATTAATTGGAAATTAGAGATGTGAACTACTTTTTGTGGCAATGTTCCACAGTTTATCTTCTTGTAGAGAAGGAATGAAGGCCAAGTGAACTCAGAGAATTTTCTGCTTCCTTAGGAGTATCATCAGTGGTGAAAGAAAGTGCATTGCATCATACAGGCTATAAAAAAAACAAAAACAAAAACAAAAAAAACCTTAGTCTCTATGAGGGGTCAGTTAGTACCACATGGTTCATCTAGTTTATTCTTTATTCCTGTTTGGAGCAAATGGATGCTATCCGGTATAAGGAGTATGTGATGCAAGAGGACGAATGACCCCCAGGACTCAAAAGCCCACAGGAGTGCAAGGAATGGCTGCGGTGGTGCTACAGCACAAAAGGGCACATCAAAAGAGCTAGATTTCTAAGCTATAGAGCAGAATGAAAACTTTAAATACACTATTTTTTGTTCATAAATGAAAGAACATATTAAATCCACTCAGGATATTTACTAAAGATGTCATAAATTCTCAGGGAAATGACCCTTTCGTATGGGGATATTCCCCACAACCAACCTCAAATCCTTTTATTCAGCTTTGTGGTAAATCCAGAAATTGGTATATAAGTCTGTATAAAAGGGAATATAAGGTGCTCTCCAGCCTCTTGCTTTTTTCCCCACATTTTGGTTATTGGGTCTTATAATATGAACCCTCAGAGATAGAACACATGGTTCATTGTCATTTAAAAGAATCAGGAATACACACAAGTGTCCACTAGCTACCCATGGCAGAGTGAGGATTGGGATATCAAGCAGGAAAACACCTAGGTTTTGCTTAAATCAGTGACACATGTCTCATATACAATCTCAAAAAACATTTCATTGTGGCTGTAATTTATTTGCAGATCACTTGAAGTGGAACCAACAACTCCTATTCCCCCAACCTTATTCCAGCCACTCCCCCAAGCCCCGCCCTGCTCATTACAGGAAGGAATCTGTTCATTATTCTTACTGCAATTACTTTGAAAGAGCTTTGGACTACAATGAGGTGGTTCCAACCATCAACAAACTCCAACAACAAACCCAAGAGTATATCATTTAACAGAGGAATGAGCTGGACTGGGTGGATATTTACCATACTTAGAGTGTTTAAGAGCCTTTCTATAGGAAGGAAGAAAAAAAAGGAGAATGAGAAATAGCTGCGGGAGCCTTTGTGAGCATTGGCATTTGTAAGAATTCTTCCTTCTGCAAGGAGAAGTTGAATTTGAACACGTGAGTTTATCTTAGAGTTTTGCATGTAAAACATGAACATCAGTACCAGAGCCTAATCATGTATAAAGAGATGAAAGAGTGAAAGATTCAGGGACTGTGGGGGCACACTCCATCCAGTTCCTCAATAACTGCTTAAAATATTCTGGAAAATGTAAGGTGTCTGCCAGCCAACCAGCTTTGCCTCCACAGCTTGAGAAAGAAAAAGTAGAAGCTTGGAAACAAAGCTCTTCAGATAGCAGGTCACAGGCTCCAGAGCCGGACAGCCAAGGTGGATATCCCAGATGCATCTCTGATTCACTGCGTGCCCTTGTGTCAGCCTCTGTCTTCTCAGCCTCAGTATCCTCATCTATGAAATGGGAATACTAGCAGGACTGCTGGGAGGAATCAATGAGATGAGCCAGTTACAGTGATTAGCATACTACCTGGGAATTCATAAGCCTGAGCTACCTTAGCTGTCGTAATTACCATCCATCTCACCAACATGAGAGTCAGTATTGGTATAGAAAGATGAACGATGGGCAGCCCGGGTGGCTCAGCGGTTTAGCACTGCCTTCAGCCCAGGGCACGATTCTGGAGTCCCAGGATCGAGTCCCACGTCAGGCTCCCTGCATGGAGCCTGCTTCTCCCTGTGCCTGTGTCTCTGCCTCTTTCTCCACTCTGTGTATTCTCATGAATAAATAAATAAAATCTTTAAAAAAAAGAAAGATGAACGATGAGAATGATGGTTCACAACCAACCTCTGATGGTAACATTTCCAATAACTGCAGTCTGTGCTAACCCATGAGCTTTTCCCCTCTCATAAATCTCCACTGCCCCCCATCCAACAAAAGTAAAATCATCTTAAGGGTCTTTCACGATAGTTATTTAACAAAGTCCCTCCACAAGGTGAAAATTTTTCTGGGTCCTGCACCCAATTAACGACACACTCATTTTTAAGTCCCATGGTTTAAAACCCAATAAAATACCCTAGCAAATGTCATTTTGTCATCTATAAACATGTGACTATGTTTAAAGTTAGGAAATCGAATCAGGGGTCTAATTGTTCCAAAAGAATATATGTTGCTGATAGAAAATAATAACTGTATTAGACCTCAATATCACAGTAAAATTGGTTGTTATGAACACTTTCAGAAGCAGCAGATAATAAACACATTTCTTTGCTTTCAAAGAATAAGATGCTGTGCTGTAAATAAATCATTACATTACATCAAAGGTACTAAAATCAACAATCACCTGATCATCATTGGCAAGCCTGGTCTGAACTCCATTTTTTTCCTAATTAAATGAGAGAAGAGAGTAAAAGAAATCTTTGCAAAATGTCCCTCACACAATAGAGTTTCTAACTGTAGGGGGTAGAACGATGCATCCATTTCCACTTACTGTATTAGAGAATGACTAAATTACTTGAAGCTCCCTTTCTGCACGTACGCCTAGGAGTAATGATATAATTTTCTAAATCACATAAAAATACGTAAACAGGATTCACTCCAGTTCCATGCCCCATCTTTATGAGAATCCATGTGGGCGTTAATTTTATAAGCTGTTTCTTAAGGGAACTTTAAAAAGAGGCTGTCTTAGTTCTGTTGCAATTCAGGCTACATGTCTGGATTGTACACATGTTAAGCTTTGCATGTGTAGAATGGTGGTGTTTTGCTGTGTTTTGGCATCTGTATGCAGAACCTGAGATCTTAAAAATTCACTATTTCTCAGCTCGCTTACAACTTTCTCTTATAAAATTAAGCTTTCATGCCAAGTCTTAATATTTGAGTTATTTCAAGCTCTTTTTTAAATGCTGAGTGACCATAAGACCAGCAATGTGAATTTCATTTTAATTGATTTTGTATCTTCATCGCCACTCCTTAAAAAGAATCTTGTCTTATTACTAGAGATAATGTATGTGTCAAAAAAGAAGCCTCAAATGCACTTCCTGTGCACTTGACAGGGTGACAAAATATTTCTCCTATCCTTTCCTAATTGAGCTGCAGTACAAAGGAGGACATTATAATAATATTAATAATAGTTACATGGATATTTGTAGGTACTGTGTAACCCTTCAGTCCATTTTCCCAGACAATAGTGGCTACAAAGAGGCTTCAAAATAGAACATCGCACAATATGAATGCCACTTTTTTCTATCTTACATTTTAAAAACATCATTGAAATCAGAAAGTTCATTTACAAAGGACTGGCAGTTGCAATCACAGCAATAATGTAGTGCTGAGAAAAAAAGGGTAATTGGTTTGGTAAAGATCGCTTTCCATTACACCATAAAGCACTACACAATAGGAAAGGTCGCCAATTAAGCAATCATGAATACCAAGTACTGAAGCTGATGAAAATAGGGCAGTGGTTTAAATAGATTTGCAAGCAATTTACCTTTTCACAATGTTGGCAATCTGATGCAATTTGCTTGCAATTTTGTCTGCTTTCAGTAGCACTCGCCGCTGACACTACACAGACCAAATGGCAAAGAGGCCCTGCATAGAAAATGTAAAACTATCTTGGCTGCATCAGGAAACCAGAATGGTGGTTCATCAGGAAAATTACAACAATTAACATAAGTGCTGCAAAAATCAACACTTTAAATGTCACACTCACTAGTCTGTCCAAAGACTGTAAAAGTACCATCCCCATCGCCGGACTAACAGTAAATATGAAGCAATCACCACCAAACCTTGGGGCTGATGGCTTTACAATTGATGTGACATTCTCTGAGTGATAAAATAGCCTCTCATTTTACAAAAGTAAGTATTTTTCTTTTTTAGACTTAACCTGGATGATGTCAACACAAAATTTACGTTTAGGTTTTTTTTTTTCAACTTTTTCGACAAAGCCATTCTGTGCTAGTGTGGGTGTAGTTGGTCTTGACATTTAAAAAAATAACTTTATATTTCAGAGAATTAGAGCCAAGTTGATAAAAAATAATCCCTCCTCAAATATTGATCTGGTGCTTTCAAATGTAAATCATGTTCTAGATTTATGTCGAAAGCTGTTAGACTGTGTGAGGTACAGTGTGTCTGACCAGAGCCTGTTTTATTATCTTAGAGAGGACTCCAAAAAAGCGTCTGTGGATATTCCCATGAGGACTGGCTGGAATTACAGATGCCATCACATATCTATATCAATGTATTCCCAGCTAAAAGTTAGACACCTTGAAAATAATTGATAACTTCTACTTTGGCATCCATGTTTTGAGAAGCTATAAATTTGTCAGGCTTCGAGGAGAATTGGCTTATAGTGTACACCTAATGATTTCTCAGTGAACTGGGAGGATCTAGTAGGGAGAAAACAAGAGTGGAGTGTCAGAAAATCTAAGTTTAATTTTCATCTCTATATTGGCTGACTCTGGGCCATGTCTACAGAGGGCCTATCTTCTATTTTGAGTGAATTGACTGATTATTCAGCTTAAGAACAAAGTTGGACTCTCCTCTCCACCCCCCAAGAACATCTCTGCCTTACTTGGGTTTAAACACCAGGATTTCCATGCCAGAAGAGAAAGAAGAGTATCACACATTCATGTGTGTGATATGCACACAATTAAGAGTAAATAATTTTATTACGAGCTTAGTGAAAAGGTCCATTGTGATAACACACCATCCCCTGTTCACTTGCACTGCTCAATGGGGCTCATCTTTTACTTCCTCTCAGTCTATAAAAAATCATTCCTTAAAAGAGAATCCTGGCCTGTAGAACCCAGGTTTGTCCAAAACTATGGGATCTAACGTATTGTGGAACACCTATCTCCCCAGAAGACTCCTCTCATCATCACTAATAAGTTGTTTCATTCTGTCAAGAGTTACTTCACTCCAAACATCTTATTCCCTACTACTCTGTACTAAGCAACAGTGTCAACTCCAGGGAAAGGTTTTATCAGCTACCCCTTACCATGATCATCTTAACAAACCTCAATAAGCAGTACTCTGCTGACAGGGTCTCTGTCATCCAAGCTGCCCAATGAAGGCCAACCCCAGACACTGAGGGCATTGTCCAGAGGACTGGGGTTCAATGGTGCCATGCTGGTTCTTTATTGCTTGGCTGAAAGAGAGGGCTGAGCCTCTGTAGGGAACTGCACAATTCTCTTAGAAGGGTTTACGGTTTCTGTGAAGTGAAGCTGGCAGAAGTAGGTAAGAGTTTCTTCCCTAGTTTTGGGTGGCCTGTGCATAACCATTTTCTAAAAGTATGTATGTGTTTGACACCTATTCTCTGACAGATTCGGAGAATAAGTCACTCCAGAAAGGGAGTGACCTTCTGTTGCCATCCACAACACGACAGGTATGATTCTATGGAAGGGTGGCATCAGTAGCCTCAAGAGTAAATTACAGGTTGGGAATAGCAGTAAGACATTTGCTATCTCACCAATCCAAAATACTCAGAACTTTGTAATATTGCTTCCAAAGAAACAGATATTGAGAAGAATTAGCACCCCCCCCAACTGTGTGTGTGTGTGTGTGTGTGTGTGTGTGTGTGTGTAATGCAGCATGATCAAGAGAGTGGTATACAGGAGGGTGAGGAGAAACTATAGTTAATTTTGATAAATATAATGACCTGTGGGGTTTTTTTCTCAGCTGTTGATTGGTGCCACGAAAACAATTATTACTGGTTAATTTAGTTGCTGGCATAGTGCACAGTAAATATTTTTGTTGTATCACTCTTTATTAACTGCAGAAAAAGCATTTGGATTTTACTTATCAAGTTAGTTAAAAATCACACACAGCAACTATATGACCATAAAGCAGATAGTGTCAGAATTTTCAAAGCTATTTTCAAATCACTATTCTAGTTCCCATGGTCTATCTCAGAGAAGGATCTGAATTTAGTGTAATCATATCCTCAGAGACTTGAATCTAAAAGATAAGATTTGCTAAAGAGGAGGTTCAGAATCTTTACTAGTTTGGGTTGAACTAAATACATTCATTGGTTAGACTTGCCCAATAAGTCATGTAAATTCTTATAAAACTACTCAGTGGGACTTGCCACCACCAAGCAAGCAAAATATATAAAAACCATCGCCCCTTTCAGGGAACAATGCCATATATCCACGTAAAAATTTTTGGTCCTCAAAGTATTTTAGAAAACAATGAAAGTATTTCTAAATTTAAAAAGTATTTAAAATGTCAAAGAAGATTCCCTTGAATGGCAGTTACACAATCACTTAAAGGTTAGATATGGATTGAATTTTGGCTCTGCTACTTATTAGCTGTGGAGCCTTAGGCAAGTCACATAATCTCCCTGAGTCCAAATCTTGTCATCTGTAAAATGGAAAAAATAAACTTACAGAATCTGTGAGCAGAGACAGTACTGCATGAGATGTGTACATACTGGATATTTAATAAAGCTCTTCTGCTATCATGATTGTGATGGTTGTTTTTGTTGTGAATGCTGCTGCTGCTGGTTGGAAATCCAACCAGGTAAGCATTTAAAAGCTTCTATCTTAATGGTTTTTTTTTTCTATGTATTTCAAATGCAGACAGTGTATCCTTGGATAAACGTGGATATAGCTACTATATTCAAATGAAGTAACCTATATTAAAAATGCTTAAATGGGCAATAAAACTCAAGCAACATTGTACTATTTCTTTTTCATAAAGAGAAAAACTTTCTCAAAAGGAATTTTTCAAGTCAGAATAAAATCACATTTCAATTCTTTGTCTTTTGGTGAGTTGCTACAAGGTAGTTTTCAAGATAGAATGAACAAAATTCCAAAAGCTTGGCATATGTTTGAAAAATGTAAATTGTTTAGTTTCTCTAAAATCCACAAAGTTAAGCAGAGAGCTGTGTTCCTACAGTATTTCCTATCCTCTTGGTTCTTGATAAACCAAGAAACCAGTGCAGAAGGCTCTGTGGAATGTCAGTGGGAAGCATCTTGGGGAGAGAGGTGGAAGTGAGTCAGGAAACTCACTGGGCTCCAGAGCATCTCTGAGCAAGGCTACCACAGAAATCCCAGTCCACAACAAACTGGGCCAGCCCTAGACAAGCAGGATCCCCAGTACTCTCCAGGTGTCACTGCTTTAGGGCAGTCAGACAATTCTCAATGCTTTGGGAACTCTGGTTATTCAGAGAAGTCTGGTCACTCTTTTTTTTTTTTTCTTTTAAAGATTTTAGAGGCAGGGCAAGGGGCAGTGAGAGAGAATCTTCACGCAAACTCCTGGCTGACTGTGGCAGCCCAATGCTGCATCTCACCCCCCTGAGATCATGACCTGAGCCAAAACCAAGAGTCAAATGCTTAATGGATGAGCCACTCAGGTGCCCCTGGCCATGCTTAACTTGAGTGGAATACTGGCAGATGTTTCCGACACTACCCCATACCACTCTGAGCTCCCGCCTGGCCGTGGTAGTTGTCTCGAGGCAGCTGGATATATCAGTCAATTCTCATCATTCATGAGTTTTTTAGTTGTAGCAGACACTTTAACCAAGAGACCTAACACTAGGTCTCTGAGCCAAATAATACAGACTCAGTAAACATTTACTAAGACCTTATTATGAACTGCACTTTATGGGATACAGAAATAATTCATTGTCCCTGTCTCCAGGGAGCTTACAGTCTAGTATAAGAGATGAAAGATATTTTATGGCATATAAATATTTTAAATAAGAGATAGAAATGGCAAGTACCATAAAAGAAATGCAGAATGCCAACTGTTGAGAAGAGGTAGATGATGTAAGTAAAGCTGTAGTATAGGATGTAGTTATTTCAGTAAATTTTGCCCTTTCTTTGAAACTAGATCAATGCTGTTATATTACAGTTGGTGCTTGAGATCACACTTAACTGCTTGACTAGGTAAGCTTTGGAAGGATAGGGGAGGTATTCCAAGGTAAAAGAAAGAGTAAGAAGGAAAGAAGGAAGAAGAGAGGGAAGGAAGGAAAGGGAGGGGGAAGGAGGGAGGGAGGGAGGGAGGGAGGGAGGAAGGAAGGAAAGAAGGAAAGAAGGAAGGAAGGAAAGAAGGAAGGAAGGAAGGAAGGAAGGAAGGAAGGAAGGAAGGAAGGAAGGAAGGACCTCACTTAGTCCAGACAATTCAAGTCCAGTTTGGCTAGAGTGTTATAACAAGAGCATTCAGAATTCCTGTTTGAGTTCACCTGAAAAATTCTGAAGGCTGGGTAAATGAGTTTTCCCATTTATAACTTACACATCAAGCATTTCATAAAGCATGTCCTCAATTACAGAATTGCAGCATACATTGTAATTATACTTCACGTATGCTTGGGAATAATAATCCTGTACTTGAATTATCTTGAAAAGATGATACCAAGTTAGAAAAAAGGCTGATTTTTCATTCTTCCTAAGTCAAATCACACGCTAATAAAATCTGATGTTGTAATCTTATATATTCTTAATCTTTCAGGTTGAATCTGAACTTGGCCCCAGGCAAGCCAGCTCTTATATAAAAGGTTGTTGCAGAGCAAATGAGGATTTCACCAGCTCAGGAACAAACTGCACTTTCCAGTTTACTGCTAGTTTGAACAGGAAGTTATGATTTGTGCCCAGCCACAGGTCAATGGAAGTTTTTATTGACATTGGAAAACCCTCCATACACTGGACTAATAAATTTGATAAAATCAGAGCTTTTGATTTCACTTGCCTCCTGTAGCTGTCAGTAGCCACAGGACAGGCAGGCAAATTCTGCTTTCAAAACACTCAGTTTCTTTTTTCTTGCCTCCTTTTTAATAGCCGATCCTCCAGTACCCTGCCACTTTGACAGTACACTACCATGTTTCCAGATCAGCTGAGAGCTACTCCTACTTAAAACAAACAAAACAAAAATCAGTTCTTCAGAAGCTGTAGATTACCCTTCAGTCCCCCAGATGGATTCTAAGAGTCTTTCGGATGAAGATCTTGGAACCAGGATTATCAAATGTCACCGAGCTAACAGGTCTAACGGCCTCACTGCTGTTGAACTACTTGATCTCTCAGCTCCCAAGTTTGGTGGGAATAAAAATATTGCACAGATGGGACTATAAGTGACCGTAGCCTGCTCCATTGTATGTCCAACCATCTCTAATTACAGCAACACACGAGAGGAAGAGATTTGAAAGGGCAGGTGACGGGAGAGGAGAGGAACCTGGTCTGACTTAAACAGCACAGGATCCCTCACCATCAGGCCTGATGTACATCAGCCTGACAGCTAATTAGGGTAGACATGAATTTTTCCAATGTAACAGATGTTCGCTAATCAGGCCAGATTTGGAGCCCTTGCGCCAGCAACATTTCATGCACAATTTAACTATCTAAAAGGAATAAACTACTTAATGCATTGTACTGAAGGCACAGCTGTTTCACAATCAGAAAATTTGCTGTCAAAGATGTTCTCTTTAAAACTGACATGTTTTTATATAACTCTGATGGGGTGTTTATAATGTATTAATAGTTGTCAGCAAGAGCTGCTGTCATCATCAGAAGTAAAATATTTCTGAAGGTATATTAAAATGAACAGACTCCTTTCTCTTCCCCCAAAATCCATTCAGATAATTTAACTAGGTCGAATGTGGTCTGCTGGGTTCCAAAATGTATTTGAAACAAAGAACATCAATGTATTCTTTCAGTTTATTTTAAATTTAAGACAAAAATGCCTGTGCCTTGCTTTTTTGGTTAAAAGGTTTAAAACAATCATAGGTCCACATTTGTTTATAAAGCCAGATTTTTTTTTTAAAATTGTTTTAGTTTAATGGAAATACACCAGGGGGAACATCATTACCACACCAAAAATGCTGTATTGGGTAAAGTGAAGGTTTGACATCTTCATAAGCACAAACTAATTTGGTTAAGAATGAAATGGGATTTCTCTTTCTCTCTCTCCCCCTCTCTTTGCACCTCCTGTGCTGACCCTCTATTATAAGAAAGGACTCCTAAATGTAAACTGGAAACTTTTTCCTTTTGACAGTTTAGTTTTGAAATTTGTTATTTGTATTTTTTAAATGGTAAAGCTATTTAATACCTTAAGGATATTGAAAAGTTCACATCATTTATGGATTGTAAATCTTAGGAATCCATATTTGAAGTGGGTGTTATGTTGGTGACTTCAAATTCTACAATAAAGGCAAGTTGTAGGGCTTTAGTAATCCATTTGTATTGCACGCATAATTTAGCAATTTGTTCATTTTTGTAACGTTTTTAGCAGGTTCCCTCACGATTTTATGATTTATAACTTGTGTGCATTATTTTCAACCAATAATGTTAACAGTATCATCAATTACGCTTTATCAGGTAAGAGAGCACTGAAAGGTAATGTAGTTTCTATGGTGACTACGTTACTACTGATCCTCGTTTTCATGTGCTGGCCCAAGAAGATCTGTGACTCCTGAAAGGTACTATATTGAATGAATAGCACCAGTAGCTCAGATCTTTTGGCAAATTCAAGGATAATATATTTAGAATCCAGTCTCAGAGAACTCCTAGATAAAGCAGTCTAGGATTCTCTGCTAAGACTTGAGTATCCTATTTTTAGGATATGTTTCTCTGATGGGATGACTTATCCACTGGAAACTGGCTATAGACCAAATGTTTAAAAAGTCGCATTTCCAGATGATGACAAATGATGCCATACCCAGAAATGAGAGTTTTCATATCTGTATTCCAAATCCAGTTAGCCCTGAGAGATATTAAAAATTAACTTCACAAAGGTTAAAAATGAGATGCCTTGACTCTGTCACTCTCTCTTTGGATGCTCTATATAAATAGATTGTTTGCCATCTTCAATTCCAGTATCTTGAAGACATGAATCTTTCAATCTTTAAGCCAATTTCATAACTACCAGCAGTTCTTTCATATGGGGCACCTTTTCAACTAAATTGTAGATAAAGCTTTTAAAAATAATAAAGCTCCAAATTATCAGCCACTTCATCTTTAGGTAATTTAACTTTGCACTAAGTTTTATGGGATAATTAAATTCTTAAAAGATTATCTATAGACTTAAATTTCACTTAGAATAAAATCCATACCCTTTATCACAACCTACAAAACTCCACATCATCCAGTCTCTCCTATCTACCAACATCATTGTCTGTCACTTGCTCTATGATCTAACCATAGATCTTTCTGAGACTTCAATACACCAATGTCCTTCTCTTTCTAGGGCTGTTTTACTTGCTTCTTTCAGTCTAGAATGTCCTTTCCCCTCCTCTTGGCGTGTCTGACTCCTTATCTTCACCCAGGTGTCAGTTTAATGGAAACTATTCAGGGGTGCCTGCATGGCTCAGATGGTTGGGGTCTGCCTTTGACTCACATTGTGACCCTAAGGTCCAGAGATTGAGCCCCATGTCCATGTCAGGCTCCCTTCTCAGTGGGGAGTCTGCTTCTCCCTCCCCCTATATCCTCCCCCCTGCTTTTGTGCTCTCTCTCTCAAATGAATGAATAAAAAAAAAAATCTTTAAAAGATAAATAAATGGAACCTATTCAGTGAAAACTTCCCTGAAAATCCTAATTAATATTGTCACTCAACCATCCCATATATCCTGCTTATTTTTTCATAGCACTCATCAAAATAAAAATAATTAATTTGCTTATTTATTTATTTTCTGTTTCCCCACATCCTCAAACCCTCTAGAACTGTGAAGTCCAATACAGTAACCAGTAGCCACGTATGGCTATTTAAATTAATTAAAATTTTTAAAAATTGCAAATACCATTCCTCAGTTGGTCTCAATAGCACAGATAGAGAACATATCTCACAGAAAGTTCTATTAGACAGTGTTAATCTAGAATATAATCTTTGAGAGCAAGAGAAAGCTCTGACCAGTGTCTGGAGTAGCAATAGATCAATAGTAGTTCTCAGTTAGTTAAATGGATGGATGGATGCAATGATAGGTGGTTTGAAGCATAGGTAGATGGATTGGTGGCTGTAATGGAACTTCCATTTACACATAATCACTGAGAAATAGGATATTCCAGCTAATGTAATACTATGACTTCTACTCAATCTTCTATTCCTAATATGATTTTATTTCTTAAAAGATAAATAAATAAATAAATTAATTAATTAATTTATTTATTTATGAGACAGAGAGTATGAATGGAGGGAGGGGCAGAGGGAAACAGAGAAAGAATCTCAAGCAAACTCCACACCCAACACAGGGCTCAATCTCATAACTCTGAAATCATGACCTGATTTAAAAACCAAGAGTCAGATGCTCAATCAACTGAGACACTCAGGTGCCCCATATTCCTAATACTATTTTAATAGAGGGAGATAAAGTACATTTACTCTAAAGTATATTTAATATGATTTCATCTTTTTTGAAAGTACTCTTGAAAGGAGGGGATCCCTGGGTGGCTCAGCTGTTTAGCGCCTGCCTTCGGCTCAGGTAGTGATCCTGGAGTCCTGGGATTGAGTCCCACATCGGGCGTCCTGCATGGAGTCTCCTTCTCCCTCTGCCTATGTCTCTGCCTCTCTCTCTCTGTGTCTCTCATGAATAAATAAATAAAATCTTAAAAAAAAAGAAAAGAAACTTGCATGACCTGAACTAGAACCAAGGATCATAAAGATCCCTTAGAAATAAAGAAGCCTTAAGCTTTTTTTTTTTTTTTAAGATTTTATTATTTATTCGTGAGAATACAGAGAGGAGACACAGAGAGAGAGGCAGAAGTACAGGCGGAGGGAGAAGCAGGCTCCATGCAGGGAGCCCTACGTGGGACTCGATCCAGGGTCTCCAGGGTCACACCCTGGGATGAAGGCAGGCGCTAAACCGCTGAGCCACCCGGGCTGCCCAGCCTTAAGCTTTATATCACAGCTATGGCAAAAGTAGAAAGAGCAGGAGTTTGTACTTTGGTAAATGCAATCTCAAATCCTAATTCTTATAGTTACTAGTTGAATGTGTTTTGCTGTTGTTATTTTGGAGAATTTACCTAGTCTCTCTGAACCCTATTTCCCTCATGTAAAATGGAAGGAGTACCAACTTCACAGGGTTATTCTGAGATTAGATGCTCTCGGTGTATAGTAGGCTCCTACTATCTGGTAAATGCCATTATAAATTTTCTTGAATTAATGGCATGAAGGTAATTAGAACTTTGGAAATCCTAGTCTATCTTGTATCACTTCTTCTCTGGCATTGTTCTTTGACTCCGAAATTTTAGAACTGAAGCCCTGCCCATAAACAGAGTCATTAACTCTTGGAGCCTTGTCATAAGCATAGTACTAAGGATAGAATATAGAAAGTGTTAGGACTGTGGATTAAGGTTGTGGGCATAGGGGAATATGCTAAATCCAGAACACCTACTTACCAGACAGCTCTTGAAATGGACTGTCTTGTGTTTTAAATGTTATTAAAATCCCTGAAGGTATGGAAGTTTTCTAAGGCTCAATAAGTACATAATTATATGCAGTATCCACTGCATCACTTACTTTAGAGAGTTCAAGTAGCTATTGTTAAGCTTAGGAACCATGCAAAATGGATCCTAAGAGATCAAATGGCAGGAGATTCTAGTTGTATGTGTTTCTCTGTTTATAAAAACAAAAGGGTAATTTTATAATGTCATCAAAGACCATGAAAATCCACCACCCTTATTACAGTTTCCCATAGGGAGAGGGCTTATAGAAGATCAACCTGAAGTTATCAGATTGTCCTCATAAGCCTATAAAAAACAAAACGAAACAAAAAAGTAGATGGTACACACTTGGGAAGGACTATATTTTAAATCATAATATGAGTATAAAATGAGAACTTTCACTACTAGTGTATTTAGCTGATTTTCTACATTTCCAAAAGGTAGCAAGGGGTGAGGGGTGTTTTTTTCTTTCTTTCTTTACAATTTCCATATTATCTTAGACCATGATCTTCTTTGAGGAAAAGAACAGGAGCGAATTCTGCCTTTAAACTCTAAAGTGATCATTCCTAACTACCTGGATTCTTGGGGATATTTGGAAGTTATTTAATTTAGAACAAAAGTATAGGGATGCCTGGGTGGCTCAGTGATTGAGTGCCTGCCTTCAGCCCAGGGCGTGATCCTGGAGTCCCAGGATCAAGTCCCACATTGGGCCCCCTGCACGGAGCCTGCTTCTCCCTCTACCTATGTCTCTGCCTCTCTCTCTTTGTGTCTCTCATGAATAAATAAAATCTTTTCTTTAAAAAAAGAACAAAAGTACAGAGTGTTAAATATTTTCTTGAATGACAAGTGAGAATTCCTGTTCTTCCATGATGAGTATATCTTTTGGTTTTTGTTTGCTTGGTTTTTCTGAGAGTTAAGTCCAAAATGGAATGGTCTACATTGGAGGAATCAATTTTACCATTAAGTCACACATGAAGGTTAAGAATATCTTTGATGTAAACCTTGGTGTGTTGTGGGTCCAAGAGCTGGGATAGAGAACATATTTTTTTAAAGATTTTATCCATTTATCTTAGAGAGAGACAGAAAGTGCACAAGCTGTGGGGGGAGCAGAGGGAGAGGGAGAAACACAGAACTGGTTCAATTCACACAGGTTCAATTCCATGACCCTGAGATCATGACCTTGAGATCACAACCTGAGCCAAAACCAAGAGTTGGAAGCTCAACCAACTAAGCCACCCAGGTGCCCGAAGAACACATTTTTGTACTAAGTGTGAGGAGGAAAGAGTTTACTAATGTTCTCCTGTTTCTGGAGTAAAATTTTAAACACTTCCTAGTCCACCACAAAGAAAAACACATAAGAAGAATAAACTGATTAAATAGCAATTTGGAGGAAGAACTCTGCCTTAAAAAAGAATATATTGAGAAAAAAAAAGAATATATTGAGGAATATTCTGGAAGAGTTTTTTGTTTTGTTATGTTTTGTGCGGTTGCTTTTTTCTTTTTTGGTAAGATACCTGCAGTAGAGTATATATAATATATTATAGACCTAGAGTTTCTGAGGATCTATAACACTGTATGTTAACTACACTGGAATCAAAATAAAAGAAAAATAAAGACCCTAGGGGAAAATTCTTTCCCTTATGGCTTATAGACAATAAGAGATGATTTTTAAAAAATCTCTTGGCACCATTTTACAGAAAAGCCTTGCAATGAGAATAGTAGAGCCATGGTCACACAACTTTTGACCTTTGTTTCTCAGAACAAGCTTCTTTGGGCCTACTTCAGCACAAATAATATTTTTTGTGTATGTTTATTTCATATGCATGCCCATTACTTGCTGGTATCATTTTACTTTCATTTACAAAATTAATCTCTCTCCCCACCCCCCTTCCCTACCCTCCTCCTGTTTTGTAGAAATAGTCAACAATGATTACTCATGCTAAATGAGAACTTCCAAATGAAATAAAATGGAGAATTAGAAAGAGATACTACATGAAAATAAGCAAGTAAAGAACAAAACAAAACATAACAAGACGCTAGGCTGGAAATCTCAGACATATTTTTTGTAATCCTAGATTGATCTCTTCACAGTGCAAGGTCTTGTCTTCCTTTACTATAAAATGAGGACCTCTCAATATTGTAGCTCTAAGGCTTCTGCTCTGCCTCTTGGGAATTTTTGGGATATTTCTCAGTCATGACCTCTAGACAAATCCATGTTAACAGTCTCATGTTATATGCATTTCCCTGATTATGAGTTATCTGCCTTTTCTTCTCCATTAGCCTTTGAGTGGATGGTTTCTTTGGACTTTCCTGGAACCTGTCTCTCTGCATGTGGGTTTTGGTTTTACATATGGGTGCTAATTTTGGCGTCTCTACCATCTGACTTCCTTCAAGTTTCCCTTTCTCTTTACTTCTCTTTTACAATCCACTTTCAGTGTTATTTCCCTGTACGTTTTCTAGGAATACTTTTCACCATTTTTAAAGCAAAAAACATGTTGATGCTGAATAGGATCTCAATCATTTTTATGTCCTGGAACTTTCCCTCCACCCCAGCAAGGGTCAGGTTACCAAAAAGCATTGACCATAGTGCAAAGAGCACATCAAAAATGCCATTCCTCCTGTAATTTCCAATCCTATTTGGATTACAATGCATAGAACATGATATGGCAGAGGCTTTCTTAGTGATTTTACTCCAGGACTAAAGTTTACAAAGTTAACCACTGGTAAAAAACAAACAAACAAAACAAAAAACAAACAAAAAAAAGAACCAAGTAAATGCAAATCCCCAATGGCTGAAATATGTTAATCGCCATGCTAAATGAGGTGGGTAGACCCTTTGAAAAAATTCTTGGATGGCTAATATATCTTCATAATTTAAAAATCAACAAATGTTAAGACATACATGGTAAAAGCATTTGCTTCTACTGCTGTCTCCATTTGGCAGTTCCTACAATCTTCCAAACAGTACAATTTTATTAGTTTCTTTGTATAATTATTTGTATAAATAATGTTTTATGCAAGACAAATATACATCTCCATTTTCTCTCCCAGAATAAAAGGTAGCATATTATATGCACTGTTCGGCACATTGCACTTTTTTTCTTCATATATCTTAGAACTCTATCTATATTGATAAACAGAGAGACTGCTCAATTTATTTATTCAATTGCATAGATAGACCATGGTTAAACTCAAACAATCCCCTATTGGTAGATATTTGGGTTGACACAGTCTTTTGCTATGAAAAACAATGCTGTAGTACATAACCTTGAACATATGTGACTTTGCATGTGTGCACGTTTATCAGTAAGTAGGAAAAACCCCTAGAAGCAGGATTGCTAAATCAAAGGACATACGCATTTGTTACTTTGAAAGATAATGCCAAAGTTCCTTCCAGAGATGCTACATCAATTTACACTATCAGCAAAGTATGAAATGGCCTGTTTCCCCACAGCCTTGAAAACAAAATGTTAGTAAATTTCTGCATTTTGGAAAATCTGGAATTTTGATTACACACTCTGGTAAAATTGTGGTGTCTTGGTGTGGTTTTACTTTGCTTTTCTTTTATATTGAGTGAGGCTGTGCAATTTTTTCATGTTTAAGGGCTATTCCTTTTCTATAAAATGCTGTTCCAATCCTTTGCTTATTTTCCTGTTGGGGTTTTAATCACTTATAGGAATCTTTTTTCATATTAAGGCAATTAGCTATTTGGATGCCATGCAATCATTTTCCTGTTTTGTTATTTTTCTCTGAATTTGCTTATTGTTTTGGTTTTGTTTCCATTCAGAAGTTTAAAATTTATTCTTCTATAAATTTATTGAATGTTTTTGTTACAGTCTTTAGACTTTAGTCATAATTATAAAGGTCTTTCTCAGTCCAAAGTCATAAGGGTTCTCTCATGTCATCCTCTCCTACTATTATGGCTTCATTTTTTACATCTTTGAAATTTTTGGAGATAGTCCTGGAGTAGGATAAAAAGAAGGAATTATACTTAACTTTTTTGGATGGCCTTACCATTGTCCAGCTTTATTTATTGAATAATACATCTTTTCTCCCACCAATCTGGGATTCCAACTTTGGCCAATGGTAAGTTCCTTATATATACAGCTTTCTGTTTCACTGGTGTATACACTCACTTTGGATTTAACTAGAGAGAGCTTTCTTGTTTTTTTTTCCAACCATCCATGCTCTAGCATTCAAAAGTACTCTTCCATTCCCAAGTCTTCAACAATGGAGCATCCCAGTTACATTTATGCCTTTGCACAGGCTGTTCACTCTGCATGGAATGTCCACCTTGCTCTTTTCTGTCTAGCAAACCTTGCTTTGTCTGCTAAGACCCAGATAAATTATCACAGTTCCAAAGAAATGAGGAGCAGAAAATGCCACTGTAATTATCAGGTTGGGGAGAGGATATTATGTACATATGTAAACAAGAAATGATGAGAGTAGTTGCCTCTGGGAAGAGAAACTGTGACATTATATGAAAAGGAGATAGACTTTTCACTGAGTTTCCTCTGTACTGTTTGAATTTTTATCACATGAATGTATTAGGTTTTTGAATATATAGTATTTTTTCAAGAACAATTTCATTTTCTAGGAATGGCATGTAGATAGTTTATCTTTGCTGTCCAATGAAATGAACAGTGTAAAAATGTAATAGATAAAAGACCATGAGAGAATTTTTTGTATCAATAACATAATCTCCACTGTGAAGCACCCCTCACCATTACTCTATTCTCTACAGCAATTAAAGGCTCTGTCAGCTATGTTCCCAAAACACATCATACAAACTTCCAAATGGAAGCATATTGTGCATTTTGGTGCTATCATTTGCCTGTCACTCCATTGAACTGTTGGCTTGCTGTTCATCTTTTTGGAGCTCAGACTCTGAACACCAACTGCTGCCTCTTACTAAGTGTACAATGTTTGAAGAAGGAAGGGAGGGAGGCAGAAAGATATCCAGGGATGTTACATTAGAGGTACCTGGAAAGAGAGGAATGAGGAAGGAAATAGGCGTATAAATAAATAAAGCAAGTAAGTGGCTTTACATGGATCAAAGATGAAAGTGTGCCATGAACCAGAGTGTAACCACTCAAGTTCTCCCTTCTCTCATACTCCACTCCCAATATTTCTAGTCTGCATTTGGCAGCTAGAGTAATCTTGTTTAAAAGTATGTCAGATCATGTCTTTCCTCTGGATAAACTCTTAGCCACTGCCCCCCGCCAATGGAATCCGATTTTTACAGCATATACATCAATGTTACAATGGTTAGTGTGGCCCCACATAATGGTTCCTCATCATTTCTCTGACCTCCTCTCTTATTATTCTTCCCTTAAAGACTTTTTCCCCCTTCCATGTTGTCTTCCTGGCTATTGTTCCAACACTCTATATACACTCCAACACTCTAGAGCCTTTGCATTTGTCTCTTCTGCCTGGAATATTCTTTCCATTGATAACTCTATGATTCCCTCACCTCATTCAAGTCATAGACAATACTTTTCCTGTAAGCTGCCCTTGAACCCTGATCTGGCATTCTCTATCTACTTTCCTTGCTTTATTTTTCTTCATGGTACATAATAGCTTTTAATATACTTCATAGAGTGCCAAATTACTTTGTCTATTCCTACCAGAATAAAAATTCATGAAGGAAGGGGGCACCTGGCACAAATTAAGTATACAGTAAATACTCACTGAATGAAAGAACAAAAGCATCTTAAGATCTATCAAGCAAAAACGACCTTGCAAGAAGCAGCAGTAGACTTACCATATGTTTTACAAACTGCTGCTCACCCCTGCATCTACCACCAAACAATATGTCCTGAGATCTAATGGGTTTGGGCTGTGATCCTCTTTTCTTCTCACGTTCTTACTTAATAGTCTTCTCTACTGCCCTGAATTCAATTTCCACTCATATTAGCAAGTCTATTTTCAAATGATATCTAAGTGGAACTCTAGCCCAGAGCTGTCTCCTAAATTCCAGATACCTTTGGACCTTTCTGCTCTGATGACTCACAGGCCCCTTAAATTCAACATGTCTCTACTGAATTCATCCTTGGCTCCTCTAAACCTGCTGCTCTAGCTTCCTTTCTTAGAGAATAACATGACATTCTTGCCAGTTGCCCCAGTCATCAATCAATCTGCATGTCATCTTGACTTCTTTCTCACCCAGACTCATTCAATCAACTGCAAAGGGCTACCAATGCTAATTTCTCCATATTTTTTTGAACAATTCATTTTTGCAGGGACCTATTTCCATTGTCCCCTTGTAGGTCATTACTACTTTCCATTTGAATATTGCAAGTTGGCCTCACTTTTCCCCCTAGTTATTCAAATCTAATAAAAGTAGTTAACTATATTGGGCAAGGTTTAAGCACTTTACACCCATTTAAACCCTACAGAATCCTATACAATAGGTTCTATTATTATCCCCATTTTATAAGTAAAAAAACAAAACCAAAGGCAAGTGTCTGTGTAACATCTCAAGGTCCTGTCCCTACAAAGCAGTGGATCTGAAATTTAAATCCAAGTAGTCTGGCTCTAGAGCCCATGTTCTTTACTATTATCTACTTAGGTTCTTTAGATTTAATTACCCTTGCTTAAACATTTTAGTGGTTCCCACAGTGCCTGGCTGGTTCAGTCTATAGAGCACGTGACACTTGATCTTGGGGCAGTGAGTTCAAGCCCCATATTGGGTGTAGAGATTACTTAATAAAATCTTAAAAAAAATTTTTAATGGTTCCCCATTACCTTTAGGATGATGCTCAAATTCCTTATTATTCCCACCAAAATCTGAATCTTGTTCATCTCTCCATCTCTTTTACTTGAGCAGCCACATTCACCACCCTCCTACTCATACTTCCCTCACCATACCCTTTGCTCTATCAGTAATGAACTTCTTGCAGTCAGTTCCTTGAATGGTTTTGTGTGCTTGCATGTGTTATTTTCTGTGCCTGAGATGCTTTCATTCTACCCTATGCTCACTGGCCTGACTTCTCCCCATCCACCCTGCATGTCTTGCTATAGGCCTTTCTCGAGGAAGCTTCCCTGATAACTCTCTCTTGTACTCCCACATCTAGTTCTTGGGACCCTCCATTTTGTTTTTATGCCTCAAGATTGTGCTCTAGGATTCCTTCTTTTTTTTTCACTATACATGGTCCCACCATGAATTGGTCCAGCTTTGTGTCAATGGCTCCTAATCTGTATCTGACCTCTCTCTTCGATGTCCGAATGCCAATCTGACATCTCTTCCTGGAGGTCAAAAAGCCCTACTCAAGCTTAATACATCCCAAACAGAATCCTCTCCCCATCACCATCTATTCACCTGTCCACATCTAGAAGTTATTTTTACTGCTTTGGCGTCTTAACACTCTAATCTAACCCTGCAGCAAGTCTGGTTAACTGTTTCTAAAAGATATCCCAAATCTATGGACTTCCCAACTCATTCTCTCTTGCCTAGAATATGTCAACAGCCTTATAACTAGACTCCATGCTTCACACTTGCCACATGGCAGCGAAGTAAATGTTTAAAATGTAAATCAGATCATGTACCCTCCTTCTCAAAACACGGCTTCCCAAAATGGCTTTCCATCGCACTTTAAATAAAACTCTACTTGTTATATGGCTTGGTCACTATCCTGACTTCATCTTCTACAATCCTCTCCCTGCTACTATCTTCTAGTCAAACTGCTCTTGTTTCTGTTCCTTGTATATGCATCTTATATCTGCTATGTTTGGATTCTTCTGTAAGAAATAGAAAATACAAAATAAAGATGATTTACCCATATTGGCTATTACACTCTCAAATAAGAAATTCAAGAGTAGTCCAGGGTTAGTACGGTAGTTCCATCATCATCATCAGGGTCCCAGGTTTCCTCTATCTAATAGCTCTATTATTCTCTACACATGGCTTAAACTACATGGACCAAGATGTTAGTTCGAGCTCCAGCCATCACATTAACAATCCAGCCAGCAGGAAGGCTAAAAGGCATATTTCTGCCTTTACAGGATATATGTGTTGTTATCCCATTGACCCAACTCTGTGATATGGCCACAACACATTTCAAAAAACCCCAGTATCAATAGTTACTTTTCATTGCTAAGGAGTATTTCATAGTACAGACATACCACAGAGTGTTTATTCATTCGCTGTAGGATACTTGATTTTCTTCTAGATTCAGTTATAAATAAAACTACTATGAATATTCATATGAAGGTTTTAGTATAAACAAATTTTCATTTCTCTGGGATAAATTCCCAAGACTGTAGTTGTCAACTCCTATGATAAGCACTTGTTTAGGTTTTTAAGAAATTGTTATACTTTTTCTTTTTCTTTTTTTTTATTTTTATTTATTTATGATAGTCACACAGAGAGAGAGGGAGAGAGGCAGAGACATAGGCAGAGGGAGAAGCAGGCTCCATGCACCGGAAGCCCGACGTGGGATTCGATCCCGGGTCTCCAGGATCGCACCCTGGGCCAAAGGCAGGTGCTAAACCGCTGCGCTACCCAGGGATCCCTGTTATACTTTTTCTAGAGTAGCTGTACCATTTTACATTCCCATTGCAAATGGGTGGCTGAATCAGTTTATTCACATCCTCACCAGCTTTTAAGGTTATCATTATTTTTTATTTTAGCCATTCTTATAGACACAGAGTAATATCTCCCTGTAGTTTTAATTTGCATTTCCCAAATGGCTGATTGTGTTGAACATTTTCCATGTGCTTATTTTCCATCTATATATCTTTTCTGGTGAAATTCATGTCACTTCATGTCTTACGGTCATTTTCTAATTGTCTTTGTTCATTTATCCTTGTTGAGTTTTGAGATTTCCTGATATACTTTAGATACAAGCACTTGTCAGTTATATGGTTTGCAAATGGTTTCTCTCAGTCTGCAGCTTATCTTTTCATCCACATCACAGGGACTTCCACAGAGCAAAAGTTTTTAATCCTGATAAGGTCCAATTTGTTATTTTTTTCTTTTTTGTATCATGCTTTTGGTGTCAAGTCTAAGAATCCTTTTCTCAGTCCCAGGTCCCAGAGATATTTTTTCCTATGATGTTGTCATCATTTCCTATAAGTTTTATAGCTTTGCATTTTATATTTAAGTCTATGTAAAGATGTTTTGAGTCAACTTTTGTAAAAGTTGTGAGAATTAGATCAAGATTTTTTTTCTGTTTTTGGATGTCTAATTGCTTCAGCAAGAAAATATTTTAAAATAAATCATTAAACAGACCATTGTCCATGCATAAAAAATAAAGTGATGGTTAATAAGAAAAAAAAATGGGTTCACTAAAACTCAGGCCAAATTAGCTTTTCTCTCTCTCTCTCTCTCTCTCTCTCTCTCTTTTTTTTTTTAAACAATAAGATTTCTATGGGCAGCAATTTGGAAAATGCTGGCAAAGTAAAATAAACTTAACATATATAGACCTAGATGGAAATATAGTGTTCAGTGAGAGAGAGAGAGAGAGAGAGAGAGAGAGAGACATCATTGCCCCACTATATTTGATACTTGTCAGAGCATTTCTGGAGTAGAGCTCTGCCTGTCAGTAATATGTTTTAAGAGCACATCAAGGTGTGTGTGGGAAGAAAGGCCAAATGGTGACAGGTCTGCAGCCATGACTTTTGAGGATTTGCTGAAGAACATGTACTGCTCATTTCACTTTCGATGGATAGTGAGATAGTGGGTAATGAACCTAGGAAACAGTAAGCATAAAGAAGACATGAAGTAAATTTGAAATGTTCGGCAGGCCATCTCACTAAAGAAGTGGTGGGTTATGCACAGCTTTGAGGAGGACAAGCCAGGACAAGAGGGTGGAAGTTAGAGGAAGCTTGATTACAGTTCAATGTGAGGAAAGTCTTTCTAATAATTTATGCTAATCAATAACAAGTTACAATCTATCTCAAAATATACACATGGAATAATCTACTTCAAAACATAGTGAATTCCCTATCGATAAAATGGCATGAGCTATAATGAGATGTTGACCCACATGACCTCACAAGTCTCCAGCCAGGATGAGAAACTTTGAATTTGGTGGAGGAAGATTTTCTTACAGGCTGGAGAGGTCAGGCAAGATTTCAGAGTGGAGAGTGCCTTTTAGGTTTGTTTGGTTTTTAAAAAAGATTTATTTATTCATTTGAGAGAGAGAGAGAAAGTGTGTGTGTGTGTGTGTGTGTGTGTGTGCGCGCACGCGCATGTGTGCGCGCTTATGCAGGCAAGCAGAGCAAAGGGCAGAAGGAGAGAGAGAATTCTTAAACAGACTCTGAGCAAGGAGCCAGACACGACTCAATCTGAGGACCCTGAGATCATGATCTGAGCTGAAATCAAGAGTTGGATGCTTAATCAACTGAGCCACTCAGGCTCCCCACCTTTTAGGTTTCTTAAATGGTTAGTGACTCTGTGTTTTAAAGACATGAAGGTAGGGATCGTGGTCAAGAAAGAGATAGCAAGTTGTTCTTTCTGATTGAAGCAGAGACTTTTTCTGTGGGGAGTATCATCTAAAGTCTCCTAGCTCTGAACCAACAGTTAGGTCACATCTAGACTGTGATTGTCTGAAGGAATGTTCTTCTAGACATAGACTCAACCAAATGGTTGTAATAAGGACATACATAGTAGACTGAGATCCCAGCTTGAGTTTTATTATATGAAGTCAACATTCATACATTCTTCTAACTACACTTTAAATGGAAAAATAAAATGCTAGAAGTAAAGGGGCGTTAGATACAATGACTTCTAATCTACCCATTTTATAAATGGGAAAAAAGAAAAAAGCAGACTTAAAGAAGTTCACATTTTTCACTCAAGAAACATTTTTCATATGTAATTAGTGATAGATAGCCTAGCCTCCTTATTCCAAAGAATTGATGTTTATTGGGTACTTTCTATATGCAGAGCACTTCATATGGATTATATATTTAACAATCATAATAATTCTATAATTTGGGTATTATTATTAATGCCATTTTGCAAATGAGGAAACTAAGACTCAAAGAAAAAAAATTACTAGCTCTAAATTACACAGCTAGAGAGCAGAGGGGCCAGGATTTAAAGCTAAACTACCAGAATGGCTAGAATAAAAAAGACCAGATATAACAAGTGTTGATGAGGGATCCCTGGGTGGCGCAGTGGTTTGGCGCCTGCCTTTGGCCCAGGGCGCGATCCTGGAGACCCGGGATCGAATCCCACGTCGGGCTCCCAGTGCATGGGCCTGCTTCTCCCTCTGCCTGTGTCTCTGCCTCCCTCTCTCTCTCTCTCTCTCTCTCTCTCTCTGTGTGACTATCATAAATAAAAAAATTTAAAAAAAAAATTAAAAAAAAGAAAACAAAAAAAAAAACAAGTGTTGATGAGGATATGAACCAAAGGGAACCCCGTGTTCTACTGGTAGGAATGTAAATTGGTGCAGCCACTGTGGGAAACAGTATGGAAGTGGAACACCTGGGTGGCTCAGTGGTTGAGCGTCTGCCTTTGGCTTAGGTCATGATCCTAGGGTCCTAGGATCTAGTCCCACATCAGATTCCCCACAGGGAGCCTGCTTCTCCCTCTGCCTATGTCTCTGCCTCTCTTTGTGTGTCTCTCATGAATAAATAAATAAAATCTTTAAAAAAACAGTATGGAAGTTCCTCAAAAAATTAAAAATGGAAATACCATATGATCCAGTAATTCTATTAGTGGGTATTTACCCAAAGAAAATGCAAATACTAATTCGAAAAGATATATGCATCCCTGTGTTTACTGCATCATTATTTATAATAGCCACAGTATGGAAGTAATCAAGTGTCCACTGATAGATGAATAGATAAAGAAGATGTGGTATATACACAATGGAATATTACTTAGTCATAAAAAAGAATGAAGTCTTGCCATTTATGACAACACGGATAGATCTGGAGGGTATAATGCTAAGTGAAGTAAGTCAAACAGAGAAGGATGAATACTATATGAATTCACTTATATGTGGGATTTTAAAAACAGAACAAACAAAAAGCAGAAACAGACCCATAAATACAGAGAAAAAGTTGGTAGCTGCCAGAAGGGAGGGCTGTGGGGGATGAACAAAACAGGTGAAGGGGAGTAGGAATTAGAGGCTTGCAACAATGGAATGAATAAGTCACGGGCGTAAAAAGTATAGAGAATATAGTCAATGGTATGAGAATAGTGTTGTACGGTGACAGATGGTGGCAGAGCATAAGGAAGAGAGTTGTCAAATCACTATGTTATCTGAAACTAATGTAATATTATGTGCCAACTATATTTCAATAAACATAATAAATTAATAAAGCTATCAATTTTTAAGATTACATTTTTTTAACATTTCTATTTTATTACTAATTTTTAGTTACAAAGGTAATTTGAGTCCAACAATACAGAGATGTATAAAGAAAAAGTTAATAATTTGCCTCTCTCCTCTCCCCAACCACTTTCCTTGGGGTAAACAGTGTTTCCAGTTTGGTACATAAGATCTCAGAATCTTCTCTAAACACTTGGCCTTTGTGTTACATGGCCTCCTTAATTTAGCCTTATTTCTAGCACAGAAAACTACCTCCAAATAAAAAAAAATGGGAAGGGAAATTTTAGAAATGACACAGTAAATAAGTATCAACTGCTCTTAGTAAATCGATATTTAACAAAGTATATTAAACTCGCCAGAATAAGAGGCTTCACGTGGGGCTAAACATTTTCTGGTAAGATTTACTCTGATGAATGTGTGTAATTAAACTGAAATGGGAAGGTCTAACTGTGTATGTGACTGTGCTATGGACAATCATTACTTTGTCCCAATAGCAAACAATTATTCCTTGTATGAGAGCCAGATTTGGATGCTAAATTTCACTCTGGAAAATAAGTGATCATAGATAATTGTAGGAAACTCTGAAAATAAGTCTTTTCTAGTGGGGATTCAAGGGGGCCTTATCTAATGTGGTAAGATCACAGTGTAGAGCTCTCTTTCACCCTATCAAGAAGCAAGGTACACCTTTTACTTTTCAGGGAAAAACAAATTTCCATTTTTCATGGGACAACTGTATTGAAATAACTGTTTCTGAAGAAGTGACAGATTAAAAGGGACAGAATTAGTTAATTCTGTATAATCTGATGTTTAGGAGATAGTGCACAATATAATCTCACAAATAAAAACACATATTTACCCAGTCTTTCCTATTTTGATTCATCACCTTCTGTTGCTTTTAAAATCTGGGGGGGGGGGGAGAAACTGTCACAAAACTATTCTGACTATATAGCACAAGTCCTCCAAAATGTGCTTTTCCCCAATCTTTTCCTATGAAACTTTCTGTGGAATAATGTCTCCCTTCATGGTTTCAAACAGCTTAACAGCAGATCAAAATACAAGCTTAACATCAGCATATTGAGATGTATCCAAAATAGGAACATTTTTCTTGTATCTAAAAATAAACTGCGACTATTTCAATTTGTGGAACAAATAAAATGGATCAGGAAGGGAGAGCCTGTAGCACTACCTACAGCCTGACTGACTGACTATTCATTTCCTTCCTCATAAATTTAACAATGCAAATTTAGTGATGGCTTTGCCCAACGGTTGCCAATTTGGGCACCAACTTTCTCGAAGAAATAGCCTGATTAGAAAATAATTGTACTTCTTCCCCGCTACTGTTACCACACCTGCACTTTTCATTTCCTATAAGGTACGGTGGCAAAACTGCATCTTTCAACTCTGCCTCTTTTATCTGATGTAGTGGATGACAGGTAATCTAGCTGAAAGTTCCGACAATTGCACCACCAGAAAAACACTGGCTGATGAAATCTGAGCAGTTATCACACTAACCATCACCTGTCAAGCCTCTTGCTTCAATTTAAGGGCGCATCAATTTTCTGAAGAGGAAATCAAGGACAAAGAATAAAAGCGCTTCAGATAAACACTGACAAAGGCCCTTTCTGCCTTTTTTTTTTTTTTAATTTATGATGGGATGTACTATCATAGGTTGCTCCGTGAGGTTTTATCAACTGTCCTGATACATCCCAGATAGCTCAGAATTCTTTGGCCATTGATGAAGTGCTATACTTGCACTTACTGAAAGGGCAGAAGATTTCCAACTGAAAATTACTTTCACTAAATACCACAAAGATATTGAAGGCAGAGAGAGCGGGGAGATGGAACAAATGACAGCTGCATATAACAATGAACCTCTCAGTTCTCGAGGCTGGCAGACAAGACTGATTAGAGCAAGAACATGAAATAATGTTTTCTTAAAGCCAGGGAGCATATTGTGTAAAGTGTCAGGCACAAAGAATTCATATGTCCTTTGTGGCAAGTTGGGAGCTCAGCGCTGGCTGCCAACTGTACTTACAGTGTGTCCTGTCACAGCTTCCAGACCCAGATTGTTTTCTAGATTTCCTACAGTGTCTCTGGTTACCTCCTTCAAGAGACACAGGCAAATGATGGTATTCGGTGAGAGGCAAGATGAAGGCTAGGGAAGTAAAGTAAAGGACAGTGAAGTCGATTCTGGGAGGCACTTGGAACCTGGCCCATATCAAAACAGATCAGCTCTTCTTTGGGGGTTGAAAGCCATAGGGCTGAGGTGCTGGGCCTTCACTGTAATTCTTTTGGCATATCCGTGGAGAGCATTTTCAAGAGGGGAAACAACATATTAGAGAAAAGATGAGCTCTGATTGGTGTCGGGGCCTAACTGGTTGGTGTGAGGCTAACTGTGATGTCTCCCCGCTCCTGACGGATCTGGTAACTCTTCGCCCAATGGAAAGTGTACTTGGTGTATCCGGGAGGCTGCTGGAGTTTTCGAAAGAAGTGCCAGTTACTCACTGTTTTGATTCCTTCAAGTTGTGAACCCTTTGGGAGATAGACAAGGCAGCCAGAGATGAAGACAGCAGCTTTATTCGCAATCAAGGGAGACTAGAGAACGTAGGTGGAACACACCTGTCCCCAAGGGCTTAACCAGCAGCGCAGAGGAGACCGGGCACAGCCTGCCCTTGGGCAAGTTCTGAGCAAAATCACCAAAGGCAGTGGGGGCCCCCAAGTGCACCTCTTTCCAATTCTCCCCGACATGTCAGCAGTCTCTCCTTGAAGGCGGGGTGAAAATGAGGACAAGGCAGAGAAATGAGGACAATACATTCTGGCAGGATAGAAATCTGAATTTTGTGAACCAAAGCCCTATACTCCACAGTGTTTTTACCTGTTTACTGATTTGCTGGTGGTCCCGCTTGGGTAGGAATGAAAGGAGAGTACGAAGCAGCCTCTTTTGCCTTGGAGGGCAAGGCACATTCTCCAATCCAGTGTCATCAGGAGTAAAGCTGATTCTCAGCTGACGCCCACGTTTCTGCTCTCACATCTCAGAGGAGAAAGCAATGTCATTAATATGCTCAACAGCTCAGACTTCTCCAGATCTCAACTGGACAGTTTCCCAGAGGCCTATGAGAGCAAGTCTCTAGAGTAAGGGTTGAAACTATTAATGAGAAATTTTTATTTTGGAACAGTGATGCTTCAGGTCCGGTTCAGCTCTCAGTTCCCTCGGGACAAAACAATTAAAAGGGATATATTCTAAGCTCTGGTTTACCAGGGAAAAAGCAATTGCGTGTTTTTGACCTGTTGGTATAATGGATTTCTCATTTGCATTTTTTCATGAAAATCTAAATCTAAAGCACAAACACACTTTCCTGTGTTCCCTTAAATGAGACTGTTTTCCTTTACCATTCACACATAAAAGGAAAGCATGGACTTCCTAGGACCTCGCAATTATAATTGTAGAGCATCCCTCCTTCTTTCTCATACCTTCCCAAAGTAGGGTTCTGTCGTAAGATGCCACTTTTTGTATTTATTCCTTCTAAGGGGCTCAAAGCACTTACAGACAGCTCCTCAATTTGTGCAATAGTCCTAAGGCTAATGAATGAAAGAAGAAGAATTAAGTTGGAATTAAAAGGAGGTGTGCAAACAGCCATGATGGTACCCATGTTACTCAGTGAAGCCATGCCACAGTGGAATACAAGACCCCCCCATCCCAACCCCAGTGCTGTGCTTTCTGCATCCACCCAAAGCATGCGGCTCTATGATTTTGATCTATCTCACAGTCGTTATGATGGAATTCCTCCTGCCTGTGCTTGTTACCCTCATTAGACTGACCAGAGCACCGAAAGGCAGAACTGATTGTATGTATTTCCCCCCAGCGCACATTAGATTGGCTAGAAATGTTTATCCATTTTCACATGATAAAGGAAGCAAATTCACAAATTTACAAGTTTTTGAACAGAGGGTCTTCATCTCTGTGAGGATACACTTGGGATTCTTGCCTTTTTTAAAGGCAGGAAAGGAAGAGAATTGTTTTACTTTTTCATTTTTTTGTCATTTTCTAAATATCTTTTATATGGCAATCTTGCATTTTCTGCTTATTTCCATGCCCCCTTGACCAGAGGTACTCTATGAGCATGGGGTGTGGGGGGGAGGCAATTATATTCAAACAGAAATGGATTCAACTGCCACTTCCGAGGGCAACATTCTGAATAGCTGGAACATTCAGCTCCTTGTCTGAAATTCATTAAGTTTGTTGGGGTGATTAAATAAGATGACATGATGTACATGCACCCCCCAAAAATCACTCATGAATGTTCCGTTCATCTGCTCATTTTCCCTTCTCTGAATATTCAAATTATCAGTGTTTACTCCAATTGTATTTACGCTTGGATGAATCCATCTGAAGGCAGCATTTCTGATTTTTTGTTTGTTTTGCAGGGGGATGTCTTTATTTAAAGTGGCATTGCTTTCCCACAAAAGTCATGCAGTGTACCAGTGACCCAGGGGTTGAATCTATAAATGGGAAATATTTATTTTGGAATAGTGGTGGTTCAAGTATGATTTGACTCTAGACTGTCTTCTATGATAGTCCTTGTGCCACTAATTTTGCCATAATTATTGACAAAAATAGGAATCACCTCATTTATGGGCATGAGCCATCAGAGGCAGTTCTATTCTTTTCTATACTAGAGAATTATTTTAATAGCGGTAAAGGACAGGGTGGCAGAAGGTCTTTTGTCCTCTCCAATTTACACATTAACAAAGACTTGAGAATCACTGTTTTATGGCAATGAATACATACTCTTGGTCAGAGCTAGCAAAAATGAAGGACCAAGTATTCAAGTTTGTTTGATTAGGTAGGAAAGCAAACTGACTAAATTCTTTCCCCTGGACAATGTCCTCTTTGGGTATTAGCAGTCCTAAAAGAAGGGTGGGGCTGGGGGTTATTGTTCTTTTTTATAATGGACATAAAAATAAGACAACTTTCTCTCCTCTGTGGATGGCAGGATGGGTGCTCTTTCCATCCAGTGGAAGAAGAGAATAGAAGATATCTCTTGAAGTTTATTTCTAGCTCTAGACAAAAGTTACTAAGTCAAGAGAATTGATAATATGACCCAAGGTCTTTTTTCCTGTCACCTTAAATTTCTGGGCATGCAAGCCAGGAAAAAAATTTTTTAAAAATTAAATTTAAAAAATTAATCTGCATTTCCACTTTTAAAGTGCCTTTTGTTTAGGGCACCTGGGTGGCTTATTGGTTGAGTGTCTGCCTTTGGCTCAGGTCATGATCCCGGGGTCCTGGGATGGAGTCTCACATTAAGCTCCTCTTAGCGAGCTTGTTTCTCTCTCTGCCCATGTCTCTGCCTCTCTCTGTGTGTCTCCTATGAATAAATAAATAAAATCTTTTAAAAGTAAATAAATAAAGTGCCTCTGGTTTAATGTAGTTAATTCTTCCATTTGGGGGAACCATAATATCCCCATTGTTGTTCAGGCGATTCCACATTCTCCTCCTTCAAGTCATTTGGGGCTCGAGGTAGGCCAAGCACAAAATCTGGATGCAGAGATATACTAGATTTCCGTTTCTTGATAAATGGAACTGCTCTCCTAGAAATATGAAATGCATGACTTCTTTTTTCTTCCTTAATAACATAGAGGCTTGGGTTACATTTGCACATGTGCCTGTCTCCTCCTGAGCCTATGTTACACCTGCTTGCTCCTTATTTCTCTCCTCAGGTTGCATAATTAATTCTTTTTTTTTACTCAGGGAAATTATTATATTTTTGTATTCTAAAGCCCCATTTCAAATAAGAGATGCTAATGGTGCTCAGAATTGCCTTAGCTGAGCTCTCATGCACTCTCACACAAGCAGTATAAAATGCATATATAAAAGAGTTTGCTTGGCTAGAGGTGATATTTGAATAATCGTTACCGAATCATTATACTGGGTACCATTAACATAAACTCTATTACTCATTATTAAATATTTTTAAATAAAAAAGAACTAACATAGTAATACAACATGTTTAGACACTTGGAGACTATGTTTTAAAACCTCAAATATCTTTATGACATCATAGATCAAAAGTTTCAGTTTTATTTCACCATAGATCCATAAGATTTTTTATGAAGAGAACCTGAAATGAAATTAGTTACCTTCAAATAGTTTACAACTGATTGTTGGAAAATCATTTTTCTAAGCCTTCGGCTAAAGACTCAGAAAGTTACAGAAGAAATTCTTTCCATATTAATTTTTGGTTGAATTATATTTCACTTAGTATCATAGCCTTGCTGTTTAGCTAGAAGAAACCCTCCACCAGCTTTTAAATACACAATATTCTATGTAGATACTTAATTATCTCTAATTTCATTAAATGCCAAAGCTACTTGGAATGTGTTCCATTCAAAATCAATTTTAAAATTTACTCTTTAAGAAAAAGAGATTGCAAAACATAAACATCATCTATCCTTTAAGGGCAGAGAGCTGGTCTCCTACTGCCCTAGCTTCTACATACTCCAGGTCATTCAGCAGATACTCAATGAGTGTTTCTTTTAAAAAATGGAAACAGGGAACATCATAGCTCCTGATTCCATGATTCTAAAATCTAAGGAATTCATGTTTTTAAAAGAACAGCATTAAATTATACACCTATGATTTTAATTTGCCTGAATGGGAGAAATGAAGCAATTCTTTTAACAACACAAATAGTGAGTTGCCTTCTGACTGAATGGAATGATACATCTAAGTGACAATGCTGGATGCTACCATAAAACTCATTTGCGCTATTAAGATTAATGTTTACCTAACAGAAGTTCTTGTTTTTACGCTAATAGTTATCATTTTGAATTCTAATATCCCACTTCCAATTTATAAAATTCCTCCTCAAAGAGCAACCAGACACACGGATTGTGGTACTGGGCAGGATGACAGTAGATATGAAAAGAAAAAAGGACTAGACCAAGCACCCTATATGAAAAGATAAGAGGGATGCCTGGGTGGCTCAGCAGTTGAGCCCAGGGCATAATCCTGGAGTCCTGGGATCGAGTCCCACATTGGGCTCCCTGCATGGAGCCTGCTTCTCCCTCTGCCTATGTCTCTGTCTCTCTCTCTGTGTGTGTGTGTGTGTGTGTGTGTGTCTTTCATGGACAAATAAATAAAATCTTAAAAAAAAAAAAAAGAAAAAAGAAAGAAAAGACAAGAGGTCTGGGTTTAATTTGTGCTTTTTTTTTTTTTGTCTCAACATGTTTCATGTTAGTCTCCCTTCCACATGCACAATCACCAAAGTCATAGACAATGAGAAGGCAGTCGAGAGTTTAACAGGGATTACTAACTAGTTTATTTTTCTGTGATGCTAGTTGTGCACACTGAGTTGAGTGATGAACGTGAAATTGCCAAAAAGCACAAGAACCTTGGCAAATATTCACAGAGTAGAGCACAATGCTTAAATACAACTAAATGATTTAATGACAAGTAGGGAATTACTGTAAAATAGAATGCTGGAGAAAGGCAGCAAACAGCACCTGCTGGCTAGACTAAGAAATCCAAAATGGATTCCAGGAAGAGAGTACAATGCCCAGCTGCTGCGGTAGTTGCCTGTTCCCCCTATACTGTTATTACTGTTCAACAGTCCTGAAATCTGAATGACAGTGGCCTGAGCCCTTTCAAACAACAGAAAGAAGGTCAATTTTTGTAATGAGGAAATGGAAGTGGTGGCGCCGAAGATCACTGACCCTTACAGTTTCTTGTGCGATGAAGGAGCAGTGAAGTGCACCAGGAAATTATGGTGTAGGGAAACAGTGACACTACCATCATAAAACACAGAACCAAGGAACAAGTAGCAAATGTGCTAAAATGTGCATAAATCAAATATATGCTATCAACCCTGGGTTTATGCCTCTTCTCAAACTGTGAGAAATTGGGCTAACACTTCTGTGAAGAAAGGAAAAGGCAGAAGGCCAAAACTTAACTTCAGGAGTCTAAAAGGATACTTTTAACCAGGGGTAATATTTTAAATATTTAGCTACTAGATGGTCTAGGTACTGACCGATCAGAACACATGCTGATCAAGATGCTGGAGGTGAAGGCTTGCTGCTCTGCCAGAGGCTAACTGGTTAATTCCCAGGTCCTGGGTGGGTCTAGGACTCCAGAGAGAAGCCAGGGCAGCTCAGGCAGAGAGGTGGGGTGGGAGGACTTAGGGCTGGGCCAGCGGTTGTTTACCCACTGACCAAAAATTATTTCAATATTTGAGCATCTCATATAGGCCACCAGCTCATCAGCGCTACTCTTAACCCTGCCTCAGTCTACTGCTATACCTATTTACACAGCATTTTGTGGGGTAAAGCAAGGCAATAGTAGCGTGTTAGCAGGGCCAGTTGAAAACTTGTCTTTGATTGATATCTGATGGCCTTTCCCATTTCGTGTCCTTTGGGATTATGTTACCAAGTCATCCTCATAGTCATAACTCAGGTGTTTCTGAATGAGACAGGGGATGTGTTCAACTCACTGATAGACTCAGTGAAATTTATTTCACTGGATAATAATGACGCTTGATTATCTGATGTTTCCAAGCATCCTAGATTTCTCTTTGGTAATGAAGCAGGGTTGTGATTCTGAACAGGTCAGACCAGACACGGCAACAACGTTTACGGATTTGACGACTTTGCATTTATATTTCATTTTTATCAGTTTAGTAGGTGCAGTGATTTTAAATAGCAAAATGTGAAATATTAGCAAATGGGATATAGAAGGAAGGTTTGGAAGAATCAAAACTTCCAAACTTGGAACTTCAAATGGACACAAAGACCAAATGTTAGCAATCTTCTGATATAGAGTAAATGTGATCACTTAAAGATGATTCTACTGAGAGTGGCTGAGAATCTTAAGACACCTGGGAGATAAAGAAGCTGTAATAAAAGCAGTCACTTCTCCAAATTTATTCCCCATGTGTGACAATGGAAGAAATGCCTATCCTCATAAAGAAAAGGAGATGCTTAATCATCAGGAGGAAGCCAGGATGCTCTCAGTTTGTGCAATGCACAAGACTGGAATGTCATTCATAAATATCCAAAAGAAACATTTAATTAAACATGAATTGAGCTTCCAAGCAGGTAAGTTATTCTAGGGGAAAAAAAAGTTTCTCAGGCCACAAAGAGATAAATATTTGATTCAAATTTTCAAATACAGTTATTAAACACTGAAAGTGCCATCATTGTGCTGGACAGTTTGACTACAAGTGCTATTGGAAAGCAATCAGCAAATACAGAGTAACTGCAGGAACTGGTGATGAAAATGGGTAATGAAATAATGTATATCTTTAGTCTACCTTGCAATGTACCAAAAATTGAAGTTGGTGTTTTTTTAATAGTCAAAAGGAAATAAACTGAATTCTAAACTTCTTTTTTTAAAAAAATAAACTTCTTTTAAGTGTCAGCCTTCAAGAGGCGTCTTCTTTGAGGCTACACATCTAAGGAAGTGGGAGAAAATGTCCATAAATTTGAAAAACTAGGTGCTCCTCATACATTGAAGTTGACATCTTAAATTAATCATAAGTGAAAATAGTTGTAAAGGATGTAATATTGACATTTTAAAATACAACTTTACATCACTCTTTTCAATGAATTCAATGGGACATAAATGCCATAGTGATTTTACACCCACCATCATCCATTGAAAAAGAGATTTCAACCAAGTCTTCTCAAATAGTTGCAAATTTCATATGATTCCTTTGTCTCATTGAAATTGTTTCCATTCCTCTTTTCTCATACAATTTTATCTTACTATAATATGTGTTTAATATTTGAAAGCACTCTATTGATTATGTTCTCATACTTCTCTGCAGTCACAAAAAAAGGCATATAAATTGAATTTTTTAACGTAAAATTATCCTGTTATCACATGGTACTGAGTATTAAAAAACATTCTGAGTTTTTTTAAGTATTGGTAGTATACAATTTAACAAAATAATATAAATATTTCAAAAATATGTGATAAATATTAAATATAGAAATAAAATTTTATTAGAAATTCGTCTTCTTATGAGATGAAGGAATAATTATGCAGTCTTAATACAGGAGGCTTCTTCCACACACAAATAAATTGTCCCTTCATGTAGCACTCTGGAAGTTTTTAAACCCTGGGGCTACTGGGGAGCATTGTAGCGATGTCTCTAACTTTGGAGTGTAATGTAATCTCAGCACTGCATAGCACTGAACTTTCCACTGTTCAGCACAATTCCCAGCACCTCATAGGTATTCAATGAAAAATTGAATTTTCTTGGTCTCATTTCTCATCCTTCCAGCGTTCAATCTTGCTTGGGCAACCAGTAACCTAGCAAATCAAGCCGCCCCAACATCAAGAGCTTCGTTTTAATAAGGATCTTCTCAGATAAATGGGTATAAACAGAACCTTTTCCTGATGTCCTCACATCCCCTTCATAGCAGGAAACAAAGATTTTTAAAAACAGGTTTATACGTGTGCATGCACTTTTAATCAAATGGTTTAATGTAATGTATGCATATAAAGCTCTAAACCCAATGTTATTGAAAAATTAAGAAGTTCTATGTAAGGGCATTTAAATGGTGACATTTATTGCAAAAATACACTAACTCAAAAAGCTCCATTTCTTTTCCAATAGTAAATGCTGATAGTATGTCAAGCAAATGGAAACTGCACTTGGATACACAATACCTGGAACATTTGAGTCACTTTAAAAAAACACAGATGGTATTTTAGAAAGAGCCTACCTTTCTATTAGCATAAGTAGGCTGTGGTTTTTTCAAAAGTAATGACTTCTCTTTCTACCCCCTGCCTGAGTGTACCGCCTACTACTGAACGGTCTGAATCTACACTTCCCCACTGGTCTCCCCTACTCTTCTCACACAGGGAAACATATTCCCCAGCAGGTACTTTTTATTTTAACAGATAAAAAAATATTAATGGCTCATTATCCTTTTTTAACCATAGATTATTTTTCACTCTTATTATTATTATTATTTTGACTAGGATATTTCTGCTTCTCTACCAAAGAAGTGTGCCAAGTATTTAAAACCCCTCTAAAAAATAAAATCTTGTTTCAAAATAAAGATTTTAGGAGAATTTCTTTGTAGAAGCGAACCATTGCATTTTAAGTGTCTTTTTTGTTAGCAAGCCCTAATATAGCAACTCAGCAGTAATTGCTATTTTATAATCTCCTGAATATTGAACTATTTATTATGCAAATTAATGCTCTTTGGAGTATGCACCCGCCTAGCCACTGAGTTCTTTTTTGTTTACATATTTTACTTTTGCAGCTTTTGCCAGTCTGGGTAAAGAGGCATCTTGATATTTACCAAATCCAGGCATAAACAGATTTCTGCCAGACACATAGCAGCTACACTTCATGTCTTTGTTTTTAAATTAAAGAAAGACATATGGAAGATTTGCAAAATAGGAGGAAACAATATTTTGGTAACAGCTAGACATTCTCTTCAGCAGACTTTAGTCTCATCATGGCTACAGAGCTCCGGGACCAGGGTATGACTCCACAGTGCCCAGCAGAATGTGGTGGCTTAAGAAGATGAACTGGGTTGAACCAGGAGAAACTGTCATTTTGACCCAATTTTTATGGAACCAAAATGGTCAAATATTGCAATTTCATAGGTTCAAACAAACAGTTGCTGCCTATCAGCTCTTTCCTCAGATGAAGTTCCACAAGATAGACCTCCTCAGGAAAATGCTATAGAAATGCCCCCCCAGGAGCTATTTCCTAAATTTGGTACATTTTCATAATATATTATTTATTTAATTTCAATATATTCTATCAAATTATTTCATAAAGGCCAGACTTGATGAACACGTGTTCTGCTCTTAGAACAGATGTCTGTTAAATCCTTCATGGCCTTTCTTCCTCCAGGAGGAATGGGCCCCATCCCAGTCCCAGAAGTCTCTATGGGGGGTAAAGGATGCCCATCCTGGGCCAAAGTAGAAGGGAGTCAACAAGGAAAAATGGTCTGACCACACAAAAATATACTGACCATCTTAAAGATTGTTTATGATCACCACACTGGTCCCAAAATCATTCTACCTTACCTTGGTATGAATACACACCCAAGGTAAGCAGGGTATACTATTATTTCCATTTTACAGATTAGGAAACTAAAGCTTCAAGATAGCAAGCAACCCAACTCAGGGGCCCCAGTGAGGCAACAGCATATCTAAATTAGAACTGCTCTGTCTCTTGGTTGATTTCACTGGGAGATAGTATTTGAACATTGAGGATACTAGGCAGAGTGTCCCTCCAACTTCCTCCTCTAGTGCCCTTCTCCTTTCCTCCTTTCCTAAGTGCCCTGCCCACAAGCTAATGCAGTAAGAGGACTTGGGGTGGCAGGCTGGAAAGGACTTCACAAAGAATCAAGCACTTGTATGTTTCTATGAAGCAAGGGATTAAAATGGCAAAAAAAAAAACCCACATATTCCTTTGGAGAGAAAAGAGGGTGAAACAGAAAGTGAGCATTTCATAGATTTCATGAGAAGAGACATCAAGAATCCTTGTGTCAGTGCAGGGGGGAAGAAGAGAGAGAAGGAAAGACCTGTCCTCTTTGGCAGAGAGAGCTGTAGGGTTATTTCTGGGCTTTATTTTC
Source organism: Vulpes vulpes (assembly GCF_048418805.1). Taxonomy (NCBI): domain Eukaryota; kingdom Metazoa; phylum Chordata; class Mammalia; order Carnivora; family Canidae; genus Vulpes; species Vulpes vulpes. The sequence continues at coordinate 99,999,310 of NC_132786.1, read as the reverse complement.
ACCACAACAACTTGAGTTGAGCACACTCTATGGATAAAGCCCAGTGAGACAAAGGAAATCTCTCTCATGCACACACATACACCCTTTCCTTTTCTCCTTTCTCTCTCTCTCTCTCTCTCTCTGTGTGTGTGTGTGTGTGTGTGTGTGTGTGTGTGTGTGTCTCCTTGACTTTAAGAAATGTACAGTCTGGATAAGCTTGGACAAACAAATGAAAAAAAATGCATGGCAGAGAAACATATGAGTGTTAATATGGATGCTCAAATGCTTGGAATGATAGATGCCATAAGAGATCAGCTATAAAAACCTTGAGTAGAAATTGACCCTCAAAAAGCTGGGAATTCTAAAGAGATGCTTAAAATTTCATATAATTGCCAAACACTGAGCACAGTAAGATCAATACAGCACACTTCTCTTTGAGAAAAAGCGCTTACCTGTTGAGGTGCCAAGTAGCCTGGCTATACCTAGCAACACTTGACTTTAAACTCTATTCCTCTAGCTCCACCATAACATAAGGGTCAATAAAAATAACTTGAATTTGTGTAGTTAATTTTCTTCTGCAGATGCAAAGAAAAACATAAGAGAAAATGGCAGATGTGCTTAAAAATAAAGTCCATCCCTTCTATCAAAAAATATGCCCAATATTTCCACCCCAAAGTAACTTTTTATTTTTGCAATGTTGTGTAAAATGTTCATCATGTCATAGTAATCATATCAATTTTAAACCAGTTAATCTTAAAGGCAAGAGACACTTGTCACAATGTGTAACTTTCTGTACACATAATCACTTTTCTTAGAATACTCATCTACTCTGAATCCTACGTCCTTATGTCCCTGACTTTTTGTGCTACATCAATTTGTGGAGCTGTTTGTATAATGTGGATAAACTGAATCTTACAGAAAAGCAAGATGTGAGAGCATAAGGTATATGAGAAATTTGTTTAGAATGTGTTCTTGTCCTGTGTGTAAAAACTCAGAAATCAAAGCTACTAAAGCCTGCAGAGAAAGCCACCCTTGACCTTCCCAGACTGATCTCTGAGTGGGCACAGAGTAAATGAGGGAAAAAGGATGTCCGTCCCAGGCCAAAGTTGGAAGGAGTCAACAAGGAAAAATGGTCTGAACATACAAAAATACATTGACTATCTTAAAGACTGGTCCAGGGATTTCATGCAGAACCCAAACACAAATACCAGGAAATATGGATATTCAAATATTCCAACCAAACTTAGACCAACTTCAGGGCTAATAAACAGAGAATGTCCAATAACTGAAAATCTTTAATGTGTGCAAAACAGCTGGAAATGTATTTACGCTTTAAATATTTTTAAATGACTCAGTTGTCACTTCTGATTTTCAGTGTGTGTCTCCAACACTATTCCTGGCCAGAGTATTTGGGGGACTCTAAATCAGAGATGAAGCAATAAATCAGTATTCATTCTGATAGGTTTAACACAAAGGCCACTGGAAGACCAAACATATTTTATCTCACTTTTAAGTCCTTTTCTCCCTCGTCACTAGAGCCTTCCAATATGACTTTATGGGCACCTCGCTATTTCTTTGTGTATATTTTTATCCAGGCACACATATCATTGTATTTTCCTTAGTCATATCTATCTCCTAGCCTAGTGCATTAGTTTCCTGGAACTGCCATAATGAAGTACCACAAACTGGGTTGCTTAAAATAACAGAGATTTATGGCCTAGCAGTTCTTGAGACTAGAAGTCTGAAATCAAGATGTCAACAGGGCTGCGCTCCTCTCAACCCCATACGGACATCTTCCCTTGCCTCTTTCTGGCTTCTACAGGTTTGCTGGTAATCTTTGGCATCCCTGGTGTGTTAGATGCATCACTCTAATCCTCTGTCTTTATACACCATTCCCCCTGTGTATGTTGGCCTCTGTTCACATTTCTCCTTTTCATAATGACCCAAGCCATATTGGATCAGGACCCACCATAATGACCTCATTGTAACCTGGTTAAGTCTGCAAAGACTCTATTTCCAAATGAAGTCAGTTCTGAGGTACTGGGGGTTAGGACTTCAGCACGTATTTTGGGGGATACACAACTCAACTCATAGCATCTAGAATCAAGTGCTCCACTTGAGAAGTAACTAAATAACCTGTTATGCCAGATACTGGAAAAATTAGAAATAAGCAATATGATGGTTGAGTTAATGCAAATGACCCTTTAACACCATGGGCTTAAACTGAATAGATCCACTTATTATTTTTTTATCATCATAAATGTATTTTCTCTTATGATTTCCTTAGTAACATTTTCTTTTCTCTAGCTTACTTAATATACTAAGACAGTATATAATACATGTAACATATAAAACACATATGTTTAATCAACTGTTTATGTTATCAGCAAGTCTATCTGGTCAACAGTAGGCTATCAGTAGTAAAGTTTTGAAGGATCAAAAGTACATGGGGGCCAGCACCCCAAATAACTATGCTATTAGTACAAGGGTCTATTATATCTTCATTTTTAATTCCCTCTGCCAAGTATAGTAAGTAGCACAAAGTTGTATTAGAGAAGTTTATCAGTTGCATCAAGAAGGAGTAAAGGGAAGGAACAAATAATTCCAATGTTGAGATCCTAAACTCAAACCCCACGGGATGCCTCCCCCTCCTGGATTTGGTACCAGTTCTCAAATGGGTCAATGTACAAAAGTGCTGAAGAAACAGAGCAAAATCAATGTCCTGGCCTCTTGTTCCATGTGACCTCTGGTTCTGGTAGAGGCACCAATGGTGACCACCCCACAGCACTCAATAATCATAGCTACTCATCGTTATCATAGGCTTAGTGTGAGCCAAGCATTGTGCTAAGTACCTACCATTTATTACCTCATTTAATCCTCACAATAACTCTAGGTAGGAGGAAATATTTATAATTATAATTATTATTATTTTGTTATTATTATTATTATTAGTCCCCCTCTTCTGATGAAGAAACTAAGGCCCGATACTTCACAGTTGGTAAGCAGTAGAGTTGGATTATAAACACAGATCAGATCACTAGCGTTCTTGCCTAATGGGCATACAGTCTACTGCATGAAAATAGCCCGAGGTTGAACTTGAAGGGCTCAGTCAAGCCCTTATCAAGGAAGCTGCCACAGCTGGTGAAAGGCCTTGTGGCAACTACAAGACAGTAATCCGGGGCAGCAGCAATGACATTCTTTGAAGCAGAAAAACTGCCGCTCTTGCCTAGCCCATTGGCACAGTGACCTGAGCTCATCTGTTGTCATTTTTGCCTCCAACTCAGTTCTCTCAACTTCCTTTTTAAATCTTCAATTGCCAGGATGTGAATGGTCTGTGCACAGCCTGACGCGATTTTGTAGATGACCTCAGCCCCTGCCAGAGGTGACAGGCAGAAGACACTAGCGTCCATCTTCTCCATAATCACTACATAACTTAGGAACTAATATCAACTGTTAGAACCTCATGATGTCATCTAACTAGTCAGTGCTTCTGGAGAAAGGGGCATATTCACTTCCATCTCCTTCAAAAAGGAAGGAACCAAGATTTCAAGAGTTATGTAGCTAAACTGAGGTCAACAGTGCCAGGAATATAATGTAAGTACCCTATCTTGCCAATTCCCAAAAAAGATGAAATGCCAAGATGTCTCATAACTTGATCCACAAGCAGAATCAGAGGAGCTAGTATCGTTACATCAGGGCTACACATCTCCCCATCAACGAATTAATCAATATACTTTGATCACCTATTTGTTTAAGGCAACTTTGTCAGATGTTGTGGATCAATTAGACATTTCTATCCCTGGAAACTGACTCACCAATTATAATCCTGGGCTGGAGTCTGGAGCAGTTCCCAGGATTAAATATGATCCATCGTCATAGTCCACATAATCCAGAATCTTTTCAGAGGACTGGCCTAAACTAGGCTATCCAATGGGTGTCTTTCTGCTCACCCTAGTCTAGCTTTTGTGAAGGCAATGAAAAAATGCAGGCTTTGGAGTTGGGATTGAGTATGAATTTAGAGAACTTCACTTGCCTAAGTTATTCACTTGTTTGAGAGTCACTTTTCTCATCTCCGAAAGTGAAGTAATAAATATCAATCATGCAAGCTGGTTGGGGTTCTGAGTGAGATAATTATGTAGAAGGCCTAGCACTCAGGAGGTATTCATTACAGGGCACCTGCAGGATCATTACTGCCATTTTCTACAGCCCGGATTGGATCATAGGTCCGGATCCAAAACATCCAAGTTTTTGAGGGCCATCAGAATAAAAGGGAAATCCTCAGGCTTGCAGAGGCTTGAACGCAGATTCATGGCTGCCTCTATGGCTGGCAGGAGCAAGGAGTAAAAACTGTATCCTTCTGTGTTCATGACAGAGGGAACACTTTGGTGGCATCACACTTTGGTGGCAAGTTATATTAGGAGGGATCTTGCACCTCAAGGCTGGGCAGCAGTCTTTCTTGCCTCTGGACGGAGTCCAGCTGTCATTACATGCTCTGGCCAGTGTTAGTCTCCCTACTAACTAAGGCACGGTGCCTGGCCAGCTCAGTAGGTGAAGCATGCCACTCATGGGTTTGAGCTCCATGTTGGGCCTACAGCTTACTTAAAAAAAAAAAAAAACAACCCACACACATAGGACAGAGGATCATAAAAATATTTGAGATTCAGAGAAAAAAGAGCATGATAGTTCAATTGTGGGAATGTGTCATTGTGATGGTTAATTTTATGTGTCAACTTGATGGGACCAGATATTAGGTTAAACATTTTTTCTTTTGGTATCTCTGATGGTGTTTCTGGAAGAAGTTAACACTTGAATCACAGTCTAAGTAAAGCAGATTGCCCTGCTCAGTGTAGGTGGGCTTCATCCAATTCTTTGGAAGCCTGAATAGAATAAAAGCCTGAGTAAGAAAGAATTCTTTTTCTTGCTTGACTATCTTTGAGTTAGGACATTAGTCTCCTGCCTTTGGGCTTAGACATGGACTAGTATTAATTACACCATTAGCTCTCCTGGGTCTCCAGCTTATGGACTGCACATCTTAGCACTTTGCAGCCTCTGTAATTGTACAACTTGATTCCTTATAACAAATCTTTCTCTCCTTCCCTCTTTTCCCTCTAATAGTAATAGTTCTGCTTCTATAGAGCACTCAAAACTAATACAGTCACCTATGAAAAATAGTAGAAACTATATCCCAGGAAACAAACAACCAGTGGACTTGCCTGTTAGAGAAGGGGAAAAGGTATGCATAGGGAGCAGTTACACACCATGTGGAAGAGCAAGTGGGTGTAAATGCCACAGGCTAGCCAAAAGAAAGAGACCTGGCAGTAAGGGTGATTAAGGACTGCAGCCAGATCACAAGGGTGGATGAAGGACCCAGTTCTCATAAAACTTGGAGAACAGCCTGAATAGCCATTTTTCTTGAAATCTGGGGAGATCTTGCCTGGAGGTAGAATTTGGGTTGAATCACTCCATAAATTTCCTTCTCATACCAAAATGGGTTTATGTGACTATTCAGAAGTCCAGAGGAACTTCTAGAAATTAGACATAGGTGGAATTTAATATGAGCAAAAGAAGGAAACACTCATATAAAAAACAATCTGGGGCTCAAATTGTTATTACTGACCATGATTCTTCTATGTTTATACATGATTATGTGCATTGCTCAAATCGCATAAATGCTCAGCTCTACTATTTTTTTAAAATACACCATTTGTATCTTATGCTTCACTATTAGGGATCCGTCATGGAGGAAGAGAACTTACACTGAATTAGTTTCCCTTGTGGAGAGGCAGGGTTAGCATTCCCCTTGGGTCTTCTAGAATTTGCATAGAATGACAAGACTGAGGATAAGAAATACCCTTGGCATAGCAATTTTCAAGTTCTACTTGTAGGACAGTAGGGTTGTATTTTAAATTTTTCTAATAGACTAGCTCTCCTAACCACCTTTGTCCATTATTCTATTCATGCAATCCATCATCAATGAATATATGAATATTTATGTGTAGCTCTAATATGTATAGCACTTTAGCAGGCAATCCCCTTAAAGACCACTGCAGTGCTCTGTGAACAAATTTCAGTGGGTTCCAGTGACCCTCTTCCAGGCCAACTTTTAACCTGATTAATTGGAATTATGATATCACCTGACAAGCAATAGTGGGGAAACAAAATATAAGGCAGATTAACAAGCCAGTAAGTTAGAGATGCAAGTAGGAGCCAGAATTCCAACTGACATAACTAACTGATGTTCTTTTTCTTGCTTGACTATCTTTGAGTTAGGACATTAGTCTCCTGCCTTTGGGCTTAGACATGGACTAGTATTAATTACACCATTAGCTCTCCTGGGTCTCCAGCTTACGGACTGCACATCTTAGCCATTCCAGGAAGTTCTAAGGACTTCTTTGTTTTCATTTTCTATGTGAATGTACATTTACAAACTTAACCCTGCCACAATCCCCAAAGCCTAAAATTCATGCTTCCTAACGTTTTATGTACTTTCATTATGCTTCCCACAATTATGTTTTGTTAACTGTTGCATGAGGACACCACAAAATGCTTATACATGTACCCTCTGGTCCTATCCTCCTTCCCCAATGCTGAAGAACAAGACAGCAGTCCAAGTGACTGAATTAGGGCATCTCAGTAAGGAGATGGATTTAATGAATTATTCCCCTTTCCCATCCAAGGGAGTATGGCAGGCAAAGATCAAATATTCAGCTTCATGCCTAATCAAACTCTGGAGAACAATGCTTATATGTGAGCACTGTTGGATTCTCATGACACAGTCTAGAATTTGGCTAGACTCACCACCAGATACTGGTGTGGGAGCAGAATGCTCTGCTTTACTGCAGAGAATGGCTGAATGTACCCATCCTACAGAAGGAAGAATTCAAAAAAGGTATTAACAGGGATGAAAACACACGGGCCTTCTCCTTGCCTATCACTTACATTCCTGCATGTCCTAGTTAGCCATGCTTCCTTCCCTTGGGAGGAGTCAAAGGGTGAAGAGAGGCCAGGAGTGTGTCCCTAAACTAACAGTTCTTCAAGTATGATCCAAAGACTAGCATGATCAGCAGCTTCTGGGAACCTATGAGAAAGACAAATTCTGATGCCAGTATAGAGGCCTAATTGATCTGTGTTAACGGGCTTTCCTATAATTCTGATGCTCATGAAGGGTTGAGGACCACTACTCCAAAGAGTAATCTCAACATGGAACCACCTGAGGCGTTTTTTTAAAAAGATTTATTTACTTATGGGAGGTGGGGAGAAAGAGTAGGGTAGAGGGAGTAGAAAAGGGAGAAAGAGAATCTTAAGCAGACTCCGCACTGAGCATGGAGCCCAAAAGGGGTTTGATCTTACATCTCTGAGATCATGACCTGAGCTAAAACCAAGAGTAAGAGGCTCAACTGACTGTGCCACCTAGGCAACCCTTGAGGTATTTTTTAAATGTCACTCTGTCCAGGCCCTCCTCCAGACCAAATAAATCAGAGTTTCTCAGGTGGGGCTAGGTATCATTTTTAATATTATTGATGGTAAATGCATATGAGGACTTTGTGTACATAGCAGATATGTTTAAAACTAACTCTTTCATGAACATGTTTGTGAGTTTAGGGAGAGCTTCCCCCATCCACCCACCCGCATTGCTTGGGATTTCCCTCCTATCATCATCTAGAATGGTAGTTCTCAATGCAGGGCGATTTTGTCCCTCAGGAATATTTGGCAATATCTGGAGACAGTTTTGACTGACACAACTGGGAAGAGACATGCAAATGGCATTTCGTGGGAAGAAGCCTAGGATGCGGACAATACCCCACAATGCACAGGAAACTCCTCACAAGAAGAATTACCATGTACACAGTGTCAATAGTGCTAAAGTTGAGAAAACCTGCTCAGTAGCATATATTTCTGAATCGATAGTATAGTTGTGTACACCAATAATAAAGCTATATTTTAGAACAATTTATAAAACCCTTTCCTATAAATCATACTAATTTTTCTCTTTCCCATTTTGGGTAAATGGAGGAGATTATGGATTCTTGATCAACATTTCTTCAAGCTATTTCCTTTATGATTCCATTTCAGTATAGATGTCTACATTAAAGGCTGACAAAGGCCATCCGCCATGTTTGTTTTCTCACTTTGTGAAAACACTTGGCACAGTGTTCCATGTACACAGGCACTTGACAGATGCTATTTGATGATGACTGAATTAGCTTTCCCTAGTTGGGAAATGCAACTTTTTAAATGCAAGTGCTACCTTACCTCCTCAGTATAATTTCAAAGGCATTTTATTACATGTAACCTTTGTATCCTACAGCTCTATAACTCTGCAGCTAACATTTCTTGCCATATCTTTGGAATTCCAGAGTGGCCATCTATCAAGTATGCTCAAGTGATCCCACTGTGCTGGGCTTCTATAGCATACCCTTTTCCTCTCTTTTATTTAACATCTTCAGTAGGATACTGATACATTTCCTGCTAAATATTCTATTTAGGGTCACCACATAGCATACAGGGCTCATAGTTAAATCTGAATATTGGATGAACAACAAATAATATGTTAGTATAAGTATGCCCCAAATATTTCCTGGGACATACTTACACACAAAAAAAGTATTTGTTGTTTATCCAATAGTCAAATTTCATGGACATTTCATGACTTTCCCTTTAATATATGTATCTATCATCCCTTTGAGGAAATTTAAATATTTTTCAGTATGATTACTAGGTAATTCTCCATTTGCATGAGGGCTGAGAGTTCAATGGCATACCCAGAACAGTCACAGTATTTGCTAAAATATTAACATCTTCTATACATGTTAGAAAATGCACACTGCTCTGAGCCCGGAAGTGACTTTCCAACCTCCTGTCACCTTCTCTTGATTCAGCAACCAAAGCGTTAACATCTGGCCCCTGGCTGGGGTCTTCAAGACCTGGCTCCAGGTATCTATGCTGACATCTGTTCTGACTGGTCCATGCCTGGACACACTGCTATTAAATATTTTTAATACCGGCCCTAAGTACAACTCTCATTTCAAAGCACACAAATGATTCCCCCAAAGAATCCAAACCCAGATCTAATTACATCCTGTGTATATATTTGAATAAACACATCTAGAAAGTCAAGTATGCTTTCATCTCATTTTCCAATCATGCCTTCTCCCATCATTCTCCTTCTCCTAAGTAAACACTGATGGTGCCTCCTTTTTTGAGGTTGCTTTTGCTACCATAACAATTCTCCAGCTTTCCCAAGGGATTAGCCATGGTGCGATTTACTTTTCAAGGAGGGCCCATTTATCTTCCCCCTGACAAATTTCAACACATGCACAGCTCTAGCATGAACATTTCTGCAGATTAATCCCTCACCCTTCTCTAAGAGAAGAATTATTCTTAAACAATCTATTTCAATACAGAGTTCCTGGTGTGAAGTTAATTTCCACAAACCTTGTGAGCATGCTACCAAAACACCATCTCTGTTATTCACTGAGAACAACAGAAGCCCTCTGGCTTGTAGTTTTTCATCCTTATTGTTTAAATGTAAACAGGAAAGAAAGGCCAATGTGTGTTTTTAAAAAATCAGTATTTCCTCCAACCTCTTGGAATGGTTTCTGTGTGCAACAGTCTGTGGTCATTAACTATCGATAAATATTTATCCAGCATCTACTCTACAAGCACTACATATATACAACATACTATGAATGGTGATCTTTTACATGTACGCGTCATTGGACATTACATGGTTTCGATAAAGAGTGATGCAAAAGCAGCTATGTGTTCAGATCAGTCAGCTAACGACCCAGAGAGATAATAGTGCTTTATAAAACATACCCATATTTTGCCATAAAAAGAAAATAATTCTTGATTAGATTATTAGGAACAGCTAAAAACTATTTAGTAGGGCAAGTACAGAGTAATATACCCAGGAAAAATTACCAGACACTAACACATACATAATGGGGAAAAGCAAGTATGAACAAATAAAGCAGAAAGCAAGCTAGGGGACAGCCACAAGCCGAATGTGAATCAGCAATTCAGTGCTATTGTGATAAAAGTCAATATGATACCAGCACAAATCAATAGGAGTAGAGTCGGCGAGGCTCAAACATAATTCTTCGTCTCTCCTCCCCATTAGTCAGAGGGAAGAAAGTATTCTGTTTTGGACAGCACACTCGAAAATCTGTGAGGAACCCAAAAGCATTCAAAAAGAGAAAGCCAACTAGGTAAAGGGGTGGGAAAGGAGCCTGAGCAAAAAAAGGTGAAAAAAAAAGAACACTTTAAAAAAGAAGCTCTAGGATGACATGAAAGCTGTTTCTAAGTATCTTCAGGTTTTCAGGATAATTCTGGCCAGTGACTCTGATGATGAGAGGTTCAAATAAGAAAAATTGTCGTTCTAACATGAACCTTAGAGGCATTTCTGCTAGACATAGACAGAAGGAAACTCTTGCCTGCCCACCAGGACAATAAAACAAAAAGGGAGGTGTTGTCCTGAGACAAAGATTCCCAAGTGTTTAGAGCCTAATTTTGTCAAAAATTTTGTATGCAAGCCTCATGAATTAATCACTCGCATGAAGGTTAGGTGAAACCTGATAGTCATCCTCACCTATATCAAAATTACACAGAGAATATAAGACTGACACAGCTATACTTGAAATGAACATTTTATTATAAAATGCTCAGAGTGCATGCAACAAGGGCCAGCTGGGAAAAGTGGTAATATACTATACAGCTACTTCTCAATAAACGCATCACTAATATGAAAGCAGGCCATGCCCCTCTCTCAGGAACACCCACAAACACAAATCCCCTGTTTCTTTTTCTGACTCAGGCACAGAGCTATACAATAATTGCAGAAGAGCTAGATAGAGTTTTAACTATCTTCTAGACCATTCTTGATTATTGCAAATTTACTGATCAAGGAAATCATATGGGATAAATATTGATGTGTGGGGTGCACATTTTTGTTATTGGATAATAGAAAAATTACACTCATTAATTTGACTAATAATATGGCTATTTTTTTAAACTTCAATTTTTCAGTTTCATGGATATAAAGACCACATTGAATTGGGTATTAAGGGGGTAGTCTTTTATGATGAGGCTATAGTTTTTCTCTTTAAAAATCTCTTGTAAGGAATTTTTTTTAAGATTTTTTTTAAGTAATCTCTTCACACAACATAGGGCTCAAACTCACAGCTCCAAGATCAGGAGTCACATGCTCCACCAACTGGGCCAGCCAGGCATCTTAAAAAGATAATAGCACTTTCATCCTTAATTTCACTTTTCAGTCTTTCTTGAAATTGCCTTACTTTTCACATTTCTGTTTTTTAAAATTTATTTATTTTGAGAGAGAGAGAGAGCAGAGGGAGAAGAGAGAAATCTCATGCAGACTCCCCACTGAGCACAGAGCCTAACATGGGGTCGATCTCAAAACCCATGAGATCATGACCTGAGCTGAAGTCAAGAGCTGGATGCTTAACAACTGAGCCACCCAGACACCCCACTCTGCACATTTCTATTATGCTCATCTAAATATTAAAATACTCATAGAAGGAAGAACCAGGCTCTGTGGTCTGGATTACATTTTTAGGAGAAGGGAAGTTACTTTGGTACAGATTACAATGCTAATTATGCACATAACTGCTTCCTAAGAAGTTTTAGCATGAACATACTACCTCACTGTTTAAAGTTCTTTTGCAAAAAAAAAAAAAGTTCTTTTGCATTTAAGTACTATTGCTAGTGTTGAATGAAATAATTGTCCATATTTCTTGAATTGTAGCTGCATTAATGTTTTAGCATGAACCCGTTCAGCTATTTTGTCAAACAAGCCCTGTTCTTGCAGTGATCTCACTCATCCTCACAAGATGGTCCAAGTAACTATCTCTCCGTAACCTACCCCTCCCCACCAGTGGGATATAGAATGACTGAGTGTGAAGAGGCAGCACAGCAAGAAATGTCCTGTTTTTCTCTAATTTATATTTCTATTCTTGTCTTCCTGGGACTTCCTAAGGAAACATCTTGACAATTCCCATAAGTCAGCTACTCAGGAGTCTCAAAGAGGACTCAAAACTAAAACCAGTGACTATGGGCATAGTGACTACGTATTTGGAGCAAATATGGAATGCTTATCGAGGATCAGACATTGTATTAGCCATTCTGTGGGGATATAAAGATAAATCAGAATCGTATTCTAAAAAAAATTAAATAAAAATAAATTTAAAAAAGAATCGTATTCTACAGGGAAAACTCAAATTTTGGGATTTGCAATATTGATTTTTGAAATTAGCTTTTCTTTGACCAAATTTGTTACAGAATATTTGAGTCTTGAGATAGCTTTAACTCTCATAACACAGAGACTTTCTTTTTTTCTTTTCTTTTTTTAGAGGTAGGGGAGGGGTAGAGAGAAAGAAAGGAGAGAATCTTAAGCAGATTCCATGTCTCAGTGTGGAGCCCAACTCAAGGCTGGATCTCACAACCCTGATTATCATGACCTGAACCAAAATCAAGAGTTGGGTGCTCAACTGACTAAGCCACCCAAGTACCCTTAACACAGAGATTTTGATATAGTCCAAGTTCAAGATCTATATATTAATAAATATTTAGAAAACACTATGAGGAAATGGTAGTACATAATCTTCTGGTAGGTGGAAATATTTTTTATGCAGAATCATAGTGTGCAATTGTATTGATTGGGAGAGAGATTTACTTTCTTGCCAACCTTCACCATTGAGAATCTTAATTCAGGATGTGTGTAGCCAGCAATCAGGCTCATGTGTCAGGCTTCTACCTGAAAAACAGCTATTAAAGGCAGCTTAACATGTTTTTGCATCAATGTATAAAAATTGCCAGAGAGGTGTCTTGATATGTCTGTGGTCTTATATCATAAGACAAAATGACTGTGGGGACAGATGCTTAATACAACTGAGTTACAGAATCTTGATTCAGTGATTCAAATGTGACTTCTTTTTTTTTTCTAAGATTTTATTTATTTATTCATGAGAGACACAGAGAGAGGCAGAGACACAGGCAGAGGGAGAAGCAGGCTCTATGCAGGGAGCCTGACGTGGGGCTGGATCCCGGGTCTCCAGGATCACACCCTGGGCCGAAGGTGGCGCTAAACCGCTGAGCCACCCGGGCTGCCCCTGAAATGTGACTTCTTATCTCTCAACACTTTTCTTTATCTTTGCATTTTGTCTCATTCTGTGTCACTGGTATATGCTTTAAAAATCAGGTACAAAATCGTATTTTGGGGCTCAGTTTCCCTAACTACCCTTTGTTAGACCTTCTTTGGAAAACTCTCTTCAACACTGAAGTAAATAAGATCAAAGTTCTGGTCAATAATTTCATATATATTGATTTTCAGGAAATAAAATCATACGTTGTCATTAGGCAGCCAATGCTAGGTTCTATAACTCTGGATTTGTCAACTTACCTGTGTATGACACATTGGTATAGTCCTAAAATTTGAACTTGGCATTGTGTATGTACAAAATGGAAAGAATATGACCTCCAGATGAGTTAGAAGAATCAGTGGCACTTCATAAATGCAATGTTCTAAACAAATATTTCAAGTTCTAAACTGATATTTCAATTTCTCAGTCCAAGTACAGATCCTTTTCCCTGTTTTTAGCAGTTCTAATATCAGATCCCTACTTAAAACCATTTCTCCCAGGACACCTGGGTGGCTTAGTGGTTGAGCATCTGCCTGTGGCTCAGGGCTTGATCCTGGAGTCCTGGGATCAAGTCCCCCATCAGGCTCCCTTCATGGAGCCTGTTTCTCTCTCTGCCTGTGTCTCTGCCTCTTTCTTTCTGTGTCTGTCATGAATAAATAAATAAAATCTTTAAAAAAAATTTTTTCTCCAGAAGCCAATTTATTTAATCTCCATGTATGAGTTTCCTATTGATGCAGTGACAAATTATGAAAATCTTCATGGCTTCAAACAGTACAAATTTCTTCTCTTAGAGTTGTGGAAGTCAAATGAGTGTGATGGGCTAACCTCAGAGTGTTAATAGTGCTGTCTTCTTTCTGGAGGCTCTGGGGAAGAATTCATTTCCTTGTCTTTTCCAGCAAAAGGCTGCCTGTATTCCTTGACTTATGAACACTTCATCTTCAAAGCTGATCGCTTCAGCTTCTTCATTTAAATGGTATTGCTCCAAATGGATTTGTATTTGCCTCTTCTAGGAAGCACAGACCATCTCAGTCTGGATACCTTTCAACTATATTATCAGTCCAAGTTGTTTCTGTTTTTTCATATAATATTATAGTAGTTTGAATTCTGGACCCAAACTCAGGTGAACTGGCTTTGAGAATCAATCCACAAAGGAGAATTTAAAAAAAAAAAAAAAAAAAAAAAAAACGCTTTGCCCAGAGCTGAGGTCAATATGGACAAGTATCTACATACTCTCACTGTCTGGGGGGAGCAGTTCTAGGTCACTCTCTGAGCGTCTTTTTGATGACCCTTCTTCACCAGTCTCCAAACAAACTCTCATACCATTCTAGAGTTTGCTGCAGATTTTGCTTACCGTTTCCCTGCAGATATAACCCACATTCTAGGATTTCAGCACTTGCTTAACTCCACATTCTCACCTTCTCCTTGTTTCTGGCCTCCAAGAATTTCCCTTATGTTCCAGTGGGTTCAGTCATGCATTTACATTAAAAATATTTTTTATCCAGCATTCTTGAAACTTCTGTATTGAGAAAGTTTCTCTAAATATTTAGTCCTCCTTAAATAGACCTCCTTAAAGTTAAACTTTGAAGAATGGGTCTTTGGACTTTAAAAAGCTAACATGTTGAAAAACATGGTAGGTATTTTTAAAAATAAGATACCCATAATTGTATAAAATAATAAAACAAAAAAACATATTTTTAAAGTGATAAAGTTAAGCAGAATAACCTAAGTCAATTAGGTTATGTTTCTCTGGTTTTAATTCTAAAAGAGCCATAGAGATGGAGAGAAAGAAAAAGAGACAAACTCAAAGAATTACAAAGCCGATACAAACTGCTCAATAGATAAATTGATCCTAAGATAGACTTGTTTTAGACAATATGGTTGTTGCCGAATTGACACAGAGCTGTTCTGTCCAAAGGTCTCTGTTACATCTCTTTCTACAACTTTTATCTTAGTTTTTTTTTTTAATTTGTATAATTAAGCTGGCTTGAATGACATGTGGGCATGGCTCAGCTTTCTACTGAATAAAATGTGTCATTTTCTTCATCAAATACAATAGATACTTGGGAAACCCCACAAGGAGATGATTAATGAAACAATGGGATTGAAATATTTTCCTTTTCTTTGGTTTATATACCTGACAATTACTGCCTAATAATATTTCAAACAAATCAGTTAACTTCTATAATATTTAATTTAATGATAGCATTGTTAGAAATATATGATTGCCATCAACAGAGACATATTAACTTTCTCAATAACTAGCCTCATAAAACAACTGGCCAAGTACCTATGCTGTTCAATGATTCTGGCTCCTTCATTTTGAAATTGCATTTGAGTACTCAATGTTGAAAGATAATTGACCACAAGAGACATTAAAATCTAAAAATACATAATGCAGTTGATTCATAAAGCCAAGGTTGCTAATTGGGTAATATTGTGCCTGCCCATGAATTGGCTATCATAAATTTGACTAAGGTATCTTAGGATATTACATGGATTCTTTCACACATAAAATATATTTCATTAAATTGGACATTGTCTGGCACATTATGTATTTATAGTTTAAACAAAACTATTATACTACCACAAAACTGTTTCTTGAGTCACTTAACTAGGCAGCACAAAATCCATGGACACAAAACAGGAATCATTACAATAGGAAATAAAAAACTAATTAAAATCCCATGGTTGTGTGCCAAAATTTTTTTCCTAATAGCAATATTAGAAACCTAATATAATTGTCTCTCATTTGTTTCAAAAGATTTTAAATTTCCCTCTTACCTGCTCTGGCATAAATGAAAAATCATTTATGTCTTCTATGCGTAAATTATATACTAGTTTAATAGGATATTCTGTTCTCTTTGTTCATTCTGGTTTGTACACTAACTTATTCTTTTTTTTTAAGATTTTATTTATTTATTCATGAGAGACACAGAGAGAGAGGCAGAGACAGAGGCAGAGAGAGAAGCAAGCTCCATGCAGCGACCCCGACATGGGACTCGATCTCGGGACTCCAGGATCAGGCCCTGTGCCGAAGGCAGACGCTCAACCGCTGAGTCACCCAGGCGTCCCTACACTAACTTATTCTTCTGTGCCAAAGGAAACTATGCACCAACAACCTATGAACTGGTCAGAGATACGGCATTTCCAAGTTACCAAGTTATTTCTATAGTTAGTGACTGTTCAAAACTGTAAGTATCTCCAAATAAGGAACACTATTCTATTTGTATAACTATGTATTTGTATATATCACTATAGCTATACAAGTAACTTAATGTAAAAAAATAAGAACAGACTATATAAATCCAGTACACTATAAAATCCTTGAGGGAAAGCTAAGACTGCTTCCTTGGCCACGCCCAGCAGAGTTCCTTATACATAGTGGACATGCAATGCATATAATTTTAACAAATTTTGTAATGTTTAGTACAGAAGAACCAGTTTCTCTAAAGCTCACAATGTGCATACACATACATGCACACTTACACACCTATGTCTCTTTTGAAGAGGAAATACGATTAGATCCAGATATTTAGAAAACCTACTCCCTGCCTCAATTTCAGCTAACCTTCTCTAACTAAACCAAGACTGAGAAACATCTCAGCAATTTCCCAAAAAAGTAAACACCTAAATCCATCTTTTAAAAAGTGAGTCCAAATTCTTCAAACAATGTCAATGCGATGTAATTCCTAATGTGAAAAAAAAGATGAACAGAGCTCATGTTCTAGTGAATATCCTAAGGCAGTGTGCCTGTGACTGTTCTATATTTTACTTCCTTGCCTTTTTATTTGGGGAGGGGTTTTCAGTGATGACCAGAACCACAGGTCTAGGGACAAATTGAAGACATGTTATTTCTTCCTCACAGAAGACCTAGTCATGAAAGATTTTAGAATAGTGCTGTGAGAATCTACTTTGAAAATGAAAGAATATTTATTGAATCTTCAATATAATAATTATGTTTTTTCTACCAGCTCCTCAACAGTGAGGAGTGAGTACCTCTTAAATTCAATGCTTGTGTCCAAATGACTCATGAGTCTAGAGACAAGAATATCAGTATCTTAAGAACCACTTTTTGAAAGTCTCCCTGAGGCTATCCAAGTGTATTAATAGCCAAGACATGTGCTGGGATACTGTCAAATGAGCATTTAAGGTGAAAAGGACCCTATTTATCTTACCTGAAAAATGATTTTAGAAGACGAGTATTTAGCTTCGTTTATTGACTTTTTGAACTTTCTAACAGCTGGTAGACTTCTTGTGCCTAGTTTTGCAATCTTCTGCTCTTTCTCCCAACCTTCTAAACACTATATTTTTATAAGATTATTATTTCTGTGAGCTGAGATTGGAAAATGTTTTATCGAGAAGCATTTTCAGTTGCCTACAACTTGGTGAAAAGATACTTACTCTTGTTGCTGAGATTTTGCACCGTTATGGTATTTGGAGAAATATTGATTAATATGAGCATATTTTAAAACTGCTTATAGTTCACCAGTCAACTTTTAACCTTTCTTTAGGCTGCAGTCTCCTAGCAAGATGCACGAAGGAGTGTTTTTTGTTACTACTTCTTCATCTTTCCTCTACCATTTTTTTTCAATCTGTTCTAAATGTTTCCACTTGGGAAAAAACTTTACATTTTTATGCTCAGAGTCCCAAAGTGATTTGAAACAACAACCACCAGAAGCACACACACAGACACACACACACACACAACAGAAAGATGACAAAACATATGGGAAGACATGAATGTATTTCAAGCATTCCGGGCATACTAATTTTCCCATGGTTAACAAATACACAAGTGAACAATATATGCATAAGTCAGGAAACAGATAAAGGTCATTCCTATTTATAAAATCTCTGGAAATCTTAATCACTATTATTGCCATTCACCAAGGGACTTCATTCTTATGATTCCCAAAGAAAATAATTTTAGTTTCTACCACTAAAAAAATATGTTGTACAAAGTACATTTGCATGAACAACATGGACAAGTTAGGAATGATATATGGACATTAATCTTGTAATTTTAAACACTGTACTGATTACATTATCAGCCATTAACTACTAAGTTACTTACGTCACTCTATATCAGGGATTCAGATCCTTCCCAAATACAAAAGGGTCTAGAAAAATAATGCGTCCCTGTTCTTTATCTTTCTATACACTATCTCAACAATCTCTCTTGAGAAGCTGTTTCCCCAGTTACCCTTTGCTGCACAACAGATTACCACAAAACTCAGTGGACTGCTTTAATAAAACAATTCCTACACTGATTTTTGCCAGGCTCATTCATGTGACTGAGTCAGCTGGAAGATAAGAGTGACCAAAAGACCTAATGTGGCCTTACTCCCAAGTCTGGTACTTGGTCTGGCTGTCACCTGGAAGCCTCAGTTCACCAAATAGCTTCGCATACTTCAAAAAACAAGTCTCTTCCAGTAGAGGTCTCAGGGTAGCATTCTGGGAATACAAAAGGCAGAAATTGCAAATCTTCTGAAGAAAATTCACAAAATATCATCACTTCTGGCACATTCCGCAGGTCCAACAATTTTCAAGATCAGCCCAGATTCAAGATGTAGAGAAAAAGACTCTACTTCTGGATGGAAGGAACAACAAAGTAATATTGCAAAAGATGCTGGAGGAATTTATGGTCATTAAACCACCTACCATACCTGGTTAGAAAGGCCAACTTCCCAGTTCATGGGGCAGGGGGACATTTCATCGCAGACATTGGACTATGTGTGTCAAGCATTTAAAAAACATGTTGTACAATACTATAAATATTAAATATTCCACACAATTTTCAAGTAGAGTAATCTAGAACTGGCAAATAATTTTCTCCTGGTCAAACCAAGAACTTGATGTCACAAGACTCAGGCTTCAATCCAATATTTCCTATTGTGTGACTAATAAGAAAATTCAGTGGTCAGAATTCAGCTCAAAATAGGCTTATTAGGCCACGATTTCTAAACTAGACAGTGTTTTTGAATGCTCTTTTGAACAAGTGCTATATGCCAAGAGATATGAGATAGGCCTATATGAGCTAGGCTTTGGATGGCAAAAACCAGTAAGGGCATGCTGAAACAGTAGAGATTTGCCACAGGTATTTTGAAAGAACAGAAGAAAGGAATCTCATCCACCTTAACCTAGAAGACAGTTGAAATAATGATTTGACCACCATAAAGATACATCTCTGTTTTCATCCTTTGTATTATACTTTTCAAATGTCAGATTATGTCTACAGAAACTATAAGAAAAGCATCAATTTTTTTTTAAAGCCATGTAAACAAAAAAGGTTGGGTAAAATTCAGATCCACTTCACGTTATTTAAATCCCAGTGATAGCATCTACATTACACAGGCTAGTAAACTTTCACAGCTATGCCTTGATGTATGTGAAGATAGATAAGGACACCTGGGTAGCTTGGTGGTTAAGTGTCTGCCTTCGGCCCAGGGCGTGATCCTGGAGTCCTGGGATTGTGTCCCATAGTGGGCTCCCTGCATGGGCCTGCTTCTCCCAATGTCTCTGCCTCTCTCTCTCTGTGTCTCTCATGAATAAATAAATAAAATCTTTAAAAATAAATAAAGATAGGCAAATAACATAATAGTATTTATTCTATGTAATTCAAAGATCTCCGTCATATATGCACTATAAATAACACTGGCCATTAATACTATAAGTACTTTTTAATTTTACCTCATTATAGCAAATACTTACAAAACACAGCTTCCTGTCCCTTTCCTTCTAGGTAAAGAATCTCTAGATTACAGAGAGGGTCATTTTCTACACATATGCATATGTCTTTGTGCACTGAAAGTAGATTTCTTTCAATTTTAAATGTTTCCCTTGGACAATGATCAATTTTTTGTGAGTGGTATTTTATCTTTTAATTCATTTTAACTGCTTGAAATGGACCAGCTGCAGAGTGGGAAGTGTGTTGACATTTATCTGAAGTCTTATCTTTATTAAATCACTTGTATTATTGCACTACATAAACAACTTAATAAACACAGCAAATACTTATCTAGCTAGAGTCAGTAAGTCTATTGAGCCAGCCAATTTACTCTTAATTTTCTGAAAAAGATAAAACGTCTGGTATCAGTTGAGTCACTGGGGAAATTAAGTCTTCAGTTATCAAATCTGTTACCAAATCCAAAGTACCCCCCATGAGTACTTGGAGGGCTTTTGATTCTTTCTTTTCTATAGACACTCAATGGAACTGTATAGTGACCTTTCTACTCATTCCACTTGACAAATGTAAACAGTCAGAAAGGCTTCTTTTTTTACCCTCCTACAATACCCCAATAACTTTCAGTTGCCCTTTGCCATACTTGATATTAGCAAGAGATTATTGTTTTTTCTTCAAATATGCACATCCACAATCATCATGAAGAACAGTTAGATAGGGTTTTCCCAAATGAAGTCAATGTAAGGCTTATGATGTTCTTTGTGGTCTCTGCTGTCCAGTATGGTAGCCATTGGCCATGTTAAAATTTAAACTAATTTAAAATTGAGATTAATTAAAATTACATAAAATTTAAAATTCTATTTCTCTGTCACACTAGCTATATCTCAAGTGCTTAGTAGCCATATGTGGCTAGGGGCTCCTGATTGGAAATCACAGAGATAGAACATTATCTTCATCAAAGCAAGTTCTATGGGATAATCCTGGTCTAAATAACAGAAAAAATGACCGATACATAGTATAGTCTGAAAAATTCCATTTTCTTTTATTCTGTGGCTATTATTTCCAATCATATTTTAAGGTACTTTTTATTGCATATTTTTAAAATGCAAAACAAGTATATTGAACTATCTGTCCCACTTCTCAATACAATTCCCTTCCTCCCCTATGGGAACCTCTATACTGAAGTTAATGAGCAACTCTCCCACCCATTTTTAAAATGCATTTTTCCTAAATTATAGTAGCATTTTAAAATTTTATATTAATAACAATCTGATTAAAAATTTTCACTAACACTTGAATTTAGAAACTTATGCATGTTAATAGTTTGTTAAATATTCCATTGTAGATAGGTCTCAGATCATTTTGTTTTCCACTGCATGAATATACCCTATTTATTCAGGTATATTTAACCTTATATTTATTTTTAAAATATTTCCCTTCTCAGGAACAGCCATTGATGTGGTTAGGTGATCAGGATAGGAAAAGATAAAGGAATAAAAATTAAATTTAACTTGACAAGTATATCTCTTGCTACTCACAGCCAAAGTCCCACCACCAGAAAAAGACCTGGGTAATCAGGTGGTATTAAACATAAAGGCTTCTATGCTTCTCTCCCCCAAAAACTATTTATTTACAAGACAGCAAACATTTGCAGAGATTAAAGGTATAAAATAATGAAACTTCCCAGTGACAAAAGAGAATTCATAATGTTGTCTTTTCATAGTTTCGAGTAATGCTTCTTATACTTACTTTTTTCCTCTACTAGAGGAGAGGAATATTATCTGTCATGTGGTAAAGGGTGCTTGAATGAACCCCCAGTGGCAGGCTCAAGTAGTAATCATCCTGTAACCAGTATGATCCAACTCATCTTCCTGACAAACAACAACATAAAAAGCTAAGTATTTATCTTTATTTTTTTAATTAATTTTTATTGGTGTTCAATTTACCAACATACAGAAAAACACCCAGTGCTCATCCCGTCAAGTGTCCACCTCAGTGCCCGTCACCCATTCCCCTCCAACACCCGCCCTCCTCCCCCCTTCCACCACCCCTAGTTCGTTTCCCCGAGTTAGGAGTCTTTATGTTCTGTCTCCCTTCCTGATATTTCCCAACATTTCTTCTCCCTTCCTTTATATTCCCTTTCACTATTATTTATATTCCCCAAATGAATGAGAACATACACTGTTTGTCCTTCTCCGATTGACTTATTTCACTCAGCATAATACCCTCCAGTTCCATCCATGTCAAAGCAAATGGTGGGTATTCGTCATTTCTAATTGCTGAGTAATATTCCATTGTATACATAAACCACATCTTCTTTATCCATTCATCTTTCGATGGACACCGAGGCTCCTTCCACAGTTTGGCTATTGTGGCCATTGCTGATAGAAAAAACATCGGGGTGCAGGTGTCCCGACGTTTCATTGCATCTGAATCTTTGGGGAGCAGTATTTATCTTTAATATTCAAATTAGTCACTTGAATTCTTACCGCATTTGGGTTAGACGGCCTCCTTCCTGTGACATGCAAACGTCAGATTTCTTAGTTTGAGGATGGAAATTGTATTTCCAGTTCTCTAAGACAGAACTGGAGAATATGTTAAACACACCTCAGATCCTTGTTCTCCTCTGCATGTTCTGTCTCCAGGATTTGGCAGCCATATTCAAAATAGGCTATCCATACAATCAGAAGCTATCTGTCTTGAGTTATTGTATGCCAAGTACTTTACATATATTTTATCTAAGCCCAATAGAAACCCACAGAAGAATGCATATTTTTTATAGATTTTTATTTATTTATTTGAGAGAGTGAGAGAGAGCATGAGCAGGTGGAGGGACAGAGCGAGAGGGAGGAGCAGACCCCTTGCTGAGCAGGGAGCCTGATGCAGGGCTCAAACCCAGGACACTGAGATCATGACCTGAGCAGATGTTTAATGGATTGAGTCATCCAGGCCTCCCTGAAGTGAAAGCTCCTTAAATACCAATTTTTCAATAGTTATTTGAGTGATATATTTAATTAAATAATTCAGAAAAATAGATTCCAGCCCATTTTGACCAAATTAGCTATGTGAACCTGGCAACAATAATAATGACCGCAACTCTTTGTAGTATTTTATTAAACAAAACAACTCCATCACTTACAGCCTCCATTGTCTCATCTATACAACTGGAAGATTAAATTAGATGATCCTTAAGGTTTCTTCCAAGGCGGGGCAGCCCCAGTGGCTCAGCGGTTTAGCGCTGCCTTCAGCTCAGGGCATAATCCTGGAGACTCGGATGGTGTCCCATCAGCCTCCCTGCATGGAGTCTGCTTCTCTCTCTGCCTGTATCTCTGCCTCTCTCTCTGTGTCTCTCATGAATAAATAAATAATTTTTTTTTTAAAAAAAAAGTTTTCTTCCAAGGCTAAGATTGTGTGAATCTAAATGAAAAAAAAATCATTAACAAGTGTTGAATAAGATACATTTGTTATAATAAGGCTTCTACCAAAGAGAGAGAGAGAAAACAAATCCCTATTCACAAGAATCCAATAATCTAAAGTACCAGCAAGTCACAAATACAAAAGATGAAATAGAGGGATAAACACATATGACATACTTTTAAATCTAGTGAATGTCAAAAGTTCAAATAAAGAAATACTGGAAAATGTGAATTATAATTCAACATTCAGTTATATACTGATATAGGCTTGTTTTTAACAAGAGACTGAAAGCTCTATGAGAGCAAGAACTATTTCTTTTTGGTTTGCACCTCACTACTGTACACCTAGAATTGTGATTCACAGCAAACAAGCGCTCAATAAACCTTCTGGCCAGATAAATGAATGGATTAACAGGCATTATTAAATAAATTGAGGGGGGAAAGGTTGGGTAGCAGGAAGAGCAGCAGCCTCCAGGCAGCCCAGCCTCACAAAAGCTCTGGGCACCAGGCATCTGGCATGTGCCCTCCTCACTGCCCACAGGTCCAAGGGGGAAGGTCAGTGCAGCCAAAGGGGCCGTGAAGGAGGAACACTAGAGATCCACAAGGGTGTCAGCTAAACCTACTCCTGCAAGAGTGGCAACAAAACCAAAAATGGCAGCAGCAGGGAAGGTTAAATCTTCAAACAAAAGAGTGAAACAAAAGGGAAGAAGAGAACAAAGGGAAAGCAGGTGAAGTGTCTAACCAGGAAACTCAAGAAAACAGAAGTAAAAATGAGGAGAGTCCAGTCCCTGACGAAGCAGCAAGGAAAGAAGCCAGATCTGATTAACATCATCCAGCACGGGGTCCCTGGGTGGCTCAGCGGTTGAGGGTTGAGCGCCTTCCTTCGGCCCAGAGCGTGATCCTGGAGTCCCGGATGGAGTCCCATCAGGCTCCCTGCATGGAGTCTGCTTCTCTCTGCCTGTGTCTCTGCCTCTCTTTCTGTGTCTCTCATGAATAAATAAATAAAATGTTTAAAAAAAAATCACCCAGCATGTCATAGCAGTCCTTGTCTTGTCTCGTCTCCCTTTCTGATGATCCAGAGGAATATTCTTACCAATTATTTTGTAGATGGGTGTTCTTTAGTGAAAACACTTTGAATAAGGAGTGCATCCAACCTCATCCTACTTTTGTAAGTGCAAGAACTTTTTTTGAGAGGCAAAATCATTTGCTTGTTGTTTATGTTTTGGTACAACCATAACATAATGACATACTGAATTATTCCAGGCTTTGACTGTCTTGCATGTCAGCTTAACATTCCATACATTAGGGGAAGGCTAGTTTTTACACCTGTAATACAAGCATACTGAAAGGCAATTTGGAGTCACAGTGTGCATTTAATAGGTCTTGAACATGTTAAGTCAACTCTATTCCCATGTGGTTTTTAATAGAATTACTCCAGAAAGAAAACTTCTCCTTGATCTTGGCTCTCCCTGTCAGAACTGCGTATCCTCTGTCACACATTCACTGTCATCATAGTCCAATTTTTCTAATAACTTTGTTTATGTGCCGTGAAAGCCTGAAATTTGGGGCATGTAGTATACATATTACATTGTGAATTAGTGGGACCTATAATGTAACAGCTAATCAATATGTGAAGACATTGGTACTTGATATCCTCTTGAAGAAGATCTGCTTATAAAAGTCACTCAAATCACTGTTTAGAAAAGAATCACAACTACAGGACTTTTATAAAATTTTTCAATATGACTTTTAAGAAGTGTATAAATTGAAATATCTATGTACTAGTCCTCAAAATAACCAATAAAATCTCAATTATGAAAGAAAGGACAGAGAAAGAAAGAAAGATCCTTGATATCTCCATTAAGCACCTTGTGGGGCCCCTATGCAGCAAGAAAAATAGTAAAAGTATAATTTACTGAAGCCAGTTTACAGAGGGTGAGAGATGGAGCTTAACATCTGCTCACTTATTACAAGGGAGCTAAGAATACCTACCTATCTTAGTCTGTTAGAACATCTATAACAAAATGCCATCAACTAGTGGCTTAAACAACAAACATTAATTTCTCAGAGTCTGGAAGCTGGAAAGTCCAAAATCAAGGTATTGCAGATTCGGGTCTTGGCGAGGGCCTTACTCCTGAATTGCCATCTTCTTGTATCCTTGCATGGCAGAGAACAGAGGGAGAAAGCAAGCTCTCTCATGTCCCTTTTTATAAGGGCACTAATTTCATCATGAGGACTTTACTCTCATGACCTACTTACCTCCCAAAGGCCCATGTACTAATACCATCACATGGGGGATTAGGGTTTCACAAGATGACTTTGGGGTGCAGAGCAAACATTCAGTCTAGCACTAGCTCAATGGGCTCTTGCTATGTAGCTTCATTGGTATGTTTGTTATTAAAAGGTCATCCTCCCCCAGCCTGACATTGGCAGGCTGATGAGAGCATGATGGTGGAGGACCGGAAGAGAAGGGATGTTTCTGGGTGGGGGCCCATTGGGCAGATGCACAGGATTAAGTGCGATCACCAGCAGTGATGAGCACTATCAGTGCCATGTGGATGTCTTCCTGCGGGCATTTCTTCAGGCCATCCTCAGGGACTGGCAGCTGTCCTCATCAGAAGTTTTCACCATTGTAGACTAAGGACCCATTTTCCCAGCTGTCCACCAGGCATTGCCCAATAAGACCTGTACCCCTGCCTTGAGACTTAACTAGGCTCCATGCTAACTGCCCAGTGTACAACTAGCAAGCGTCTTACAGGAGAGAGTGGGTGTGATAGTGTCAAGGCAAAAGCACACCCCCACTCCATTGACCAGCCAATCAGGGAACCTATCTTAGGTATGAGAAAGTTTTTAGATCTAAGATACTTCAACAGATTATCTATACTATGTTTCAAAAAGAAAAAGGATCCATAGCCATAAAAACTCTACATATACATTCACCATTGACATTAAATATGTTATTATTAACCAAAAATTTCCATCACCAACACAACAACAACAAAAACCAATTAGCAAATCAGAATAATGGTGGGTGTTTATTCTAAATTGTTTATTTGCTCTTATGACTAATTGTAGCTAGCATTTTAAAAAATGTCAACACTGTATGGAAGCTTTTTAGAGCAGTAATTTGCCACAGAAAACATTTAAATAATCTTTACTCATTTCCACATTTTATGAATGGGAAACTGGGGTCTGAAGGGGTTAAATAACTTGTGGCCAGGCTGGGAAATCATACCTCCCTTTCACCACAGACTCAACCATTTTTCTGGCAAGCAGTTTTCTCTACTGCCCAAGAAAGAAAGGTGTATGATTTTTCAAACAGCTGGAAAATTTCTGACTGTGAAGAATATTTTGATTCTCTTTGAACTCATCAAGCCATCTCTATTTTTCATAACATGCTTAAATCATAAAAGAAGGGGAAAAAAGCAAGTACTTCTGTACTTCCAAAAATGCATAGTAGTACCACATGGCCACTAAACATCTAAAAAAATTCTAGCTGTGTTGCTCTGACAAAAATACACGTGCACATGTGCACACACATGTACACACAATCTGTGTGTAAGAAACCTGAACCAGGAAAATTTTGGTAGCTTTAAATAAATTAATGAGACTTTTAGAACCACATGAATGTGACCAACACATTCATTTAGAATGACCCCTTTGTCTCTTACTGCCAAATAAGGTTTAAGAGATGATGTCCTCAAAGCAGTTCAAGAACATCTTGAAGGAGAATTAAGAAATGGGTGATAGAAGTCCCTTATCTTGATTCCTACTAAATAAAGCTCCAGCTATAATTATCACTATAGACAGATGAAAAAGATGAACTCACTTCCATCAGAATTAAATGTGTGGGTGCAGGAGTCATCAGGCCTCAGTATAGCAATTATGGAATCCTGGTGCTAATCTAGCTCAGTGACCTCAGACAATAATACCATTTCTCTGAGTCTGTTTCTTCAACTGCAAAATGAGGGTAATAACAGTAACTTCTTCCCAGGATTGTTGTAAGGATTAAAGGAGTGATCTGTGAGTACTAGGAGTCTGTGTTCCCCACCAAAAAAAAATAATAATAATAATAATAATATATATATATATATATATATATACTGAAGTCCCAATTCCTGGTAACTGTAACTGTGACCTAATTTGGAAAACTAGGGTCTTTGCAAATATAATCAAATTAAGATGATGAATTAAGGTGGGTCTTTAGCCATTATGATTGGTATTCTTCTAAGAGGAGAAGACCTACAGAAGGAAGAAATGCCTGTGAAGACAGAGGCAGAGATTGGTGTTATGCTGCCACAAACCAAAACACCTGAGCTACCAGGAACCACAAGAGACCAGGAAGGATCTTCCCCTAGAGTCTTTGGCAGGACCTTGGCCCTGCCAACAACTTTGGTTTAGGCTTCTAGTCTCCAGAACTTTAAAAACATAAATTTTTGTTGTTTCAAGTCTCCAGTTTGTGGTATTTGGTTATAGAAGCCCTAGAACACTAATTCAGTAAGGTTTTGACATAGTGCTTTGCACTGAGTAAGAGCTCAGTATATTATTACTCAAGAGTGATGTGTATTTTGCTTTATACAGGAAGTGATAAATCATACATTATGTTATAAATCATATTATAAGCTTCAGGGTATTCCTTTAGCAAAGACCCCCAGGGACATTGCCTTTCTAGCTTCCAGGGCTCTTAAGAGCTACCGTGTCCTATCAAGGAAGTACTACCACTTGTTACATAGTAGGAAAGTCTGTGGAATCCCTTCTGGTCCAAGGTCCAACCCAGGGTATTTATTTCTAGCTCATTCTCAAATCCTCACAACTGCCATTTCCCTCAGAATTACCAATGGCATCCTACAAAAAGTGTTGGATTCCCATTGGTGTGTGGAAAATCCACACATCCACTTGTGGCCACAAGATTCTGCTTAAACAAATTGGCTTTTTTGTTTTGTTTAAAGATTTTTTATTTTATTTATTCATGAGAGACACAAAGAAAGAGAAGCAGAGACATAGGTAGAGGGAGAAGCAGGCTCCATGCAGGGAGCCCAATGTGGGACTCGATCCCAGGACTCCAGGATCACAACCTGAGTGAAGTCAGACGTTCAGCCGCTGAGCCACCCAGGCATCCCTACTTACATATTGAAACACACCTTCCGCCCACCCCCTGCCCACCTTTCAGAGTGCCCTTAGACATTTTAAATTAGAGAAAAGCCTTCAGAACTAAGCAAATGTATATAGATTCTTCCAATTATTAGTTACTCATAGATTCTTAAAAGATCATTCTTTGCAAAATTCAGGTTAAATCTGGATTTCCATAAGTTGGATTTTCTTTTTTATTTAAAATTTTATTTATTTATTTAAAGAGAGAGATAGAGAAGAGGGGAAAGGGGGAGGGAGAAGGTCAAGCAGACTCAGTGTTGAGCACAAGGCCCTACACAAGGCTCCATTGCACAACTTGGAGATTGTGACTTGAGCCAAAACCAAGAGTCAACCAACGCTGATCAACTGAGCCATCTAGGTGCCCCTACATTGGGTTTCCTTAAAGCAGGTTATGTCTGTGCAGCAGCTGTGAGGAGAAATTGTTCTGATGGGCCTATCTAGTTCTTTCAGCTTATTATAGGAGCATGCATGGATTCCATTTAAAAAAATACCTAAGAAGGCATGAGCAGGCCAGTTGTTAATTGTTTCTTCCTTTACTTTTTACAGATCAGCATCACACAAGGCAGCAATCTTAGGCTGGGGAGATCAAGTCAAGCTTGGATGCAATATTTCGAGGAGATTTTAGTAAATCAGCAGAGTTCACCAGTTAACACAGCTGCCTCTTAACCATGCGGTCCCAAAGGAAACTGCATATGGGGAATTCAAACTTTTCTCAACACGTTCTATGAAAATCCTTGGAAACTGCTAAATCTTCTCTTGACTGTTGGAAAATGGATTCACCAAAAAGCTTTATTTAGTTGGGGGGGGGAGGTGCAGGCAAGGGAGAGGAAGGGATGGGGGAGGGAAGGGGAGACTAGGGCTTCAGCAGGATAGTTTGGGAGTAGAAAAGCAGGAATCTAGAAAGGGTTGGAATAGTAATTTATCTTTATCCTAATCCCTCCGTATTCCATCACATCCATAGCGAAACTCACATTTACCTCATGTGCAGAACTCACTTTTACTTCAAAGGGAATTCCACCTTTTCCAGGAATAAAAAAGCTATGAGGCACACTCGTTATGAAAAACAATCCTAGAAACATGATGTAAACCCCAGAAGTAATGCAAACTTGATAGCACTGGTGCATGCATTTCCATTTTAGGTCAGAACACCAAGATGAAGTCCTAATCGTGTTCCAATTCATTTTGACCTGAAGTAGATTAGCAATTGGATTTTGAAAAATGTGTGCCACGCTACATTGTTAAATCACTGTAAATCAAGGGATGATGAACTAACCTGATGTTAATTGTGAATATTGCTTCCAGGCCTCATTTCTTTAACAATGTAGAACTATGCTTTATTTTCAATAGCTTTTCCAATATGCTTAATTGCATATTATAACTGAAGTTCTTTGTAAAATTCTAAAGCCTTATCTATTAAAGCCTTATCTATTAAACATTCTTCCATTATTATTTAACTACATTCAATTCTTACACAGAAAATCTTCCCATTTACTACTCTCAAATAAAACTTTAGTAATTCTGTTTTTCTGAAAAAGAAAAAAAGATCTTTACAAAGCCCAATAAACTCCTCTCTTCTCCCTTTGATTGATATGGATTTTTATCTGATAACACAACTCCGCAAATATCCACTTTAATAAGTACTAAATATAAAACACAGGAACATTATTGGAATACCTCTAAATCCTTCATTGAATAGATCCTAATACTAAAAGCATTTTCAAAGTAAAAGGGGAAAAGACATAATAATCTTGTTATTACATTCTTTTCTTTACACTGGACAAAAAATTCCATCACCCACTGTATTAGCACTTTTCTAAGCCAAGTTGCTAATGATTTCTGGCCTCTGCCCTTAGTGCTTTCCAAGGGATTTCGAGGGATATATCACCTTGACTGGTATGCGATGTAACTATTTAGTAGAGCTATGAAAGTAACTATAAGCTCCTTAGCCTGGGGCTTAATGGGATCCAGGCTTGATATCATGAGCATTATTTAATAACTCAACATTCAAACTCTTTGCTTTATGAAGTTCAGCACTTTAACACATGCTGACCACTTGTTGCTTTTGCTGAGAATCTCAATAGCCTCCCAAACACAGAACATGCTTCCTACTCATTCAACAAATATTTGTTGAGTATCTACTATGTGCCAGGTCCTAGAATATGATGGTGAACCAAATAAACCCACTCCTTGTGGAGTGTAGAGTGAGAGCCTTTCCAGGAAATTGCACAGCATTCATGCTCTCTTAAAATTTCCGTGTAGACCCCCTACTACATTTAGCTACTTTTCATTCACCTGAAATTCTGGGCTGTTTTTTTTTTTTTTTTTAGTCATTTCAAGTCCCTGTGCTTATAACATAGTATTACATTTATGTGGGAGAAAGGCTGAAGAAGTCCAAATAATTCAGTTTGTTGTGAAGACGTTGTATTATACATGAAACAATATTTCTAGAGCATGCTTTTCTCAGACAATTTAAATTTATGAGAGAGCACTGAATTCCATGTTACCACTGTAGTGTTTTAGAACCATCATCTTGTTACATGACTTTACTTCATTGTTTCTCATGAATTGGAGGTGGAAGGGAGGCGGGAGAGAATTAAGAAACTTAGCAACTCTGTTTTAAGGTATCACAAGCATTTTTTGCTATGTGTCCCCACAGTACTCAACACATACATCTATATATTGCATATTATTTTCTATAACCTGCCTTTTCCATTCCAATTTCCAATTTCTACCCTGTAATTTCTAAGTACACATAATTACTACTTCAGGTGTTAAATTCTACATTAGAAAGTATCTACACCCCAGCCCTCCAAAACAAAAGACATCCACTAGCTAGATACAATTACCACATTATAAAATGTGCAAATTTTAGCAATAATCATGATCTAAGAATATTCAAACGTAGACACTCTTCCTCAAGGAGCTTAATTTAAAAGACCTAATGGTGAAATTCAGGCTTTGTTTCAACAATTTTGACTTCAGTGTATATCTTTAATAAATGACCAATTTCCAAATGTTAAGAAACAGAAAATATTTAACCAAAAAAGCAAGTGTTACTATGTGAATATTTACAACCTTTCAGCATCCTTGTAGGGGAGAGTCTTTATCTCCCTGATTCTCAGTTCAATGTCTATTTATTTAATCAGTAGGGAAATACATTTTTTGCACTCTGACTACCACGAGGCATTGTTCTAGGTGTTGAAGATAATGTTGCAGGAAATAAAAACAACTTCCTGC
Source organism: Vulpes vulpes (assembly GCF_048418805.1). Taxonomy (NCBI): domain Eukaryota; kingdom Metazoa; phylum Chordata; class Mammalia; order Carnivora; family Canidae; genus Vulpes; species Vulpes vulpes. Next base: position 99,967,685 of record NC_132786.1, on the reverse strand, counting down.
CCCATGAAGCTTACCTTCTAATGGGAGAAGCAGACTGGCCCTTTGCTCTTCTCACTTAGTTACATGGGCAGGGACTCCTGCAAGGCATTAATGTTGATAGGCAATGCTGAATTTGTCTTTGTTACGAATAGTTTACTACATTTATTTTTTTAAAAAGATTTTATTTATTTATTCGAGAGAGAGAGAGAGAGAGAGAGAGAGAGGCAGAGATAGACAGACGGAGAAGCGGGCTCCATGCAGGAATCCCAGAGTTCCAGGACCACACCCTGAGCCAAAAACACACGCTCAACCACTGAGCCACCCAGGCATCCCAGTTTACTACATTTAATATGTAGTTTGAATGTGGCAATTACCACCGCCATCTACCAGTGGTCTCCAGGTAATATTTTGTTGGCAATAATGTCCATACAAATACTGTTGAGATTTAGTAATTCTATAAATGGAAATAATAATGGAAGAGCATGGTATGTATTCTCATCAACCTGATTTAAAGGAAACCAATCAGGCAGCCTGGGTGGCTCAGCAGTTTAGCTCCACGTTAGCCCAGAGCCTGATTCTGGAGTCCCAGGATTAAGTCCCACATCCTGCTCCCTGCATGGAGCCTGCTTCTCTCTCTGCTTGTCTGTCTCTGTCTCTCTCTGTGTGTCTCTCATGAATAAATAAATAAAATCTTAAATTAAAAAAAAAAAGGAAACCAATCAATTACATCGGAGGGGCAGTTTGACAGAGATCTCATCTGATATCCAGCCTTGACCAGTTGCCTTGCAGCTGGCATCCATTCTGACTGATTACAGCCCGTGCTGTGGCAACTGTTAAAGATTTAAATATCACCCTGGCAATGCTTGCCAAGACTTCAGTTAAACATGCCCTTAGACCCAACAATTCCACTCACAAATATAACCTATAGATAAACTTGCATATATAAGAGAAATAATCTGTGAAAGGATATTTGTTGCAATGCTATTCATACAGCAAGGTATTGGAAAAGACCTAAACGTCCACCAATGGAGGTCTGATTAAATAAATCATAGAACATCCATAGAGTGAATTATTGTGCAGTTTTTTAAAAAGTATGAGACAGGGGATCCCTGGGTGGCTCAGCAGTTCGGTGCCTTTGGCCCGGGGCGTGATCCTGGGGACCCGGGATCGAGTCCCGCATCAGGCTCCGGCATGGAGCCTGCTTCTCCCTCTGCCTATGTCTCTGCCTCTCTCTCTCTATGTCTATCATGAATAAATAAATAAAATCTTTAAAAAAAAAAGTATGAGACAAATGTGTGTAATGACATGGAAAACTCTTTTAAAAGCATCGTTTAAAAAACAACTCAAGGTGGTGAACACTGCAATGTGCTACCGTTTATGTATACATGCACACATAGGTATATGCACACCTAGCTGTAAGTGCATGGAATGTGTTTCTAGAAGTACATTCAAAAAACAGGTAACTAGTTGCTTGCAGGGAGGTGATTAGGTAAATAGCTAGCTACTGGAGAGTAGAAGGAAGACTTTTCACCTCAAATCCTTTTGCTACTTTCTGAATTTTATAATGTGTGTGTACGGCCGGCTTATACTAATTTTTGAAAGAAAGCCAAATAAACAGTGTCCCTTATTTTCTTTACATCCAGGGAATAATTTACCCTTATCATGTACTTTAAAATGAGGGACATAAAAATCAAACATTCTCAGGTAACTTCTACTTTAACCACAAAGTCCACCACGCATATATCTGCTGTGTTTTTTTTTTTTTTCTTTTTCCCTCTTTGTCTTGTCATTCTAATAAAATGTTACTAAACTGGATATTCTGTATTTCCCATGATATATGATTCAGAAGACTGATAAATAGCTCACACGGAGTTTAGAACCTATCCCTGATTTTTTTCTTCAGGCTTAATTTTGTTAAATAGGATGGAAAGTTACTTGCAAGGCCAGCACACTTCATGATAGAAGCTAGTTCTTACGGGGTCTGGCTCTGTCAAGATCAGGCCCATTATTCATCCTCTAGCACATTACTTGTCAATTTCTACTCACTCACAGGCATACAGAAAAGACTCAAACCTGTTGAACTTGACACTCTGTTTTTAGAAAATTCAGAATTTCTTTAGAAACCACCAAGGGAGACACTTGCAATCTTTTGGAAGGAAGGAGGGTGGAGGAAGGGAGGGGAGAAGTAAGAAACTCAATTTAATTATTTAAGGGCAATGTCTTTAATTTTTCACTTTACTTATTGTCAACCGTTGATGCATATTGACATAAGTACAAATAGATTATTTTCAAAGGCTGTCAGGGAAGATTTTTAATCTATAATAAACAAAGAAAAGTTTGCATCTCCAGAAAAGTAATGAAACTTTGTGTCAAGATAAATTTAGCACTTAACATTTGCTACAGATTTAAATCAATGCAGATAGTGCTAAATAAAACAAAACAAAACAAAAAAAATACAAGGGAAGATTCAGAAACATTGATCACGGCCAAAATACGCCCCAACACTGTTAAGAGGTTTACTTCGGTAATATCTGTGGTCATTGACTAGATCAATGAAACTCATTCTTTCAAGAGCATCCAATTACGGTTTACTGTAGAGTGAGCAGTCTAATAAATCAGCATACTTTACATAGAATTAGACAAAGCTAACATGCAAGTTAATAACACAACATGAAAAACCTAGGATCAACTCCCCTTAGGCCCAGAAAAAATAGTCTTCTGATAAATTATTTAAGTTTGATTCATAGATGCAAACATTTCAAAGCCATGTCTTTCTGATGGTTTACGGCCAACAGTATTAATAGAGTTTGATTAAGCACTTAAGAGAGAAGATCAATATACTTCTGTCATATTTACACAGTAAAAAAACGGCATGTTCAGTGAGTGCAAACCAACATGAATTGAGGTACTATATTATTCAGAAAGTTAACTGATATTTTTCACAACTACTTTGGTCATTTGGAAAATGGGCCATCTTAATAGAATTCAACAGCTTAGATGCAACAGACTGAAACATAAGTAAGAAAAATACCAGAAACAGAATAAATCAAGTCAGTTAATATTGGCTTGAGAATTTTTTTTAAAGATTTTATTTATTTATTCATGAGAGAAACACACAGAGAGAGGCAGACACACAGGCAGAGGGAGAAGCAGGCTCCATGCAGGGAGCAGGGAGCCCGATGCGGGACTCAATCCCAGGACCCGGGGACCACGTCCTGAGCCAAAGGCAGATGCCCAAACGCTGAGCCACCCAGGCGTCCCAAGAATTTTCTTCCAAAGAAATATACACTGATTATGGGTAGAGAATATTTGGTTGACAGCCAAGGAAAATACTAATAATAACAAATGACTTAGGGCTTTTGGCCACTGGTGGTGAAAGAAGGAATTCAGACCTTAGGCTCTCCGGCAAGATGTATTAACAATTACAGCTCAGGGGTGCCTGGGTGGCTGTCTATTAAGCCTCTGACTCTTGATTTCAGCTCAGGTCACGATCTCAGGATCATGAGATGGAGCACTGTGTCAGGCTCCATGCTCAGCAAAGAGTCTGCTTGGGATCCTCTTTTTTTCTCTCTCCCTCTGCCCCCTCCCCCTGCTTGTGAGTACGCTCTCTCTAAAATAAATAAAATCTTTAAAAAGAAAAAAAGTTACAGTTCATTACAAGAAATGTTTCACTAGAATTGACATCTGAGTTTTACCCAGACAGCTGAGTGTAGATGGCTAACCCTGATCATTAACATCCCAAAAACGACGACACAATGTACAGATGATTTAATTCCTGATGACTCACAGCAAATGTTTGCACAAGTGGAAAGCCGCTTCTAAAAGTGCGTTATCTAGAAGTTCAAAGCACTACCTGTTGTTCCTCCAGGATTGGAGGCACTGGAAGGCTCCTAGCAGCTGAAGAGTGTAACTTCAGGATTTGAACTAATAGACACAGTCTTGATCCCAAAAAGCAGTCCAATAGGGCTGGGTCATGACTGAACTGAATATTAAATTTAGGTGTTAGAGCATTAGGGTGGAGAGTCAGAAATGCTAAGTCAGTGTCTTGGATTTGTATTGAAGAAGCAGGGAATAGGAACCAGCTATTGGGAAGTAAATGAAAAGAGAAAGCTTTTTTTAAAAAAATATTTATTTGGGATCCCTGGGTGGCTCAGAGGTTTAATGCCTGCCTTTAGCCCAGGGCATGATCCTGGAGTCCTGGGATTGAGTCCCACATCGGGCTCCCTGCATGAGCCTGCTTCTCCCTCTGCCTGTGTGTCTGCCTCTCTCTGTGTGTGTGTCTCTCATGAATAAATAAATAAAATCTTTTTAAAAAATTATTTATTTAAGGAGTCTCTGCACCCATCGTGGAACTCAAATTCACAACCCTGAGATCAAGAGTCACATGCTCTTCCAAGTGAGCCAGCCAGGGGCCCCAAGAGAAAGCTTTTGAAAAGCAATACATTAGAGGGGAAAGATTATGAAGTTTGGAACCCAAAACATCTGAATTTGACTCCACTGACCACCTCCCTGCTTAGACTCAATATTCTGATCTATAAAATGGGGATAGTAATGGTACTTTTTTGTAGTGTTGTAAGAATTTAATTTAATGAGAGCGTATGGAAAAATACCTGTGACAGGGCTTAAAAATGAATATTTAGGCAGGTGAACATGTTTTCTAACTATAATTCAGAAGTACAGGGGAAATATAGTTTCCTGATTTTGTCTTTAAATATTCTTATATCAGGGATGCCTGGGTGGCTTAGTGGTTGAGTGTCTGCCTTTGGCTCAGGGCATGATCCCAGAATCCCTGGATCGAGTCCCACATCAGGCTCCCTGCATGGAGCTAGCTTCTCCCTCTGCCTATGTCTCTGCCTCTCTCTCTCTCTGTATCTCTCATGAATAAATAAATAAAATCTTTTTTTTTTTAAATTTTTATATCAAAGAGTGTGACTATTATATCAAAGAGTGACTATTAAATATAGTCGATTTGTTTTAAAATTTAGTGACTTCAAAAATTTAAGCCAATGATTTTCATCCATAGCTGCTGTTGGGCTTTCACAAATATTAATATATACTATAATAATATACATGGTATAAAATAAATATAAATACTAATGATCCGTCTCACTCACACCCCAATTAAATCAGTATTTTGGGGGGGTAGAGGCCAGGCTTCACTATTTTTTTAGCTCCTTAGTTGAATGTAATATGTCACCAAATTGGACAACTGTTGATTTATACAGTCTCTTTTGGGCACTTCTCAGTTATTTTAGATTACTGTGATTTACTTAAACCCTCAAGTTTCACCCCTTGAGGCGTGAAACTTTTGGCAGCACAATGGCTGCCCCAAAAGTCTGAATTCTGTTAGCAAGATTAGAAGGAGGGAATAACTATTAAGGAGGCAACCCACACTGTCTTCCACATTTGCTAGGTTTCTGGTGTTCTCTAGTAACCAAACTTGGTTTTCAAGACTCTTCCTAATCCTGTTTTCTCCTGCTTTGGAAAAAGTAATCTCTTGACACAATCTTAGAGGGGTTCACAAATATGTGTTTAGGAGGAAATTAAAGAATATCAATTTGATATTTGCTAAAATGTATTCCCTATGCATTATTTTGTTATCAGAAATGGGCATCTTGCTCAAAACCATGACAGTTGGAGCCCACGTGTTTGTGTCCGAGTGTGTAAGCAAACACATATAAGCACAGTTTTGCCACATCTCTCCTTTATTCTGCTCCCCGATTTCTTCCGACATACCATGGTGGCAGGGTGCTGTTTGTAGGTACAATAGCTGCTATACAGTAATATGCATTTAGAAGGGGAGTTAAAATTACAGGGCATCAGACCCTAGTTGTTACTCTGACAAGCATTAGGGAAGAATGCCAATTATTAAAAAACCTGAATCAATTAAAATTGATCCTGGTTTGCTCCCCATTGATTCTCTGGCTGGAACTTGGACAAGAAGGAGGGCCTCTAGGAGACAATAACTATGAAGTAGAGTTCTTCCTACCATATCCCTGGGAGCTGTGGTATATCGAACTCCCTTTGCAAGTGGCAAGTACTTGAAGATGCAGATCATATAAATGTGAAAAAATCTTATGTGGAAAAAAATACAAGAAAAGGAAATGTTTCCTATGAGCCAATACTCCATAATAGCCTACTCTATTAGCAATCTATCACTATTATTCATATTTTCAGAGAAAACTAGATGTAACATTACTGACTGAGAAAGGTGTAAACTGATAGAAGCTGATAATTAACTAGTTCAATGTGTAACTGACCTATAGATTGTTATTCTGTAAAGAAGGAACTTGGCTGCCAGTTAAGCTTCTTACGTTAGTGGCTTCTTCTCTAGGCTTATGTGCTCAACTCTGACAGCCAAATTCCACTAGGAACACCTTCAGCCATTACGCTTTTTTTTTTCCTTCTCTATTGTACTACTTTGACTCTCCTTGGGTTAGTCTCTGTAGACTATCTATTGCCACCCCTACTGTAGCCAGTACCCTTCACCTCTCTTTATAAAAGTGACCTAACATCTTATTGCAACCTCACCTTTCATTCAAATGGAAGGTGCCAGTGTAATTACAGTGAAGTGTTCTTCAAATCCAGTACGCCATTGATTCTCAAAGTGTGGTCTTTGGACCAGCATCATCAGCTTGTCTGTGCATTTAAGAAAAATACAAATTCTTGTGCCCTATCCTAGACCCACTGAATCAGAAGCACTGAAGATAAGGTCCAGCAATCTGTTTTGACACATGGTTCTCACACATACTAAAATTTGAGAACCAATGCAGTATAACAATCTTTGCTCTGAGATCCTTCTGTCAGTGGCCATCTTTTTCTATTTGAGGGTGAGTATGGATGACTTGGTGAGTTCTGATCTTGTTCTTAAAAGAGATGTTGTTGGCAGTTCCCCAATGTCATAGCCACATGGTAAGTTGGCTACAATTGCCTCTCTGTAAACCTTTACCTTAGGCTGAAGGTCAATGTCAAATTAATACTACATTTCTCTATCTCATGCTCCAAGGAACATTTTGAACTTCTTAAAGAAAATTTGTCTTTTTCTACTAAGCATCATTTGTCAGAGGATGGATGACAAGTAGTAGGTTTAGTAGAGACCTGACACTCCTGATTTGCATGTCTCCTTACATAGGCAGATGAAAGGTCTGAGTTATTAGTGTGCAGAAACTTCCAGATAATTGCCTCTAGAACTGTTCTTGAAGACTGTGACATGTAGAGTGAAAAGAGTTTGCCAGAGGATGAGAGGCAGATTCAAACAGGACTTTCAGGTAACTCGGTACTTCTTCAAGTAAGCTGCATAAACTAGAGCAACTAGAACCGGGCCAAAGAACAATGTGGTCTTCTCATTTGCTAATAAAGAAGGGCTTTGATGAGATGACAAACAGGAATCCAACCAGCCACATCTTTAGACAGTAGCCTTTGCACATGGGTGGATCACCATCAACTCCCAAACATAAAATCAGGGAATCTGAGAACTAGTGGAAATTTTAGTTAATATAGTACAATTCCCTCATTCTGTAGACTAGAAACCTAAGGCATAGAGGTGTTAGTGCAGCTGAGGTCATACAAGTAGATTGTGGAAAAGTGGAGACTAGAACCCAGCAATCATGTATTCTCCTCAGTGTCCTTGCACTATTCGTGCCAAGCCATCTGAGACCTGCTAGAACTAAAAATCTATTCATGCCAAGGGATGCTATCATTAACTAATGACAACTCTTCTTGACAGGCATTCTATGCATTAGGATTGATATTAGGACAAAAGTTATATCCCCTATACTTCCTGATGGACTTGATCATCTCAATTAAGAGTAGGGGTGACAGACCAAACACAGAGCCAAATGGGCCTTAGTAATTTCACTTTTGGAGTATGGCCTGAGGAAGTTACCTAAAATGTGAACAACAGTTTATACTTTAAAAATTTATAAAGAGCATAATTGTGAGACGACAGAGGAATGATTGCATAAATTTTGCAATTTCTAGACGGAATACTGTGAAAATATTAAAACTGTATCACAAAGAATTGTTAATGATCTGGATTAAAGATGCTTAATAAGCATAATGGCAAGGGAAGAAAAGCAAGACAAAAAACACTACATGTAATATAAGTTCAACTGCATTTCAAATTATATAAATTTCTATTTTATATTTAGAAAAATACTGAAATGAAATAAATCAAAATATTAATAGTGTTTATCACAGTTGTTTAGGGAAAGATTTTATTCTTTCCTTTTTACTACATGTATGTATGATCTATATTTCATAATCTGAGCATGCATTAAAGACTGTCATACAAAATAAAAAACTATATACAGAATAAAAAACTTAGAAGGGAGAAAATGTGATCAATTATTCTTACATTGGTGATTTCTTAAATTCCCTTATGAACAGGGAAATAAGGCAAATGTATTTTCACCTTTCATGTCTCTATACTACAAAAACAGCTTCTTTAGAAAAATAAATTTCAATTGCTCTCAAGAATGTCTTTTATAAGTCCACTGGAGAGTTTAGTTAAAGTTTAGCTTTTGAGATAATTCACATTCCCAAACTCAGATGGATTAGAAACCATGATAAGATAAAGGCAGCCTGCAGGAGCTTCTGATTAACCTTAGGAATTACATTCCTATAAAGAGGCATGTAAAATTTTATACCACATACTATGATTATCTGCTTTACTGAACATGACTTTTTCTTCCCTGAACATGCTTTTTAATTTAGTAATAACACACAGTATATTAGCAATTATTTCAATATCAAAATGCTTCTGATAGCTTTGCCTGACGTATATGTAGGAGTTTTTATGTCCATTATTAAAATCCTTCTCCAATATTCTGGTCAGCCACTAGATAACTATAATATAGTCATAGTTAAGTGGCTAGAATCCCCTCTGGAATGAAATAGGGTATAAGCAAATAACAAAAAGACATTTCTTTAAAGATAGCTTCATGTCATAACTGAGAATGGATGAGTTATTGAGAGAAGTGACGCTGGAGAAGAGAACCTTTAAGATAGAAAAATCTCCATAACCTGAAATCTATTGCCATCCAGGACTATGAGGAGGCAGGATCAGATATGCTAGCCCGATGAGGATGATGAGGACAGGAGATCAAAGAGAAACTGGACTCAGAAAGCAGCAGATTTAGAGCAGGAAGAGATAAGATTATTGTTAAGGTTATCCAGGCTAAAAAACAAGGGGCAAATCAAGAAAGAAAAGATGGGTCTTACCTTTAGAGTTTCTCTGTGAGTAAAATGAAGGAAACCTCATTGCTGCATATATTCTAGTCATCCAACATTTAGTGAATGCCTATTCCAAGCAAGACCAAGTGCTAAAGCCTTGTGTGTGTGGCAGAAGGCAATATGGACAAGAAATGAGGAGGTGAACCAAAAAGACTGGACTTCTTCAGAAGCTAAGAGAACTGAATATGAGAAATCATGTTGCAACTAAAAAGAACTAGGAGCTCTTTTCCTCTCCAGGGGCTTGAAACTCGGCTGCCATCATGAACAACATAGTAACTATCTGGACCTGGAAGTTCATGACCAATCAGCCATTTCAGTGGAAACAAATGGTCATTGATATTCTTCACCCTGGAAAGGCAACAGTATCTAAGACAAGAAATTTGGGGAAAACTAGCCAAAATGTACAAGACCACACCAGATCTTATCTTTGTATTTGAATTCAGAACCCATTTTGATGGTGGCAAGACAACTGGCTTTGGCATGATTTAGGATTCCTTGGAAAATGCAAAGAAAAATGAACCCAAACATAGACTTGCAAGAAAACAATGAAAGGAATGCAAGAACAGAATGAAGAAAGTCACAGAGACTGCTGGCAAAAAGTAAGCTGGAGACTGATCTCAGGGTCCTGGGGTCAAGCCCCGCATCAGGCTCCCTGCTCAGTGGGGAGCCCACTTCTCCCTCTGAAGCTCTCCCTGCTTGTGCTATCTGTCTGTCTCCGTAAAATAAATATATAAATAAAATCTTAAAAAAAAAAAAAAAGAAAAAGAAACTATGGAAGAATAAGCCAAAAAACAAAAATACTTACCTACTTGGGATAAGAGAGAAAAAGAAGAGGACTAAGACAAAAGTTAGATCTCTCTGAGCTATTTTATGGTTTTGACTCAGAAACTAACTGTTTTACATAATTTAAAACAAGTTTTTTTAAAGGGGAATCCTTTAAAATTGGAAACATATTGAAAATGAATCTAGTTATTTATTAATATGGAGGCATAACCATATTATTTCAAATGACTTTAAAACGAAGAATTTAACTATACAGTTCTAGCAGTAAAAATCAAAAAGACAATGGAATCACAATGAAATATTAAACTGCTTTCAATTTGAGTCTCTTACATAGAGCTGTGGGTAAAAATATCATATATATTCACATACCTGTAAACATACATATTCACATGCAAATGGAGAGAAACAGAGAAGGATAAAGCAAATAAATGATCATGGATTATGTTAACATTATTGGGAAGCTAGATTTTCAGTTAAGAGAAAAAAGATACAAATATAAAAACAAAAGTATTAAATAAAGAAAGGGTGTAATTTTGTTTTGGGATTGGAAATATTAGTGCATGTCCATAATTTATTTCTCTCTTTCTTAAAAACATACCATATCTGCCAAATAAAAAGATTTAGAGCCAGTGACAACCCAGTAGCAATAAGCACCCCTAAAACCCAGATCAGGACCTTTAAATACCATTCCCACTAAAAAGAAACCAGGGCTGATTCCAGGGCTGGAGCAGAAATTACACAGAATGTGTCTAGGATATCTGATTGCTATCAATGTCTAATAGAGTCACATCAAATGAACAGAGCAATCAACTTGAAGCAGTTCTTCAAGTTGAAAATGGGACAATGTAAGAAGAAGAAGAATTATGACTACAAAAAGAAAAGTGAATTTTTAAAGATTATCAGGACATCAAATTCATTACTCTGAAAATTGATAGGAGAAAAAAAACCAAGCATTTTACTATATACATTAATTTCAGATTAAATAGTTGATGAGCAAAAGTTCTCCTACTTATAGATGAAATGTGGTTAATAAATGCAAATGGAAGAGTTGAATTGGGATATCACTATTTTGCAAATTCTGATGACGTAACTGATCTTGCAACAATCTTCAACAGCTAAAAGCCATTATGTGAAAGGTTGATGGGAAACTTCATAATGGAAGTTTCAGAGTGGCAATGTTTGACTTCACTGATCATTTTTATCATCCTTAAAAGCTGGACAACCAGGTATTACGTTCCTTCTGCTGTGGTAGGAAATACAAATATTTATAAAGTATCCTTTGTAATCAGAGTCCCTATGTAATCAAGGGCCTAGATCTTAAAAACCATTTACAGGAAATACAAGGAATAGAAAGTATGCTAAAGAACAAAACACAATCAGTTAAATCTAAAATGCAGATAATTCTAGGGGAACCTGGGTGGCTCAGTGGTTGAGTGTCTGCCTTCGGCTCAGGTTGTGGTCCCGGCGGGGTCCTGGGATTGAGTCCCATACTGGGCTCCCTGCAGAGAGTCTGCTTCTCCCTCTGTCTATGTCTCTGCCTCTCGCTCTCTGTGTCTCTTATGAATAAATAAAATCTTAAAAATAAATAAATAAATAAATTAATTAATTAATTAATTAATTAATTAAATGCCGATAATTCTATAGGAGAAATGTTGGAATTACACCAGTGGTTGAACAGACAAGGCATTCAGGAAGCCCTCTGTCTGTGGCTGTCAGGACCAACCATGATCACAGTTTGATTTATTTGCAAATGTAGAGACCTGGGATCTATTGAGTTTGACTCTTTGGCATTGAGAATTGGTACCTGAGCAACTGCTTCCTGCCAAAGGACTGTTGGCAAGCTTTTACAACTTTTAGAAACTGTGGTAATGCGCATCTACAGGAGGTGGGTGGGAAATGGCTCCCTCTTCAGGGCCTAGAACAGGACTTAAAAGGTTGACTGTACATCAGAATCACAGGGGGTGCATTTGAAAGGTGCATGCCTGGGTTCCACCCCCCAGAGATTAATTCTTCTTTTAAAATACTCCTTACAGAGCTCCTGGGTGGCTCATTGGTTGAGCATCTGCCTTTGGCTCAGGTCATGATCCTGGAGTCCTGGAATCAAGTTCCGCATCGAGCTCCCAGAGGGAGCCTGCTTCTCCCTCTACCTATGTCTCTGCCTCTCTCTGTGTGTCTCTCATGAAATCAATCAATCAATCAATCAATCAATCAATCCCCCTTGAGTGAATGTAATGAAAAGACAGGATTGAGACTCACACTGACCAAAGACCTAGGAATACAACTATCAGTCACTATCAGCCCCCTGATAGACACCATGGTCCTCTCCAGACACCATGGTTAAGAACTCAGCTCTGGGGTCAGACCACATCAGTTGAATCTCATCTCCATGACTCAGCAGTTGTATGATCTTGGACAAGTTACAGAACCTTAATTCCTCATCTCTAGAATGGAGATAATTGAATAAATACTGAAAAAAATTTTCCTCATCTGATTTTTGGGAAGATTCACTGAGCTAGGCATGTAAAGTCTTTAGAACAGTGTCTGGCATAATAAGGGCAATCCCTGGGTACCGGGGTAGCTCAGTGGTTTAGCACCGCCTTCAGCTCAGGTTGTGATCCTTAAGTCCCAGGTTCGAGTCCCATGTTGGGCTCCCTGCGTGGAGCCTGCTTCTTCCTCTGCCTGTGTCTCTGCTTTTCTCTCTCTGTCTCTCATGAGTAAATAAATGAAATAAAATCTTTAAAAAAATAAGGGCAATCCTTATATCTCACAGTATTTTCTTAAAAAAAAGAACTGCCTTTGAGGCCCCTTTTACTTATTTAGGTACTTAGCTCAGGATGAATTTTAATCACGCTTACTGAATTCTTTGAATCAGGCAGGAAGACTACTCCTCAACTTTCTAGGATGCTTTAACTGATCCTCAGATTGGCTGAATGTCCTTGCACTCTGAATTCTACAACCTGCCATTGCACTTGTCACAATATCCCCAAATATTTTTTTCACATCTAAATCCTCCCACTACACTAAGTTCTTTATGGCACTCTACAGTGAACAAAATATTGATAAAATCCGGAAGGCAATGATGTGGGGAACTGTGCATGTTAAAATCAACCATGGACTCCTTAGCTACCTGTCACTCTGTCAGAGAACGGAGAGATTGAGGGATAAATTATAGAACATGTAACTTTTAATGGCAGAAAAAGAAAATAGAGTGGGAAGAATGATTTAGGAAAGAGACTAGTGCAAGCTAGCTTAGGACATCGCCAGAAAGGTGGGTGGGGTTGTACCCAGAGAGGATGATGTGGGCAATAGGGATCCAAAATTAAACCTCGGGGCAGCCCGGGTGGCTCATTGGTTTAGCGCTGCTTTCAGTCCAGGGTGTGATCATGGAGACCCAGGATCAAGTCCCACGTCGGGCTCCCTGCAAGGAGCCTGCTTCTCCCTCTGCCTGTGTCTCTGCCTCTGTGTGTGTGTGTGTGTGTGTGTCTTTCATGAATAAATAAATAAAATATTAAAAAAAAAAATTAAACCTCGGATTCTCCATAGTACTACAAACGGGCAGAGATTCCATATTTCCTCATTTCTTAGCCAGAAGGATAGTTAGAATCTGCATCTTGCACAAAATGCAACAGCCTAAAAATGGTGGAGGATTAAGAAGCTAATGAATCAAAACACACAACCAGTAAATTAATGCCCATCTTTGATTATCTCAACTAGGAATGCTATCATGGAACTGTGATGTTCAGAGGAGGGAGCCGCCCATAAGCAAAAACCACAGAGACACTTGGTACTAGAAAATGCAATTCATATTGCATGCTTCTTACTTAGCTAGCATTTTACCCAAGTTTTTATTTACCCATCAGCATAGCTCCCGTATAGAAAGTAGCATGTTTGCATGTAATTGGCACCCTAAGTTTCACTATACACTCAACTGGAATATTTCTTCTTATTTAGGCAGCTGCATAAATGTTCTGCTTTTCTTTTCAATCATACTCCAGGCTTCATCTCATCTCATGCATAAAAATATTGTGTGGAAACTATGAGTTCATTGCATACACATTTTTTTAGTTTAAATGAATTTAACTTAAATCTGAGTGAAAACTGGACTATTCTTTTATGAGAAAAAGATTTAACAGCCATCAATACAAATGACTGCCTGATAAGGATTTTACCATTGATCATCTGTTGATTTCTTATGTGGTTTGTTTATATAACACTCTGTAGCATGCTGGGAAAGGATCTAAGCAATATCATTTTCCTATAAAGAAGGCTGGCTACACTGAATAGAGCATAGAGCACCTTGATAGTTGCCTGCACATCATTAGCAGAAAGCAGTGACTCTACAGAAGAATAACTAGGAAGAAGAAAATCAGATTAAATAATTAGTGTCAATTAGCTCCAGCAAAATCATTCTATAAACAATTGGTCTCCAGTGCCCTGCTTAATTATGTGAGACTTCCATGTTCCTTACCAAGACTGTTTTGATTCATGTTGACTCTTGAGCTTCCCAGAGGTATAATTAATTATTGTCTTGTAAATAAACCCTTGCCAATTAATGGAAGCAGAAAACAATCAGTACTTAAAAAAAAAAAAAAGTGTTCAAGGAGAGGACCTTGACCATATGAATGACCTTAGCAGTATTTTTTAGGGGAGATCCATCTTAGAGTTACTGGGACTTGTGAATGAAAGCTGTAAATGACAATGCATCCTTCCTACTTTACATACCAGGAAGGAAAACACTCTGTGTTGTGTTGCTTTTGAAAATATTTGGTATTCACTAGACACCATTCTAATTTGATCTCGGACCTAATTAAAATACATTTTCAAACACCCAATTTAAATAATCAAACAGTTCACTTTGAGGATATTGTAGGTATTGCATTCAGAACTCACCAAAACAAAAACAAAACGCAGACATGAAAATAACATTCCATTATTCAGGTGTGCCTTCAAAAGCTAGCACTTAATTTCTCCAGCTCTTAAATGGTATTCTAATCTACTCCCAAGAATGGTAGATGCTGACGAGGTTATCACCCCCAAGAAACAAAGCTCAATATTTTGCACATCAGTCATGGAAGTTTCTTTCATATATGTATTTAGGCCTAACTGTTAAAAAGCATTACAATATCACATGGGAATCCATTTTTAAACAAACCCTTGAAGATTCCAACTTAATAGGACATTAGCCACGTTCAAGCCATGGTCATCAGTATACAATTGTCATACTGGGGTATTTTAGGAAGTTTTAGGACTCTGCCCATTTTACCAATTAGCATGCGCATTCACAGGATTACTAAAAGTTACATGACATGTAACCTAGTCTCTAAATTCCTGCTCAAAAATTTTAATATTAAGACTACATTCTATGTGGTCACATTTCCCTTGCCATGTACTTCTTGCAACAACCATTGATGTTATGGCTGAGATCCTGGCCTCTAGTTCATTGCATCTCATAAATCTCCAGTGATGGGGAGAGTCTACTTTTAAGTGAGAGTGATAAAGCATGATTATATTGAATTCCATGTATTAGATAAATAAGTAATATGGAATGATTAATCATAATTTTTTATTCTTTCACAAAATTTTTTTTCTTTAATAAGCTGTCAAATCCCATTCGATAATAATAACATTGGCAACTTTAATTTTATAAAGTAAAGAAAAAGATTAAGTAAAACTAGAAGCCAAAATCGCAGTTCTATACTTTTAGAGAAAAGCTTCATCACATCTAGAAAAATTAAAATCATTGAAAAGTAAACCTCTGACACCTGATATTTTAACTACAACACACAAATAAGAATATTTTAAAAATAACAGGGATTGAGTTAATGATTTCAAAAGCTTTTTCCATGTCACATTAGATTTTCAGGCATATCTATGATTAAGGAAAAAGAAAAAAAGAGTTTTCTAATAAGTTTTATTATAGAAAGTATGAAGGGAACCCATTAAAAAGCCAAGATATACTTTTGTCCCAAAATATATTAAGTAATGTATATGAAACGCTTCACATGTTTATACTTTTGTCCTAAAATATATTAAGTAATGTATATGAAACGCTTCACATGTTTAAAAAAATAAGTGTGCATAATGGAAAATGTACAGCCAAAGAGGGAGGCTTCTGTGCAGAACTCAGTGGCATCAGGATACAACTTTGAAACTCAGGGCCGTACACACTCAAAGCAGACAGCAAGCACAATGACATGTTAAATTACCCACATGATGTATAGCTTAATGAACCCCCTTGTGTTGATCACGCTTGGCATTAATCAAGAACCATGAACAGATTCCCTTATTTTCTCAATGCTGCTCTGATAAACTGCAATTTCATTTAACCTTGGACAGCAACTTTAATAGCTTCCACGGGACAACTGTCGATACCTTCCTGGGTATACAGTGATTAAACCACAAGCCAAGATGCATGTCATGAATTTTCTTCATTTGAAATTAGAATTTTTATTCTTAACAACTATTTGCATAAAATATGCTGAAGACACTGAGATGTGTAGAGATTTGCATTTATCTGAAGTCAGTATTTGCCACACTAAGTTAGAAAATATTAATTAATACCATATTCACGAATGTGTTTCCTGGTGTGTTTATCTTACTCCTTCCAAATAACCCCTACCCTGGACAGAAGCAGCAGGAAGAAGAAATTCAGAGCCAAAGTCACTTTGAAGCAAACCCCCTCAACTGTATAGCACGTGTACCTCAGGTACACCCTCCAGGTACACCCTCCAGTGGGAACAAACGGGTAGATCTTCCCATTGGGTCCAGTGATGTCCTCCCTTCATTAAAGTGAGTGATGTCCTCCCTTCATTAAAACTGCACGTGTAATGGCTACATAATATGACTAAATCTGACTAAAGATGGATTGCTAAATATAAAAAAATCATCCAGTTTCAATTTCTTTTCTTCACCTTAAATGTATTTCTTTGCTAAACATATCTGATGGCTGGTCCCATTTCCTAAACTTTAAAAACAACTAGATGAAAAATATGATTAGGCCATTTTCTTTACACATGATGTTCCACAAAGCTAAGACACTTCTACCCAGCCAATTCTCTTGAAATTAGATTATGTAGATCTTTCAGATGTGGATTTTATTTCAAGAGTTCATAACATCTCTAAAATCAGTAAAAGGTATAATTAAGAGTCCAAAATTCATCAAAGGATAAACAATGACAGAATTTCTTTGCTTCTGAAAGGAGAGAAATTAATAAGACAAGAGGCATAAGAGTGAGCATGATGAAGAGTGGAGGGGTGGGCAGGGTGCATAGGAAAGGTGCAGATCTGGTCACATAACATAGGCAATCCTCTATTTTATGAGAAAATACTCATGACAATCAATGTGATACAGCCAGTATTTTCAAAATTTGAAAATTGGCATCAGTGGCTACAAATTGCATTGCAGGTATTCAAAATGGTAGCTTTTTAATAAGGTACCTGAGATTAGATATAATCTTATGAATCATTTTGTATTAAATGTATTTTTTCTTTTTTAATGTTAATACATGAATTTAGTTATTTGGGGGTCAGTAAGGCCTAGTGAGAAAGGCACTGGACTAGAAATTAGAGTACTTGAATCTAGACCTAGCTCATCTCTGACTGTGTGTCCTGAAGCAAGTCATTTCATGTCTTTCCATAGATAAAGAGTCACTTCATCTCTCTGGGATTCCATATCTATAAAATGAGGGAATTTGGATTTTGCATTCTTTGAGTTTTTTTCTGGGACTCATAGTCTATGATCTATGACTAACTTCTGCAACAGTATTTGGGTTTGGGTTGGAAGTTACATTTCCTTATTGTGAGAGAGATGACTATCCTATAACAGAGCCCTAACTTCCTCCTGGGGGCATGTGACTTCCATTGTTCCATGTTTGATTTCACATATACACTCAAAACCTAGATCATTCCTGTCTCTGTTTAAGGCTGTGGCTGGCTGGTTGGCAATTATTTAGAAGACCACAAAGAACCAAACACAATTTTCCTCTAAAGCTCAATTGCTATCTCGAAGAGAGACTTTTTTCTACCATTCTTTATACAAAAGGAAGGAAGTATTGGATGGATGGATGGATGGATGGCCTCTTTACAATACTTTCACTAACTTTTCATTCTATGCCTCAAATTCCTGAGCTGCTAAGGAGAAAACCCAGGAAGTGTTTACTAAGAAAACGAAGTCATTCTTTTATAATGTGATCAGCACATATGCCAGCCAGATTCCAACCAGAAATCCCATAAGAGCAGAAATCCCTGAGTCAAATGCTATGGAACAGCATATACAATTTATGTATATAAACTGTCTTCCAAGCATACACATTTCCTCTGCCAATCAAGTCTGCATAGAAGCCAAATCACAGCTTTGCAAGGCACAGGCAAATAACCTACCATAGACCAGGCAGGTTTATGATTTGGCCTGGTCAAAGAGGCCAGTATTTCTGGTTTTCATCCATATCCTCGAATATGCCAAGCTTTTTCTTCCTCAGGGTCGTATCGCATGCTATTCTCTCTGCCTGAATTGCTCTTTTTCTCCTTCTTGGACTAATTAATCTCGTCTCAACTTTCACATCTCAGTTTCAATTGTCATTTCCCCAAAGAGGTCTCCCCCCAACAGACTCCTCTATTCCAATCAATGAAATCTGAATTATGTTAGTTACAAAACAAATAAATTTTAAAGAAACATATCAGTGAAGTGTCTTCCTAGAACCTTTGAACAATGTACTATAGACAAGTATCCTAAGGTCATTTGTTTACAAAGGAATGATACTAAATCAACTCGGGAAATGTTCACTGAGTTTGTAATCATTGATAGTTAGTGGAAGATACGTATTAGTCCTGCCTTTAGGTTCATTTATTATTATAAGCAGAACATCAGTTTGTTTCATGGTACAGAGATGTGCTTTGTTTCCAATGCAAAAAAAAGGAAAAAACACCAATATGGTGTCCAAATTAACATATCAGTTTTTGTCACTTGGGCCAGGGCTTTCTATTTGACTCAAATATTTAAAATACATGGGGATCCCTGGTTGGCTCAGCAGTTTAGCACCTGCCTTTGGCCCAGGGTGTGATCCTGGAGTTCTGGGATTGAGTCCCACATCGGGTTTCTGCATGGAGCCTGCTTCTCCTTCTGCCTGTGTCTCTGCCTCTCTCTCTCTCTCTCTGTATCTCTCATGAATAAATAAATAAATCTTTAAAAATATGTATATATTTAAAATACTTAATAAAAGTTGTGGCCCATTTTATTTGAATAATAATTTTGATTTCTAGCTGGAGCCAATCAAGCAGCAAGTTATATAAGTTATAATAGATATGTTCAGAAATTTGAATGCTTCTACAAATACTCAAGTTAAAATGATAATTATTTCAAGATAATGAGAAAACAAAGATCCTTTTCCAATACAAAAGCTTAGATTCCTTGAATATAGTATTATAAGCACAAAGTGTTTTTTTTTCCCAAAAAGATGAAACCTCAAGAATCTGTGCTTAAAAAAAAAAATAAGAGCTAGAGAAGAAAATTTTAAATTTAAGTCCAAAAATAACAGGGAAATGCATATTTCAATAATGTAAGATAAAGTTTAAATAGCTTTTATTGGAGGAATCTATGATATATAAAACAAGAAAACTTTCTACCATAGTTAATATTTGGTCTTATCACCATAAAAAACTCTTATTATGTAGGTAACATATGATATAAATGTATTTCTCTCTCTCTCTCTTTTTTTTTTTTTTACAGGTTAGACAGATTTAAGTTATCTTTCTAAGATCACACTCAGTACATATCAGAGTCAAGATTTCAGCCTGTGTCTGTGTCTCCAAAACCAGGCCTCTTAATAATAAGCACCTATACCAAATTACATCTATTCCACTATTGGGAATTGGAGTTAAAGGGAAAAAAATCAAATAGAATTTAGAGAGTTACCTAAGTTGTTACACATTATGATTTAGTGAAGTACAAATCATATCAATGTGCTACCCAACTAAAATCAACAAGTGAAAGTTTATAAGGCAAGATATGATACCTCAAGAGTCAGAACACAGAATTTCTGTTCTCACTTATCCCTACTGATTTATGAATTAACCTCAAAGATTTTGGCTTACAGTCTGTGTATGTGGTTTTTCACACACCCAGTAGGAATTTTGACAAATATCTCCAACTTACTTTATAGGAAAGTTCTTGAAATCAGCAAGATCTGAAAAGCTTTCATATCTCTTAAGAAAGAAAACTATGAAAACCTTTTCTTATCCCAAACAATCAGAGAACCAATGAAAGTTCATTTTAAAGGATTAGAATTTTCACTGTTTTATAGCATATTAAAAATTAAAGGATAAAATTCATAATCCATCAGTAAGCAGTCCTTGATGCTGGGCTAGCAAAGCTTAAATATCAACCACACCCATAAAAAAACTTGAAAAAAAATCTACTCAAAAAGCTGTCTGCTGCTACAATTTAATACCCTCAAGCTATAGATTTTTTTCTAGTATGATATTTACTCATGACCTATATTTGTCCTTTCTTCGTTGACTCTATTGAGATTTTAGCATTTCCTTAACTTTGTTAACAAAGGAAAAACACTCTATAAAACAATACTTATATATTCCTACATAATTATAAGAATATGACTATTCTTTCATGCTTTATTATAATAAATAACTTAATAGTTTTAACTTATTTTTCCTTCTTTTAAAATCTCTATTAAATTTGAAGCTCTAGAGGTGCCTGGGTAGCTGTCAGTTAAGTATTCAAATCTTGGTTTTGGCTCTGGTCATGATCTCCTGGCTGTGGGATGGAGCCCCCATGGGGCTCAGCTTTGGACATGAAGTCTGCTTCAGATTCTCTCTCCCTTTTCCTCCCTGTCCACTCTTTATTCATCCAAATCTACCCCCCCCCTCACTTGTGTGCTGTCTCTTTCTAAAAATAAATATATAAAATCTTTTAAAAAATAAGTTTCGAGTCTTAAAGAAGGAATTTTACATCCAGATAATGGAATGCAATTAAGTGCTAAAAAGAAATGATCTATCAAGCCATGAGAAGACATGGAGTTACCTTAAACGTATAGTACTACAGGAAAGAAGGCAATGTGAAAAGGCTACATACTGTATGATTCCAACTATACGATATTGCAGGAAAGACAAAAACACGGAGGCAGGAAAAAGGTCAGTGGATGCCAGAGGTTATGGCAGAGGGAGGGATGAAAAGGCAGAGCACAGAGGATTTTTAGCACAGTGAAACTATTAGATATATTTAATGGTGGGTACATGTCGTTACACATTTGCCAAAACCCATAGCATGCACAGCACCAAGAGTGAACCCTCATGTAAACTATGGACCTAGAGTGATAATCACATGTCAGTGTAAGTTCATCAACAGTAACAAATGGGACTCTGGCAGGAGATGCCATCAACGGGGGAGGCTGGAGAAGGGGGCGGAGTATATGGGAAATCTCTGTACCTTCCCCTCAATTGTGCTATGAACCTAAACCTGCTCTATAAAATAAAATCCATTTTGAAAAAATTTTAAAGGAATCCAAAACAGGCCCCGTGCTCCTTGTTTAGAAGATTTCTCTTACTTTTCATTTCTATATCTATTATTTTAGCTATTATTTTAAATAGGGGCACCTGGCTAGCTCAGTCTGTAGAACACACGACTCAATCTCGGGGTCCTAAGCTCAAGACCAACATTGGGTGTTGAGCTTACTTAAAAATAATAATAAGGACACGTAGGTAGCTCATTTCTTTGAGTGGCTGGCTCTTGATTTCAGCTCAGATCATGATCCCAGAGTCATGGGATTGAGCATTGAGCCCTATATCGGGCTCTGTGCTCAGCAGGGCATCTGCTTCAGGATTCTCTCTCCCTTTGCCTCTCCACCCCCTACCTCTAAAATAAATGAATAAATCTTTAAGATAATAATAATAAACAAAAAATAAAAATAAATAAAAGTGAATAAAAATGCCTCTGGTTCTGAAACTATCTTCAGAAGAGGTGAAAAGAAATGGATTCTTCTAATTCTTTTTATATTTGGTGAAAAAATAAATAAAGGAAAGAAAACGTACTATCCATCAAAGTGAATGTGTCGCTCACCTTTTAAGGTGCAATCATTTGGCCTGGTCACTGGGGATCCACTTAGTGTCCTGGAAGAAGTAATTAAATAAATGGGCCCTTGTGGCCCAAAGAAGCTAATAGCACTGCCTTTTCAATAATAAAACATACCATTTCATCCTGACAACATAGCAGTTAATTTCTAATCTGAAAAATAGGAGCTGCCAGGCTGGGCTGTGTTGCTCCTTTCAGATATGCTGTTGATGACTCAGAATTATAGTTTTTTAGCCAACTTACCTATATTCAATTTTAAACTCTTCACTGAGTTTAGATGGAATGGAAAATGTGAAGATGCAAGAGATGTTTTTCTAAGCTTCCGACTCCATTCCTTTAATACCTCACATGATCATTTTCTGCTTTTATGTCTCTACGTGTTTAATTGACTCTGTTTTCAGGTGGGACAGCCATCCCTGTGTCCTGGGCTTGGCAAATGCAACTTCAGGCAAGTAACTTGAGCTTTGGGGGACTCAGGTGGACTACCCGAGCTATTTGTTATTTTCAAATGTAAAATTATCAGAAAAGTCATATTAAACTCTGAAGATTGTTTCCAGAATAATATTCCATGCCTTTTTTACATGTTTGATTTATTCTCATTTTTCAGGCGGGTATCTCGCCCTCGAAGGAGGACTTCCCTGACTACTCATAGTATCGCATACTTTAACACACACGCACACCCACATACACCCACACACACAGAAAACATACATACATATACATAAACACACACACACAGGGGCATATGCCCATGCACTTAATTGCCAAAAACAATAACTCTGGGCACTTTTCCTTCATGGCACTAATCAAAATATCTAATTATGTTTTTTACTTCTTTTCTATCTCTCCCAAAAAATATAAGCTCCTTGAAGGGTGAGAATCCACCCATTTTTTTTAAGATTTTATTTATTTATTCATGAGAGAGAGAGAGAGAGAGAGAGAGAGAGAGAGAAGCAGAGACACAGGCAGAGAGAGAAGCAGGCTCCATAAAGGGAGCCTGATGCTGGACTCGATCCCGGGACTCCAGGATCACGCCCTGAGCCAAAGGGAGATGCTCAACCGCTGGGTCACCCAGGCATCCCAGAATCCACCCATCTTATCCATAGATATATTTCTGGAGCTTGATACAGTGTCCAGCTTGTGGAAGGCCCTCAAATAGTTATTAAATCCATGACATAAACATGAAGCCATACTGCATGTATTACAAAAACAAAATCTAAATCTCAGTCTATGATGACTCCATGTTAGCAATACATTTGCGTGGACATTTGTGGATATACATAAAACATTAAAAATAGGGATACCTAGGTGGCTCAGTTGTGTGTATAACACAGATTTTGGCCCAGATCATGATCTCAAGGTCATGAGATCTAGCCCAGTGCCAGGCTCTACACTCAGTGCAGAATTTGCTTGAGACTCTCTCTCCCTCTCCCTCTCCCTCTGCCCCTTCCCACCCCACCCAGTACCCCCCTGCTCCCACTCTCTCTCTAAAAAGAAACATTAAAAACATTATAATGTCTGTTAATTGAACAATCTCTATGCGCCAGCACTAAATAAATGTTCTAGATGAATGAATGAATGAATCCTAGATTTTCAGTGCACCACCATAATAAGGCAAACTAAAATAGAATTCCAAAGACTAAGCTGTAATCAAACCATGCCGCCCTAATTTCAACTGAAGTTTCTTATCAAGAAGTCATCAATTATTGCCTTTGTTTCCATTCATGTACATTATGGTATAAATATGAGGAAAAATATACAAGGTCCTAATTAGATATCTATATTGAATATAATGTGTATGGGCCATTCTCTTTAGTCGCACTTTTTTTTGCATATTTTTAAGGCTAAAATTCTATACTCATTTTAAAATTATCTAATAAAAATTTAAAAATTTAAAATGTATGCATAAATGAGTAAGCCAAAAATGTCAAGAGGCTGAAAACAATCTCAGAAATTGTATGGGAACAATTATTATTAAACCATCAACATTATATAACTTTATATTCTGGCTTACTCTCACAAAGATATAAACAAAAAGGAAAAAATACAACATGGTGAAATAATGAATAAAGCAGAGGGCACTCGTTAATTCACTGATTTTTCAGCCCATCACTAAACTGATCAATAGCTGAATACACAGATTCACTGGTTACTTTATGTGCACTTTAAAAAAATCATTAAAAATATTTTTATTGCCTTATATATCAGCGCCATTTTGTGGAGTAAAGAGAAGACACCTATGGTCTCCTACTTTTCATATCATCCTTTACAGAAACAAATCTCTTTCTATCCTATTTTTGCTTCCAATGAGAACGCACCTGTCTTTTATTAGAGATGTTTAACTTACTGACTCTCTATATGTAGAGTTTTACATGCTTAACAGAAGATTTTAATACCGTTTTAGCTGCTGCTTGAGATAAATCAAACTCAAACTGACAAATAAGCAACTGTGTCTGCAGGAAGTGGGGGGTTGTCTGATTTAAAACTCCGAGAAGCTTAGAAAGCTTTCAATCTCAGGTCGCACAAAATACACATTTTATTCAGCAAGACATGATAGATACTTTATTGCAGGGTTGTTCTTTTTTAAATTCACTAGATGCAACTGAGAATAATCGGAAGCTATAGTATATTAATAAAATTAGCCAGATATGGAGAAAGAAAAACTAGGAATATGAGTAGCATAATTTATCAGTTGCTTTAGAAATTTTACATAAACATTTTCTAATCTTAAATGCCTTACCTGCTTCCCTTGTTTTCATATTTCTCTTCTATTATACTTGGTGCCAAGCTTTTTGTGTGTGTGTGCATTCCAAATATTTTCCTGATTATTACTGTGCATGATTGTGTATAAATGCAAAGCAGTTTAAGATTATGCAGGAGGAAATTGTTGATGCATGCATTTTACTTCATATATCTAACTTATTACCATCCTGCTGCTTGATGAAAAACGCAGAGCATTTGTTGCAATATCTTTGTTCTTCAATGGGGTTAGTCTTTACTTTTGCCTTTCCAGATTAATCACCTGTGATTATATTGCATCCTTCTGATTGTCTACAGATGTATTAGTCCCCTAGAATAATCTCCTTTTTTACACTTAAAAAATCAGTAAAAAATTTCTGCTTGTCTAAAATTTAAAAAAAATATTTGGTAGCTAACATAGTAATAATTAATTTAGGCAAAAGTTATCAGTAAACGTTGCTGCTTACTGGGCAAACGTTAATAGGGGAACAAACAAACGTTAATAGGGGAACAGGCTTAAAGCATTGGTTTACCTATTAAGTACCAAAGGGAATGATATCTTTAAATAGAGACAGTAGCCTACACTTCCTGAAGAAAGTGGTAAAGTCAGCGTCACCAATAATGGGATCCACTGGCACTGTGACACGGCATGACAGGCTTGAGAAGGACACAACACAGCGCTGTTAGTACTCCTGACAAAAATGCATAACCTGAATCTAATCATGAGGAAACAATCAAACGCAAATTTAGGGATGTTATACAAAATAACCGACCTGTTCTTTTCAAAATGTCATGAAGAAACAAAAAAACTTGACAGGTTAGTCCAGATTAAAGGAGACTAAAGAGACACAATAACTAACCACTGTGTAATTCTGGATTCATGTCTGGATAGGAAAAAAAAAAAAAGGTTTTGTCTGTTTTCTCCTAAAGGACGTTATTAGGACAATTGGAAAAATCTGAATATAAACTGTATATTAGGTCATTTGTGTTGTATTAATGTTAAAGTTCCTGAATGTGATAATTAGACTACATTAAATTAAGTTATAATTACGAAATTGATCATCTGTACTAAATTAATACATGAAACTGTGAGGACATACGCTTTAAGCATTTAGGGATCAAGAGTCATGATGTCCGCAACTTATTTTCCAAAAATTCAGCATGACAGATGAATAGAGATAAGGTATACATATTCATGAAGACATATAACAAATGTGAGAAACTATTGATGAACGGAGAATCTAGAGGAAGTGTATATAGGTGTTCTAAAATTCTTTTTTTTTTTTTTCTTTTTTTTTTTTCTTTTAATTAATTTTTATTGGTGTTCAATTTACCAACATACAGAAAAACACCCTGTTCTAAAATTCTATAAAGCTTCTTATAACTTTTCTGAAGATCTAAAATTTTTCAAAATTAAAAAATAGAACTAAGAAAATTTTCTGCAGGTCATATCACAGTGATAAACGTACTTTATAAAAATACTTTATTTATTTATTCATGAGAGACACAGAGCGAGAGAGAGAAAGGCAGAGGCATAGGCAGAGGGAGAAGCAGGCTCCATGCAGGGAGCCCGACGTGGGACTCGATCCCGGGACTCCAGGATCACGCCCTGGGCTGGAGGCAGGCATTAAACCGCTGAGCCACCCAGACTACCGGATAAACGTATTCTTAAAGGAAAAAAATCAACATTATAAAACATAAAGGAAAAAATCAGTATGCTTAAAGAAAAGGGAAAAAAATCGACGTTAAAAAACTTAAGTAGTCCACAGTTGAGTGGACTTGTTACCGTTTCTTCCACATTGAACTCTACTGTTCATACTGAATATTTTTAATGTGCTTGCTTTTCTGTAAGTATGTGAGAATTTTCCATCTGTTCAGTCTGGTATAAATGCCTCCATGTCTAAATTAATATACTATGAAGTATATTAAATTAAACTGCTGAAGTTTTTCATTTACCTTTGCCATAGTTAGCCAGAAAATCTGAGACATTTTTCAAATTTTCTTTTCTCACTTATAATTCAACTTAAACTTTTAAAAAAATCCCTTGATGTCAAAGAGGAAAGTACTGCTTCCAAAATAAAGAATTTAAATATAAAGTTTGACTAGCAATTTTATGTCTTTACAGACTCTTCTTTCACCCATACCCATCATCTCTCAATCCCATTGTGTGTGTGTAAATGTTGAAGAGGTTTTTTTTTTTTTTTTGAAGAGTTTTAATATTATTATTTTCTATACAGTTAGAGAAAAGCCATTAACATATTCCTGGTCTTCCTCATTCTTCCATCTTTAATCTTTGCTTTGGCCTAAGATTCTGAAGAAAAATACATTTAATTATAATTTTACTTCTTGACTCCTGTCCTCAGGTCTATCTATTTTCATTTCTTTGCTAACGTGCCTGTGAGTCCTTATAAACTGCCTTAACTGTGAAATGCAAATCTTTTACTCTAGGAAAATCTCTGGGTTTTTTCCTTCTTTTGAGTTTTGGGGATAATAAACAATGGATGAGCAATATGCAAAGGGAATCAAAATATGCTCTCTTCCTGAGAGCCAATTATTATATTAGGATATTCTACTTGTAAAAGCAGTGGGGAAAGATTCAGCTTGAGCTGCGTTCATTACAAAGATGGAAACTATGAAACTATCTCAAACAGTAATATGTATGCAATCAGGAAACTGGACAAATGACCAGTAGATCCCAAAGTCAACACTGTACTATAAACTCCAACCTCCAAACAGCAATGTTTGAAAAGAGATACCTTCATCCTTAGCAATGTTACAATGTAAAGCTTTCATATTACATAGAGTAGGCCAAGCTCCCTAGATCTTAACCACAAAAATTTTAGATTCTCTTAATGCTAATTTTTGTTTTTAAAAGAGATAATGATATAATCCATGACAAGCTACTAGCATAGTGTCCAGCACATAATCCACACCATCTAAATGTTAAATATTAAATTTTGTCATTTTTTACTCTCTGCCTACAATCAGGACCATTTTTTCTTTTCTTTTTTTTTTTTTTAATTTTATTTATTCATAGAAAGACACAGAGAGAGGCAGAGACATAGGCAGAGGGAGAAGCAGGCTCCCTGCAGGGAGCCTGATGTGGGACTTGATCCCAGGACCCCAGGATCACGATCTGAGCCAAAGGCAGATGCTCAACCACTGAGCCACCCAGGTGCTCCATCTTTTTTTTTAATAAAGATTTTTATTTGTTTATTCATGGGAGATATACACAGAGAAAGGCATAGGCAGAGGGAGAAGCAGGCTCCCCATGGGGAGCCCGATGGAGGACTCCATCTGGGGACTCCAGAATGATGCCCAGAGCCAAAGGCAGATGCTCAACCGCTGAGCCACCCAGGCGTCCCGGAATCATTTTTTCTTTTCATCATATGCATTTTTGATCCTCAAGCTCTAAAAGCACACTTCAGAAATCTATGTACTCCTGATATTGGGCAAGTTCAATTTGCCAAATTTAGAGCCATAATGTGGATTTTCCATACTTGTATCAGCTAGCTGAATAACCAGTCACTCAAAACTTGCACTCCCCTAGAAACATAGCAGGCTTTCTGTGTGTCAGATTATACTCTACTCTATTGAGCATAGGACTAGCAGATTATTGCAACAATAGCCCCAAATTTGTTCATACCTTTCTGAATTCATCACCTCCTTCAATGTAAGCTTTTCAATAATTCCCTCTCACACTCACTCCAGTCTGGCCCTGGCCATATGATTTGCTTTAAATGATGTGACAACAACACATGTGACATAACAGAGACTTGAAAAGGGGTTGCACATTGGAGCCTGCCTTCTCCAGCTGACCTTGGAAACCCTGCCAGCATTGCCATGTGAGCAAGCCCACGCTAGCCAGCTTGATCACAAGAGACATGCAGCTCTGTCTCCTGCTGCCCTCTCAGATCAGCCAGAATCTGAAGTCAGGCCTCTTTGCTAATTGTCCAAGACCACAGATGCATGAGTGAGACTGGCCAAGACCAGGGAATCTCTGTCCTGAGCTCAGCTCAAATTTCCCAACACACATGCATCATATGTCAGAAGTGGCACAAATGATTGCTTTAAGCCACTAAGTTTTGCAATGCTTCATTTTGGAGCAACAATAACTGATAAAGAAATTGATACTTAGAAGTGGGGTGTTTTGGTAACAAAAAACAAAATCTGAGGCATTGGCTTTGGTATAGGTGGCTGGTGGAGGCTAGAAAAGCTGTAAAGAAACTACGAAGATGGGAAAAATTGACTATACTGTTAGAAGATGCTACGAAAGTGACAAGGAAACTGCTATGGCAGGCTAGAAAGTACCTGAGTTAGGTAGTTCTGAAATAATTAGTAAATATGTTGCTTATAACTAATAAACTGGACTTGGATAGGGAGATTGCCTCACAGAAAATTAAATTTATCAATTGGCTTCCTTTAGTTGTCAACGATAAGGTACTGGAAAGGAAAGATGAGCTCAAAAAATTGTTTGTAAGCAGAACTTAGGGAGAATACAAAGGAACCAGGACATGAGGGGAAGTAAACTGTTCCTTATCTCCAATCTCCCCCCCCTCCCCAAAATCATCAAAGTAATAAATGGCTCAGGGTAAAGATTAAATCAAAGTCTGACTGTAAGTCCCCTTGTTAAGAATTCTAAGAAGTTGGACAGCCCAGGTGGCTCAGTGGTTTAGCACGCCTTTGGCCCAGGGCCTGATCCTGGAGACCTGGGATCGAGTCCCACATCAGGCTCCCTGCGTGGAGCCTGCTTCTCCCTCTGCCTCTCTCTCTTTTAAAGTTTTCTTTTAAAATTCTTAAGGCGATTTTCCCCAGCAGCCTGACACACTCAAGTAAAAAGAAGTTTGTCTCGGGGATTCCTGGGTGGCTCAGCGGTTTAATGCCTGCCTTCGGCCGGGGGCATGGTCCTGGAGACCTGGGATCCAGTCTCTCTGCATGGAGCCTGCTTCTCCCTCTGCCTGTGTCTCTGCCTCTCTCTCTGTCTCTCTCTCTGTCTCTCATGAATAAATAAAATCTTAAAAAAAAATTCTCAATAAGAATTGTGGATCTAGTTTCTGGACCAGAATCAAATTCATAGAAAGCTTTCTACTATTGCAATTAACTGTATTGATAAAGGCACTGCCATCTTGGATTGAAAGAGATCATGTCAGCTCAAAACAAAAGGAGGCCTCTAGGCCACCAACCCCCAACAGAAATGAAGAAGGCTAAGGAAGATGTTCAGCTGCACACACAAGCAGTATCTTATGAATAAGAATGACACTTGAGAGGGTCAAGTCAAAAACCATGAAGAACAACAGACTAGGGCACCACTCTCAGAGAGCTGTAGAAAACAACACACTGGACAAATACTCCCAGGAAGCAGAGTCTCAGCCTAATCAAGGAGGATGACCCTGGAGTACGGGAATCTGCCAACAGATGCCAGGCTGAATTTCAGAATATGTATGGACAAGTGGCTGCTGAGTGCCCCCCATTCTTTCCCTTTCAAATGATTCTCTCCACTATAATCATCAATTTCTTCTCACTGTATGTTATAACTTATCTTTCTAGTGCAATTGGATCAAGGGAAGCTACATCCAAAAAGTCACTTCCAGACATGATTATATATGAAGAAATCCTAGACTTTGAACCTGATGTTGTGACTAGATGAAATGTAGGGTGCCTTAGGAGGGAGAGAATATATTTTATGTGTGGGAGAGATATAAACCAACAGGGCAGAGGCCTTCTGTGGTAGGTTGTGGTAGTAATAAACTAATTATTCACAGTTGTCTGGATCCATATCTTAGTCCTCTGCTACACTGGAGTTGGTCATGAGACTTGTCTGAGACAATAGCAA
This sequence comes from Vulpes vulpes, assembly GCF_048418805.1. NCBI lineage: Eukaryota > Metazoa > Chordata > Mammalia > Carnivora > Canidae > Vulpes > Vulpes vulpes. The sequence goes on along the minus strand of NC_132786.1, from coordinate 99,937,035 downwards.
AATGGAATTAGCAGAACCTTGAAGAATTCTCATACAATGGAACTTGCATATTTTGGCTGCTCTTAGAACCACCATGTGAATAAGCACAAACCAGCCTGCTGGATGATGCAAGACACTCGTCCAGTCAGCTTGCTTACCCCACACAATAGCCAGTAATCCCTACAAGCAGAGCCAACTAGATGACCAACAGCTGACCACAGATACATGTACGAAACTAGTAAAGAACCACCCAGTTGATACATAGAATTGTTGAATCACTATACTGTATACCTGAAACAAATGTAACATTGTACGTTAACCAGACTGGAATTAAAAAATTTTTTGGAATTAAAATTTTAAAAAGAAATTAAATAAAATTAAAACAAAACAACAACAGCAGCAGCAGCAGCAGCTGTTATAAAGTAGCAATAAAACAGATAACTGGCTTTTCATATGTGGTAGTAAAATAGACTTAAGCTTAAAACAAAAAACCAGAACTACTCAGTTGAGCACATCCCAAATTGCCAACCAATGAATGGTAAGCTAAGAAAGAGTGTTTTAAACCATTAAATTTGTGGTGCATCATAGCAGAGCAAAGAATAATGTTCTAGTTTTCATCCAGCAAATTACAGCCTGTGGGTCAAATCCAGCCCACCCCCTGTTTTTGTACAACCTACAAACTAAGAAAGGTTTTTACAGTTTTAAGTGGTTGGAAAAAATCAAAAGAATATTTTATGAGATGTGAAAGTTATATAAAATGCAAACTTCAGTATCCATAAATAAATTTTATTGGAACACAGTCACACCCATTTGTTTATATATTACCCAGGGCTGCTTTTGTACTTCAATGGCAAAGGTGAATAGTTACAAAAGAGACTATATTGCCTGCAGAGCCTAAAATATTTACTATCTGGCCCTTCAAAAATTTTTGATGACCCCTATTGTAGCTATAGCTCATGACAGTTTACATGTGCTCAAAATTGCACGGCTGAAGTTTGGCATTAAGAAGGAAAGTCTGTGGGGCGCCTGGGTGGCTCAGCGGTTGAGCATCTGCCTTTGGCTCAGGTTGTGATCCCCGGGTCCTGGGATTCGGTGCTGCATCAGGCTCCCTCCAGGGAGCATGCTTCTCCCTCTGCTATGCCTCTGCTTCTCTCTGTGTCTCTCATGAATAAGTAAATAAAGTCTCAAAAAAAAAAAAAAAAAAAAAAGAAGGAAAGTGTGTTCCACATCTGGGCAGCCCAAGCATGAGCTTCAGGTGACCATCCATACCCACATGAGGCCATTTGTGAGTTCAGTGAGATCCTGTCAGAAAAGCGAGTGTACTACTGATCACCCGGACCCTTCAGCAGTGAATGAGAAAGGAGTAACAAGGCACAAGTGACCTAGGGGTCGATGAGAAGAATCTGTTTGCTGTCCCTAGCTCTTTTTGCCTCCTTACAATATTGAGGTTGAGCAACTAGTATGAGCAGAAATCCAACTGTAGCAATTCAACGGCTTTCTACTGCCGTTTCTATTGGAAATCTAAGTTACATCAAAACAAACAACCGACTAAGATTTTAATCTCATTATAAATATTCCACAAGTGTAGACAGGGTGAGAGAGGACAGAGGATTGGAAGCAAAGGACTAATGTAATTTCCATGGCCTTACTCTAATTATTCCCATAACAGTGTCTTTGCTCACTCATTCTTCCTTATGTTCTCTTTTTTCCTGACTCTTTCCGTGGCCCCAACAAAGCAAACCTGATCATTGAAACTCATTAAACTTGAGTTTGACCAGCAATACCGAAGAAAGAAATGAGAATATTTACCAGTGGATACTCTATCTTCCTTCATACCTTCACTGGTCTCTGACAATCCACTTGGCTATGGGAATGAGAGCCAGCAAGGAAGGACAGAGAGAAAGAAAACAAGAAAAAGCAAAAGAAGAGGGAGATGAGAAAGAAAAGACAAAAACTAAAACAAAACCAAAAACCCATTCTTAGCTCTTTATACATGGTCAAAAATAGTACAAAGGAATTTCAGCTGTCAGAAGAAGGGCAGGGATGTTACTCCCTACATACAATCCCCATTTTGGGAACTGTCTTTCAATCTATAGTACAGTTGAATGGCCACAAATCAGAACCAAAGTCACCAGGATTCTGAAGTGCCTTGGCCACTTAACGTACCTGCAGGATCTTCTTAGAACACCTGGAGAAAAGAGTGATAAGCTTCTGATAGAAATTCCTACATTTGCCTGACTTTAAATAGAGCTGTTGGGGGATTCCAGGGTGGTTCAGCGGTTTAGCCCCTGGCTTCGGCCCAGGGTGTGATCCTGGGGTCCCAGGATTGAGTCCTGCATTGGGCTCCCTGCAAGGAGCCTGCCTCTCCCTCTGCCTGTGTCTCTGCCTCTCTCTCTCTCTGTGTCTCTCATTAATAAATAAATAAAGTATTTAAAAAATAGTAATAAGAAAGCAAGCAAGCGAGCTGTTGGCTTATTTCTAACAACAGAGCAAGGTGGGAGGAGCAGTCTGCCAAGATGTCTGCAATCAAGTGGCACATTCACAGCAAATTTTAAAATGTAATAAAAGTTAATAAAAACTAGTCTTTTTTAAATCACCATGCACAGAAAATTCTAAATGATGTCCCTAATAGAATACTCCTTCCTACCTGAACGAACCACCCGGCCATACTTGGCCTCTTACTACATCCCCGCTTCTGTTAAAACTCCGGTTTCCACTCTTTCATATCCATTGACACTTTAAAGCCACATACATACATACAGAGTCATAAACAAATAGAAATCCTTCAAAAGCACAGACCAACAACTGAATTTTACTCAAGGTTTTGTGGGGTTTTGTGGGGAGAGAGGAATTACTCAATAGAGGACACAACAGATCTTAAAAATTCTTTCCCTCCTCTCTCCTATCCCTCTTCTCTTTTTTTGAAATTGCCCAGACTCTCTTTTCAATTCCTGTCACCTGAACCTTCTTCCTTTTTCTTCTCAAACTTTGATCCCCCTGTAGTGTCTCTATCCCTTTCTTGTTTGAAGAAATTTCTCCAATCTACATCTTCACCCATGAGCCTCTCCACAAAGCAAATAATACATGTGTTCCTGGGATGATTTATCTCCTTTGGCCTAAAAAGACCTGAGGGAAGAGGAGGGTATAAATAATTAACACTAATTTAACACACCTAGTTGATAAAATAACGTGGGTGACTAAATTAAAATTTAAAATATATACAGGATGAACAATAACACCTATTTAAATACATTATTTAAAAAACGACAAAGGACATAAAATATAAGGGAATTATTTCCTAGGGGTGTTTCTTTTCATTTGCACTACATCTACTATGAAGTTAACATATACCTCATCTATATTAGTTTAGCATTTGTGGTTTTCAATTTTATAACATGTACAATCTCAAGAGAAAACTCCTGATAAATTAAAAGAAAGCAGGCTTGCATTTTGAAACCATATGAGCCATCTAAGGGCTTACCACAGACGGTGTTTTTCTGTGGTATCCCACTTTGTAAAGTTGCTTATAGTAAAATTTCCCAATAGTGAAGTGGAATAAAAGGCCTAAATTGCCTCAGCACAATTCAGAAAGGTTTCATTCTACTCACTGAAGTATACTTTTACCCACAAGTACACACCGCTGTTAAGTGATGCACTTACACACTGCATGGGTGAAAAGTGCTGATACTGAAATGCTCCCTGTCTGCTTTCCTGGAGAGCAAGAATGTGAAACAAAAGTAGGTTCTCTTCTGGAAGGCTAACATGACCAGGAAACTCTGCTGGATGAAGTTCAGCTTCTCTGCATTAATGCCTTCCAACATTAGGCTAAAAAGAAAGGGGCGGGAGGAGGGAGTTTAATAAAAAAAATTCAGTTTCATCAGGTATTCATTGTACCTTGGTCTATTTTCAAGATGGAGAACTAAACATCAATTCTAGATGCTAGTATCTAGATGATAGTATCTGACCTATCCAGAAGCATGTTATCTTTTGCAGTGTATAATAAACAGAATCCTTGTAAGTTGCCATACATGCATAGCTATGTTATTTTAGAATAGATTCTAAAAGTATCAGATGCAAGTGATCTACTAGACAATAAAACTAAGCCAGTATCCAATTCTCTTATCTATGAAGGACCAAAGCTATGTTCCTGCTCTATAGGCTTTACATCAATGGACAATCAGATATGTGTTATTTCCCACACAGTAATATGCACTGATGATATTACAGAATAGCCTTAATATTCTAGAATGTCCAAACTTGTTTCAGATATTGTTCCATCAATAAAAAAATGTTCAAGGGGTGCCTGGATGGCTCAGTTGGTTGGGTGTCTGCCTTCAGCTCAGGTCATGATCCCAAGGTCCTGGGATTGAGCCCAGCATCAGTCTCCCTGCTCAGTGGGGAGCCTGCCTCTCCCTCTCCCTCTGTACCTCCCCCTGCTTGTGCTCTCTCTCTCCTTCTCACTCTTAATTAATAAAATTTTTTAAAGATAAAGAAGAATAAAAAATGTTCAAGCATGAACTGCAAATAGTCATATTAATGTACTTTGAAAATATATACTATTATAAATGTATACTAATATATACATCTAAAACACCAAAATAGAAGAATTTACAGAAAAAGATAATGAAGCATAAAATATCTTTAAATCTTTTATTGGCCAACAGTATTTTTTTAAAACATGATTCTCACTAAAAACATAATGTTAATTAAATTATTACCTAATAATATGCTTCAAAAGTTTCACAAATTTTGGTTTAACACCTTGTGACAGGATTTGAAAGTCTGCTTCTAAGTTCAGGTTCTTTTGAGACATGGTTTTTATAAATGTAAAAGATTTATCATAAAATATCATTATCCTAAATGAAAAAAGCACATCCCTTGGCTGCACTTACTACATCATCATGCTCATTTTTCAATCCCACCCAAAATTATAGGAAGGTTTTCGGTGAAATTTAGCTAGTAAATTTCCACCTTCTCTTATATACAACAGTCATTGCAAACCAATCACAAACTCCAACACATGGAAACTCAAGTTGGAAGATTTTTTAACAGATTTTTCAATTGTTTCCAAATTAAAGAGTGCCAAAATAAGCATTTTCTTAGGAAACAGATCATTTTCTGCAATACAATCTAACAGTGGAAATATTTCCCAATATCTGTTTTTAAAATACTTCTTTAAAAAAATGGAGTTTTCTCACTAATTGTGAAAACTACCTCTATTTTGTTGGTAGAGAGCAACTGAGTGTTGGTGTCTATGCTAATTTCTACTAGGTAGCATTCTACTCACAGTTACTTATCACAGAAAGGTAAGAAAACTTGGAAATTTATATTTTGTAAAAGAAAAATGCACTATTCATCTTGAAATCTGACAATTCCTCCAAGTATTTTGTCTCAAACACTGAACTTCTGTAAGACATAGAGATGTCCATGGTTACTCCCTATCTTAGTAAACATGAAGATTCTTTTAGGATAAGACACCATAATCTATAAATCTACTTGAAGGGACATATGTAAACCGCAATGCTCTGAAAGAAATAAAAGAAGACAAAGGCAGCTCCTCCTTGTGTTAGGAGTTCCTCCTAGAAGACAAACCATGACAAACTCCTAACTCTGGGAAACAAACAAAGGCTTGCAGAAGCGGAGGAGGGTGGTGGAATGGGGTGACTGGGTAATGGGCATTAAGGAAGGCACTTGCTGGGATGAGCAGTGGGTGTTACACTATATGTTGACAAATTGAATTTAAACTTTAAAAAGAGGAAAAAAAAAAGAAGTTCCTCCTATTTGAAGAATAGTGTGCCCTGTGAATCATATGACTACCAAATATAGAGGATATTAATAGTCAAGCAGTGTTTACGATTTTTTAGAGCAAGGAAATATATAAATAAAAATTCAGACATTTTCTTCATACTTGATAATAAATTCCTTAAGCATTCTCTGGGTGTGTTTCAGAATAATAATCCCAAAAGGTGGTTCTGAAAAATACTACCTGTATGTCGAAATAGTGATCCCTGGGCCTTATCCAAACCGACTAAGCCTGAAACACCATGGAAGATGCTAAGCTGTCAGCAATTAGTAACCAGTAGGTTATTTATTGTTTATTGTTGATAACTAGCCATTCGAAGACATAGTGGCACAAATGATGACTGATTTTTTTTTTCTTAGAATTCTGTGAGTTGGCTGTTTTGTGTGCCACATGGTATCTGCAGATTTTACTTATATCGCTGCATTCAGCTGGAAGCTCTACTAGTCTAAATTATCCACCAAGGTCTCATGCAGTTTGGGGCATCCCAGTTCTTATTCATTTGGCATATCTTTCTCCCATGGTCCCTCACTAGTCAGTAGGCTAGCCTGAGCTTCTTGACATGGCAGCTGGTTTCCAAGATCATAGAAGCAAAAATTGCTAGATCCCTTAAAGCCTAATCCCAGAACTCAGAGACTCTTCAGCTGCATTTTACTGGTCACATGGACTACCTAGATTCAAGGGGAAGGGAAATAAGATTCCACCTTTTGATGGAAGGAGCAGCATGTGTGTACAGAGATAGGAAGAACTATTGATGGTCACAATTGGAGACAGCCTTTACACAGATCTTACAATTAAAATTTGAGAACAGCTCTTATAAAATGACAAATCCAGCAAAGACTGTTGAATTTAACCTAAGAATAGTTTTTAGCATTTATTATTAGTTGTTACATAGTTTTTGCATCAAACTAGCTAGCCATTACTGGTAAAAGTAAATACCCTAGATCAAAATATATGTACACACACAATACAATATTCTAGAAAAGGAATTTCTCATGATGCTAAATTATATTATTATTTCCTAAGATACTTCTTTTATCTTTGCAAAAAAATATAAATAAATACACTATTTGGGTTAAAAAATGTTTATTAATGAAAGAAAATACAAATTCTTTCAATGCCATGGTTTTACCTAAACCAAAACAGCCATGTAGATTGACAAAGTTGGCAGTGGCTGCCCTCAGTGCAAAACCCTGCCATTTATGGCCAAATAGCAGCTGAAATTCTACCACAAGAAGATTAATCTCTTCATTAGGTTTTTAGAGGCAGGCCATGTGGGCACTGGACAAGAATAGAAAGGTCTAGAGAGGGTCACAAATACAGAAGATACTTGGCTTCAAGGATTTGATTCAAAGTTTCCATTAGAGATCTTAAGATGCAGGCTTATAGGACTATGTCATTTTCCTAAATCATGAATTTGAATTATATAGTTGTGCAGAGGAGCATTTAGACAGCCTGGCTGATTGTCCAGCATCTGCTCTCATTTGGGCATTGTTGCCCTCTACTTGTCATGAATAAATGTTATAGGAGGGAACTGTATGCTTCAGATCAGACGTCAAAAATTGAAGACCCATAGGCCAGATAATGACAGATTTGTAGTTTGGTCTGAACATTTTTTTTAACCTAGAATTAGTTAAATTCATTAAAGAAACTTTAAATTTTAAAAATGATAATTTTAAAAATGTAGCACTTAAAATTCTTCTTAAAAAAATTATAAGAACTTGCATTATGGGACTTGTATTCTCCCACAGGCACACAGAACTGGATCTGATTACAGACCACCTTCTAGAGACAGAGCATGTGCTTTCCAGTGTGTCACAGTCCCCACTGCCCTCTATTACTTACTCCAAGATGCTTTCCTCATCTACATTATCTACCTGGCCTTTGGAAGTAATTTAGTTTTTTACCCCCATTATGGTTTTTAAAAAGTCAGGAATTTAAAAATGACTGGAAGATACCATTCGTAAGGATTTATAAATATAAAAGATTAGCTATATTTAAGAGCAAACTACTCTGGGGTGCTTGAGTGGCTCAGCTTGTTAAACATCCAACTCTTGATTTCAGTTCAGGATCTTGAGATTGAGGCCCATGTTGGCTCAAAGTTGGATGTGGAGCTTGCTTAAGATTCTCTCTCCCTCTCCCTCTGCACCACCTCTCCCAACCCTTCACTGCCATCCCCCACTCACACAGTCTCTTTCTAAAAAAAAAATACCCCTACTCTGATATACATCTTAGTACATGTTTGATACATAGTATGTATGCTACAAATGAAAACTTTTTATTTGTTCTTATCACACACAAAAAACGGAATATTAATTATTAGGAATAATAATGGAATTTTTAGAAAAATAAATCAACCTAATGAATCTTAGTAGCATTTTTTTTCCAGTTGAAGAAAGAAAAGGGTGAGAGTGAAATCCTGAATTATGCAAAGGGCAAAAAGACAGAAATGTAAAGTATGTGGAATTTTTCTACAAAATAACTATCCTACTTAGTCATTATTAGGAAATCTTAAAAGAAAAACCTGAGAATCTGTCTACTTCTGTGATGGTTAATTTAAATATTTGGGTACTCAAACATTTGGTAGACATTATTCTGAGTGTGTCTATGAGGATTTCTGGATGAGATCAGCATTTGAATTGGTAGAATGAGTAAAGCAGATAGCCCTCCCCAGGGTGGGTAGGCTTCATACAATCCACGGAAAGCCTCAAAAGAAAAAGTATGAGTAATGGGGAATTTGCACTATCTGCCTATTTTCAAACTGGGACATGGGAGTCTTCTTTTGCCTTTGGTCTCAGACTGAACTAGAACTTTTACCACTGGCTCTCCCTGGTTCTTAGGGCTTTAGACTCAGACTGGAACTCTACCATCAGCTCTCCTGGTTCTCCAGCTTACTGACGGCAGATCTTGGGACTTGTTAGCCTCTGTAACTATGTGCACCAATTCCTTATAATACATCTCTTTTTGTATTACATATATATCTCCCTTTGGTTCCAAAATCCTGACTAATGCAACCTAATATTTAATATCACTCCAAAGGGAATTAATATAATTTCTGTGCTTACCAGAACTATCTTGCCAACATATAATTAGAATAGCACCCCACCACCACCACCACCACATCCAGTTCACTTTCTGTGGCTGAAGTTTCCTGTGATCCTAAAGCAGGTGATCCTCCTTCTGACACATCCTCAGAAGGTCAACAATAGCCTAAAGCTATGTCACAATGCATATGTGACACCTCATCTCATCTGATCCCATAGACATTTTATCATCTCATATCATCATCACAAGAAGTATGAGTACAGGAAGATATTGAGAGGGAAAGACAGAGACCACATTTACATAACTTTTACTACAGTATATTGTTATAATTGTCTATTGTTATTAGTTATTATTGTCTCTTTCTGTGGCTAATCTATAAATTAAACTTTATCATAGTAATATATTAATAGGAAAAAAACATAGCTCATCCACAGTCTGTTACTATCAGCAGTTTCAGGAATTGAGGAGGTCTGGGAATTTATCCCCACAGATAAGGAGGGACTATTGTAACATATTTATCTCAGGGATAGTACTAACAAATAAAGCATTCCTATCAGAGTAATCAGAAGACCCAGATTCAAATTGTAACTCTCCCAGTTATGGTCTGTAAGACCTTGGGCAAATTTTCCTCTATTGATCTTCTTTCTTAGTGATGGGACACAGCTGGGGACTCAATATTTAACATCCAACTAATTCTTATGTTTTAAGATTGTATAATTTATTATCCTAAATAGAAACTTTCTCCCAGTCTGATTTGTATATGAATCTCCAAAACAGTTTCACTCACATTTGAGGAACTGAATGCTCTTATTGACCTCTTTTAACTTCCTCTAAGAGAGCTCTCTCTGTAAGTTAGTGTTTCCTTAAAAAAAAAGGGGGGGGGCAGGATATTTTAAAGATATGGCTTTGGGGAGCAAGCGCTGCCATTAACATAAAATAACATTAAACTCTAGAATGAGATTTGAAAAAACTAGTCTGGGTAGAGTTTCCAGTGAATCTTAGCTGGAATAACCAGTCTTCAGCATTATCAGCTTTGTACTGACTGAAGAGTCATTTGGCTACATGTGACTTTTACGCATCTGTCAACTAAATCAGAGCTCCAAATGAAAAATCTGGCACCTAGAAACATTATGGGGATTTGTGAGTCCCCCTGGAGAATTTTGGGTCCATAAACCAATGAATAGATTACTATGACACATAAATAGAGTATTTTCATCTGTGACAGATATAATCCTGCTCTGGTACTCTCTGTGTCATGTTGTAGAAAACTATACTTGCTGCTCTCAAACCAGGTTTAGAAAAGGTTAAAAGATGAGCAACAACACTGAACACAGAACAAATCTACAGGAGAAAGAACTGAGCCACATTTGAGAAGACCTATATCCAATCTCTATCAACGCCACTAACTTCAATCTTCGAGGTAGTCCACTAACTCCAGTATAATGTAAATACTTAACAAAACACTTCAACAGTTAAGATCTCATTTACCATTCCAAACAATCTGTGACATAGTTTTACTAGTAAGAAAAGCAAAACTCACGGAGTTTGTAACTTACCTAAAGTCACAGAGATAATAAACATTTCCCTATTCAAATCTAGGTATTCCTTCACTGTGTCATAAATCTCTTTAATCTATAAAATGAGAACATAGTAAATCTTTATTAAGTTTTAGATTTTGTTAATTCATTCAGAAAATATGTTATAAATAACTTGGATGGATCAAAACATGGGTATATAAAAAGAGGAATATATGTGTGTATGGAAAGCAAAGAAAAGGTTGCATGGGAAAGACTTAATGTTGTTTGGAAAGCACATTAGTATCCATCACTGCAGAAGCACTCCATAGACAGAACATGCAACCCAAGCTTTCAGAACACTTTTTTGGGTAATTTTTTGAGATCAGGGTCTAGAGAACTCTGAATTCACTGTGCAGAAGTGTTTAACACGTGTACATTGAGAACAGTGACATCTCTTTAGAAAGTCTCTGTAAGTATGCCCAGGGTTCCTGAAGATGGATGAAGTCTGTGTACAAGTTTGAATATTCTGAGGGGGCAAATTACTAGTATTTTAAAGTAGAAATTTTACATTTGTATATTTGTAACTCCACAAAGAGATAATGTATGGAAAAGTCATTGTTTAAATTTAAGTTTTTAAATTAAACAATTAAAAATAAAATCCTCCCATCAGAAATATTGGGATCTTGATTTTTGTCCTTTTGCCAATTTAACAATGATTGATACAGCTTAGTACTGACATACAGGTAACAGCACATGGCTCATGATGTTACCTTCATCAACTCAGCTCTCCCACTCCAAAGACAAAAACAACCTATTTCCCAAGTTACTCATCCTAATTGGGGGCTATTTTTTTTTCTACTTTATTTTATTTTATTTATTTTTTAAAGATTTCATCTATTTATTCATGAGAGACACAGAGAGACAGAGAGGCAGAGACAAAGGCAGAGGGAGAAGCAGGCCCCATGCAGGGAGCCCAATGTGGGACTCCATCATGGGTCTCCAGGATCAGGCCCCAGGCTGAAGGCGACGCTAAACCACTGAGCCACCCGGGCTGCCGCTCTACTTTTCATTTTAAAATAATTATAGAACTACAGAAAGTTGCAAAATGTTGTTCCCTGGCAACCACTCATCTCCTCTTTATCTTTATAGTTTTGTTATTTTGAAATTATAAAAATAGATTAATTCAACATACAGCCTTTTTGTTTATAACTTATTCTCATTCAGCGTATTTTCTTGAGATCCACTCAAGTTATACATGTACTCCAGCAGGTGATTTCTCTTTGTTGGTATTCTAGGATGTGGATGTGACACACTTTAACCTTTCACTTATCCATTGAAAGATACAGGATTCATTTCTAATTTTTGGCTATACAAATAAAGCTGCTAGGATCATTCACATAGACATTTTGGTGTAAACGCAAGTTTTCTTATCTCTGAGATAAATGCCTAGGAGTTTCATTTCTAGGTTGCATGGTAAAAGTATGTTTAGATTTTTAAGGTTAGTGCCAAAATATTTCCCAAAGTGGCTGTACCATTTTTCACTCCGACCAGCAATGTGTGAGTGATTTAGTTTAGCTGCATCTTTGCCAGTATTTGATGTTACCACTATTTTTCTATTTTAGACATTATGATTCTAACTGGTTTGCTTTTTTTTTTTTTTTCTACTGTTGAGTTTTCAGAGTTCTTTGTCAGATACATGGTTTGTAGGTCATTTACAACTGTTTTCAGTCTGTAGCCTGCCCATTTATCCAGGGTCTTTCACCAAGCAAAAGTTTTCGAGGAGCCTAATTTCTTGGCTTTTGGTGTCAGGTCTAAAAACATTTATTCTAGTCCTAATCCTGGAGATTTTCTCCTATGTTTTCTTCTAACATTTACATATACACTATATCCATTGTACTAATACATTTTTTTAGTTTTTTTTTTTTTTTTTGTTGTTGTTGTTGTTGTTTTTAAGTAATCTCTACACCCAACAGGGGCTCAAACTCACAACCCTGACATCAAGAGTAGCATGCTCTACCAACTGAGCCAGCCAGGTGCCCCCAATGTACTAATCCTTTTATCCTAATTTATATCCCATGTACCGAGGGTCTCAGCAAAAACAAAATGACACAGTTGAACAGATAATTGGAAAAGCTTAATAAAGTGATCTTTTACAAAGGTGTAGGAAGACAATAGAGAAATCCACAAGGGTGAAGCACTCCAGAGGGTAGCAACAGGGGAGCACTATTACCACCCCCAGGCCTGATGGGTCAAGAGGGAGAGCACATATTAGGACCCAAAAGGAGCAGCTGCAGAGTCCTCATGGAAGGAGCTGTGGCCTATCTAGTGACTTAGCAGGGAGGGAGCTAGGAGAATACATACCTGAACTTCACCCTCTTCCCTCCTACCTGCTGGTACCAGAGGCATGGTAGTAGTCCATAACGGACATAGTATCAACTCAACTTGGATTTTAGGAAAAGTATCAGAATTCCTACATTTAGATTCTTAAGGTGCATAGATAAAAAGAGACCAAAAGAAACAGAGAAATGAGAAATTTCAATGTCAATTAGACTTTTCTCATCAGATCAATGCTGTGTGTATTCACTGTGTTTAAAATAAAGTATATGCGGGACACCTGGGTGGCTCAGTGGTTGAGTGCCTCCCTTCTGCCCAGGGTGTGATCCTGGAGTCCCAGAATCAAGTCCCACATCAGGCTCCCTGCATGGGGCCTGCTTCTCCCTCTGCCTGTGTCTCTGCCTCTCTCTGTGTCTCTCATGAATAAATGAATAAAATCTTTAAAGAAAAATAAAAAATAAAGTATATGCAATACAAGAAATGCTTATTCCAAAAGCAAAGCAAAAACTCAAGCTGTCCTGAAAATATTCACTATCTACTGTTTTCATTCTCTCCAAATGCAAGCAGTTCTGACCAGGGTTGAGTAATGGCATTGCTTTCCCCAGCCTACAGGCCCTTTCTGCACTGCCAAGCAGTAATTAACTTGAGAGGGGGTGGGATGGCATAACTTGGTAGAAAGTTAGAGAGAGCCAGTGCATGGCAGATGGTTGTCAACTAGGTATTCCGTCCATGTGGAATGAGATCTTCGCCAAGGATCATGTTGGATCCCATGCTACAGAGACAGGGGTGGGGCATAGGGTGGGAGGTAAGAGAACCAGCAGCAGCACTCTTGGAAACTGGGACCAATGGAGCATAACTGGCCTGGGACCACTGCTGAGTCTAAAATCATTTGGAGACACAGCAGTCCATATCTCAGAGCAACCAACAAAACTCTCCACCCTTATCAGGAGTGGGGTCTGCAGAACCCAGGGCTGGGCTCATGACCAGTGCATCCTCCATCTGAAGGGAAATCTAAAGATGTTTACATTATACCCATTTATGTTTAGATTGGTCTGGAAATTGGATGGCCTAAGCATGTAAGATCTCATATGACAGCTGAGAAAAAAAAACGATGTGGCATTTACCTGGAGTTCAAGAGTGTTACTCTGAATGGGAACTCCTTTTTTTAAAGATTTTTAAAATTTATTTCACAGAGAGAGAGAAAGCGCATGCACAAGTGGGGGGTGGGCAGCAGGCCCAGGGAGAAGGAGAAGCTGGTTCCCTGCTGAGCAAGGAGCCCAATCCCAGGACACTGGGATCATGACCTGACCCAAAGGCAGATGCTTAACTGACTGAGCCACCCAGGCACCCCAGGGAATTCTTTTTATTCATTCATGAGACACATTTATCCAGTTCCAACTAAGTGCTAGTTACAGTTTTGGGTGCTGGGAAACAGTATTAAGTAGTCCAGCTTTCACGGAGCTTACATCCTCGTAGGGAATTCATCAAAGAAAAAAAAGGGAAAAAAGATAATAGAGATAATTTACAAAGAGTGATAAATGACATGAATAGAACAGAGTGTTTTGATCATAACCGACAATGAGAGATAAAAGACTGCCATACTAGTTGCAAAAGACCTCTCTGAAAAGGGGACCTTAGAGTTGAGACTTATTGATGGGATGGTGTGAGTGATGCACAGGAAAATCTGGGAGAAATGCAAACAGCAGGTACAAAACGTTGGCCAACTTAAGAAACAGAGGTAGTAAGGATGGAGCAGAGTGAGCCAGGAGAAAATCATATAACCTGAAAGGAGAAATGTGAGCAGCTGGCACCAGATCTTCCTCTAGGAAGGGCTGGAAGTGCTCCCTGTTCCATCTCAAACCTTAGCTGCAGAGCACAGCCTCGGTGCTGATTAAATGCAACCCATTGATAATAAAGTCCTGTTGCTTCTGACAATTACTGCAGCCAAACTGATGAATCTGCAGTCAAGAACCTATCTGAACCAACACCACCAAACCCTATTGCCTTTAAGCCAATCAGTGTAAAAGGACATTGCAGACCATTAAGACGAGCCAACACAGGTTTTCTAGATGACTGCTCAAGATTTATCAGGCTTTGTTCCTCCAAGTCAATCCACAGGAGCCTGTCCCATTTGATTATCATAGGGGATCTTAAAAGTTTGCTTACATCCTGACCAAATTTATCAAAAGTCAGAATTCAGTAAGACTATAATCTGAAATGCTGCTCTTAAGAAATATTATCTTAAGGGGGACCTGGGTGGTTCAGTCCGTTAAGCATCTGCCTTCTGCTCATGATTCCAGGGTCCTAGTATTGAGCCCCATGCCAGGCTCCCTGCTTAGGGGCAAGTCTGCTTCTCACTATTCCTCTCCCCAGGCCTGTACCTCTTTCGCACTCACTCTTTCTTTCTCTCAAGTAAATAAATAAATAAATAAATAAATAAATAAATAAATAAATAAATAAATAAATAAATAATCAATCTTTTAAAAAGAAAAAGAGGGGATCCCTGGGTGGCTCAGTGGTTTAGTGCCTCCCTTTGGCCCAGGGTGTGATCCTGGAGTCCCGGGATCGAGTTCCATGTCGGCTCCCTGCATGGAGCCTGCTTCTCCTGCCTGTGTCACTGCCTCTCTCTCTCTCTCTCTCTCTCTCTCTCTCTCTGTCTCTCGTGAATAAATAAATAAAATCTTAAAAAAAAAAAAAGAAAAAGAAAAGAATTATTACCTTAAGACTTCTCTTTGCTGGGAACTTCTACTCATTCTGAGTAGAGGGTATGAGAGTCACCAGCTGTGGATAGCAGATGTACTAGCATCAAGTTGCCATGTTAATCTCTTCTCAAGGCATTCATTCCAGGGAGACATGGGGACACACAGAATCACATGATGCACTACCTCGAGTTCTCAGATGGGATTTTCTTTCATTTTGTTTTGTTTTTTGTTTTTTTGAACAGACTTCCTGAGGACTATGCAGAAGAAGGAAGAAATAGATCTCTGACCACCAAAACAGCTTACATGGTCACAGGACTTTTACAACCACTGGGCAGCCTCTGAAATATGTACTCTTCTAATTGGTTAAAAAAAAAACTAGGAGAGTTCTGGTTTTGCATGTAACTTCTGAGAGTTGTCACTTGAATAACAAGTAAAAAGCTGAACAGACTGGAAAGAAAACAACTCTTCTGGGAGCCATAAGAGAAGGGAGGACACAGCAAAATGCTACCCCATGACTAGAGAGCCAGACGAGAAGTCCCACCCTCCTGGAGCAGAGATACACAAGCAGAAATC
This sequence comes from Vulpes vulpes, assembly GCF_048418805.1. NCBI lineage: Eukaryota > Metazoa > Chordata > Mammalia > Carnivora > Canidae > Vulpes > Vulpes vulpes. Next base: position 99,921,085 of record NC_132786.1, on the reverse strand, counting down.
AGTCCTAGGGGAGAAAAATTAGAACCATAAATGACAAATTGCTAGAGGCTCAGTATGGACAAGTTGAGATTTAAAAACTTCAGGGGAACACAATCATAAACAGGGTCCCACAATATTCTAAGACTTATCTCCAGGAGCTCCTCTGCCAGATTCCCACAAAAAGTACTGGATAAAAACACCCTTATGCTTCTAGAAGAGGGAGGGGAAAAGGAACCGTTTTGAAACACAAATACAACAGAGCACTCTATTCTTAACAATGCCTGCTCTCAGGGGAAACTAGTTAACCTAAAGCCTAATCTGTTGGAATATTATCAGAGGCTAACTAACCAAAGGGAAGTGAAATAGCCAACTCCAGCCCACTCTAGCTATCCTATTCCACCTAATGGGGGAGAAAAGAAACTCAGAAACTCTTGTATAGTTCGTAGTCCAGAGGCATAGCCTCACTAAAAGATTAAGACTTGGGGCACCTGGGTGGCTCTGTCAGTTGGGCATCTGCCTTCTGCTAGGGATCCCGGGGTCCTAGGATCAAGCCCCATGTCAGGCTCCCTGCTCAGTGGGGAGCCTGCTTCTCCCTCTCCTTCTGCTGCTCCCCTTGCTTGTGCTTTCTGACTCTCTGTCAAATAAATAAATAAAACCTTTTAAAAAATAATAAAATTTTTAAAAAGACTAAGACTTAATCATAGGAATATAGAATCTTTCCCCTCCCCAAATACCTCACTACCACATTACTAAATATCTGCTTATAGTAGCTCCTTTTACCTGGTAAATCATATTAGGCTATCAAGAAAAAGTATAAGACATACCAAAAGATGAAGAACACAACTTAAAATTTTTTTTTTTAAGATTTATTTATTTTAGAGAGAGAGAGCATGTGTGCAGGGGAGAGGGCAAGAAGTGCAAGGAAGGGCAGAGGGACAGAGAGAGAGAGAGAGACTCAAGCAAACTCTGTGCTAAGTGTGGAACCCCATGTTGTGCCTGATCCCATGACCCTGAGATTATGAACTCAGCCACAATCAATTGGTCATTAGGGACGCCTGGGTGCCTCAGGGGTTCGGTGTCTGCCTTTGGCCCAGGGCATGGTCCTAGGGTCCCGGGATCGAATCCCGCATCAGGCTCCTGCATGGAGCCTGCTTCTCCCTCTGCCTGTGTCTCTGCCTCTCTCTCTCTCTCTCTCTCTCTCTCTCTCTCTGTGTCTCTCATGAATAAATAAATAAAATCTTTTAAAAAATATTTAAAAAAAAAGAGTTGGTCACTAAACCGACCACACTACCCACGTGCCCCAAGGAACACAATTTTAAAGAGACAGAGCAAGCATCTGAACCAGACCTGGCAATGATGTTGCACTTATCAGACTGGATATTTTAAAACAACTGTGATTAGATGCCTGGGTGGCTCAGTGGGTTGAGCATCTGCCTTCAGCTCAGGGCATGATCCTGGGGTCACAGGATCGAGTCCTGCATTGGGCTCCTGCCTGGAGCCTGCTTCTCCCTCTGCCTATGTCTCTCATGAATAAATAAAATCTAAAAAAATGAATAAAACAAAACAACTGAGATTGATATACTAAAGGTTCTAATAGATAAAAATAAACAGCCTGCAAGAACAGGCAATATAAGCATAGAGAGGGAAATCCTAAGAAAATATCTTGCTAAAGATAAAAAATACTGTAACAGAAATAACACCTTGGATAGGCTTATTAGTAGACAAGACACTGTTGAGGAATGAATCTCTGAACTTGAAGATATATCAGTAGAATCCTCAAAATCTGAAGCAAAGAGAACAAAGACTGCAAACAGAAACAGAACAGAATATCCAAGGACCATGGGAAACTTTAAAAGGTGTAACATACGTGAAATGTGAATGCCTGAAGGAGAAGAAAGGAACAGAAGAAATATTTGGGATGGTAACAGAATTTCCCAAGTTAATGTCAAACACCATGCCACACAGCTCCAGGAAGTTCAGAATAAGTGCCCCCAAAAACATACCTAGTCAAATCATTTTCAAACTACAGAAAACCAAATATAAGGGGAAAAAAATCCTGAAGGAAGCCAGAACCTTTCCTATAAGTATTATGTCTGACTTTTCCTGAGAAATCATGCAAGCAAGAGAATGGAGTGGAATACTTAAATTGTTAAGAGGAAAAAATCACTAACCCAGAGCTCTGTACCCTTCAATTATCCTTCAAAAGTGAAAAAGAAATACTTTCTCAGACTAACAAAAATGGAAGGAATTTGTTGCCAGTGGACCTGCCTTGCAAGAAATATTAAAAGAAGTTCTTTAGAGAGAAGGAAAAAAGTACAGATCACAAACTGGGATCTACATAAAGAGATAGGATCAAAGAAAGAATAAGCAAAGGTAAAATAAAAATGTCTATTTCTCTTATTCTTAACTGATCCAACTGATAACAATTTGTACACAATAATAACAGTGTACCCAATTATATATGCTTATGTATAGCCTCATGCAAAAAAAAAAAAAAAAGAATCTTGGCACATGCCTTATGCCCTTCACAAAAATTAACTCAAACTGGATCACAAACCTAAAACTATAAATTCCTATGCTATAAAATACAAATGGATGCAAAACTATCAAACTCCTAAAAGATAACATGGGAGAAAGCCCAAATGACCTTAAATATGATAATAACTTTTTAGATATAATCACGAAGGCACAATCCACAAAAGAAGTAATTGATAAAATGACTTCATTAAAACAAAAAACTCCTCCTCTGTGGAAGACAATGTCAAGAGAATGAGAAGATAGCTGCAGACTGGGAGAAAGTATTTGCAAAAGACATAGCTGATAAAGGACTGTAATCCAAAATATACACACAACTCTTAAAACTTTATAATAAGAGAGACGCCTGAGTAGCTCAGTTGGTTGAGCCATCTGCCTTTGGCTCAGGTCGTGATCCCAGGGTCCTAGGATTGAGTTCTGCATCATGTTCCCCACAGGGAGCTTCTCCCTCTGCCTATGTCTCTGCCCCTCTCTGTATGTCTCTCATGAATAAATAAAATCTTTTAAAAATTTTTAAATTAAAAAAAAACTTTATAATAAGAAAAAATCTGATATAAAAAATGAGCCAAAGACCTTAACAGACACCTGACCAAATAAGATATACAGATGACAAATAAGCAGATGAAAAAAAGTTCCACATTATACGTCATCGGGGAAATGCAAATTAAAACAGCGATGAAATACCACTAAACTCCTATTAAAATGGCCCAAACCCAAAAACTCGACCAGACCAAATGCTGGCAAGGATGCAGAACAACAGAAATTCTCATTTATTGCTGGTGGGAATGCAAAATGGTAAGGCAACTTTGGCAGACTGTTTGGTGGTCGCATATTCTTACTCTTAAATTTTTACCGTACAATCCACCAACTGTGCTCCTTGGTATTTACCCGAAGAGGTTTAAAATGTATGTCCACAAAAAACCTGCACACGGATATTTATAGCAACTTTATTCATAATTGCCAAAAGGACAACCAAGATGTCCTTCAGTAGGTGAATGAGTAAACAGTGGTACATTTAGACAGTGGAATGGCATTCAGTGCTAAAAAGAAATGAGTTATCAAGTGATGAAGACATTGAGGAACATTAAATGCACATTACTAAGTGGAAGAAGCCAGTCTGAAAATGCTGTATACTTTATGACTCCAACTATATGGCATTCCTAAAAAGACATTAAACAGTAAAAAGTTCAATGGTTGCCAGGGGTTGATCGGGAGGGGAGAGAAGGGATAAATAAATGAACAAAGAACCCTCTTGCAATGTGAGGGAGGGAATGTGAGCTGGTACAGCTCTCTGGAAAACTGTGTGGAGGTTCCTCAAAGAGTTAAAAATAGATCTGCCCTACGACCCAGCAATTGCACTGCTGGGGATTTACCCCAAAGATACAGATGCAGTGAAACGCTGGGACACCTGCACCCCGATGTTTCTAGCAGCAATGTCCACAATAGCCAAACTGTGGAAGGAGCCTCAGTGTCCATCGAAAGATGAATGGATAAAGAAGATGCGGTGTATGTATACAATGGAATATTACTCAGCCATTAGAAATGACAAATACCCACCATTTGCTTCAACATGGATAGAAGGATACCCACCATACCTTTAACATGGAGGGTATTATGCTGAGTAAAGTAAGTCAATCGGAGAAGGACAGTCATCATATGGTTTCACTCATACAGGGAATATAAAAAATAGTGAAAGGGATTATGGGGGAAAGGAGAGAAAATGAGTGGGAAATATCAGTGAGGGTGACAGAAGATGAGAGACTCCTAACTCTGGGAAACGAGTAAGGGGTGGTGGAAGGGGAGGTGGGAGGGGGGATGGGGTGACTGGGTGATGGGCACTGAGGGAGGCACTTGATGGGATGAGCACTGGGTGTTATACTATATGTTGGCAAATTGCACTCTAATAAGAAAATTAAAAATCAATAAAATCAATAAAATAAAATAAATAAACAAAAGGTTTTTAGGTTTCAAAATACTCTGTATGATACCATAATGATGGATACACATCATTACACATTTGTCCAAACCCAGAGATTGTACAACACCAAGGCCAAATCATAATGTAAACTATGCACTTGGAGTGATTACAATGTATTCATGTGGGGTCATCAGTTGTAACAAACATGACACTGGTGGAGGATGCTGACAATGGGAAAGGCTGTGCATGTATGGGGGGCAGGAGGTATATACAAAACCCCTGCCTCTTGGTTTTGTTGTGAATCTAAAAAATTGCTCTAAAAACAGTTTTAATTAAAAAATATATATAGGAGATAGTCATGCATATAGATATAGATATATGTGGCTGTTAAGGGTCTCAAAGGTTTTTTTTTTTTATCTGTAGAGTCCTTTTTGTTGGTGACTACCAGTGAAGCTGCTCTCATCCCTACCCCAAAGATCCACTGTTATTGAAGGACTATGTTTAACCTGCTGTCTTTGCTGCTGTCTCAGTCCCTCAAAATGATGTTGTAGGACATTAAAATACCATACGTTTTTATGAATTGGCTTCCATTAATGTATTCTTAAGCAAATTCTTAGTAAATTTCTCACATTGTTTTAAAAAAGAATAGATTCCTCACCTCTACAATCAGCAATTATCCATAATAAGAATCTTGAATATTTGTGACAATCTGTTATCTAAATTATAAGCACTAGAAATAGCCTCATAACCGTGATTAGTAACAAGTCTATTAATATTTTTTAAAATTCAAAACTATAGGATTCTCTAGCACTGAATATTTTTACATGTTCATGAACAAAAAAAAAGGATACACAATCTAATATGACCAAAACACACTTCAAGATTAAAATCTTTATTTAAATGATCCATGTTGCCTGACCTTCCTTCAGAAAGTTCAAGGCTTTTTGTGGAAAAGCTCTTCTTAGAAAGCCCTAAATTGAATGGCCACAGCTGAATAGCAATTTTCTACATTCCACTAGAAGTCATGTTGGCCTGCCTTTTTCAGACGTCATCAGCTTAACTGGCTGAAACTCCAGCCTCTTCTGATTGCCTCTTCCTACCCCATGAAAATGTAAAGTCAAAGCCATCTTTTCAAGAAGCTTCCTTCTTTGGAGAAGTTGGCCTGGTCTCTTCTCTCGTGACATAGGGGATCATCCATTCTCAGGAAGAAAGATGGAAGGAGATATGAGTGTGAAAAAGAAATTCCCTGCCCAAGGCCCTACATGTAGACGGGAAAATTTTCTCTTTTCTTAGCCATTCAGAGATCCTGACTGGCATCACCTCCCAGGACTCCAAATGCTTCCTTTCTTGTTATAATCCTCTTAAGTTCTTTTTTTCCTTTCCCCCTGCAATTCTGTCAGTGTTTCTCACTCATTCTCCGCTGGGTTTGATGCCCCTCCTCCACCCTGCAAGCCTCACCCAGACACAGGGAAAGAGGCTGAGGAGGCTTTCAAGTTTATGGCCCATTATAGGTGAATGCTGGGAGGTGTTCAGCGGGGCTGCGGAACTAATCAGTTATCTTAACACTAAGGACAGTAGGGCCAGGGTTTGTCGATGGCTAAATGTCACTGCTTATTTTAATTGTAAGGAAAAAAAAGAAAATCAGTTTTATGAATCACTGATCAGTGCTTTGAACCAAAAAAAAAAAAAAAAAAAATCCACAAAATCACCCACCAGAGCAGACCAATTAAGAAAGAAAGAAGTGGGGGGTTTGGGGGGGGTGGGACTCAAAAGAAAATTCTTTGCTTAGTGAACAAAACTAAAGTGAGGTAAATCAATGCTACTGCAGAAATTTTAAATGAAACAATGAGACGTACTTTATGTTCAGATGAGGCTTATATGAAACCGACACTAAGATTCCATATTCAGAGTTAATCACAAAACCATAGAATGTGGGTTAAGCTACTGTGAAAGGTAAAATACAAAGCGACAGGACAGAGAAATTTTAATCAGGAACAAAGATTACCATAATCCCCAAATGGGCTTACTTTTGAAAGAGGAGACATTTGTAGGGGACAAACATTCTTAAAACAATAGGAGTGGTGTATAAAATTAACCCAAGTAAGGTCTAAACTAATGTTTTGGTCAGTCAGTAGAGGTACTTTCTAAAAGCAATATGTTTTTCCAAGAGAGACAAAAATGAACTTTTTCTGGTCAGCGTAGTCTCATTTTTCTAAGATTAGAATGTGAGCTTTTTGAAGGCAAGGGTATCTTCATGCTTCATGGCTTCTAATATGCAGGGATTACCTAATTAATAAAAAATTAAATAACTCACTCATCTAATACTATTACATTCTTGGGCACTCTTAAGGAATAATTATTACTGTAAAGCTCCTCTCCCATTTTTTTTTGGAGAAAATTGCACGTAAAGAGTACAAAAATGCAAATCATAAGTGATTATAAGAAGTCATTACTGTTTGACAACAATCATACCATTCAACGATGATAACAGAGTATATTACAAGAAAAAATAAATTGGTTATTTAAAAAAAAAGAATTTCTTTTTTCTTTTCCTAAGAACCAGCAAGATGTTTACAGGTTTCTTCTTACCTACCAGAAAAGACACCCAGCTACAGGACAATCAAGCTCCTTTTGTTGGGAGACCAATCTATGGAATGACTGCAGGAAAATTAAGGGTTACTTCTTCAAAGAACATTCTAAACAATTATGAGAATCTTGGATGGAAAAGCCAGTATCACAGTAAATAAAGGTAAATTTTAATGAAAACTTTTCTTAAAAAGAGCAAATCATAAGAAATAAACTTAATTTGTGGGAAACTAGTATACTAACAATACAGGAAATTTTATGAGATCAGAAGAAGGTAAAACTGCATAAATACATAGATTATGATCATGAAAACAGAGTTTCACTATGTTATTCATTTCTTTTTTTTTTTTTTTAAGATTTTATTTATTCATGAGAGACACAGAGAGAGAGAGGCAAAGACACAGGCAGAGGGACAAGCAGGCTCCATGCGGAGAGCCTGATGTGCCACTGGATCTGGGACTCCAGGATCATGCCCTGGACCGAAGGCAAGCGCTAAACCGCTGAACCACCCAGGGATCCGCTATTATTCATTTCTGTAACCAAGTCTTTTCTATTTATCATCATATTTTGGTCATCTTTGCCGAGTACACCTAACTCTGGAGGACAGACTAGTCAAGTGAACTGGGAAGGTAAATAACAAAATGCCTTTCTTTATATGGAGTTCAACTTCTTATTGACCCAATACACATAATAACCCATATAGAAGAGACCACTAACACTTACATGATAATAATACTTTAATAATAACAATCTTTACATTTATATAAGGCTTTACACTTTCCAAAGTACTTTTACATTTGTTCTAGCTTTTTGGACATTCTCAAATAGTAAGAATTCATCTTTGGGCCCTGAGGAAAAGGTATCATTCAGATTTTTGGGCTATCTGGCTTTGTTTAAGGAAATTCAGCCCAAATTGAAAAGTGCTTTCCTCCCAAGCATAAGTTTCGCTCTCCATATAGAATGATAAAATAGCAGTCCAGCGAAATATGAAAGCAGGTGTAAATTGCTATGAATCAAAGAAAAAGTTTTTGAAGTAACAAAGTATTTATATTGGAGATATAATTCTGCAAATCAACAAAATAATACATTGAGTAAACACTGCTAGCAGTCTACCAAAATCTATTTTTCTTCTTTTTCTGGCACATGACTACTGAGCTAGACCACAATTCCCAGCATCCCTTGTGGTGAGGTGTGGCCATAGAGCGTGAAGAAAAGTGACAAATGGCACAACTTGGCCTGAGCCTTAGGATGCTGGACATGTTTCCTTATGTCTTCTTTGCCCTTTTCATTTGAAGGAAATTGGATAGATGGCAATCCTACTTTGACTAAAACAGATGGCAATAAGCCCTAGGAGATGCTTATGTAAGCTAAAGGAAGGCACTTGGGTCATTAAATGATCTCATGTAGCCAAATTGCCCTCAACTGTTCTTCTTGTTATAAGAGAGAAATGTGAACCTCTATGTTCTTTAAGGCATGTATTTAGCATCTGTTTCTTATGTTGGTTTATCTTTAATAACATTTCCCTTGAAGATGCAGGGTTTTCTCATGATAATGAATGTCATGTATTTGTGAGGACATAGGTAATGGGTAGAGGCTCCAGGCCATACCTACTACATGGGGCAAAGTTCATACACCCATAGTGGTATTCAATCATGATCAATGGTAAGTAATTAAGTTAACCATCCACGGATGCTTATATATTTTAGTAATATTAGCAAAAGAGTTTTGGTCATCTTGAGCAATTAAATACATAGCTTATTAAAGCAATCTAAGAAACAAAAGAAATAAACTGCCATTAGCATTTCACATACTGAAGAGACCTGGGTCTTACCTGAAAATTGTTAATATTTGATAAGTGTTCTCAGAGTTAACTATTCAGTCTTATTTTTACAATAACCTCCACTTTTGTCCAGAAAGTAGGTTGGGAAGACATAACACCTTTTTTATTTTTTTTATTTTTTTTAACACCTTTTTTATGTCTCAACTCTGACATCCATGCACTTATTGAGGTAATTTGCCCCTTCATTCATCTATTGCTGGCTCTGCAACAAATGACAGCTCTAATTTTGTGATATGGTAAGTCTTTGAGCCTGCTCATCTAACAGAAATGCTTATATTTACTTGTGAAATGTTTATTTACTCGTGTAACCTGTTTCTAGTTAGGAGAGAGAGGGAGAATACTGTAATTTTTTAAAAAGAGAGGGGTTTTTGTGTTTTAAAAACCCCAGAAATTTATTTATTAACAATAATTTTTTTTTATTGGTGTTCAATTTGCCAAAATACATTATAACACCCAGTGCTCATCCTGTCAAGTGCCCCCCTCAGTGCCCACCACCCAGTCACCCCCACCCCCGCCCTCCTCCCCTTCCACCACCCCTAGTTCGTTTCCCAGAGTTAGGAGTCTTCCATGTTCTGTCTCCCTTTCTGATATTTCCTACCCATTTCTTCTCCCTTCCCCTCTATTCCCTTTCACTATTATTTATATTCCCCAAATGAATGAGACCATATAATGTTTGTCCTTCTCCGATTGACTTATTTCACTCAGCATAATACCCTCCAGTTCCATCCACATCGAAGCAAATGGTGAAAACCCCAGAAATTTAAAAGAGAATGATCCTACCATATAAGATTACTTCATAAATAATAGTAACTAATATTTAGGGGTGCCTAAATATCTGGATTTTGGCTCAGGTCAGGATCTCAGGGTCCTGGAATCAAGCCCCAGGTCAGACTCCCCGCTCAGCAGGAGAGCAATCCTGCTTAAGCAGGATCAAGTAAGTCTGTTTGATTCTCTCCTTTTGCCCCTCCCCCCACTCATGCAGGAGTGCATGTGCATGTTCTCTCTCTCTGAAATAAAAAAAATCTTTAAAAATAATAATTATTATTTGTTGAGCGTTTATTACGTGCAAGGCACTGTCCTGAATTTTACATGTATTAACTCATTATCCTCACAACAACCTTGTAAGTGGCAGAACTATGATCCAGCCAAGATAGTCTGGTTATTCTCTTAATCACAACCCTACTCAGTCTAGGAGGGACTAGAATAGTAAAAGGAACAATAACTACTAACTTGTTAAACATTACAGAATGTTTTCGTGTACATTATTAAACTGAATCTTCACAGCTTCATGAGGTAGAAAATATATCTGTTTCACAGATTAGGAACGATTTGAAAAATTCTATCACTTACCCAACATTATACAACAAGAGATTGACAGACTAAGGGCATAAGACATGAACCTAAATTTTCTGATTCTACTTCATCCTCTTATTTCATCAAGTTATCAGAACTTTATTCATCTAAAATATAAATAAGGCCTGCTAATAACTGTTTTTTTGCTGTTACTGTTTCCTGTTGCATTTCCAGCATATAGCACAGTGCCTGGCACATAGTAGGGATTGATCAAATATTTATGCATAAAGTGAATGCATAGAGTGAATGCATAAATAAATAAAGCAGACCTTGAAGACTGAGTAGAATTTGACTTTACCTGTCAGGCTTGGCGGCGGGAGCTCATAGAAATAACCCTCAGAACTTACAGAAGGGCCTTAGCCTATGTGCGTGAAAGCTATTTGCCTGCTGAACATCTGGAGAAAAAGAGGCCTAGGGATAGATTCCAAATAAATAAAAACATGGGTACTCACCTAAAGTTGAACCTGAATACTCAGAGTAGCATTATTCACAATAGCCAACAGGTAGAAACAACCCAAATGCCATCAACTGATATATGGATAAACAAAATGTCATATATCCATTCAATGGAATATTATTCATTCATAAAAAGGATGAAGTATTGGTATGAGCTACAACATGGATAAAATTGAAAACATAATGTTAAGTGAAAAAAGTCACAAGGGCCACATATTATATGATTCCATTAATCTGAGATTTCCAGAGTAGGAAAATGTACAGAGCAGAAAGTAGATTAGTAACTACCATGGCCTAGGGGAGGGGGGGAAACAGGACATTTGCAAGGTGATAGGGTTGGAGTATCTTTTGGGGGTATAGATATAAATGTTCTAAAATGTATTGTGGTAATGGTTGTACAACCCTATGAATATACTATAAAATGTTGAATTGTACACTTTAAATAGGTGGATGTTTGGTGTATATCTCATTAAAGTTATTATTAAAAAAAAAAAGAGTTGATAAAGTCCCAAAACAGAGTAGAAGTAGAAACAATCCTTTTTCTTTTTCTTTCTTTCTTTTCTTTGGGAGGGTTAGGCAGGGAGGCCGTCTTTTAAGAGATCTCTTTTTTGAAGAAATGCCTGATTTGTTTTCCTTTATTTCACAATCTCTTGTAAATCTGATGTCCTCTGACCTCTGACAGCTTCTAAATCCCAGGAAGTTAGTTTCCTTGGTGGAAAGATTTTTAATTAGCAGACTCTATTGATATTCAGTGGGTTCTCTAAGAGGTGACAGTGGAATCTGATGGTTTTCGCATTGGCCAATTCTTTCCTCCAGGTATTAAACAAACAGGGCCTACTTATTTCACAAAAGAATATAGTTCACGCTTATATGCAACTTTAAAAAAATTTTTAAAGATTTTATTTATTTATTTGAGGTAGAGAGAGAACATGAGTGGGAGGAGGGGCAGAGGGAAAAGCAGTCTCCTCATTGACCAGGGAGCCAGACAGGAGGCTCAATTCCAGGACCCTGGGATCATGACCTGAGCTGAAAGCAGATGCTTAACCAACTGAGCCACCCAGGCACCTCTATATGCAATTTTTTAGCTGAAAACCCTTCAGTTCTTTTTGTGTCTCTAAAGTCATCCAAATAGCTATTCTGAGTATCATTTCACTATAAGAACATTTATCATGTGTTGATTCTGTGTCTCCCACTGTGTTATATACCAATATTATAAAAATTAGGTTTCTTCGACAAGGATATCTTAATTCAGGAACAAAAGTAACCATGAACTAACTATACACCATAAGAGGAATATGTTGTAAGAACCCAGAGGATACGGCTGGCAGTCTCCAGAGACTGAAAGAAAAGGATGAGAGAAGGAAGAGGCAAGCTGAGGAGGGTGTTAACACACAGGGCCTTTTTCTTCTTTTTAATATTTTATTTATTTATCTGAGAGAAAGAGAGAGCATGCAAGAGGGGTAGAGGGAGAAAATCTTCAAGCAGACTCTCCACTGGGCATGGAGCCTGAAGCAGGGCTTGACCCAGTCTGGATCCCATGACCCATGAGATCATGATCTGAGCCAAAACCAAGAGCTGGACACTTAACCAACTGAGCCACCCAAGCACCCAAACAAACAGGTCGTTAAAAGATATACAGGATACCACTAAGCAAGACAGGAAGTAAGGCATTCCAACATGAGAAGAACAAAAGCAAGGGCCAAGGGTTGTTGGCATGTTCCACTACAAGAAAACATTGGTTATCAATGGTCTAATGACTTCAAGTCCTTCTTCCATGGGTATTTATTTTGTCTATATTCCACCCTTGCCCTTCACCTCATTATCAAACAACTCAAAAAGGAAACTCAATAAATGGCTTCATGCTCTACTTCATGTGCTCCTCATTTTCACGTACACACAGTTCCACTTAAGACGTTGGCCTAAAATGGTGGTTGTAAACATGTAAAGGCAGGACTGGGGCAGCTTTAAGCTCATGCTAGAGCTGGTGGGATAGGACTACGGCCTCCGCTTATACTCCAATGCACTAGTCAGGTAGTGATGGCATATGCTTAATTCTACAGCAGCCACGCTCTTCACAAACATTCCTCAACATCAGGGCAATGAAATTGTGTTACCTAAGACCCTGAGGCCTCTGTCTTTGGATCTTTGGTAAATTTGCTGGCACTAATTCCACTTGTACTCCCCCAAAGATTCTTGCTTAAGGAAAACCATTTCCATGTTTACTTTGTTTGGTGAAGTTGGGGATGCCTAGTTAGACCCTGTATCTGAGCACCTTCTTATTAGCTATACTACTGGGTCAGATGGTAGATCCTTAACCAATAATTAAACTCTTATAGTTTAGATTCTTAAAATTTAACAATGATTGAATATTAATATAAAACCAATAATTATAAATATTAATATTAAACAATTTTGATAGATTCTTTAATTCAATTTATTAATTTTTCTTATACTCTGTTGAACTTGATTCAAACATGCAAAATACTTCTTTTTCCAATCAGGAAATTCTACACCCCAATCACATTATTTATCATTCCTTCCACAGAAATCATCACATGTAGAAGTCAAAGATTTATGGAATCCTTTTAAAAAATAAATAATTCATTGAATACATTATCTGAAGTATTGTAAACTTCATGAAAATCAGCTGTACCATTATCTCCTCTTGCTCATATGATTTGAGATGCTTTTAGTTCTTTAACAGTTTGATGGAGTTATGCTTCTTCATCAGTGGAGGGATAACGGGACGAAAATAGAAGATATAAAAACACGGCAGAAAATGACTTATTGTGCTAAACTGATAGTGAGATTAATATTTAAATGATATTGAATCAAAGATTAAATAAGTTAATGAATTCATTATTTTAAATTTTAAAATGAACAATTGCAGAATAAATTGTGTTGAGTTTTTTAAATGTCCTGATTTGCTTTTTCAAGATATTTCAAGTTCAATGATCAGAGCATGACATAAAGTATGTAAGTCAAAGTCAAGAGCCATTTAACTGACCACATAAACTGGCTTCCAGCAGCTGTGAGGACATGAAAGGGTTAAAATGGATTGTGATGAACTTGTACATTCCATCTGAAATGACAATATTGTGGTTAATGTGAAACCACAATGTTCATTGACTTCTATAGGTCACTTTATAAATTCAAACTATTGGTCTCTCAGCAAAAGATAGATGGTATAGTGAAAATAGATCAACACTCCCTCTGTGTCACTGGATGAGACAGGAAGTTCCAATATTCTCCTCCAAAGGTCTTATGAATTATTTGGTTGAGATTGCAAAATCATAGCCAGGAATCTGGCAGTAATTCAAAATAGCTTTAAGAAAGATTATACATTGGGACCAGGCTGAATTTTTGAAAGATTGTTTTTTGATCCTGGGATTTGCTCAGTCACTTTAATCTAGTATCTATGTCTTGGAATTTGATTGTTGTAGTTGTTGCCACATCATTATAAATGTGAAAGGTATTCAGTCATGCTGAATGAGGATATTTATATGTAAATAGAAGATGTTTTGCTTTGGCAATACTACTATTCCTGGGATTGAAGTGTATATGATTTTCTAAGTGCTACAATAGCCACTGGAAAAAAAAAGAAAAGAAAAAAATGATTTTATTTTTTTTAAGATTTTATTTATTTGAGAGAGAGAGTGAGCAAGAGAGAGAAGGCGCAGGGAGTGCACGAGAGAGAGAGAGAGAGAGAGAGAGAGAGAGAGAGAGGCACACGTATGCGAGTGTGCACAAGATGGGGGGTAGGGACAGAGGGAGAGGGCGAAGAATACCCACCTGAGCAGGGAGCCTGATGTGGGGCTTGATCCCAGAACCCTGGGATCATGACCTGAGCTGAAGGCAGATGTTTGATTGAGCTACCCAGGCACACCAGAAATGATGGTTTTAAAAGAATTGAAGATACTATGTATTTTGAATTTTAATTTCTATTTTATGCACAATATTTATGTTCAAAAAACCACAAAAGAATTAGAAGCAGTCTACCCTACACTAATGATTCCATATGTTTGTCCAAACTATTATTTTACAATGATTATTTAAAGAAAAACTTCTTCATCAAAATATTTTACTGAGTATATCTTATCCACAATTCCAATATTTTATTAGTTTTCTTTTTTTTCTGAATGACATGATAAACCTGGTCTACTTTTGCAAATTAATTCAAAACCTGATCTTCTAACCACCTAACCAGAGTGATAGAAATTAACAGTGATACAGATAAGAATTATTAGAATCAGATAAACTATTAAATTGGAGTTTATTGCAAATATTTCAGATTTCAAGTTCATGAAATGTTTGATGTTCATTTAATTCATTTGAGTATTCACATACTATTTCTATGTTCAAAGCAAGATAATGTAAACTAGAAGGAAAATAGAGGCCTAAAATATGGTCAAGCTCTCAAAGAAATTTCAAACAAATAGGAGAAGCAAACATTCGATATTCTATGAGGTGATTAATTTTAGCCTCCTAGTAATGCTGCAAACACCATCTTTGACTCATGTTTGTATAACATCATTTGGGTCTCACATTGATTCCAGATCTACTTACACAGGCAGCAAATATTTCAAGTTTCCACCAAATATTCTTCCTTTAAGAATTATACTATTTTTAATTTATCCTATAAGATAATTTAATTTAATTATCCTATAAGAATCTTATATATATAAGAATTTTAAAACAAATTCTGTTTTAAAAAACTCATAAAGTTTAAAACCACAATGGGATATCACCTCATGCCTGTTAGCATGGCCATCACAGAAAGACAACAGATAACAAGTGCTGGTGTGGATGTGGAACAAAAGGAAGCTTGGGCACTATTAGTGGGAATGCAAACTAGTGCAGCCACTATGGAAAAGAAGTTATAGTCTCCTCAAAAAATGAAAAATAGAACCACCATATGATCCAGCAATTCGATTTCTAGGAATATTTCCAAAGATAAAAACACTAACTTGAAAAGATAGCTAACACCCATCTTCATAGCAGCATTATTTACAACAATCCAGACATGGAAATAACCTAAGTGTCCATAGATGGATGAATGGATGGACACACACACACACACACAACACACGCAGAAATATTATTCATTGATGAATAATGAATGATGAAATAATGATGAATTGAATGAATAATATTTCATAAATAAATAAATAAATAAATAAATAAATAAAGGCAAGAAAATCCTACCTTTTGTAGGAATATGGATAAACCTTGAAGGCATTATACTAAGGGAAATAAATCAAAGAAAGATAAATAACATATGATCTCACTTACATATGGCATCTAAACAAACAGAAAAAAAAAACAAAAAATACTACATTCATAGAGAAAGAGATCAGATTTGTGATTACTGAGGGTGGGAGGGAGGAGACAGGGAACTAGAGGAAGGTGTTCGAAAGGAATAAACTCATAAATAAGTACTAGGGATGTAATATATAATATGAAGACTACAGTTAACACTGCTATCTGATATATAGGAAAGTTGTTATGACAGTAGTAGATCCTAAGAGTTCTCACCACAAGCAGAATATTTTTCCTTTTCTTTTTATTGTATCCATATATGATACATGCTAACCAATCTACTGTGGAAATCATATCACAATATATGTGAATCAAACCATGATACTGTACACCTTGACCTTAAACAGTGATGTATGTCAATTACTTCTCATATAGAAAATTTTGCTTGCTGATTAAGTCTTTAATAAAATTACATAATTAATAAAAATTAAGTTTAAAAAATTCTTAAAGCAATGTAAAATATCTATTATCAAATAGAAATAATCAAATGTTGATAATTTTTAGCTGATATTTAGAGTTAAAATGCTGAGATTTTTATGGAGTCTATGATTAAGATATATATTATGATTCAATAAAAATATTCCATATCTGTATTCTTACTTGCAAAAAATTACTTTTGTACTTTTAGAGTCATAATATTCTATTACTCTGTTATGTAATAAGGAAAGAATATTTACCACACTTTTAATTATTAGATGTTCCATACCACATAAAAATGACATGTAAATATACACTTTTGGGAAGGAAATTACAAACTATTTACAATTTTTTTCCAGATTTTATTTTTTAAAAATTTGCTTGAATTTGCAATCCCCAAGATGAAGAGTTGCATGCTCTACTGACTGAGCCAGTGAGGCACCCCTAACCAATTCACAATTTTTGAGGCTCTATATAAATATTTCCTTGGTGCTAGGACAAACTGTGGGTACAGTTTGAAATAAAAATATAAAAGGACATTCAGAAAGTAACCACCAGGCTAGTTAAATTCAACCAGTTTCCAGTGTCCCAATTAATATATTCCCTGGACTTACTGATAAAAATCTCACAGTAGCTACAATTTCAAGGATGGAAAGACAGTAGAAAAGCTGCCATCTGCAAATCCAGGCTCTGAAAGTGAGCCAAACACCAAAATGAGGTATGCTGAAGAAATAGCAAAATCCTCTGAGAGATCACACTAGAAGGAAGATGCAAGGAAACTGCTAGAAACCTCTGCTTCCTGTATTCTCCTTAAACATGAATGCCTAGCATATAGAGAGCAAACAGTAAAACCAGTCTGTTTTAGGTACTTACGATGGTTTATTCCTCTCAACCACTTGCATTTGACACTACTATATTCTCCTTTTATAGATGAGAAAACTAAGCATTAGAGAGTTAAATAACTTGCCCAAGGTGACCATGAACAAGAGTCAACACTCAAATCACTGTACTTTTAGCCAGTACACTCCACTTGAAACTTTTCAGGAATGTCAGTCATCGTGGTCACACTATACAACTCTGTGGCATTCCAATATCAGGAATTCACAAGGAAAATGAACAGACAGGGCAACACAAGCTAATGAAGAGTCATTATGGGCTCATTATGGAGATCTCATATTTTTCCTGTTAACAAAGATACTGCAAATATGTTGTCAGAGGTAGTATAGTATAGTATAGTATAGTATAGTATAGTATAGTATAGTATAGTAATGGAGCATGGAATTTGTAATCATGTTTCTAAAGTGTCTCCAATGATGTGGACCCCAGAAAATTAATCCCAGTCTACTATTCACTTGGAAATTGGTATCCAAAGCCAACAAGCCAAGTGCCCTAGAGTCTTATTCATTAAGATTAAGATTGAGATTAGACTATTGGAGGCTAAACACACTGAGGGGTCTCAAGAGAACTACTGACAAATAGGAAATGTCATTGCCCTTTCAGTGAGAAAGTTTTTCATTTTATTAAAAAGATTAATTTATTTATTTGAGAGAGAGAGAAAAGAGAGAATGAGCAAGAGAGACAGAAGAAGACAGAGAGAATCTTAAGCAGATTCTCCACTAAGCATAGAGCCCAACATGGAGCTCAATCTTACATCTCTGAGATTGTGACCTGAGCTGTAATCAAGAGTTGGACACCTAACTGAATGAACCACCCAGGTGCCCCAGTGAGAAAGTTTTTTTTTTTTTTTTAAAGGTTAATGTCAATGCAATCTGCTTAGGGTCATCACTCAGAGAGAAGAAGGCAAATTCCAGATGAGAGGTCCTTTTCTCCTGCATAGTCTAAGATGAACTAACCTACACCAAGCCTGACTTTCTCTGGATAATGTAGGTGCTTTTTCTTCCGAGAGCCCTGTTCACTTTTGCATTATGTCCTTAATAACACAGTGTTAAAAATAAGTGAGAATAGATCTCCCCACTGAATTGCTTGAGGGTAAGGACCAAACCTTTTCTTTTGTTTTTTCTTTATCCTTTCCATTTTAATTCTTTTCTCTTCCCTTTTTCAACCAATTTCTTATTTTATCAACTTTAAAAAGTATTTTTTAATTTTCATTTTTACAGTTACATTCTATCCTTTCATTGTATTTATTTTTGTACATTTATATGTTTTTCTTTCTTTAAAATTTTGGGATTTAGTTTTCTGACAAACAGACCAAAATACACACAGGATCCAGTGTATTGCTCTGCTCTGTTCACCTGTCCGATTATATTCTTTTTTGTTTTTTCGTTAATTTTTTTTCAGCTTTGGATATCTTCTGATTTGTTTAGTGTATATTTCTCTGGCTTTGTTATTGCCATTTTAGTATTTTATTCTCTTGTTTATCTATTCTTCTCTGTACAGAATGACAAGACAGACAAACTCACCTCAAAAAAGACAACAAGAGGCAGTACTGACTGCCAGGGACCTAATTGGTATGGACATAAGTAAGATGTCAGAACTAGAGTTCAGAATAATGATTATAAAGATACTAGCTGGGCTTCAAAAAAGCATAGAAAACACTAAAGAGTCCCTTTGTCCCTTTCTGGAGAAATAAAAGAACTAAAGTCTAACCAAGTCAAAATAAAAAAGGCTATTAATGAGATGCAATAAAAGAATGGAGACTCTAACCGCTATGATAAATGAGGCAGAAGAGAGAATTAGTGATATAGAAGACAAAATGATGGACAATAAGCTGAGAAAAAGAGAGATAAACAACTACTGGATCAAAGAGGAGAATTTGAGAGGTAAGTGATATCATAAAGTGAAACAATATTAGAATAACTGGGGTCCCAGAAGAAGAGGAAAGGGGTTGTAGAAGGCATATTGGAGCAAATTATAGTGGAAAATTTCATTAATCTGGGAGAGGATACATGCATTCAAGTCCAGGAGGCACAGAGAACCCCCCTCAAAATCAACAATAGGTCAACACCTCAATATATAATAGTGAAACTTGCAAATCTCAGAGACAAAGAGAAAATCCTGAAAGTAGCTCAGGACAAGAGGTACATAACCTACAAGGGTAGAAATATTACACTAGCAGCAGACTTATCCACAGACCTATCTACCTGGCAGGCCAGAAAGGACTGGCAAGATATAATCAGGGTGCTAAATGAGAAAAATATGCTGCCAAGAACACTTAAAACAGCAAGGCTTTCATTCAAAATAGAAGGAGAGATAAAAAGCTTCCAGGACACAGAAACTAAAAGAATCTGTAATCACTAAACGAGCCCTGCAAGTAATATTAAAGGGATCCTTTAAGCAAAGAAAGAACCCAGAAGTAATATAGACCAGAAAGGAATAGAGACAATATACAGAAAACAGTGACTTTATGGGTAATACAATGGCACTAAAATCATATCTTTCAATAGTTACTCTGAGTGTAAATGGGTTAAATGGTTCAATAAAAACACACAGGGTATCAGATTGGATAAAAAAATCAAGAGCCATCGATATATGTCTGCAGGAGACTCATGTTAGACCCAAAGACACCTCAAGATTGAAAGTGAGTGGATGGAAAATGATTGTGACCATTCTGTAGTAATTTAATGAACAAATGCACAATCAAAGCATTCAGTGAAGAAAAGTCTTACTGACCCTGTGGCAACCAAGAGTAACTCTATAGCCACTTAGGATTCAAAAATGCCTTCCAATTTGTGTCACAAAGTTATCACTGACTATATATTCAAATTTTGAAATATTTTATTACCTTTTCAGCAGCACTTATGATAGTACTAAAATGATAAAGTTAAAATGAATTGAGGCATATCATATATTACAATAGAACAGAATGAAATCCATTTTAAAAACATAAACTATATAATCTATAAAAACCCTTTTCAAATCTCAGTTTTCTCATCTGCTAAGTGGGGATAATAAATTACTCATAACTCATCAAAGGCTTAATCAGATTTTACATATAGCAATTTAAGCTTGACAAATGAAAACTCTCTATAAATTAATATTAAATATACTCCCTCAGAACATCAGAAACTAGTTCCCTGTTCTTGCATAATATATAATAGATACTTATTAAGAAATTAGTTCAGTTGTAGAGCATACGATAGCCCATAATTCATTGGTTCATAAAAACAGATGTAGCTAGAGATAATGAGATAACCATCTAATAAGGCAAGTTAAAAAGCATCTAGTTATCCAGTGGTAGAACACAATGCATGTTAATAGAGCTGTTGGAGAATATCCTGTTTTCCAGGAAGGAGGGAAAGGAAAGGAAAAATAATAGTTAAGCACTTAAGAAATCTTGTGATGTTCCAAACACTTTGCTAACTAATATAATCTCATTTTATTTAGATCTCACAACTATCCTGTGAAGTAGATGCCCTTATCATCTGATTTTAAAGAAGAAACCAATCTTTAGAGAAATTAAGCTACTGGCTCAAGATCACATAATGAGTGAGAGTTTTTTCAAACCCAGGAATGTTGACTCCATTGCATTTTGCACGAAGAAATCAAAGAGATTGAATAAAAATAAAACATTTAAATTATTTCCTTTGTTGTTATAACTTTTTTATTTTTTTAATAGTTTGGAATTCTGAGCCCAGAGAACTGAGTTTCTGAGGACTTTTTTTTTTTTTTTTTTTTTTTTTTATTTATGATAGTCACAGAGAGATAGAGTTAGAGGCAGAGACACAGGCAGAGGGAAAAGCAGGCTCCATGCACCGGGAGCCCGACGTGGGATTCGATCCCGGGTCTCCAGGATCGCGCCCTGGGCCAAAGGCAGGCGCCAAACCGCTGCGCCACCCAGGGATCCCGAGTTTCTGAGGACTTTAATTTTAGCATTTCCCTCAAATAACAACCTGAAAAAAATATTTTGATCTGGAAGCCTTAAAATAAATCACATATGTATATGTTGACTGCTTTGGAAGGGAAGAATAGTTTGAGGATATTTCCTCAAACCACAAGTTTATTTCCTTTAAAAGTATTTCTTTAAATTAATTTTAATTTTTATATATGTAATACATACACATGGTATAAAAATCAAATACTATTCAGGCAGCCTGGGTGGCTCAGAGGCTTAGTGCCACCTTTGGCCCAGGGCATGATCCTGGAGACCAGGGATTGAGTCCCACATCAGGCTCCCTGCATGGAGCCTGCTTTTCCCTCTGCCTATGTCTCTGCCTCTCTCTGTGTGTCTTTTGTGAATAAATAAATAAAATCTAAAAAAAAAAAATCAAATACTATTAAAAAGGCTTCCCTGTTCCCATTCCCACTTCCCTCCGCCATCCCCTCCAGTCCTATAGCCCAAAGCAACCACTTTCAGTAATTAAGCACATATTTTCAAATTATAAATATAAACTTTTTTAGTATTACCCACTGATTTCTTATTATGGATGATATGTATGATGATTAGCTCCCTTATAGCACTTCACCTCCCTTGCAAACACACACACACACACACACACACACACACATTTATCTTCCCCATTCAACCAATAGTTATATCAAAAATTTTATTTAGATGACTAATCAGTATTTACTATATTATGATTACACATTGTTTACTATTAAGCCGAGAGGTATATTCCAAATGTTTTCTCTCTCATTAACCTTTTTGTTTTTCCTGGAGTTATTAATTTCATTGATTTCACATTGCTTTAGTTTTCTACATACTTATGGCTATTTTTTTCTCCAAAAACTATAATAGCTTTGTCAAATGTTCATCAAAATTTTTTTATTATTTTATTTTATTTTATTTGTTGTTCATTAAATTTTTTGTAGAGATCTATGCACATCAAATAATCCGCTACTTTCACAATTTTTTTTTAAGTCCTCCCTCCCACACTTCCTGATTCAAACTGTACTGGTTCTTGTTTCCAAACCTAATATCTGTCACTCTTTCCTTCATCTCTTCTCTTTGATTGGATTGTTTTCTGGATTCTATGACCCTTTCTTGGTTTATTTTCTGGTTCTACTTTGCTCTCTCATATCCTTTCGTTATTTTGATGGGTTTCTGGAGAAAGGACAGGAAAATACCTACATGTTCAATCTGTTAAATTTAACTAGAATTCCCTAAATCACATTTTCTTCAGAGACTATTGACAGGGACTTAGCTTTTTATAACAGAATTAGATTTATTTATCTTTATATATTTAAAAAATAGGAGTATAACTACTTAAAATAATCACCATCAGCAGTAAACACCTAACTGAATAGATTATGTATATAATATGATCATTTTGGCTACTTGCCACATACAGTTATATAACTTCCCAGTGGCCTGTGGTTAGCTGAAGTGAAGACAAAGTGTTTCATGCTACTTTTCAGGATCTATATAAGGGATTTCAATGTTTGGGTAAAAGCAAACACTAGTCTACAGTATTCTTGCCAATACAATTTTTTCCCTCCAACACATAAAGCTTTTGTTGCAATCAGTGGCTGTTTCCTGCTGAAGAAATGTGGCAGAATCAACGTCATTATCACTAAAAGTATCAAAATCAACTTCCTCATCACTAAAAGAGAACTTAGCGCCATATTCACTCACAAAATAGTTAAAATTTCACATTAGATTTTTGATCAAATGAGGGGCAGCCCGGATGCCTCAGCGGTTTAGTGCTGCCTTCAGTCCAGGGCGTGATCCCGGAGACCCGGGATCAAGTCCCACGTGGGGCTCCCTGCATGGAGCCTGCTTCTCCCTCTGTCTGTTTCTGCCTCTCTCTCGCTCTCTGTGTCTCTCATGAATAAATAAATTAAAAATCTAAAAAAAAAAAAGATTTTTGATCAAATGAATAGGGATTTAGACATTCAATAGGTATATAAATGAAACATAGCCCAAAAATAAAACACAAGATAAAGCAATAAATATAGTCTACTTTCCTTCTTTGATTTGGGGTTTGTATACATTCTAGAACTCAGAAGTTTTCATAATTTAGAAAAGTTTACTAGATATCATATAATAACAGAAATTGATGCAGCACTCTATAATCAGCAATATTTCTACATTAAAATGTATGAATAGTAACGCAAAATGGAAACAAAGACTGTAAGCAGCCTCATATCCATTCAAGTTAGGTTTTAGTGCCAAACTTAGAAACTACCATTTTTCAAAAGGAAATGTGATTAAGAGATTATGAACTGTGATTAAAGGACAGACCAAATTATGATTTCCAGTAGACTATCTGCCTATAAAACCTCAAGGGATTAACTAGAAAATTATATTAGGAATTTATAAAGGTGACTTAAAAAAGATAAAACAAAAGATAAGAATCACTAGTATAAGAGGAAGCTTTTAGGGCTGCCTGGTGGCTCAATGAGTTATGTGTCTGCCTTTGGCTCAGGTCATGGTCCCAGGGATCCCCTGCTCAGTGGGGAACCTGCTTCTCCCCCTCCTTCTACTTGCCTCTCCCCCTGCTGGTGCTCTCTCTCTCTCTCAAATAAATAAATAAAATCTTTAAAAAAGAAAAAAAGAGGAGGCTTTTAGTTTCTACAGATAAAGTTTTAAGAAGGGATTCCTTCTCTGTAACTATCAGTGGAGAAATATTCAACTTATGTCTTTTTGTTCCCTAATAATAATACTAGGTTGAGTCTACTGTACATGAGTCAGAGAAGGAGTATAAAACAAGGGAAATGAAATAACTATTATTTAAATAAATCTATCAAGTGCTTCTAGGTACATGGTATAAGGAAGCAATAATGTTCTTTAAGAATTTCAAATCTAAGGCAACAATTATAACAAAATGAAGTCATTTATTATGGGATATCGTATTAATTAAATGAAAAGAGACATTCCATGTGGCTCTGAATACTGTGTACTTTGTTCTCATTCTGAATTTATGCAACACTCTACCTGCTTCTCCCCTGTAGATATTTGAGATTATCATCCTTTACTGAAGACCTTGCAAGAGAGACCTAGAGATGAGCTGCTCAACCGTAAGCTCTTGAGTACCCTCTAAGGAGTGCATCCTTAAGTCAATGGTTCTCTACCTCAACTGCAGGTTAGAATCATTTGTCAAAACTCTTTTGGGGAGCTTTCAAAATCCCAGTGCACAGGCTACATTCCAGACCAAGTAAGTCAACTTCTAAGGGTTGGGCCCAGGCACCAGGACTTCTGAAACCTTCTCAAGAGAGTATGGAAGTATAGCCAACATTAAAACAACTGAAATTCAAGGAAAATCCAAAGGGTATGATGGCCATGCATTAGGATTAGGCAGTTAAGTTCATGGCAGCTGCACAAGGACTACCTACCAGAGAGCTCCCTTGGAGATGCCTCATAACTATGCTTCCTGGGTATCTAGGCAGAATTATGGAGTAATTGAGGCATTTTTAAAATTTCCTCTGCTGTTGACCACTAACAGTTTAGAATGGGAACAAAGCTGAAAGAAAAGAAATGAGCAAACTTAAGATTTACTTGACGCTGAAGTTCTGATGTAGACACAGAACAGTTATTTAGGGTTAATAACTCCCATGTTGCTAAAATCTACAGTACAGTACTAATAGCTGACAGACTAATCTTCCAAATAACAAAAGAACTTCTTTTTCTTAACAATTAAAAAGAACCAGCAAAAAAAAGTCTTCACATTTTTCTTTTTCTTTTTCTTTTTTAATGCCTTATTTAGTTTTAGTTCTGACTACTCTGCTCAAACTTCTGTATCTATATTAGTTGTGTAGAAGTCTTATATTGTTGTAAGTCTTATTTATATTACTAACTTTCCTATGGTAAGTAGCTAGGCATAGTATTCTATGGCAAAATACCTTCATATCTGAAAATAAATGTGAATTTCCAAATGGAAATTATCTTCAGAATTCATGTGTTTCTCCCATAATTTGTACGTGGAGTATCTGCCTAGGAACTTGGTTTTCTGTTCATTGGCTCTAAAGTCTGTTTCACCAGAACTGCTCCAAACCTACCTGTGGAATGATCGAAATTTCTGGTGCTGGAAATTAGAATTAGTACTTTTCAATTACTATTATTAGGATAATTAAAGACTAATTTAAACATACACACATATGTATACATACTCAACAGCCAGCAAAACGAAAACCCAAACGAACTTTGATCTTGTCTCTACCAATTCAATACTATTCAAAGCTTCAGAGTTGAAACAGAACCAGCTCAGTCACCAACCAATAGAAAAGTCATTTGATTCTCTACATTCAAGTTCCTGTGACAGATCCAAGCCATTAACACCGAATTAGTAGAATTTGCTACTTCCAAACACAAAAGACTCTTTACTTATGTCCACATGTCTTATTTGGGAAGTCAACAGATTAGTCCTTATATGGAAGGAAACCTAACCAGAACCTTCCAACTGGATTTGCCTTTCCTCTTCCCTTCACTACTTCTGGGTATGCAAATGCACAGATGTATATGGGAGAACATAAATTTGGCTAACAGTTTGACACCATTGTTTTATTAACAAATGTAACTCAAAGAAAAATAATTAAATAAGGACATATAGTAAAATAAACATTCCAATGACATTTTAGACTGAAAAGTTCTGCTCTACAAATAAAGGGAAGAACAATACAATTACACGATAGTGCTTGTACAGACTTGCTGAATATGCGATGAAGCCCAGACCAGCCAGCCGGTTGTCTCATCTCTTCTATCCCAGAAAAGAGTGAAAAGAACAGGACAGCTGTAGTGTCCTGACTTTGAGACTTACTGGTGAATGGAATGACAGATGTAGAGCCAGTGCCCCAAAGTGGGCAGGACCTCATCCCTGACAGACAAAAGAGGATGACAGTCTTAGAGCCCCATTTACTTCAATAAAATTTTCTTTTTAAGCCAGCTGTCTTCTCTCTCTCTCTCTCTCTCCCTTTTTTTTTTTTTTTTAAATATATCTGAAGTACTGGTACAAGGCAGTACTTACTGATTAGGTCTCAGAACACCATTTTACCAGGTAATGCAAGCAAAACACCAACAATTAGTTTTCCCTAACTCGCTATTATTACTTTTTAATTCTATCTATACTTTACTAAATTGTATGCTATTGCTCTATCTATAGCTTTATCCTATGTGTCAAATAAAGGCTGCTCTAGCTTTGTCTTAGATTAATTCATCAAAAATCTGAGAAGTAAAAATTTTTATCTTCAAAATGTTCCACACATTTGTTACATTGCTTCTCTGGCCTTTTGGCTAAGATCAAGTGTTACATGTATCTTCTTATAATCCACCAAAGACTCCTACTTTTGTCTTCTTGTTACTCCCTATTGACCCAAAGTAATGATTTGTACAACTCATTAAACACATATTCAATTCTCTACCATAGGTTGTGTTGGTGACTTCCTGCACTTTTGCTTCTCTGACTCAGGGACTGTAAATATCTTGAAATTAGGCATCTATTGCTTATGTTTGTCTGGAGTAGGTACTTGATAAATAGGACAATTCAAATACCTTATCTCATTGGATCCTCAGAGTCATCTTGTGGACTTGGTAGGGCAAATAATATCTTTTTTAAAGAAATTAACTAACTGAGGCTCTAGTAGTTTAAGTGATATGTCATCTAATCTAGCCTAGAGAACCAGTGAAATTGGAAATAGAAACCAGTTTTTTCCATGTATAACTCAATATTTATTATATTTATAGCTTCTCCAAATATATGGAAAAGTTTATCTATTGTGGAATTATTTTTATTTTTAATTTATTTCAGTTGATCAATAAAAACAAATTTACCAGGGACAGAGACAATAACCATTAGTAGTTGTCAAAACCATGTATTATAATTTAGGTCTTACATTTCTGAAGCTTAAATTCTGATTAAAACTATTCATACTGCAGTTCTTTGTTTAACACAACCATCAATACTTTTGCTTTGCCTTGACAAATAGCTTTAGAAGATGAAGACTTTATTAAAATACAGTAGAAAAACATGTTAAAAAGGTGAACTGCATAAGAATAAAAGAAAACATTAAATTACATTTAAATAATCAAAGTAACAGTGATTCTGACCCAAGGAGGTAATTGTATGTATAAAACTTAATGTTCCTACTAATTTTTACCTAAAGCCGTATGAATTTCACACCTAAAAACTTGCATAAATTCATCGACATTTATTTGTAAAATGGCTTTAAGCTCCAGGAATTTCATGCAGTTTGAAGTTGACTTTCTATAGAGGAGAGAATAATGCTAATGAGTGAAAATTAAGTATAAGGCATAAATATGTAATTACATACATTTCCAAAAGTGGGATAAATCACACATTAAGTTATGTCATATTTCAAGGACTTGTAAGAGGCAAAAAGATATACTTGATAGTCTTCAGATAATTACTTTCAATTAACATGCCTATATTATAAAAATATGAGAATATTTCAAATTAGGAATGTAAAAATATTCAATACAGGAAAAATATGGATCTTTAAAGCTAGAGGAGGGCAACCATTGGAAAGAGGAGAGGTTTTACTACTTCGGCCTACCCATAAAAGCTAAGTCTAGACATTCATAATTATACCAATTAATTGGCCATTTTGAGTAAATTATGTAAATGGTCTATATACACTTCTCAAAGTACACAACTGCTAATGCTATTTTCACTTTGGTCAAGTCTACACTAGCTAGCAAAACGAAGTGGATAATTAAGACAATTATTCTGAAAATTTAGATCAAACATTAATTAAGGTAAAAGCAGATTAATTTTGGGGGGGGGGAGCTTGGATTGGAATATAAATGTTCCTTTTGTGTTCCATAAGCATGTCAAAAAGCTCTTCTGTTTCTCTGAATTGTTTTTGAAATCAGATTTCAAAACACTTAGTATATATGTTCCTACAGCAATTCCTTAATTCAAATCTTAAATTCCCAAGATGCCTAGGTAAGACAAGTATTTTAGAATTGTTTATACAAGGATTGGCTTAAATCTCATTTTCTTAGTTAATAGACAATACTGACAAAATTTATTATTCAAAAATAATAACTTATTATTATCGAATGATTTTAATAACTTTAATAATAATTTTATATTATTGAATTTATTTATTCAAAAATAAGGTTATTGGAATGCTTTTTAAAAATCAACAATAAGAATATATTCTTTATATTGGACTGGCATTACAGTTAGGTAGACTGCTCTTTTATCAGAAAGGTGCTGGAGCATCTAGAAGTACGATGACATTCATAATGTACTTTAAATGGTTGGAACAGAAGTATATGCATGTGCACGAATAAACAAACAAGGAAATAATTAGATATCTTATGGCTATATCTACCTATCCAGATGTAGTGTGTCAATATCTATCTACCTACCTAAAGAGAGAGAGAGACAACATGTAAGCAATTGTCACAAAATGTTAACAATGTTAGTTTAGATGAAAGGAATATGGGTGTTCACTGAAATTAAATGTTTCTTTTACTATTATTTCAACTTTTCTGTAGGTTTGAAATTTTTCAAAATAAAAAGTTGGTGGAAATATACATTTTAAACCTCACATGAAATAACTAATAAATATTGAATACCCATCAAACCCCCATGAATATGATACCCCTGAGATTGAAAATTCTACAGTACCTCATTTCTTAAAACCATACTGTGAAATCTATACTAAAGATGCTTTCCAATAGGCCTTAAGTGAGCACTTTAAAATATTCCCAAGGTTTCCCATGCAGGGTATAGTTAAAGAGCATTCCACTTGAGATCCTTGCCTGAAAGGCCCTATAGAATTGCAAAGTATCATTATTAAGCAAATGTTCCTGGGCCCTTGGGTGGTTCACTTAAAACACATTTCACTGTATTGAATATTCAATGCCAAAAGCACACTGTTCAGTGTTAAGATTTGCAATTTAAACCCAGTTGGGAGAAGTAAAAGGTTCTTGTAATTTGCCTATACTGTATTGCATTGATGTAGTAGCTTTCATTGATAATTAAGTTCCAAAAATATGAGTTAGATTGTGTGAACAATGGAAGAAAGCTAACCTTTCTATTATAGCCTCAGCTCTTGACTTCTTGTATTTAAGATTACAGATGCTCCATTAAATCGATTTTGTGTTTAATCTCCTCTTGAAAAACAGTGAATGCAAGTCTCCAACTTTCTTCCCTTTGAGCAAACCCAAGTATTTGACAGTGAAAACTACAAGGCTCAAGCCAGATGATTAACACCGCCCACTGGGGATAAGAAAAGTTTAGCCCTTCTCTTTTGGAATAGTTTTCCTCAACTAACTCTCACTGGATTTGACTGTCAAAATATATTTCACACTAGATTTTCAAATAATTTTTTGGAAGAAACAGATTTGAGAGGGCAGGGGGGTGAGTTTAAAGTGGTACTATTAATCATGTTCCTTTTAAATACATAGGTATGTTTTAAAACAGGATTTTTCAACTGTAATGTGGCTTTTAAAAAAAAAAAAGTCTCAAGTCTCTGCTTGTCATCCAGTTCTTTTGCCTGTTTTTTTTTTTTTAAATTAGGTCCCTCAGTAAAAAATGTAAAACAATAAAAATATGCAGAACAAAGGACTGAACAAAAAAAATTAAAAACTTATAAAGAAGAGAAGGCACTAAGTACATTGTCATTATTACATCGGAAGAAAATTACTTGATTCCCTTTTGAATTTGTGCTAGAGCTTTGGGACCCATGTCCCTGGCTCCCACTCTGAATGAGGGGAAATGGCCAGCTGAACTGTGGCTTTCTCCGGTCGACATCTATGCAGCGTCACTTTCTCAAGCACCCGCGGGCCCTGGGATTCCACTCCAGTATTTGGTGAGTTTCCAATTTAGAGTTTCAGGCAAGAAAATCTAGTCCACGCTCCATAGAGAGCTTACCTTCAAAAGAGGTGAAACTACCTTGGCAATGAGAGCACAAGCAGTGCATTTGGGATCTTTGTGGGAGACCTTCTCCCCACTTGTATAGTAAGGGAGGGAGTGGCGAGGCAGGGACTGTGGTACCGGGATCTGCAGCTCCTGCATCACGTGGGAACTAGTTAGAAATGCAGAGAATCAGTTCCCACCCCTTGGCTTCCTTAGGCACAAACTCTGGGGATGGGGGCCCTGCCAATGTGCGCTTTAACTAGCCCCTTGGGTGATTCTGCTCCATTCCCTGGCTGACAAACAAGAATATAAATTTCTGAAAAGAGCTTTCAAGTTGAGCCCCGGAGGGGTGGCCAGCACAACAGGGGGTTCAGCGATCTCCGGGTCGGTGGGTCCCAGGCCGCCTGACCCGTCCGCGACCCACCCCCGCACACACGCCCCCCGGGCTCGCAGCCGCCGCCTCCTCCGCCCCGCGGCCGCCCAGCGAGAGCGAGGTCGGGGGCCCGGGGCGCGGCGGGCCCCTCCCGCGGCCGCGCGTGCCGGCCGCAGCCCCCTCCCGCCCGGACTGCCCCTTTGTCCGCCCCGAGGGCGGCACCTTCCCGCCCGCGGGGTGTGCGAACCCTCGGGGGGTGGGAGCGGAGGAGGGGCGGGGAGGGGAGGAGGAGGAGCGGGGCGGGCTGCCGAGCGCAGGGGTGGGGAGCCCGGCGCACACCCGGCTAGCGGCCGGCCGGCCTCCGGGAAGGGGCTTTTGTGGCCCGCCCGGGAGTCCGCGCGGAGCCACCGCCCCGGGGCGGGGTGGCGCCTCCCCCTTGGCGGGAGCCGACGCGGCCGGCCCGGCCCCGGAGAGCGGAGCGCGGAGCGCGGAGAGCGGAGCCGGCGGCGGCGCCCGGCGGGAGAGCGCGGCTAAGCGGAGGGGAGGGCCGGAGGGTGGGGCGGGGCGGGGCTGGGCCGGGCGCGGCGGAGCGAGCGCCCGCGCCCGCGCCTCCGCCTCCGCCTCCCGCGCCCGCGCCCGCGCCCGCCGCAGCCCCGGGCCGCGCGGACGGGCGGGGACGCGTGTGCACCCCCCGGCTGCGGGCGGCCTCCCCCGGGGCGCGGCGGGGGCGGCAGGCGGAGGGCGCGGGGGGCGCGGGGGCGCGGGGCCGCGGGAGGGAGTGGCGAGCCGGGCGGAAAGGGGAGCGCAAATATTGTGACTGCTGGGCACGGAATTATCTGGGGAGCTGTCGGAGATCCCCGCTCCGGGCTCGCGGAGGACTGCCTGGAAACCCGACGGCCCCCCCTCCCCCGTTTTGGAAGGACCTGCCGACGGCTGCTACACAAGACGACCGTCGCTCAATCCTTCCCGGTCCCGCGACGGGTGGCCAAAGTTGTCCACTACTCACCTTTTATTCTAGTTTTCCCAAAAAGAGGGTATTAATTAAACTGAGTTCTTGGGGAGCGTCGGCCTCTGGGCGGTTGCCCCTGTTGCAGACTGATGTAAGCGGGGGGAGCCTTTCTTCTACGCCCCCCCACCCCACCCTTCGGCTGTAGCCTGGGGTCTTTCGTTGCCAGTCTCCTGACCTGATCCCCTAGACAGCCATAGCTCAGAAAGGAGACCCAAGACCCCTGGGAAACTGTGCGGGGCAAACCACCCCGGGGAGACGTGAAACCGAAAGAGCAGCACCTCCAGAGTTGCGGGGAAGATTAATCGCGGAAACGCGCGCATCTTCGCGGCTTCCTGCGCCCACTGCGGTCTCCGCGAACCCATCCCCTGTTTGGGACGTTCGGCCCGCAAGGTTCTCCCCTCCAACTGAGCTGTGGACTGGCACACACAGGCCTTCCAAAAGTCAACATCGGGTTGTAATTTCCTCCCACAGACTTGTAAACCTACATGTTTTCCACTTATTTCTAACCGTCTTTGGAATTTGTTAAGTCTTAGGTAACTAAAGGAGAGGAAATTCAAATCACCGAAGCTTAAGTTAAGGGGAAAAAGTAGTTTGCTTTCCTTGGTAAATCAACAACAAGCTCACCTAATAAAACTGGTTGCGAATCCCTAAGGCTTGTTTTGAAATTTTAAATACTGTATTTAAATCGGCCAATTTTCAGTTAAATCTGATAAGATTTATTAAAACACAAATTAAGCAAAACACTCTTTAATGCCCTAATACCACTCAGTCAATAAAATCAGTAGTGCAGGTCTCTTTCAGCAACAACAAATTATACTTCTTTTGGTTTAACGTCGCCTCTTATTAGTTTGCTACACACCTCTTCTTAGAGTCCCATTTGGTAAGTATGCCAAAATGGCAGAAATCGCTTTTTGTCTTCCTTTTGTTCTCTAAGTTTAGAGGACTTCCTGAACCAAAGCAGGAAAAGGTTTGAGTTGGGTTCATTAGTCCTTCTAACATTTTTATCCAGAAACTTTTATATAAACTGACCTTGGACAGTACTAGTCAAATCTCTGGGTTTGCAACAACTGTTTTCTCCTGGCTTCAAGGGGTGTATGGGAAGTGGGGATTATGCCTATGTTAGAATAGGTATAATCTAGAAAACTACTTGAAGCACCCTCTACAGAAAAATGAGAACTTTCTGTTGTTAATAGCTGCCCTTTTGAAGGCAGTGGGCATTCCATGTCAGGGCGGTAAATGCTGAGTGCTGGGTGTAGACTCCAAAGTCGTGGGCTTGGGTTCTTCCAATGTTTGCTGTCTTCAGTATTGACCAGAGTCCAGTATGTTTGTCTTAGGAAGACACATTGGAAAATGTTTTTAGAACAATTACAGACATGACAAATAATGAGTTCAGCTCCTTTCCTTTATCTTAAGAAACGGTGCAAAAAATGAGGAAAGAAACCTTTAAGACAGAGAGGGAAAGAAGGAGTATGGAGGGCTACTGCAGGTTAAGTGCAGACACTTCCAGAGGAAAGAGTTTGATCTCTTCTCACTTTCAATGCTGCGGATTTTGGCCCTTGTTTTGAATTAAAATGTGGCAGCCTTCTTTGGTGGCCAGCAGGGTCCTTGTTATTTAAGACGGAAAATCATCAAGGCCAGGGGTTGGGGAGGGGGTGGGGGAGGGTGATGCTAAGTGTTCAGAAGAAATGGAACCGCGAAACCATGGAGTAAATTGGGATGTTCCCGCGGGACGACCGAGGAAATTTGCGTTCTCGACTTCTGAGCAGCCTTTCTTACTTTTCCAGAATCCATAAGCAAGAAGAAAGATTTTTTTATTTCCTCCCAAAAAGTAACCTCTGCGGAGTACATGAGTCAATGCTTGTCTAGCCTTAAAAACGAGTTCCCTGTTCCGTGGAGATGGGCTTGGCAGGGGTCTACGCTCTGGGTAAGGTAGATGCCCTTGAAGCCAGCGATTAGCGCATCATGTCATGAATTTCCTTGAGCTGATGTAGATATTGTATTTCTAACACATTCTGAAGTGGGAGCGGAATCTGCTAAGTGGGTCCTCCAGTATGTATGCTTACACCCTGTTGCCTAACCCAGCAGCCCTGAGCTCCGGGGCGCGGGGAGGGGGGTGGGGATTGGGGAGGGAGGGGATGGGGGGCGATGACTAAGGTGGCTAGAGCCTATTTAATAGGGGAGAAGGAACTGCATAGACGTGACGCCACGAAGAGTACTAATCCAATCTGTAGCCTGGGTTGGTGAAATTAATCACTGCTATTCCTTCCGTTTCCATCTAGAACTCTCCAGGCACCAGTTAAATCGTCTCTGCGCAGGTGGAGGAAACTGGGCGTGAGCGGCGGGTCGGGCCAAGACCATTGTGAAGTCCTGCAAAACTCCCTGAAATCAGGCGTGAAAGATGTTCAAAAATGACCCGGCGCGAAGCTTTTGATGTGCAGGGATGAGCCGGTTGTGGGGATGTGAGGGCGCTAACCCTAAACTCCTAGGGCTGCGGGGACGGTGCTCACCCCAGCGATTGTGCTGGACCAGGCAAATGCCGGATTCACACGACGCCTTTTTGCTGTGACCAATAGAGACGTCCAGTTCGATTACCACGGAAAATCTCCCGGCTAATTCAACTTGACCCAAATATGTGACCCATCTCGTTTACTAGGGAAGGGGGAGGGCGTGACTCCCTTCACTTTGGCGGCACCTGAAAACGTGGAGCTGTGGGCGACAAAGTGTGGATGGGTGTGTGAATGGGTGTCGGCCACACATATTCGATTTCCAAACATCTTTTGAGGCTGTCTTCTCATTTGTAATTTACAAACCCAGTAAATTTCAAAGAGCCTGATAGTGTTATCAGATACCTAAATGCACTGTCAGTTTTTCTCGGTAATTGGGTTTTCCCTTTACTCTTAAAACCCTTTGCTAAGAAATGCGTGGACTATCTGAATCCCGCCTAAGAAACACTTATCAAGGGAAATAATTTAAATATATAACTGAGGGAGATATTGTGCAGCCTCATTCAGGAAAACGTACCTTTCATATCCCCACAAGAATTCTTTATCCTAGTGTCCTCAAAGTGGCTTCTGATATTTCCACTTCTTAAGGAAAAAAAAAAAAAAAAAGTTAGCAAAAGCTTGCACCCAAGTTTTGGGTGGGATTCAATATTCTAAGCAAAATATGCTCAACAGATGATAGTAGAGATGAAGCCAGAAAACAACTCCAGCTATTTAAACTGCCAAATGAGACATAAAGCTGCATTGTAAAAATCATCTGGAAAACAGGTTTTCCCATTGAAGTCGCTATGTGTTAATTACTGTGAGCTGGAAGGCTGGAGATCGAATGCCTGGAAGCCGACTTTCACCCCGCATACGTAAACGGAAAAAGTGCTGAACCGCAGCCAGAGGGCTCCTGCTCGGACTCATTGCCATGCATGCCTAGACATTAATATGTGTTCATGGAGGGCTCGTACAGTACGAGGTGTTATTTCCTTATAAAGAAACACCAGGTCTCGCTTTCCATTCTTCTTACAAAATTATTCGCATTATTTATGCTACATTGAGCGATCTAATTTCTTCGTGATAGTCAGCTAATTGCTCTGGCAGGTAATTAGAAGCGGTTTACAACGCAAAGGGCTTTTGCATTGCCCCTTGGATTATTAAGTTGCGCTGTAAATTATACCATATTTGCTGGGGAAAAATTCTTTTGAGCAAGTTCTCTTCCTGCGATCCGAGATGAAATCGGCACCCCCCCCATACACACCCCTCCCTAGCCACCCCCACTGCCACCACACCCCCTGCTTTTCCTGGACTCAGAGTCGAATGATTCTAAAGCACGCGATTTTGTTCGTGTTCACTGGGCCGAAATAACGTGGCCATTATGGCCTGAAATGGGCCAGGTTTGAAGCGAGCTTCCTGCGCGCCTGCAATATCCAGCAGGCATGTGGGAAAAGAACGGCTTAAATGGGGACATCTGTTCAGTGCTGCTCATCTTACTCTTACAGCCAGGTCAGGTTAAGAGAATAACCTGTTCGCCACCTTTTTTCTTGTTAATAAGACTATTAGAAAAAAAGCGAGCACACACACACAAACAACACTAATTGAGCTGCCATATAAGCAAAGAATCAGACACACAAAGGTAGCAGCTGAGTTACAAGAGGAACTGTAAAAATAACCATTGGGCTATTTCAGGGAAATCTACAAGACTTCTGTCAGAAAAAAGAAAAGAAAGGGAAATCAGAATATGTTAGCTCAGAAATGCTCTCTACAGAAAAATGGCTTTACCTAAGAGATTTTAGGAATTCAACAAAGAATGGTTTATTTTCAGGTTTTCACTTTAATAAAATTGACCTGAAGGTAAACTCCAGTGGATTTTTTTTCCCCTTAAGCTTTCAAGTACTCTGAGATTCTGCACTTTTTGTTGTTGGTGTTATTCGGGTCTGTGTTATCTCTGAAGGTCTGTTGACAAACCCCAAATGGGAGCATCCTAGTTTATCCCATGATTTTAGAAAAACGAACTGTATCCCCTTTCATAAATATCACCCAGTTGTAAACCTTGTACAATGGTTTGAACACATGTGTAGTTAAACCCAGAGAGGAGAGCAGCTCCTAGATTATTTGTAATTAAGCACAATTCCCAAAGTAACATTTATCTTCCCGAAACTACGATTGCAATTGTCAACCGTCTGGAGGAGACCACGAGGTAATCTGGGAGCATTACCTCCTCTAGTAACAGAACAGAATGAAAAGAAATCAATAATGTTGAGGATAAGAATTTAGTAGTTTTTAACTCTGCATGTTAGCTGTGAGAAAGTGATATATAATACCAAAAGAGAAAACAGCTGAAACAAATCCATTCCAGGAAAAAAAAATCAAGGACAACTCGTTTGAATGTCTAAGCCTGTCTCTCTTTTGCCTTGCACAACAAAAATACACACACACACACACACACACACACACACACACCCCATTCACCCGAAATGAACAAACTCTTTTCCCTATGTGTATACCCTTCATTTACATGATGAAGGAGGAATACGAAGTGCTGTAGAATTAATTATCAATTTCATCTGTGGGCTGGCAGAGAGATGACTATGAAATATACCATAGAGTACACGCCTGCCTGTAAAACTAGCCCACAATCATATCAGCATACTATGAGAAACTGAACACTATACATGCAGACAACAGATAAGGAAATAAGATTTTTTTTATTCCCTTAATATAGGAAGAAATACCTATTTGGGTAAATATCTTCATATTTTCCAGCCAGTGAACTTATCTACGTATTCATATGATTGATACAGGGGAAAAGCCCTCCTTGTCTTCTGAACATATGCAATTTGAATGCCCTAGCTAAAGTGGATCAAAGTATATAATATCCTCAGTCAGATGAGTAAATCTCTTTTAACTAAACCGTTCCTAACTTTTGAATGTTTTGAACAGGCAGAGAAGAAAAAAAATGATCAGGCAGTGTGACACAGAAGAAAAATATAGAGTCAATTAAGAAAAAAATATGGAATGCTTTCTCAAGTGGTCCCATTTATTCAAAGAGAGTCACCAAGGCAATGCTTTGCGTCCACCAGGAGATCCCATGCAAGTAGATGAAGAGTCACTATTGCTTCACTGTGGTCAACCAATACATCCAATTAAGCAGTACCAGGAGAAGTAAGGACTCGGCTGTAAATGTGGCCGGACGGTTTGAAACCGAATAACCTCCCTAATAGGGGCTATTGTTGAGCGTGGAAGTTCCCATTTTCCAATCAGGAAAATACAGCCCTCTCTGGGCTCTGGACGACAGATCCCTTCCCACCTACGGTTCAACAATCTGCCACCAGCGAGGAGCTTTTATTACCTCCCTTCCCAGGAAATGTTAGGCAACTTCCTAGAAAAGCCGCCCCAAAGCGGGAGTGGACAGCAAAAGGGCACCCCTCGGGAAGCCACAGGTTCACGCCCGGCCAGGTTTCATGCTCAGCAGGAAAGTAACTTGGACCAGAGCTCCCCGACCACGAGATGGTCCCCAACCTGGCCCAGCCCGCTCCTCCCTGCAGCCGGCGGCGGCGCTCGGCCGCCCAGCCGGCCCGCTTCACGCTTTATTTAGTAGCAGCACGTCCGCGCAAGGTCCCCTCCCGGTGGCCGGGGATTGAGGGCTGTTCCCGTTTCGGAAGAGGCGCCTGCCAGGGCCTGGCGGCCGGTCCGCCTTCCCTGGGTGCGCCGCGGGCCCGGCCGATCCGCCTGCGGAGCTCGCGCGTCCCAGCCCTCGCTCGGGAACCGGGGCGCGCAGAGCCCGGCTTACACGTACCCAGCGGGGGTACGCGCCTGTAACAGGCAGTAGTCCCCGTGCATTCTTTTTTGCGTTTTCTTTCTTTCAGGCTTTTTCAGTGTTGTGTATACACCGGCCCACGCTTTAAACCAAGAACCGTATTTGGTGTAGATGTGTTGCCGGACACTTGAAAGACTGGATAACTTTGATGTTGTCCACTATAAATCCCTAATTGTACTTAATGGTTACAAATGGTTTTATTTACTTGTCGTTGTATCTACACATTTTAATCTACTTAACCAAACAGCGGAGGCATATTTCACTCCCCACGCCCTGAAAAGGAAAAGCAAGGATCGAGGCCTCTAATTTGCTTTTAGGACCTTTTATTTCTTTGGTTGTGAAAGCAGAAGCGCTCCAAATCGCAGCATTGATTAGTCTTCAAACCCGCCTGCAAAAAAAAAAAAAAAAAAAAAAGCTCCCCGTTCTTCTCTCCATCTAAGGAGATGTTGATGTATATTGTAGCTGCAAGGTGTTAGATATACTTGAGCAAGTTGTTCCCAGGATGTAAATTAGGTCCCAAAAGCTGTTGTCCAAATCGAAGAAACAGAGAAATTAATCTGGGAGACTATCCATCATCACCGGTAATAAAGAGAGCGACATGGATGAGACAGATGATATGATTAAGGGGCTGTGGTCGTTTTAATTAACTTTTTGCTGTCCTGTAATGATCAAACTGGTCACCAGACCCGGTCAATAAGCATGTTAATATCAAACAAATAAAACCAGGGATGATTAAAAACCTCCTGGTTTATTAAATTTGAAATTCAAATGAAATTTATGCTGCAGATGCATACAGAATGCTAATAGATTTTAGCTTTATTGAAAGTGGATCCCACAGGTTTGCAAGAAACAGCAGAATATCTGTCTACTGACTACTCCTCTGCCAGCACGTTAAACTTGATATGGGGTGGGGGAAACTTCCAATGTGAGAAAGTGTGCACTCCCTATCTTCCTTCCTCTTTCCTTTCAAAGCCTCCATATTGTCACACCACAATACTCAAGAGTAATGATCAATATCACAAAAGGTAAACTGAACTGTACGTGTTCTAAAATGCTTTGCCGGACAGGTTGTATCCTCAATGGTTTACAGACGTTTCTTGACCTGTGGGGGGGATCCAAAAATGATTGAGTCACTTCTCCCAAGGGGAGGAAAGAGGTGCCAGGAAGACCAGTTTCATTCAAACCAGAAGCAAGATTATTGCTGTGTTAACTTTTGGTCAATTATGGATTTGTTTTTCCTTTTTGACTCTGTTGTCTATGCCTTATGACAAACACTAACCACTTCTTTTGGGGAGGGGGCATCGTACAAGGAAAAAAGTGCCTTTGACTAATCCTAATATGAAACCAACACCTAACTTTTTAAAGTGGGGTGAATGGAATATGTACGTATGTACGCATATATCTCCATCCATATCTCTATATATCTTCTAATGAAGAAAGACGCGCATACAAACCTTTGTGAAAATACCCAAATGCAAGACAACCTTATACAAATTGAGGAATCCACTATGTTCACTAAATCCACACCAAAGTTGTCACCCATTGTCATAGGAAGACTTTACATATTATTCTGAAGTGAATTTATACCAATAAAAATCTTAGAAGGAGGGAGCTCATAACTGTAATCGCATGATGCTTTTTCTGATTCCAGCCTTTTTTTGAGGAAACGGTGGTTAATGCTTCTCAGATTTACTCTCAGAATCAGCATTTAACTTTTTAAAATACTCTTGCCTCACTTCCTTCCAGAAGATAGGAAGATAAAAAGATAAAATAAATAATTCCTCAAAGAAGGGAGTCTTCTTTCAAAGCTTTTTTCCCCCCTCCACCTTTAAGGATGACGGTATTGATTAGAATTAAACCCCAAATTTGAACAACTGTGCATTAGATCCTTAAAATGAATATCATTATAGAAAGAGACCAAAGCAATGAAGTTAATTCTCTTTTATTTCTTAAACGGAGTTCCCTCCTTCCCCCACCCCTTCCTCCTTCTGGGCTGGCCTGTCACGCCTTCTCAACACGCTAAAATCATTCAGAGTGGCTTGCAGGGAGAAACACGACATTTATGGTAAGCGTCAGCCTTCAGAGAAAGAAAGCAGTTCATTAATTTACTTCACCCTTACTTCAAAGTATGAGAATGTACCTTACCCCCTTAATCAATAGATATGATGTACAGTCAATATCCCAACACTGGTAAAAAAGGGGTCAGAAACACACTCACAGCACAAACATCAGCCTCAACTATGCTCAGTGAAACTTACACAAATGATACAACCTGACTTTGGAGTTTAGTAAATCCAAGGAGGATTTTTTTTTTCTCTCTCTCTCTAACAGCTACAGAAGCTCTTCATGCACTTGAGGAGGGCTCAAAAACAATAAAATGTTTCCCCAGTCAAAACAAGACACCTTACCCAGCTCGTAACATTTTAATCAATTCTACATTAAAAATTAGATTTCTGAGAGCATTGGCAACTGTTTAAAACTATGAATTACTTTAAAACACACACACACAAGAAGTATTCAATGGTACTGGAAAGGCTGTGGATTTCTCTGCTACACTGGTGGTTTTTACTGTGGTTTAAGATGTTCCCTTGTGGTGACAGTAAAATCGTAATGACATTTTTTTTTTTGTAATGACATTTCTGAAAGCAACTAATAACCCAAATGGGAGGCAAGTTCCAAAACCCACCGAATTTGAACTAAAGTGTATATATTAGCATGCACACGTACTCCGCTATCCGGCCCACACACCCTCAGACGCTTCCACACATGTGGTCCAAGATTTGCTAAAGGGCCCTCTGTTCTTTGATAAATAAAACCCCCAGATTTCAGTCAAAATCTTTATTTTTTTTCCTCAGAAAGTGTCTGTGAGGTTTCCTGTGAAGACGTTAAATTCCATAAGACGTTCCTCATTTTTTTTTCACTTAAGGAAAAAAAAAAAAAGCCCAATACCCTCTCACCTCCCCATCTCTATCTAATCCTTTTGTATTGAAATTTACTCAGCGACGCGGGACGAACCCGCCCGTCCCCCCCCCCCCCCCCCCTCCGCCCCCGAGTGAGACTCGCACTTCCAAAGCGGAATCCCACCTCAGGACCGAGAAGGGGCGGGGGATGGGGGGGGGGAGCCACCGAATCAAAGTAACAACTCGTGGACGCAGGCGCACAGGCGCCCCAAGGCGCCCCTCAGGACACCCCTCAGCCGCCTCACGTTTCTGCCCTTCCGCGGTAGAGCTGCAGAAGTGTAGGCAGGTGTGAGCGCGGCTGCCTTCGAACAGGTAGTGAGAGTGTCAGTCAAGAAGTCAAGACAAAAATCACTCAAAGATTCTCAGGTACGAGGAACCCGAGGAAGTTGGCGACCGAGATGGCGTTCGCGAGTGTTTGTTTACTCAGCCTCAGTCAACTTCGCAGCCTGTTTCACTCCGCAGATTGTCCATTTCTTTTCTGTGTAGGGACACTTCACTGTTGTATTCTCCACCCCCAGCTCCGCGGCCCACGCGCGCACACACACACACAAAGACACACACACCCCACGCTCCTCTCACACACATTCACACAGCTTTCCTCTCCCACACACGCACGTTAATATTCTTCCCTCTCCCCTCACTCACACACACACACACACACACACACACGAGTAATATTCTTCCCTCTCCCCCCACACCAAACACACATACACACAGTAAAGTTCTTCCCTCTCCCCTCACACACACACACACACACACACACACACACACACACACGAGTAATATTCTTCCCTCTCCCCCCACACAACACACACACACAGTAAAGTTCTTCCCTCTCCCCTCACACACACACACACACACATTCTTCCCTCTCCCCTCACACACACACACAATGTTCTTCCCTCTCCCCCCACACCAAACACACATACACATACACATACACACAGTAATGTTCTTCCCTCTCCCCTCACACACACACACACACACAATGTTCTTCCCTCTCCCCTCACACACACACACACACACACACACACACACACACACACAATGTTCTTCCCTCTCCCCCCACACCAAACAACACCCTCACACCACCTCCCCCCACCGCCACGCTTTACTGCCCTGGCCTCCTCTCCCTAGATTTGTCACTCGCAGCCACACTGTAGTACATTCACACCCTTCCCCCAACACTTTACTGATCTGCCCCTCTACCCTCCTGTCACACATGGTTATATTGTCACCCATAACACCCTCTCCCTCCGCTGCGCGGCCTCCCCCTCCCCCTCCGCCACACTGTCACTGCTACACTCTGCCACATGTACTACCGCTACACACCGCCCCCCCCCCCGCCCCCGGGCTGCACCGTCGTCTCCTTCGCAGCTGGGTCACACAAGCACGCAGTTACATTGTTACACACCCGCACACCGCTTTGTAACACACGCGCAGTCACTCGCGCCCCTCCCGCTCCCGCGCCGGCTCCCCCCCCCGCCCCCCCGCGGCGGCCCGCGGCGGCGCCG
Source organism: Vulpes vulpes (assembly GCF_048418805.1). NCBI lineage: Eukaryota > Metazoa > Chordata > Mammalia > Carnivora > Canidae > Vulpes > Vulpes vulpes. Next base: position 99,878,793 of record NC_132786.1, on the reverse strand, counting down.
ATGACCTCACGGCGCGCGCGCGGCGCGGCCCGGCGAGGCCGCAGATTGGCTGGCCGCGCCTCCGCGGCACTTCAAAGCCGGAGAGGGAGCTACAATTGTGGTGGAATGGGCGGAACTGATCATTGTATTGCACACCTCTAAAAAAAACACTGCCTCTGATTTATCAATATAAAAAAGATCCTCTGAGAGGAGGAGGGCACTTTTGTGTGATGGCAACTTCACTTCTAGGGGTGAGTCTCAGGATTTTCTCTTGCTGGTTTAATTAGTTTCCTTTTATTGCCGATCGGAGGGGGTTAAAGTCGCCCCGGCCAGGCCACGGGCTATCAGTCTCTATTGAGAGCTTTTTTTTTTTTTTTTTTCCTTTAAATACAAGTGAGTTTGGAGAAAAGAAAGAGGGGGAGAGGGGGGCAGAGTCACTTTTTTTCAGCGCAGGAAAAGGTTCGAAGGGCATTTAGACAAGCCACCTCGCAGCGCCCGGCTGCTCCCTGCCCGGGAGACTTGCGCCCAGTCCTTTTTATACGCGACGATTTCGGGGGTAAAGAGAGCAAGTTTTTCCTCCTGAGCAAACTGCAGATTTTCCCTCTTCCCCTTAAAAAATATCGCAGCCCGCCTTGCCTTGCAGGTACGTTGAACCGTCTCTCTCTCTCTTTACTATTGTGGTTTTTTTTTTTTTTTTAAAGAAAATAAAAAGAAAAGCAGGAAGAGCGAGCGAGCCCTCTAGTTTGACCTCTTTTGGCCTGGGAGAAACAACCCAGCATGGGTTTCTGGGGACCGGAACAGGATTTTCAAAGCTCTCTCTGGATTACAGGGGAAGCGCTCTTAAAAGCAATCCAATGGTTTTTTTTCCCCAGGCTTCTCGGCAAAGGAAACTTCCTTCCTCCCCAATCTGGACTTTTTTTTGCTTGCTTGTTTGTTTCGAAGTGCCTGGGGCCTTGTGTGCACGGGAGTGTTGTTTTAGGTGAGATTACTTGTCAAACTCTTCTTTAGCATGGCGCTTTGCTCCCGAATCAGACGCCGACAGCCAAACTTGTCCCCTCCCGTAGAGTAGGAAGCAGCCGGGTGCCAGGGCTGTTGGGGGAGCCAGGTGAGTTGGTGGCGGCGCGCCGCAACGAGAGATGGGGTGCCGTGGGGCGTTTTGGAGGCTACCGGAGGACTGATGCACGTCTCTTTCCTCCCTCCCCCACCGGCCTTTTGCCCCCCCTCCCCCACCCCTTCCCTCTCCTCCTTCCCGCAGGAAGAACCGAGGTTGGGATCCACTCCTCTGGCCATGCTTGCTGCTACCTGTAATAAGATCGGCAGCCCCAGCCCGTCTCCCTCCTCCCTCTCGGACAGCTCTTCTTCCTTCGGCAAAGGCTTCCACCCCTGGAAACGCTCCTCGTCCTCCTCCTCCGGCAGCTGCAACGTGGTGGGTTCCAGTCTCTCGAGCTTCGGCGTGTCGGGGGCCTCCAGGAACGGCGGTACGTCCTCGGCGGCGGCGGCGGCCGCGGCGGCCGCGGCGGCGGCGGCGGCCCTGGTGTCCGACTCGTTCAGCTGCGGCGGCTCGCCGGGCTCCAGCGCCTTCTCCCTAACCTCCAGCAGCGCCGCCGCCGCCGCCGCGGCCGCCGCGGCCGCCGCCTCCAGCTCGCCCTTCGCCAACGACTATTCCGTGTTCCAGGCCCCTGGTGTGTCGGGGGGTAGCGGCGGAGGGGGCGGCGGCGGCGGCGGCGGCTCCTCCGCGCACTCTCAGGACGGCTCCCACCAGCCCGTGTTCATTTCCAAGGTGCACACCTCGGTGGACGGGCTGCAGGGCATCTACCCGCGCGTGGGCATGGCGCACCCGTACGAGTCCTGGTTCAAGCCCTCGCACCCGGGCCTGGGCGCGGCGGGCGACGTGGGCTCGGCCGGCGCCTCCAGCTGGTGGGACGTGGGCGCCGGCTGGATCGACGTGCAGAACCCGAATGGCGCGGCGGCGCTGCCCGGCTCGCTGCACCCCGCCGCCGGGGGGCTCCAAACCTCGCTGCACTCGCCGCTCGGAGGCTACAACTCGGATTACTCGGGCCTGAGCCACTCCGCCTTCAGCAGCGGCGCCTCCTCGCACCTGCTCAGCCCCGCCGGGCAGCACCTCATGGACGGCTTCAAGCCAGTGCTGCCCGGCTCCTACCCGGACTCGGCCCCGTCGCCGCTGGCCGGCGCTGGCGGCTCCATGCTGAGCGCCGGGCCGTCGGCGCCGCTGGGGGGCTCCCCGCGCTCCTCCGCGCGCCGCTACTCGGGTCGCGCCACCTGCGACTGCCCCAACTGCCAGGAGGCGGAGCGGCTGGGCCCGGCCGGGGCCAGCCTGCGGCGCAAGGGCCTGCACAGCTGCCACATACCGGGCTGCGGCAAGGTGTACGGCAAGACGTCGCACCTCAAGGCGCACCTGCGCTGGCACACGGGCGAGCGGCCCTTCGTGTGCAACTGGCTCTTCTGCGGCAAGCGCTTCACGCGCTCCGACGAGCTGCAGCGGCACCTGCGGACCCACACGGGCGAGAAGCGCTTCGCCTGCCCTGTCTGCAACAAACGCTTCATGCGCAGCGACCACCTCAGCAAGCACGTGAAGACGCACAGCGGCGGCGGCGGCGGCGGCTCGGCGGGCTCGGGGAGCGGCGGCAAGAAGGGCAGCGACACCGACAGCGAGCACAGCGCGGCGGGCAGCCCGCCCTGCCACTCCCCGGAGTTGCTGCAGCCGCCGGAGCCCGGGCACCGCAACGGCCTGGAGTGACGCGCCTCCTTCGGCTGCCCTTCGGCTCGGCCCCCTCCCGCCCCGGTCCGCCTGGGCCCCGTCTGCCCCGGCCTCTGCTCCAGCCTCTTTCCACGGCATCCTGCTCGCACTTTCTGTCTCTTTCGGTCTCTGTCTCTCTCTCTTAGCTCCCTCTGTGACTTTACTTTGTAAAGGGGATGTGGACATGTAAGTAACCCCCGCCGCCCTCCTGGGCGCTGGCTTTCCCACCTGCCCCAGGTAACACGCTCGCTCGGAGCTCGGCGCAGCCCCAGCCGGCGCCTGGCCGGCTCTTTGGTTCTCCTCGGCCGCTCTCTGCCTTCCCCGGGTTGTAACGAGCGTGTCGTTTAGAGGGAAGCGGTCGCGGGACCGGGGCCTCCGGGGAGGGCGAGGCAGGAGGAGGCAGGGCGTCCCCGCCGGGGCAGCCGCCCACCAGCTCCGAGGACCGCGGCTCCCGAGGGCCCTGCCTCACTGCGCAGAGCTGCCGCAGCTGCGTGGGGGTGCCCATCCCGGGCGGCCCCGAGCCCCGGAGTTGGCGGAGTTAGCCCTCCCAACGCCAGCTCTGCCTCTTTTCCTTTGTTCCCTGAGGTGGAACCGATTCAAGTTTCAGCTGAGGGCAGTCCTGGCGGATCGCTGCAGCAGCCTTCTTTCATCTTTATAACATTTTTTTTTTTTAACTAAAAAAAAAAAAAAAAAAAAAAAAACTAAAGAAAAAAATACAGCATCCTTCCACTTGGTTTCCCTTCTAGACAGTTTTTCCTCTAGCAGTGAACAAGTCTTTCTTTCCAAACTGCTAACAGCGATCCCAAAGTTATTTTGATTGCATTAACTTAACTTATGGGGTGGGGGTGGGGGTGAGGGTTAGGTGTCTTTTTCTTATGCAAAAATACCCCCTTTCCGGTGAGACCAGATTAACTATCTCCGTGTTTGTCCTTTTCTACCTCGTTTTTTCCACCACTCCCGAGCATAATCTCCCAATCTTTTTTTTTTTTTTTTTTTTTTTTTTTTTGCTAGTCCAGCCACCAATTTGTATTGTACCCATTTCTGTAAATTCTTGGAATTCATTGAAGATTCTTAGGGTTAAACTTTTTTTTGTGTGATTTAAACTTATAAACAAGTGAAGAAGCTATCGTTTAATTGAGACGAGGCTGTAGTTTAAATGCCAAAAGAGGGAAAATAGGAAACAAAAAAAAAAACTTTGTAAAATATATCTGAACCTAATGGTTTGTACAACTGGAGAATCGTTCTAGATTAGTTACCAATTATAACTCCACCAGTGTATGGGTGCGAGGTGCAGCTGTCCAGGAGACGATTTTGTATAGTATTTTTCTTGTACATTACTTCCAGTAAATATTTGAAAATATATTGAAGTAAAGTTGATTTTTTTTTTTTTTTGGTCACAAAAAATATTAAGAGTTATTGTTGCAGTTCTGATGAGCTGCAGGTATTTTGAACTCACTTCTGGAGGTGCAGAGCCACAAACGCACTTTCGGGGCTTAGTTTTGCTCGAATATGAATTTAGATAGGTATCAAACTGTAACTAAGACAATATTTGATAAATGTGGGATGACATTTAATTTAATGGAGCATGTACTTCTTTGCATTTGCTGGCAGTTCAGGCATAGTTAAAGTGAGAGTTCTCCTATATTTCATAATAACTGGGTCTGCTAAAACCCATGTATTAAATAAATTGTCCAAGTGAAACTCAACTAACTTTGGCCTTTGTGTATTTCCTGAAGGTAATATTGTTAACTGTTAATAAACACTCCTGACACTACATTTAAATGTTTGCAGATTCTGCAAACTAATTGCTCATTGTAATGTTGAAATAATTTGGATATTTCACATTGAAATGAAAGCCTTTCTCTGGAACATTTTAGACTTGCATTTTAAATGCATGAGATGTAATTGATTTATTTGTAATATTTTAAATGGTATTAATAAACTCAGATAAAAGACTAGGCCAGTTAATTTGTATTTTTTTTCCTTTTTAAACTATGGACATTTGCATTTTATCTTCAGTTAAATGTCTAATTTAAGCAAAATATAACCCTGTTTTTTTTTGTGGTAATATTTAAATAATTGCCTTTAAGATATTACTTAGATGGAATGATCTATTTGGCAAAGCTGTGTTTCTCTATTTACCAAGATTAAGATTATAGTGTCTAAGAAATGTAATTAATTATTTACCAGTAGATTTAGCTCAAAGCATCAGGATTTACTGACCTCTTCAAATTTGTACTAAGTCACCAAACAATTCAAAGAAATCTCCCTGTTCTGCTTCCTTCTCTCCAGAAGGAGTCAGGTTGTTGGCCATTGATTGTATTTGGTATTTAAAAGGCCAAGCCTTACATTGGAAGATCAGTACATCTAAAATAAAAACATGGGTTTGGGGATAACTTTTGTTGTTAGGGGTGGAGGAGGTCAAGCTAACAAAAGCTTGTTTTTGGCATTCCATGTCTTAGCTAAAGATTATGTAGAGGTAAATATCAGTAGTAGATTCCTGTTGAAATGAGTTATCTGTTCTTTTAAAGTCTCTAAACAGCCACCAAAGAAAAGGAAGGTTAAACCTTAATCTATTTACTAGGCTATTGTTCATAGGTGTCAATGATGCCAATAAAAAAATATTGTCTTGTTATGTCTAAGTGCATTTAAGCAATGAGTGTTCCTTGAGCCATACTTTGAAGCATAAAATACTATAAATGTTGATTGATGTTATATCAAACTATTTCACTATTAGATTAATATTATTTTGAATCAAATTGAATAAAAAGTTAGTGTGTTCAGATTCTTCTAAGTTTAGCTTCTTTCTTTCTGTTTGCATTCTCTCCACCCCAAGTTTAGTCTTGGTGTATTTCTTGACCTGAAAAATTTCCATTGCAATTTCTATAAAAGTCATTATTATCCATAGAAGTTGAAAATCCAGAATGCTATGAATATTGTAAATTCAGGAGAAAAGAACAATTAGGGATAAAAAAAAATTTAGAATAATACAGTTTGTACCCAAGTAGCAGACTGCTTTTATCCTGTTGTCTATGCAGGTACTCGAGACCTCCAATCCCTATGGTTTTGCAAGCAAGGTTAGCCCTGGTTCTTTGGTATACTATAGCTCAAAAAATGGTTTTTAAAAGTAAAATAGTCTCTTTCTGTCACTTTCTTCCTAGGAATAACACGCAGAACACAGTTTAAGTGTTGTTTCTTTTTTTATTGAAAGTTGAAATGCTGAGGGATTCCGAGAAAGCGGCTCTGAAGGAGTTAAATGTAGTGGCAGGTAAGAAGAAAGCTGCGTGGTACATTTATAATATAAGTTGCATTACATACAGCATCCCATTTGATTTAAGAAGTGGGTAATGACAAGGAGAGAGATTGGAGGATTTCTTTGGGGGTAGTTGAGGGGAACAGATTGCAAACTTTCACTTTTCTCCTTCCCCTCCTCCTCCCTCTTCTAGCTCTGGTTTAGTTTGTTTTGATGGTTATTGAGCAGTTTTTCCAGATTCACTTCGTGGAGGGTGGGCAGGGTTCTCTTTTGGGGTCGGAGGACAGAAGATAAGGTGCAAAGTTGTGATTTTTCTCTCTGCTTTGTCTGTGGTAAAGAACCTCTTAACAGTGCCTGAAGGCTCACACAAATGAAGCCAAAGGCTGGATCTCACTTTGAACCAAGAGACGAGCTTCCAGTCTTCAGATCAAGGTAGAGTTAAACGAGTTGTTGACCCAGAGGTCAGGCCAGCTTTATCAGTGCTCCCTCCAGAGACTGGAACAGGGCCATGGCTCAGTCTAGCCTTTTCTGTTGATCTGCCTCATCTCTTCCCCAAACTTTCTTCCCTACCTGGCTTTATCCTACCTTGGTTCAGTTTCCCTCTCTTTCTCTCTCTGGGTGATCTCCTTCATCTTGGGGACATGACTGTGACTTGTTGACATTGGACTATGAACAAAATTATTTTATGCTAGAAACTTCATTTAAGGCAATGTGATGAGTTACTCTCCCTAATCAACCGATCTTAGAAAAAGTTCTTAGATGGTTTTACCTTCCTTCAACTTTATTCTTACCCTAGTCTTGGTATAACTTCCCAACTGGGCTTCCCTAGGGGAGAGAATGCTGAAATTAAAAATTAAAGACAAGCGGGTGATGAGACTGGACTCCTGAGTGGGCAGATCGATATTCCTGCCATCAAGTTTCATCTCCCTGCGGATCTTTTGGTGAGATTACTGAATGGAATGTTACAGAAGGCCTGTGGAGGAATTTCTTTAAATTAAATATTTTATTTTGTACGATGAGCTCAAAGGTCAGATGATCTTTTAGGTTGGTAAATTAAGGCAGGGAATTCAGAGGAACAAAATTGTAGATGTGATTGTTCTCTGGCTGCTTAAGGTGGTGGAGATAGACATTTTAATGAAACAAGTCCTACATTTTGCTCAGTTTTTCATATGAACAGCCTCAAAGGGATTAATTTGATGTAGGTATTTTGAGCAAACTGGGGTTTTTGTATTCTTGCTGTTTTATGTTATTTCTGTCCAGACAGGCGTTCTTATTTCTCCCGACAGACACCCGTAAGAAAAACTCAGGTAGGATTAACGCTTTCTTTTTTTTAAAAAAAAATATGATTTCTACAGTTGCCTTCCTTTCTTTATTTTTTTAAAAAAAAGTAGCCCAGCAGATTATTTCTATCACTGTATTTGGAAAAAAGAAAATCGTGTTAAGTAAGGAATCAGGAGTGACGTGTAGAGTAATGGTGCACTCATTTTTAAGTTAGGACGGTCTCTTATGGCATCTTTTGAGGACTTGGCTTGTTATACAATCGTGGCTGTGGTTTAAAAACGAGGTTCAGAATTTGCTCGCGGCCCTATTTATTCCCTGCTTCCGGATTAAAGGAAAGCCGGTGACTCCCTGGCAGCCTGGGCTGCGGCCGCCGCGGCTGGCGGGGATGCGCGAAGGGGCCTCTCCTTAGGTTCGCTGCATTCCCGGGGAGCGGAGGTGTTGATTTGCCGTAGCGTGGGGGAGGGGGGAAATCTATTTTCTTTGGTCCCTGGGCGCGTGTTTAATTTAATTTAATTTTCTGCCGAGTCTCCCGGCGGCGAGGAAGCAGCCTTCTGCGTGTCGCTGTGGTTCCCGAGGACTGTCGGGGCTTCCGGAGCTCGAGGGACAGCGCGAGGGCACGGCGCCCGCTCGGGCCTGCGGCTTTCCCTGCCGTTCTAACGCCATTCTCTGCAGGCCCTGGCGGGGGTGGGTGGGGGGGTGCTCCTGTAAGCCCCCTCCCTAACTTTGCTTCTCAGGCCGCCAGTTCTTGCAGCGCGGGAGGCCACGCGAGAGGCGTCCTCGGCTCCCCCGGCAGCGCTCTTAGCCCGGGCCTGGGCTGCCCGAAGTTTCCCTCCAGCTCTTCTGTGGATTCAGGGGGGAGGTTCTGAACCCCGCAGGACGTCCCAGCCTGTCTGAACGCTGCCTCCGCTTCCCCGTCCTGCCGGCCGCTCTCAGAAGGACCCTCGGAGCACCCCCACCCCCACCCTCCCCGCCCCCAGCCCCGGGAAGAGTCCCGGTCGGGCGAGCCACCGCGTCCGCTCGGGGGTTGCAGCGAAAGGTGGGGCCGAGCCTGGGAGCCCCCGCCCCGCCCCCCGGCCGCCCCCCGGCCGCCCCCCGGCCGCCCCCCGCCGAGCTGCGGGCCGCAGCCGCCCGCCGAGCGCCCGCGCACACAAAGACGTGGCGGCGCCTCCACTGGCTGCGCGGACGACGAGCGCCCCCGTGCGCCCCGCGCTCGCTCTGCAGCCGCCCAGCGCCCGCCCGGCCGCCGCGACCCGGCCCGCGCGAGCCGACCGTGGGAACCGCGGCGGTGAGCCCCCCCGAGCCCACCTCCCCGCTCCAAAAAGACGCTCGAGTGGGCCAGAGTGGGGGTGGAGGACGGCCTGCCTTTCCCTGGCTCTCCCCGTTGTCAGCATCCGCGAGCGCCTGCACCTCGTGGCTTGCCTCCCCCTACCCCGGGGGCTGGGGGGGCGGCTGGCTCTCCGTCCCGCCGGTGCCACCCGGCCTCCCGCGGCGAGGACGGCCCAGGTCGTCCTCCCCAAACGTGTCTGGACTTCTCTTAGCGACGCCTGCCGTAGCGACGCCTGCCTGCCCTCCGTCACCTCCGGCGCCGCGTTCACTCGCGCCCGCCCTCACCCCTCGCGGGGTTCAGCAAGGTGCGGCGTCCTCCTTCCGCGGGAAGCTTTAGCCTTGGCCTGTGTTTCTGCTTTGCCAGACGCACACCAAGGAACTCCCGCACCTTTACCCACGCTGTTATCACAAAGGAAGCAAAGACAAGTCTGATTGGCTGTGCAAAAACTGCCCTTTTTGATTTCGGGAATCAAAGAACAGTAGAGCCCCCTCACTGACTCCTTAGAGCAGCCTTAGATAGATGATAGATGATAGAGAGATAGATGATAGAGATATGTCGGTAGCTATAGATTTAGAAATAGATGGAGAGAGAGGAGAATCGTTGTACCTGTTGAACTTTTCTTTACTGTGTTGTACCTAAACCCCAGCAACTTCTCTCAAGCGTTCTTCTCCCTCTTTGCTGTCTTGACCCTTCGGGCAGCTAGGTATTTGGGGAGTGCTAGCAACATCCTCCAGGCCTCATATTGTGGTGACAACTGAAGGAAAGGGAGAACAAGAACGCCCTTTATTTAAAGGGCTTTCCTTGGAGAATGTACCTGCAGCTCCAAGGCGGCCTGAGGACGGGAGCCGGTTCCCAGGAAGCCTCTTTACCCCTCCTCTCTTAGGCGTCTCTAGGACCTCATCGTACAGGTTTGGATCCTTGGCTTGCACTTTGTACGCTGCAAGCGAAAGTTATGCATGCACCGTCTCTATATACTTAACACAGCCTGTGCTGCTGCTGCGCCGCAAGCATCTTCCTCGTCGCTTACATCCAGGGTGTTCGCAGAGCCCCACACCTGCGAATGATACGGCGGCTGCAGGCTCGTCGCGCCTGTGGTTAAATCCAGAGCTCAGTTGACGCCTCTCCCAGTAGCGGGTAAGGCAGGGGCAGTGAGGGCCTCGGGTGCCCAGCCCAGCCCCTGCAGCCTCGGATAGAAGCATTCTGGCCGCCAGAAGCTCCAGGATATACTTGACGCGACCACCTCTGGAGCCGCCGCCACCCTCCTCCCTCCAACTAGCCGGTGACTCGAGCCCCAGTTCCCACCCCTCTCTCCGGGGTCCGGAAAGCCGGGAAGCGCTGGAATGCCTCGTTCTCTCACCCTATTGTGCCTAGGTGTTGCAAACCACTGGAGGACAGAGCTTTGCGCTTTGATCTCATGTCCCAGTCATTCTTTAGCACAGAGGGGTGAGTTTAAATTAAATTTCTTTCTTTACTGATAAGTTCTAATGGGTCTCAGAAGGTGAATAATTATGCAGTAACATTTCATGGGTTGTTGGAGTGGGAATTCCCACTGCGCTGTCACCAGGAACAGAATTTCCCCGTTGGCTCAATGCTAAATGAAGCTTCTCAAGTAAGCTACAAGTGTCTTTCAGATCTCGATGCAAATGATAGTCCTCTCCTGCTCTCTCACCTTTCTCACTCCTGCAGAGCAGTTTGTCCTCACATTTTTTTTCCATTTAAATTTATCTGTGATCTAAAAATACTTAAAAAAATAGATCTACTAAAGATCTTCTATCTGAAGGTTAGAAAATATTTGCTTTGATGATTAAATAGTATTCCTATTAAGACAAAGTACACACTGATGAAACCTGGGACCATAGTTTCCTGGAAAGAGGAGCGACCTAGGACTTGTCTCTGAACATCTGAACTTAGTCTTGCCATTTCTCTTCACTTTTTTTTTGCTTGAATCCTGAGAAAAAGGGTCAAGACTGGGAGCTGCTGCAATCAGAGCTCTGAACTATCTAATTGCAAGTTTGGAAATGGACTTTTCATGGGGGGCAAGTTAAAAGAAAAAAAATGCCTTTGCGGCTTTATTCAAAATAGTCATCTACCTGTTAGAAAATGTGAACGAATTTTTTTTAAGATTTTGGTTTTTATTTAATTTCCCCCCAAGATACTAAGAAACAACATCAACGGTTTGAATATTTAAATGGATGATGACATTTTGATGCTCAAAAGGAAATCAGACTCAAACTATAAGAAATCTAAATTTGTAATTTAAAGGCACAATGGAACTCTTTATTGTTTTGTTTTTTAAAAGAAATCCTTTCTACCCCATTCACATCAGTGTTTCATTGCATAGCATTTTCCTTGTTTACTTTTCTTCTCTTTAAATTTCTTTCTTTAAATGAATTAAGCTCCCACAAGCTTTAAGATTTCTAAATCAACACATAGAAATTGGAGCCTGCTTATCAAGTTTTCACTTTTCTTTTGGCAACTAATTTGAAAGGGCCTAAACAATGAGTTGATTTACATTATGCTCATTTCACTTTGTACTCTATGTGAATGTTGAAAAAAAAAAAAAAAACCTCACTAATTCACCTAGGGTTATCTTTACATCTTTGAGAGAACTGATCCTTCCAGCTTTAAGTTTTTAGTCACTCCATTTTAAGCAATGAAATAGAAGAAAGAAAGTAGATGTTTTTCCCCCCTAGAGTTCAGATGATTGTGTAGTTCAGCTGAAAGTAAAGGATTTGTACTGTGCAATTTTGCACCCAATTTAATGTCCCTAATTATGCAGGTACCCTATCATCAGGTTTCCTATCATTTCAGGAAGTTTTGTGCTCATTCTTCTACAGTGATCAATGCTTCATTTCTCTCCTACATGCCTATCCCTTATTTTTGCTTTTTTTTTTTTTTCATAAGCAGTTTCTTTCTCCTTTCAATTTAACTAACAATGGTCCTTGTGAGGGAGGGGGTACCTGGTGGCAGGTGGAAACGTATTTAAAAGAGATTCACAGTGATTTAGTGAAATTTTAAAAATATTATGTTATGAAAATGCTCTTTAACATAATTTGTCTATGGATACATAAAGTTTCTATTAAAAAAAACACCAAGTTTCTATTTAGAGAAAAATCATCACTTTAATAACATTAAATTATATTGCTCCCAACTTTGATAAGGTTCTTGTAGGCAACAATTCAGTAGCTTTTATACTGTGAGGCAAATTAAATTTTGCTCTTTCTCTTAATAAATAACTATTTGGCTTAAAACTGAAGTAATTAAGTTTGGGTAAGGTACTCATATATTTTATTTTCTATGCCTTCAATAGTGACATATTTTAGTTCATTATCACAATTGAACGTTGTAATAGTAATCAATAGAGAGCAGTAAAACAACCTTGTAAATATTTTGGAAAAAAAAAACATCATATATTCTTCAGTTGCATATACTTTGTAGAGAGCATATGATATAATTTATTTAGCATATGGTATAATTATTAAATGTGAACATACTTTGCTTAGTGATATGTTTACTTGAGTGTTTTAATATGTATATCCAGGAAAATCAGAATCGGTGAAGTGTTCCGTTCCCAAAATTCCATCTGTTGTTTTGCAGAGAAAATTTTAGTTTCATAAGAGGAGTATAATAGTGGCCCCTGTTGCAAAGAAATGGTGTTTATATCTGTGAAGTTGTTTTAGTACTCCTTATTTTATAGTCCAAAAGCAGTGGCATGGTTCTTTTTACTTCATTTTTTAAAGTAAACTTTTCATTTTGAAATAACTTTAGATTTATAGAAAAATTGTAAAAACAGTACCGCGAGTTCTGGGGTTTTCCCTATTGTTATTATTTTACATTACTATGGTAATATCTGTCAAACCTAAGAAATCAATATTAGTATATAATTTTTAAAAAATAGAGAATGAAAAGCAACAGATGTTGCATGGCACGTCAGTCAGTGGCAAAATATAGTTTAGAAAGATGCTGAACTTCTTTGGTCAGCTTGCCTATGCAGAGACTACATTAGAGTAAGTTACATAGAGAGCTATTCCTCAGGGATATGCCTTTGATGTATAGTTTCTTAGAATGAAATTTTTTATTTCTTTCATAGTTAATTAAAATATCAGAAAACATAACTAGCTAAGTTTTTTTCCCCCATGTATGGAAGCATCAGATTAAATTTTGAATGTTTGACAGTTTCACCTCAAGTTATAAAAAATTTATTCTTAGCAATGTTTTATTTGTAGCCTGGACCTATTTTTTATTCTACAATTTAAGATGATTTATTTACTCATTGTTATTGTCCTTAATGTAGTAACTACAAAATACAAGTAATCCAGTGACTCTATTTATTCCCACCATAGTTTTTCAAGTTAGATTTTAGGATTATTTTTTGCTAAGGAACTAGTTTGTCAGAGTATAAAAAGCTTTAAAACCTAATGGTTTGTCTTTTTTCTTGTTTTAAACACAGGTATCTCCTATAGGAGCAATACATTTGCATGGGTTTTTGTCCTAAGTAAGATTATAAGGAGTTTCATTTAAAAAAAATGAAAGTATTCTTTATTTAGAATATATTTTTACCATATTTAGGGTTGCTGGATGAAATATAGGATACAGAGTTAAATTTGAATTTTAGATAAACAACAAATGACTTTTTAATAGAAGTATGCCCCATGCAACATTTACAACACATGATTTGTTGTTTTTTTGAAATTCAAATTTAACTGGAAGTTCTGATTTTTAATTTTTCTTCTTTTCAAATGAAATTTATGTATCCATAAAGGGAAAGCATAAAAAAAAGACAATATAAAAAAATAACTCATGCCTATTCATGAAAATGCTAAGAACATAATGAAATTAGGATTTACTTGTTACCTGCAGGGTGAAAATATAAAATTGATTTTCCTGTGACTCCTTTGTGTTTCTTATTTTTCAGCTCATTTGGCTTCATTCTGAGTTATGCTTACACATTTACAATACTAGTTCTATCCTGCATTTTAAAATACTATATTAGCTAGCTGTCAAGAAAGCATTATTATGCTGATGTTTGCTGGTCATTATCTCCACACTTCTTTATAATATTAATGCTGTTAAAAAGGAGGTATCTTTAAAAAAATCCTAATTTCTACTCATTAGAATCTTGCATTTGAGACCCTATGCTAAATTTTTTGCTCATGTAAATTCTATTTCCTAGGTACTTTACACCCCTCTCCTGGCTTAACTCTTAATTAACCTGCACAAACATGGACATCTATTATTTCTAGAAATTTCTAGAAAGTTGTAGCAGCATTACTGTGTATCAAATTCCCTTGCTAGGTATTTCATAAACTTTAACTAAAGAATCAAAAGTTAAAATTCTCTCTCTTTCTTTTTTTTTTAAGATTTTATTTATTTATTCATGAGAGACACAGAGAGAGAGGCAGAGACACAGGCAGTGGGAGAAGCAGGCTCCATGCAGGGAGCCCACTGTGGGACTCGATCCTGGGACCCCAGGATCATGCCCTGAGCCGAAGGCAGGCGTTAAACCACTGAGCCACCCAGGGATCCTCAAATGTTAAAGTTCTCCATCCTGGGAGAGTTTGTTTTTCTTTTTTGTGGAAACACTGCTATAAGAAATAGAGGTAATATCCACTCAGTGATTCATGACATTTTCTCTTACTATAATTGTTCTTCTTCTTGTGGTTCATTTTGCTGTTAGTTTTCCTAATAATTTCTTATCCTCTCATAATTATTGTTTGTTATTATCTCCAGAAATAATAGGTAAAATTCTGTGTAGCTTATATACAATACAGGCTAATAAGAGGTTGAGGGGGAGAATGAACCTGGCATTCAAGGTTTATCCATCTTGTCTCCACACAGCTCATAAAGTAGAAACAATATTAACAGGCCACGCATACCAATCAGATCTATCATTAAAAATAATATATACAGTCTTTTGTCCATAAGCAGATAACTTATCAAGGACCCAATGCTTAAAAAGTAGCCACTTCTTAGATTCTGCTTTCACTAGCCATTACGGTTATTTCTGTGAGAGTTCAGAGAAACTGGTAAGTGAGAAGTTTAGGAAAACTTATTTTGGAGGCTGGCTTGATGAGCATTCCCTGAAAAATTGTTAGTAGGTTCCCACAAACCATTCTACTTTTTTGTCCTTCATTTTGTTTTCTAAAACCAATTGATGTTTTAAAATATAAAATATTTTTGAAAACATAGCTACCCCTCTGAATTCTAAGAGAGGCATTCACAAACAAGTGCAACTTTGTCGCATCGTATTACCTGCATTTTAATCCAAATACTTTCCATTACAATTACATTTTTTTAAAGATTTTATTTATTCATGAGAGACACACACACATACACAGAGGCAGAGACACAGGCAGAGGGAAAAGCAGGCTCCATGTAGGGAGCCCGATGTAAGACTTGATCCCGGGACTCCAGGATCACGTCCTGAGCCCAAGGCAGGTGCTAAACCACTGAGCCACCCAGGGATCCCCCAATTAAAGTTTTAAAATTAATTTCTTTGGAGGCAATTAGATGCTCATGGGAGATATTTTAGAAAGTACAAGAAATTGTGAAGCAGAGGGAAAAAATTATCTTAATCCTATTTCTGAGATGTAACAATTGTGTCTTTATTTATAATCTTTTGTCCGATGTGATTTTTTCTTACCTCTCTATATAAGAGTATAATGTGTTTTTTTGCCCCACTAACATTAAAATAAATCTCCCTTACTATTAAAAATTATGTGTTGTAAAATACTATATGGGCCACATATATCAAAATTTTACCTACTTCCCTAATACTGGGTATTTAGTTGTTTCCAAATAGTTGAACATCCTTATGCATATTTTGTTCTAATTTCTGATTATTTCCTTAGGATACTAGAGGAGAAAGGAATTTTTGAGGAATAAGAACACTTTGAAGGCTTTGCATAGAGGGGTGGCTGGCTGACTCAATCAGAACATACAACTCTTGATCTGGGGATTGTGAGCTCAAACCCCACTTGGATGTAGCAATTACTTAAATAAATAAATAAAAACTTTTTTTAAAAAAAAGATTTTATTTACTTATTCATGAGAGACACACACAAAGAGAGAGGCAGAGACACAGGCAGAGGGAGAAGCAGGCTCCGTGTAGGGAGCCTGATGTGGGACTCAATCCCGGGTCTCCAAGATCACACCCTGGGCCGAAGGCAGGCACTAAACCGCTGAGCCACCCAGGGATCCCTATACATAAAAAGCTTAAATAAATAAATAAATAAATAAATAAATAAATAAATGCTCTAGATAGAGATTACCAGGTTACTGTCCTGGAAGTATGTAGCAGTTTATATTCCAGTTTATACTTCAGTTTATACTCCAGGAAATGGTAGTTGAAAGAACCAGCTTTAAATGCACTGAATTATTAACCTTTGTTCAATTAATGAGGAAATAATAAATCTCAGTATCGCTTTGAGTTGCAAATTTTAGATTCCTAAAATTTTTTCAACGTGTTTATTTGCCGTTATAATTTTCGGTTGTGAATTGTCCTTCTATGGTTATATCCTTTTTTGTTTGTATTATTTTATTATTTTATTTTTTTGAGATTTTATTTATTTATCCATGAGCAATACAGAGGCAGAGGGAGAAGCAGGTTTCATGTGGGAAGCCTGTTGCAGGACTCGATCCGAGGACCCCAAGATCATGACCTGAGCCAAAGGCAGATGCTCAACCACTGAGCCACCCAGGCGCCCCCTTTTTTGTTTGTTTAAAATTTTTTTTATTTATTTGAGAGTGAGCACAAATGAGGGAAGAGCAGAGGGAGAAGGGAGAGGGACAGGCAGACCCCATTAAGCATAGAGCCCTCCCTTGGGGTTCTATCCTAGGACCTCATGATCATGACCTAAGCTGAAGTCAGCCACTTAACGACTGAGCTGCCCAGGCACCACCTGTGGTTATACCCTTTTTTGAATGAGTCCACTTGATGGCAAAATGAAGCAGATGGTCTGGGCCAATGGAGAATATTCTGGGAGAAAATGCTGGCTCTGGAAGCAGGAAGTCTCTTCAAGCCATCAAACCATATAGTTTCCTTAAACTGGGATCAGAAAATCAGTTTCCTTTTATTAGTACTGGATTAACAACAGGAAGCAGGCAGAATGGAACCTTATTTATGCTATCCTTTTACAGAAGAATTTTGGGAATACAAACAGTTCTATTTCCCAACTAAGAATGGACATTGTTTTGCACTGTCACATGGTACAAAAATATAGATTCATTTCAACGTGTTAGCTGCAACTGGTTGATAAGTAAAAATGATCAATCACTGAGTTTATAGGATAGGGGCCCCTGGGTGGCTCATTTGCTTAAGTGTCGGACTCTTGATTTCAGCTCAGGTCATGATCTCAGGGTTGCAAAAATGGAGCCCTGCCTCAGTTGGGGAGGAGTCTGATGGAGATTCTCTCTCTTTTCCTCCTTTGCCCCTTCACCCTGTTTGTGTGCATGTGCACTCTCTCTCTAAACAAATAAAATCTTTAAACAAATAATTTTATAGGATAACCAAAAAAATAAAATATTTATAGTTTATTAACTGAATTAGCCAGATGTTTGGCTGCTGGCTGCATGAAGCCACAGAACTGACCTTTAAAGAGAATTCATTCATTCATAGTCATCATAGAGAACTCTGATTTGAATGAGCTGCGATAGCTGGACAAAAAGATCTATTTTAAAATTTTAATATTTTATGGACATTGGAGAAATAGTGTCTAAGCATAAAGTCTATTTTCAATTACTAATTAATTCTACATTTTTTAAGCTTCTTACATAATTCTATATGAGAATTATTCTTTAGAAGGCTTAAAGTTTTGTCATACCTAGGTGACATACACATTCACACTTGAAAGAAATGCTTAAATACAACCACTAAAGAGTCTTAGACTCTTGAGGCACCTGGCTGGCTCAGTTGGTAGAACACATGACTCTTGATCTGGGGGTTGTGAGTTCAAGCCTCACATTGGGTGTAGAGATTACTTAAAAATAAAATCTTAAAAAAAAATAGTCTTAAACTCTCGAGTTGTTGGAGGGTGGAAGGGAAGAAGAGGGTGAGTAGATTGGTCATACCATCATACCTCTAATATAGCTTCAACTTGTACTATAGACAACAGTATCTTATAGTGGTATTCTAAATGATATATTTGCTTTTGCTCAAAAAGTAAAAAAATCAAATCAAATACTGGATGCCTACTTTGTGTTCAGTACTTTGGGTTAAAAATGAGCCTTAAGTATGATCATGAAACACAGTCATAATTTGAGAACTTACTTATAATTGTAAAACAAAAGAAAAATATTCTTTGAATTCTTTCTTTAAGAGAAAAATTATGATTTGAAAATAATAATTACCCTTCACCCTGCCCTTATGACTTTAAAATTAACTATTTAATAATTTAACAACATGTAGGCAATAGTATTATAATTTTAAAAATGCTCAGAGTGTGTTAAAATAACTTTCACCTTGGTATGGAGTATATATGTATTTACCAGGAATTAAGCCCAATGTATTTGCATCTCAAATTGTTACATGGGGACAGAGATTAATTTAGTTTGTCATCCAAATACAATTACTTATTAAGTAAATTTAAATATTCTGTTGTATATAACAAACTAAGAGAGCTCACTGATGGTGCTGAATTGATTTAGAAAAGTAACAGTTCTTTCTTTTAACTATATACAGAAATTTCCAAACACACTAAAAAGAGACCAAAACAATGAGGACTAGAGCCTGTGCCTTTTTAAAACTGTAGTGCAACAGAGGAAATAAGTGAACATTTACTGGACTGAATTGTTCTATCCATGCTCAAGCTTATAACTTTTTTTCATGAATTCTATAGTAAAAGAGATTTCTTTTTCCTTTAAAATCTAGAACAAGGTTTTTCAATTTTTTTTTTTTTTTTTGGCTGTTGTTTTTTGGTTAACAAATTCCTTTGAGACTCTGATGCAGGCTATATATCTTATCTTAAAAATATGCTCATCTCAACACTTCTTTGATGCTGATAAATGGACCTTAAATTTAGAGTTGGAAGTGTACTCTTGAGTCCTTAGTTTGTATGCGCTACTAAAATGTTACACATTTTAGGGGCACCTGGATGGTTCAGTGGTTGGGCATTTGCCTTTGGCTTGGGTCGTGATCTCGGAATTCCGGGATTGAGTCCCATGTCCGGCTGCCTGTGGGGAGTCTGCTTTTCCCTCTGCTCCCACTGTGTCTATCATGAATGAATAAATAAAATCTTAAAAAAATCTAAAAAATCTAAAAAAATGTTACACATTTTAGAAGATTTTCACTTGAATAAATCAAAGAAAGTGTCTTTTATCTTTGGTTCTATCATCTAGATTGATAAAAATTAACATGAAGAAAGGAGAAGGGTTAACTGTTCCCTTTCAGAATGTAGAGTTTTCAGTTTTACAATGTAAAGATTACAATTTTACCTAAGGAGCAATTTGAAACATGTAAGATGAGGGGTGGGGTGTTGTCCTTCATATTTCAAAGTATATAATCAAAATTTTATGATGTTTGTACTTCCCTTGTTTGTTATGTATATGCTGGGTTTGTGATATAATTTAGTAGTGGCTTCTCCAAATGTTTTAATTTTCTCTAAGTTGATATCATAAAGCCTTCTGCCAATATAGAAATATGTAGAATTTTATAGTTCATCATTAAATTTCAAAACTTCAGCTTTAAAACAATTTCATTACTTGAGGCAGCATTTGTTTTAGAATATTTGGAAAGTCATTTGTATGAGTAGTAGCCTCAGTTTAGTTAAGCAAACCTTGAACCACTTTTGATGACTCCACCTTAGCCAACACTACTCAATGCATAGGTTACTGCTTTTTTCAGTTACATTTGTAAATCTGTCTTGGTTTCTCCATGATACAGCTGTCAAGATCTTTTTTTATCTTAACCAAAGAAAGGAACGATGCATCAGCAAGTGGGTTGCAAGTGGAACAAAAGAGTTATGATAAACACCCTGAAAATAAAGATAGCAGGGATGATTCAACAATGAGAGACAATCTATGTAGATACCAGGGTCTAATCTTCCCATACACTCTGTGTGTGTGTGTATGTGTGTGTATGGTGTGTGCAGGGGAAGACTGAAGGCTCGTGGGGAAGATGTGCTATTGCTGGAACAGCTGTATTTCTAACTCTTCCAAATTGTAATTGGGTTGTGTACAAGAATTTTTCAGAGTGTGGGTGGGCAGAAAAAAATCCAGCTTCACATCAGAATGTTAACCAAAGAGGAACCATGTACCTTTGTATTTTTGTAGTGTAAGGAGGAGGCAAACAGCAAGTCGTTTCCTATGTGAATAGCGAAGAAGTACCTTACCATTTCCAGTTCCATCTTAGCAGGATAGTGGGTTAGCTGAGCATGGGCGATGGAATCAGATTTCCTGGGTCGAATCCTCATTCTGTCACTTAATTGGTGTTTGACCTTGGGAAGTGTCCTTAATTACCCTGTGCCTCAATTTCCTTACTCAGTAAAATTTAAATAATAATAGAATGTATCAAAGAAGTGTCGTAAGCTAAGACCTACAAGGCTCAACTGTAGTGCCCGGCAGATCAGTGCTCAATGAAAGCAAACTTCTCTTAGTAGTTACTTACTCTGTATTATTGATCTATTATTGTTACTACTAATAACAGGAGCATTCCATTTTATAATGGAAGACATTTACCTTCTTTTTGTTATTTTGGAGAGTTTCTCCTTTCTCTATACTTGGGAATCCTGTTGACCTTGCTGTTATTCTTGATGATTCCACTCTTGCTCCTGCCTTCCTTTGGTGTCCTTGTACAAACCATCTGTGAAAGCCAAGCCTTTTTTTTCCTTCTTTTTTTCTTTTTTTCTGGCTAATATGTCACTTATTAATCCTTCTCTTCTCAGGGCTCCAGGAAATCAGGAACTAAAGGAATTCATGAAACTAATGTAGTCAAAGGTGTAATTCTGCCTGAATTGGAGCTGTGGAACTAGGAATTTAATTGGAATTTGTACCTCTTTTTTGTGGGTTTTCTGAGGATATGATGGTTGGATATTTTTCCCTTCCATTACTAAGCTGGTTGCTAGAACATATTACATTTCTTTTTTTGTTTTATCATTTGAGTGTCTTCAAATATTTTTTCTTCTTTCTTTAGTTTTTCTTCTTCTTTCTCACTCTTTTTTTTTCATTTTTGCTTCATAATTGTCCAGAATGTTGTGGTTAATTTAACAACTTCAATCCTTTTCTGAGACTCTTTTCTTGGCTTTCAACTGGGCAGAAAATATTTTAGCTATGTATTATATTACTGTGATGTAGTAAAGTTGATGATCAAACAAAATACCTCCATTCAATAACAAACTTTACTTGGCTCATAAAGAATAGCATTCCATCATTTATACCTACAAAAACACAGATCAGTTTACTAGACCATTCTTTCCCTCAGTCTAATAATGTAACAGTAATTGCATTCATTGTAATTTTTCACACCTAATTGTCCAACTTTTGCTTTTCTGAAATTTAAATAAACTTCTTCTCTAAATAGATACTCAAGCAGTTAAAAAGAAAAACATTTTAATATGATTAAGCTGAACCTTGATAAGTAAGTATAAATCATTAAGAAAACATGCCCAACAATTTCAGTTACATTAGCGATGATTTTTAGTGTATTTCCACAGACATTATCATCAAAGATACTATGCTTTTGTCCAAAAAGTGTGTCTCTTTAAATTTGGTGTTTTTGCTTGGAATTCTAATATTTCTGCAATTTTTCCCATGTAAGAAGTGTCCAAATCCACAATACTTAGACATATAAATAAATACTAAAAGAAAAACGGATCTCATACCTTGGGCTGAATTCAGTGTTCTTCCAGGGGTGTGGATGGATGTACAGAGTATTTTTAGGGCATGGTTAGTCAGTTTTATTTGACCATGTAACTGCTGCCCTGACTTTGGTTGAATCCTCCCAATGACTTTTTTTTTTTTTTTTTGGTATTTTTTTTTATTGGAGTTCGATTTGCCAACATACAGCATAACACTCAGAGCTCATCCTATCAAGTGCCCCCCTTGTGGCTCAGTGGTAGAGCATCTGCCTTTGGCTCAGGTCATGATCTTGGAATCCTGGGATCTAGTCCCACATCAGGCTCCCTGCAGAGAGCCTGCTTCTCCCTCCCAATGACTTCATGTACTCCCAATGTGAGCAATGACTGCACTCCATTCAGCTAGCCATCTTCCCCAATTAACTGTAGACAAAAGTCCTTGGGGCTGTGACTGGGACTGTAGGCTCTGGAGTTAGCAAGGGTATGAATCCTAGAGTCCAAGCCTCAACAGGTTACTTAATTTCTTTAAGCTTCAATTTTCTTCTCTTTAAAGAAAGATAATATTGATAATAAATGCCATTATAAAATTGATATGAGGACTAATGAGATAATGTACATATAGTGCTTGTCCTATATCTATGTGAAAAATTTCAAAAAATATTAGCTCATTAGAAGCAGTAGTTTAAAATGGTTTTAGGAAAATTCAAAAGTGCACTGGGTCATAAGTGTGTGAAAGCTCATATATTTGCAGTATGAAAGATGCTGTTTTTACTTGCTAGCACATAAAGCTATTTAGTGGAAAGAGAATATGGTTAAGAAAGTAGAACTTAGTATAAATTTCTATTTAGTAAGTCTAGTCTTAGGGTAAAGGAATAGCAATAGCAGAATCCAGAAGCAAAAGTAAAGAGAGAAAGATAAACACATTCCAAATCCTGGACTAGCGATGAGGATAGGTGGCTGTGATATGCTGTGATAGAAAAAGCACAGTGCTTGGAGGCAAAATAATGTTTCTGCTCTCTTATCAATATATAATGATGATGTTGGACTGGATGTTTTCAGGGTTTTCTTTGAGCTGTAACTTAATGTAAATCTGAAAAATTATCTTCTACATGGACTAAATGTTTCAATAGGTTATTGAAATGTTTAAACAGATAGTTTAAATACTTAAGCGGATTAATGGCCTTCTAAAGGTGTCCACATCCTCATTCCTGGGACCTGTGAAGGTAACAGACGTTACCTTACATGTCAAAAGGACTTTGCTCATGTGATTAGGAATCTTGAGATGGGTATATTATCCTGGATTTTCTATGTGAGCCTAACATAATCACAAGGGACCTTATAAGAATAAGAGAGGGAAGGTCAAAGGCAGAGAGAAATGTGACAAAGGAAGGCAGAGATCAGAGAGATGTAGGCCAAAGAACATGGGAAGCTTCTAGAAGTTGGAAAAGAACAAGGGGCGTATTTGTCCCCAGAGCCCATAGAGACTGATTTTAGGCTTTTGACTCCAGAACTATAAGATAGTAAATCTGTGTTGTTGTTGTTGTTTTTTAAAGATTTTATTTATTTGACTGAGGAGATAGCACAAGCAGGGGGCGTGGGAAGGAGAGCGTGAGGGAAAAGCAGGCTCCCTGTTAAGCCGATGTGGGGTTGAATCCTAGGACCCTGGGATCATGACCTGAGCTGAAGGCAGACCCTTAACTGACTGGGCCACCCAGGGGCCCCCTTTGTTGTTTTAACTCACCAAGTTTATGGTAGTTTGTTACAGCAGCAATAGGAAACAAGCAATAGAAAAGTAATACAAGCTTTATCAATGTGGTTTTGCTAAAAGGAGGCAAATTGTGTTACTTGAGGGACTATGTAGAGATATTTCGTGATCTATGCTTTTTTTATATATGTAATTATGGCTTTTAAATGAACTTGGTTTAATTTAATTTTGAAATAATTTGTTTGTTTTTAAAGATTTTATTTGAGAGAGAGCATGAGCAGGGTGGGAGCGGTAGAGGGAAAGAGAGAGGGGGAGTCGCAGACTCTTTACTGAACAGGGAGCCAGATGTAGGTCTTGATTCAAAGACTCCAAGATCATAATCTGAGCCAAAGGCAGATGCTTAACTGACTGAGCCACTCAGGCACCCTAATAATTTGGTACTTAAGTGTACAATTGCCAAATTGCTTCTCCTTGTGGGCCACATTTCCCACAATACTTGTATCTGTAAAAGTTTACAAAGAGTCTTTTATCTTTTAAAAATATCTTTTATCTACATTTAAAATGTCTATAGAAGTCTTTTATCTACATTGCCTGGTCTTGAGGACTTCCTGGTCTTAGAATAACACTGATTTCTGCCAGCTGTGATTCATAGCCTAAGCTTAGACTGACCTCAATCTAAACCTGGCTAAGCATCCTTGCCCTCTACTTGTCTTTTACCTTTGGGATTGGATACAGTTATAAGAGACAAGAATGAAGCACTAGTTTTAAAAGGGGTGGGGAGAGTACCTGTAAATACCTGGCTTAGAAAGGCCTAAATACAGTGAAGGCATCTGACCAGAGGTCAGGATCCATTAAAGAGTCATTCTCTAAATGTTAATATTTTACAGTAGCCCTCAGCCCTCATCACATTTTATCCTTTGTACTACCTTTCCTTCCTAGGAGATAAAGCTAGCTGTTCATTGAGTCTTAAAATAATTGAAACACCAATGAGAGTATCCATGGAATATAAACTTCAGCAAGGATAAGGTATAGCACAGATGTTAGTGAAAAGAAAAAAACACCAATGTCACATCTGTTCTATAACTAACCCAACCAATCTACTTTATATCTTGCCACTCCTTAAAATAAGCTGTAGTGTGTTTTTATGTTAAGTCAACTTAGCTTTATATTAAGTCAAATTAGGTCATACTTAATAACCTTGCTGTTAGCCTACTCAATGGGTTAGTTTAATAGTATACACAGAGTGCTTCTGATATGACCTACTGTATGATAATTATTTCCCATTAGTGTCCACCTATGTATTCATTGTTTTAATTCTGAGCTCTTATTCCAAAAGGTTTATGAGGTGAAATCATTGGTTGATTAGAAAGTTCACTCATAAAAAAAAAAGTTCACTCATAAGAACTAGTCAAGGAAGGAAATTGGGAAACTTGAAAGGGAAAGAATGAGGATAGAGGCATTGGAAGACACAGTAGTTTTCAAGCCTTTATTAATTTCTCTACCATTAATAATAATTACTGAATTATTTCAAAATTAAATAAACCAATTCATGTGCCATAATAAAAGGCTAAAATTAATTAAAGTTAATTAAATTAAAATTAAAATTGTCATGTGAATGGAAATAAAATGTTTTTCTGGACTTATGCTGGCTTAGAATAGAAGTAAACTATCCAACAGATCACTAATGCGTGAAAATACTCGTGACATGATGTGGTTGTTGAAATAAAAATAATTTGCAGCCTACCAGGTCATCTTTTCAGTAAATGTGTGTGCCTCATTTTAGTATCAGTAATGCAACCTGCTACTATAACTGTCTTCAAAAACTGAATCATCTAGAGTTTATTGAATATCTACTATATCTGAGGCACTGTAAGAAGATAATGCATCTTAAATTTGCTGATTTAGTGCCATGAATAATGTGGTGTTCATTACTCAAAGTCCTCAAATAAATATCAAGTTGTGAACTATAAACCTAAACTTATTATTATTTGATAATTATGAGTTTAATGAGTGATTTAAAATTTAAAAATTAGATTTGAATCTGCTGAAGTACCTTCTCATTTCTTCCTTTCTTTAAAGATAAAAATCTCAATCCATGATTTAGCTTCTTTTTCAGTTGTAGAACACTTGCTTTAAGAAAAAGTATAGGGATTAAATAGACTTATAAAATCGATAATGTGTGTATAAATGATTGTTCATTTTGAAAAAATTATTACAAGTGTCCTCAAAATCCTGAGCTCATCAAAGTAAAAAATTCCAGGGCTGACTGAAATAATTTTGGGGACAAGATGCTTTGATTACTTTAAAATTAGTGTCTTAATTAAAAGGATATATTTTAAAACCATTTTAAGAACAGTATAGCAGTTTTAAACTTTTAAATTGTGACATCCCCAAAGCACCTAGCCTCCACTTACTTTCCACCTTTATTAGCTGATAACCCCACAGGTCCTTATAAACTGTTTGCGACACCAGTTGTCAGCATGGTTGCTTATTCTGGTGAGAGAAGTGAATTTAAGAGACTGCTACTCATGGAGCATTCTTTAAAATATTTTGTAATAAAATAGTGAAATGGAATAAAGGGGAAAGGAGAAAAAAATGAGTGGGAAATATCAGAAAGGGAGACAGAACATGAAAGACTCCTAACTATGGGAAACGAACTAGGGGTAGTGCAAGGGGAGGTGGGCGGGGGGTGGGGGTGACTGGGTGACGGGCACTGAGGTGGGCACTTGATGGGATGAGCACTGGGTGTTATTCTGTATGTTGGCAAATTGAACACCAATAAAAAATAAATGCATAAAAATAAATAAATAAATAAATAAATATTTTGTGATAAAATGTGAATAAAAATTAGGTGGGGCTATTAATTGGAAAAGAAGGTGTTTTATTGGCATCTGTAAGTATGACTATGGGATTGATGTTGACAGGTTCAAGGGGAAAGTAGGCATTGCAGGTACAAAAATATATTGGAAATATTCTGAGTTTGGTTCCAGATCACTGCAATAAAGCAAATATCACAATAATGTGAGTCAAATGAATTTTTTGGTTTCCCAGTACATATAAAAATTATGTTTACACTACACTATAGTCTATTAAATGTGCAGTAGCATTATTTTTTTTTTAAAAATTCACAAGTGTACATACCTTAATTTAAAAAATACATTATTCCTAAAAAGTGTTAGCCATCATCTGAGTTTTCAGCAAGGCTTAATAATCACTTTACTCGTTGAAGGTCTTGCTTGGCTGCTGACTGATCAGGCTGTGGTTACTCAAGTTGGGGTGGCTGTGGCAATTTCTTAAAATAAGACAATAATGAAGTTTGCTGAATCAATGGACTCTCTTTTATGAACGATTTCTATCATGTGATGCTGTTTGATAGCATTTTACCCAAAGTAGAAATTCTTTCAAAACTGGAATTAATCCTCTTAAACTTTGCTGCTTTATCAAATAAGTTTATGCAATATTTTAAAATCTTTCTTGTCATTTCAACAATCTTTAGAGCGCCTTCACCAGAAGTAGTTTCCATCTCAAGAAACCACTTTCTTTTCCCATCCATTTGAAGTGATTCTTCAACCATTCAGGTTTGATCATGAGATTGCATCAATTCAGTTCCATCTTCAGCCTCCACATCTTGTTATTTCTACAACATCTGCAGACCATCTCCACTGAAATCTTAAACTCTTCCATGCCATCCATGAGGGCCGGAATTGACTTTTTCCAAACCCTTGTTCATACTGATATTTTGACTTCTTCCCATGTATCACAAATGTTCTTACTGGCATCTGGAATCATGAGTCCTTTCCAGAGGATTTTCTATTCCTTTGCCCAGATCCATCAGAGGAATCACTATGCATGGCAGCTACTGCCTTATGAAATGTATTTCGTAAATAATAAGACTTGAAAGTTGAAATTATTCCTTGAATTATGGGGCCACAGAATAGATGCTGTGTTGACAGACATAAGAACAACATTCATCTTATTGTACATCTCCATCAGAGCTCTTGGGTGACCAGGTGCATTGTCAGTGAGTGGTAATATTTTGGAAGACATTTTTTTTTTTTTCCTGAACAGTAGGTCTCAACAGTGGGCTTAAAATATTCAGTAAACCATGTTATAGACAGATATTTTTGTTATTCAGTCTTTGCTGTTCCACTTATGGGAACACAGGCAGAATAGATTTAGCATAATTCTTTAGGGCCCTGGGATTTTCAGAATGGCAAAGGAGCACTGACTTCAACTTTAAGTCATCCATTAGCTTCATTAGCCTCTAACAAAAGTCAGTCTGTGAAGCCAGGCATTGACTTCTTTCTAGCCATGAAAGTCCTACATGGTGTCTTCTCCCAATATAAGACTGTTTCATTTACACTGAAAATCTGTTGTTTAGTAGACACCTTCATTAATTATCGGAGCTAGATCTTCTGGATAATTTGCTGCACATTCTATATCAGCACTTGCTGCTTCATCTTGCTTTTTTTTTTTTTTTTTTTTTGAGAGAATAAGCAAGCAAGCGAGCAAGTGCAGGGGGAAGGCAGAGGAAGAGGGAAGGAAAGAATCTTAAGCAGGCTCTATACTTAGCATGGAGCTCGAAGTAGGGCTCAGAGTCACAATCCTGAGATCGTGACCTGAACCAAAATCAAGAGTCAGATTCTTAACTGATTAAGCCACCCAGGTGCCCCTCATCTTGCACTTTTATATTATAGAGATGGCCTCTTTCCTTAAGCCTCATGAACCAACCTCTGCTAGTTTCAAACTTCTGCAGCTTCCTCAGGCTTCATAGAAATGAAGAGAGTTAGGACCTTGCTCTGGATTAGGCTTTGATTTAACAAATGTTGTAGCTGGTGTGATGTTCTATCCAGAACACCAAAATTTCCTCCATAAGTCTGTTTCACTTTTTTATTATCATTTGTGTGTTCACTGGAGTAGAACATTTAATTTCCTTCAAGAACTTGTCCTTTGCATTCTCAACTTGGCTAACTGTTTGGTGCAAGAGGCCCAGCTTTTGGCCTATCTCAGCTTTCGACATGTCTTCTTCAATAAGTTTATTCATTTCTAGCTTTTGATTTAGAGTGAGCCATGTGTGACTGACTCTTCCTTTCACTCGAACACTTATGGCCATTGTAGGGTTACTGGCCTAACTTCAATATTGTGTCTCAGGGAATAGGAAGGCTTGAGGAGAGGGAAAGAGATGGGGGAGCGGCAGCCAGTAGGTGAGGCATTTAGAAAACACATATCTATCAATTAAATTTACTATCTTAATGGGTGTGGTTTGTAGTGACCCCAAACAATTACAATAGCAACATCAAAGATCACTGATCACAGATTACCATAACAAATATAATAATAATAATTAAAAAGTTTGAAATGTTTTGAGAATTACAAAGATGTGACTCAGAGACAGGAAATGAGCAAATGCTACTAAAAAATGGCACTGATAGACTGACCAAATGCAGCGTTGCCACAAATCTTCCATTTGTAAAAAATGTAATATGGAGGGGAACCTGGCTAGCTCAGTTGGTAAAGCATATGACTTGATCTCAGGGTTATGAGTTCAAGGCTTACATTGGGCATGGAGCCTGGTTGAAAAATCAAATGCAATATCGAAGTGCAATAAAGCAAAACTCCATAAAATGAGGTTTGCCTGTATTAGCTAATCTAGGAAAGGTTACAGATTTGGAGCCTGAAGTTCTCCTGCTCTGGGGCTTTTATGCATATCCATACAGTACTGTACTTTTCCTTTTCCCCACCTGACTCTGGAAACAGAAACCACCAATAGCTTTATATCCATGTATAATAGCAAAGTACCCACAACAGAAGACATGAACAGGTATTTGTCCAAAGAAGACATACAAATTGACAACAAACACATGAAAAGATGCTCAACATCACTCAGCATCAGGGAATACAAATCAAAGTCATAGTGAGATACCACCTCACACCAGTCAGAATGGCTAAAATTAACAACTCAGGAAACAATAGATGTTGATGAAGATACAGAGAAAGGGGAACCCTCTTACACCATTGGTGGGAATGCAAGCTGGTACAGCCACTCTGGAAAACAGTATGGAGGTTCCTCAAAAAGTTAAAAGTAGAGCTACCCTACAGCCCAGCAATTTGCACTACTAGTTATTTATCCGAAGGATACAAACAGTGATCTGAAGGGGCACCTGCACCCCAATGTTTATAGCAGCAAAGTCTACAATAGCCAAACTATGGAAAGAGCCTAGATGTCCATCAACAGATGAATGGATAAAGAAGATGTGGTGTATATACAAACACAATGGAATATTATTCAGCCATCAGAAAGAAAGAAATCTTGCCATTTCAAACAACGTGGATGGAACTAGATGGTATTATGCTAAGTGAAATAAATCAATCAGAGAAAGACAAATAGCATATGATTTCGCTCATATGTAGAATGTAAGGAACAAAGCAGATGAACTTAGGGGAAGGGAAGGAAAAATAAAATAGGATGAAAACAGAGAGGGAGGCCAATCATAAGAGACTCTTAACCATAGGAAACAAAATGAGAGTTGCTGGAGGGGAGGTGGGGGTGGGGTAACTGGGTGACAGGCATTAGGGAGGACCCTTGAAGTAATAAGCACTGAGTGTTATATGCAACTGATGAATCACTAAATTCTACCTCGGAAACTAATAATACAGAATATGCTAGTTAAATTGAATTTAAATTAAAAAGTAGCCACACACACACAAAAATAAAAATAAAAAGTAGCCACAGACTTTCAGTCCTAATGCTCCTAAACAACAGATCTGTTCTCAACCCCCCACTCCTATTTTTATTTTCCACTTAAAAAAAAAAGTGGCAAAAATGCACAAATGGTTTCAGTTTTTTTTCACAATATTTCTGATTATTGGCAGAGTATACTTTAGAGAAGCCGGAAGTGTCACTGTAAATGGAAGAAAATACAATTAAGAATAGAGATAATATCACTAGATGAAACTACATATTTAAGTAAATGGAAAATAAGACTCAGTTTACCAATATTGTTATTTACGCTGAACTTTTAGATAATATATAAAATAAAGGACATATAAAATTTAAACAAGTTACTTGATTGAATAATAGAAGATGGGTTTTTAAATGTTTCACCAGTAATAAACCTAGTTTTATTATTACTTTATTTATAAGTAAGTGTTCATACACAAATATGCCTGTAATTTATTCTGCAAAACCTAAAGCTTGGAATAATGAAATCTTCAGGATAGATCATGGGAGGCAGTTTACTTACTGGTAAATTGTAAGATAATTATCTAATTCTGCCAGAAATTTTACATTGTAATCCTCCTTATCTCCCTAACAAAGCGATATAATAGAATTTTGGGAAATAGCAGGTATTCATTAAAAGAAACACTGAGAGAGGTTAAGACAGAAAATCCTATGGTCTGAAGAATGGGACTTGCTCATAGTGCTTTAATATGTGCTACAAAATGCTGGAAGCTCCAAGGTAAAGTCATTCTCCCTACAATGTCAGGCCCAACTACATCTCTCTCTTTACTAAAATCTTTCAATTTAGTTAATTGGAAAATTTTTCTCTCTTGGAATATATTCCCAATTTTATAGCAGAAGTTGACAAGAAAACAGATTCATTTTGTAGAAAACTGCTTTACAAACACACATCAGAACATTTTTACAAAGGAGGGCTGCAGGCATTATCTCACTTACATGAGTTTCGCAAATTTTATTTCCTTTAAAAAAATCTGGAGAGAAAAGGTTGTGTACACAGAACATGTCTGTACTTGAATAGCATGATTCCAGGTATTGATACATGTAATAAAAGAGATCAAAGCATGCCAAATAATTACTAAGTACTTTCTTTGCATTACACAAAGATCAAAATATGTGCTAACTTCAACAGCATCACTGCACCAACTGTGCATTTACTAATTTAAAATACATATCTCGATTTCTCAGGAGTTCTTGATGAGTTCCCTGTTCCTTTATTTTCCCGTTGTGCAGGACCACTATCAAATCTGCATTCTGTATTGTGGAGAGTCTGTGAGCAACCACTAGGCAAGTCTTCCCCTTCCTGGCCTTATCGAGGGCATGCTGAACCACCTGGAAGAGAAAAGGACCTGTGATTGCTTACTTGACTTAGATGCTAATAAAGTTACCCAAATCAAATTGGTAAAGGTAATCTCATAACATTACTTGTGTATTTGCTTATCCCCAAAGGCAACTGCCCTGCTTTGTGAAGTATCTACTATACTCAATAGAAATTTAGAAAAAGTAATTACAGACACATTTAGGCTTCTAATTAGAAAAGCTTTTGTGATAATGAATAAAAATGAGATGGTTGAAAAAAAAATGAGATGGTTGTTTCTATGTAAATAGGTGGTTTCAAACTCAGATTCAAAAAATAAGATTTCCACACCTAAGTAAAATGACTAATTTTCTCACTTCATTTCTTCTCATATTTATTTATTTTGGTAGAATTAGCTATAAAATTGTCCTGGCTAAAATCTCAGCTGTGATGGGTTATAATGCTGCACCTAGGAAATGAGAGTAGAGGCTGAAAACCAGTATTTGTTGAATATATAATATATTCATTCCAATGATGGATATCTTATTTAAAGATATCTTATCTTTGCCATAACCCCATAAGGTGGAGGGGTATTTTCACTTTTCTGATGAATAAACTGAGATTCAAAAAGTCTAGGTCACTTGACCATGGTCATATTACTAGTAACTGATGAATCCAGGATTACAGGTCAGGTATGTCTGATTCCAAAAATCATGTTTTTTCTTTCATAACAGACTGTCTCCTTAGAAATCAAGAATGATAATCATCTATAAATAGCGATGGTTAACCACATAAGCTCTTAGATCAGATACTCTATTAAAATTCAGAGACGTTACTTAACATTTCTAAGCCTTAGTGTGCTAACCTATAAAACACACATGCTAATAAAATAAGCTAATTCAACAAGTTGTGAGGATTGAGATAATAGCATATACTGGACACTTGGTAAATATTGAAGATTATAATTTGTTCAACCAATGTTCATTTAACAAGGGCCTACTATGTGCAAGAAACTACGAGAGCACAAGGACATAGCAAAATTAAACATCTGAAGGAGCTTGCAGTATAGGTCTATTGGCACATCTGCTTCCTTGTCTTCTTCTCAAACAGAGCTAATAGTCTATAGAAGATGGAGTAACTAGCAGGCTCTGACACTGCAGTGTAGATTACTCTTTTATGCATGCAGATTGCCTTATTCATTTGTTTGGTATCATAAGAATACAAACAAAACAGGAAATATAAGTTATTTTTCTTGGGCTTTTTTCTTTGACAAGAGAAACATTTCAAGAATTAGGCCTTTCTGATAAACCAATCAAGTGAGAAAACCTTTCTAGATCATAAGATGCCCTGTGTCCCAACTCCCTCTCACCTCCCCACCAGTCTCTAACTTTTTTTTAAAGGCCAAAACCTTAATTAGAACTTGTGACCCTATGACTATAATTCTCTCCAGGTTTTTCTTGCCCCAAACTAACCTTGGTTCCTTCCATAATATGGAAGGTTCCTTCCTCTCTTATTTGATATTATATTCTGAGATGAAATAGGAGAATGTTACCTTTTCACTCTCATTATCAAGGGCTGAAGTGGCCTCATCCAACAATAAAATTTTTGGTTTCCGGAGAAGAGCCCTTGCAATAGCTAGTCTTTGTTTCTGGCCTCCAGAAAGCAGTGTTCCTTTCAGTCCAACTTGTGTGTTGTATTTCTATTACGGGAACATGCAATTAAGAAAGCAAGGCTTGGTTATTTAAATTAGCATGGCAACTGTGGGCGAGAACCATCTAAATATTTCAAATTTTCCTACTCTCGAAAATTTGTGTCCCAACAAGTGCTGAAATCTATTCTTGGGCTTTGTTGCATATCAACGCTAAACCAGCAGTAAACACTACCATCTTATTTACATATCTACACTGATCACAAGCAGTAGACCTTTGCCATTATGCTTCTACAAAGGGATTGTTTGAATTAAAGCATAAGAAAAATTATTGGCAAAAGAAAGTTCCTGGTAAACAAATCTTTTTCCATTAAATTACATTACCTTCTATTTTCAGGTCAGAATGGATGAAAGTATATAAAAACAAGGAAGTCACTGAGTTTCTTCACTCTGGCTCTCACCAAACCTCTAGGGGTACATTTCTTCAGAGACTGGGATCCTGTTCTCATTCCTGTAGGTATCTTCCTGGCAGTAAATTAGGCTGGTGTCTAGAGACAGTCTGTTCATCTTTTCAGGCCATAATAGTGACATTTAGCACTCCCAATGTTTCCACAGCCCTCCTACTTACTAATGACCTTTTCTCCAATGTTTTCCTCCACAGAGTGATAAAGAAACTGCTAGAGGGGTAGCCTGATGCTGTTGTAGACTGCTAAATCATGACTGGTCCATTTGGTTAGTGCAAGCAAGCTACCACTTACTTTCTAGATTATCCCATTGCCTCTACTTCCCTCCAAGGTTTCATACTGCTTTCTAGTACCCTTGCTATGTGTCTAACAAATATATACTATTGATATCCAGACAAGAATGTGTGGATGGCCTGACTCCACTGGGAAAGCAAGTCTAATTTTACAACCTACTAAAGGTGGATCCTGTAGCAGCATCATAGAGAAGATGCAGCACGTGATTAGTATCCTGTTCATTTTGTCTTACTACCTTAGAGAAGCTTCAATCAATTGCCTTTCCCTCCACATTTGGCTGCCTTCAAGGGGTACCATTTAGGCAGAGTGGGTATCCAGAGAGCGTGTGACAGAGCCTTATGATAAATGTGTCTACTTCACCTCAAAGTTCGTTTTTCAATTTAAAATGCACAGTTGTTTGCTTTACATAAAACAATGGTGTGTGAATTACTAAAACCCAGTAAAAGTGTCTTTTTTGAAGTGAATGTTCTCTAAAGAAAACAGACTTTATCCCCTCTGTGCTTTTATCTAGGACTGCCAGCCTGCTGGGCCCCTTCCTTCTAAAATGCATTTTATGAAAATTGGAATCAAAGGGCAGGATAATCAGATAAAAGTATGTCATTCATATTCCACACATCACGAAGTTCTCATCCAAATTAGAGAATCCTGGGTGGCTTGAATCCTAGGGACTCCTGGGTGACCCAGCGGTTGAGCATCTACCTTCGGCTCAGGGCGTGATCCTGTAGTCCCAGGATCGAGTCCCTCATCGGGTTCCCTGCAGGGAGCCTGCTTCTCCCTCTGCCTGGGTCTCTGCCTCTCTCTCTGTGTCTCTCACAAATAAATAAATAAAATCTTCAAAACAAAACAAAACAAATTAGAGAAGCCAACCCTAAACTAAAAATTGAGAGAGGATTAGGTAGAAATGATAATGGTCTGCAGCTCTTTCTGCCAGTCTAGCTTAAATTGTACATGGATCGTCCAAGTGTAGCTGAAGAAGATAACAATACTAGCTTAGAAATCACTTTGCATTTCTTGGCCTTCTCTGGATTGCAGGAAGATATTAGTCTCAAGAATGAATTGGATGAAAATTAAATTCATGTTTTTGTCCATCATTAAGCAGAACAGATTATAAATGTATGAATATATACATTGTCTCAATACCAACCTAAAAACATTTTCAAATACTTGAAGATTTTTATTTTTCAATGAAGAACTCCAGAGTTTTATTTTCCTGTTTAAAGACTTTATTTGAGAGAGAGAGCATGAGCAGTGGGGAGGGGCAGAGAGTGGGAGAAATAGACTAGCCACTGAGCAGGGAGCCCAATGCAGGGCTTGAACCCAGGACCCTGAGATCATGACCTGAGCCAGAGGCAGATGCTTAACTGACTGAGCCACCCAGATGCCCCTCATTCTCCTGTTTAAACTGAAAATCTGAATTCTGGCAAACATTGGGATGAATGGTGACTGTCCTGAAATATCCAACCTGTTTATGAGATGCTCAAGAAACAATGGCTTCTCAATATGAACCTGGGGCTAAAGCCAGTTGGGTTCTGGAGGGAACATCAGAAGAGTCTAATTCTAAACCAACTGTATTCTAGAGAACCCCTGCAGTCCCTGGGGAGGAATTTAGGGTGGTTTCAGTGGTCGAAGTCTTATTCAAGTCAAGGCTTGCCTGAGAACTGCATCTACACCTAGTATGATCCTCAAGACCATGGTGGTGTTGCTTCAACTCCTCTCCTAGGTGGATATTCCTGGATGTCTGCGGGTCACCTCTATGGCATACAGTATAGATGTGTTACCCTTAGCATACTCCAAGTTGATGTCTTGCTTTTGACCCTCTGAGTTTGGGTTGCCAGACAGGTCCACAATACCTTACCAGAAATCCTTAGGGCTATATTTGTTTAAGAATTCTGTTTTGGGGGGCACCTGGATGGCTAACTTAGTTAAGCATCTAACTCTTGATTTCGGCTCAGGTCATAGTCTCAGGGTCAGGAGATTGAGCACCATGTTGGATTCTGTGCTTGGCATGGAGCCTGCTTAAGATTCTCTCTCCTGCTCTGCCCCTCTCTTCTGCTATCATCATCGTGGGGCTTGAACTCACAGCCCTGACATTGAGTCACATGCTCTACCAGTTGAGCCAGCCAGGTGCCCTTGTTTGACTTTAGATTCCATAAATTGTATATACTCTATATTATACATACTTAATATATGATCTATAATAACACCCCAAAGAAATTCTGGGGAAGTAAGTGGTAATCAAATATATGAATATTTGTGCAGAAATATTTGATTATTCATTCTAAGTAGGATTAATAAAGACTACAAATAGCTTCACATCATTTTGGACACCAAATAAGTTTGCACCAAACATACAAAATTTGTCTGTAAGGGATGGAGTTTAACAGCTTTTGGAAATTGGAACTGGGGAACAGAAAATGTGGACCTGCATTGCTCTCATCCAGAATATTGTAAAGCATCACGGCTTATCCTTTTAATGCCAATCTCTGCCATCACCACAAAGGCCACAGTGCTTCCTGGATGAGCAAACAAAAGGCTAAGTTTCAGTAGCAATTTTTTGCTTTAAAATCTAATCACATTATTTCTTTGCCTAAAAATGTCTGAAGACTTCCTATTTCCAATGAGTCCAAGCTTCTTAGATTATTATATTGGAATCTTCACATTTAGTCACAATTAGCTCATATTTTGGCCTCTTCTCAGTTTCCCCAATTTATGCCTTATGATCAGGATTTTAAATTTATTTCCTTCCAAATACCTGAAACTCTTTTATATGTATATGTTTCCATGTGCTTATTCTGTCTTCTACGTATGAATTTGTCCCCCTCTCTGCCTGGGGAACTCTTACTCATTCTTTAAGACCCAGTTTAAGGGCAGCCCGGGTGGCTCAGCAGTTTAGCGCTGCCTTTGGCCCAGGGCCTGATCCTAGAGACTCAAGTTGAGTCCCATGTCAGGCTCCCTGCATGGAGCCTGCTTCTCCCTCAGCCTGTGTCTCTGCCTCCCTCTCTCTCTCTCTCTCTGTCTCTCATTAATAAATAAATAAAAATCTAAAAAAGACCCAGTTTAAAACAACATCTTCTGTGTGATTTTCTCTGAGCTCCTAGAGACTTTTGTCATTCCTTCCTTTGTATTCTTATCATATGCTCTGTGTGTTTTCATTTCAGCAGGCTGTCCAGTGTATCATATACTTTCTTGCTCACTTTTCACAGACATCTTGAGCCACATGTTGGCAATTCCACTTTTCCATTATCTTTTAAATCCCTTTCCTTGTTTTATTTCACTTTATAATTACTAATTCAGGCATTCATAACACTGGAAATAGCTTCTAAGTTATCTCCCGCCTCCTTGTCTTTTCCTCATTGCAAATGGTCATTGACATTGCTGCTAGATGTGATGTCTAATGTCCTATGCCCAAATGATATTTTGGCACCAGATTTCTTTATGGTTCTACATATAGTTTTTTGGGTAACTGATATGAAGTCAAACTAAAGTTAAACTTAAAAACACTGAGAACAAGTTATTCTTTCTTTTTGGGAAATAACATCATCCTGGTTCTCAAAGTTTATTGTAAAAAGCACATTGAGTCTCTGCAATGTGTAGTTTTGGGTAAATTGGGAAATAATACAACAAAAATAATGAAAGGTAATAAACAATTTAAGAGTAAGAGTCAAATGGTGTAACTATGAAATGGATAGCATTTTATCATACATAAATTAAAGAATAAAATAACCTACCAGGATTGTGTGGATAACACTCTGATCACAAATCAATAATGCAATGAGTGCCTTGCTTAAAAAGGGGACTTACCACTGGAAGACATTCACAGGGTCACAATGTTCATAAAAAAATATGGCAATCCTTTCATTATGGTTAGTACTGTAGAATCTTACTAGAGTAGGGTAAATTTTTTGTTAATGGTTCCTTTTTAGTTACAGGCACCATTTTGTGTGGACAGGAGATGGTGAGGGGAGATCTACTAGTATAAAAGTTAGTATGAAAAAAAAGTTAGACAGTATGGTGACCATTACTCTCCCCAAAAGAATAGGATACTAGGTTAATTGTTTAATGGTTATTAAACTTTGGCATTTCCTTTTAAAGTGAGCTAGAAAATTTCATTATAAAAGTTTGTTTCTAGTTAAAAGTAGATATATTTTAATTTTATTTGTGTGACAGTGTATGCAGGTATAAACACTCAGATATTGTAAGCACTTTATGTTATGATTACCCATCTCTGTACACCACTTCTGGATTTGTATTAATGCTTGCTATGCTAAAGCCTTTTCTACAGTTAGCCAAGACTTTTAACTTTTCTGTGTCAGCTGTCACAGCAATTTCAGAGAAGTGACAAAAATGGCAGTCAAGGACCTAACACTCTAGTGGGGAGAGGAGACACTAAACAAGTCAATAATCCCTTGGAGTAATTTTAGATTGTGATAAGCACATCGAAAACTATGTAGTAGGTGACAAAAGTGGTAGGGACTCTTCTAAGTAAGGTGGCCAGGGAGGGTCTCTGCAAAATGGCATTTCAAGGAGCTTGAATATTAAGGAGCTGGCTCTGCAAAAAGCCAGAGGAAAGGAGGTCTTGGCTGGAGAAACAGCAAGTGTAAATGTTCTTTTTTTTTTTGCAAGTGTAAATGTTCTGAGGAAGGGAAAAGCTTCATGTGCTCAAGAGATAGAGGACAGTGTTGCTGGAGCAGAATGATCATATCATGAGGAAGGAGCTGGAGAAACACGCAGGACCATATCACAGAAAGCTTTGCCAGCCACACCGGAAATTTGGACTTTGTTGTAAATGCAAAGGGATGTCATTAGGAAGTTTTAAGCAGGAAGGGACAGAATATGATTTATGTTTTTAAAAGATTCCCCTAGTTACTGTGAAGAATAAGGATTATAATGGGGCAGATTGGAAGTAGGAAGATAGACTAAAATTCTACTGGAGTGGTACAGGGGTGGAGGGATGATGATGGTGTAGACATGAGTAGAGTGTATATGGATAAAAAGTAAAGAATCAAAAAAAAAAAAAAAAAAAGTAAAGAATCAAAACCAGAAAGTGAATTCAGTAAATATCAATAGAGTTTGGTCTTGGAAAAACTAGTCACAAAAAAATCTCAGTCTTCGCTTTTTACCTATATTAGATGCTAGCAATAAATGTATAATTCAAGTAGCACATAAAAACAACTATGTAGGATTACTTGGCAGCTTTGTAATTCAAGATTTCAGATATTTTTCTTACCTTAGGGAGATCCTCAATAAAAGAATGGATATTTGCTGCTTTTGCTACTTCTTTTATTTCATCTAATGACACAACACGGCTGTTATCACCATAGGCAATGTTGTCGGCAATGCTACAGTTGAAGAGTACAGGCTCTTGAGAAACGATTGCTATTTGGGAACGGAGCCATTGTACATTCAATTCCTTTGCATCCACACCATCAAATAGCTGCCAAAAGCAGAATGGAGAATGGTATGTGAAGATCCAATAACTGTATCATGTTACAGTTCACTATATTCAAACCTATACAAATTATAACAAGAAGAGTAGGAATTCAAGCCTCCTCACAGTAAAATACTACCCAAGGATGGATTGTAAATCACGTTGTATAGAAGCAGAGTGTAAGTGATTAAAATACCAACTCCTAAACTTACTTGACATTTCTATGAATGACTACATATTCTAAAGACTTGCCTGGGATCTAGAGTAAAGCCTGGTGATCTGTGCTGAAGTCAGAAGGAAAATGAGCAACTGCTCTGTATTAGAAGCCTACTTATTAAAGTCCAGAGATAGAAGGTATAGACTGATGTCATAGTCCATATATAGAGTCGTTTTGTACATAGCCATACTTATTTACATGAACATACAACAACATTCAGCTGACAATGTGATGCGCATACCTACTAGCTGATGGGGACTCTTCAGGTACCAGGGAAATGGTAAGCACAACAAAGCTCTTGCCTTTCTGGAGCTTATAGTCTAGTGGAGACAGGCAGGCAATAAACACACTAACAAGTAATCAACTCAAAAAAGAAAATTCCATGAAGTCAGGATAATGGGATAGAGAGTGACTGAGGATGTAGGGAGAATGTGGGAAGCAGGTGAATGAATGCATTATGTTATACAGAGTAATCTAAGAAGCCCTACTTTAGGAAGTAGCATTTAGATTGAGACTTGAATGATAAAAAGGAGTCAGCAAAGAGGTTAGAGCAAGAAAATTCCAAGTAGGGGAACAGCAGGAACAAAGGCCACAAATGAGTTTAAAGAACACAAAGAAGCCACTGAGTCTTACACACAGTATACAGGTGGGGAGTAATAGGAGAGAGAGGCAGGGACTAGATCATGAACAACCATGATTGATGGTATGGACTCTGTTTTATTTTAACTGCAGTAGGAAATCATTGGAGGGTTTAATGGAGGGGATGTGCTATGTTATGTGCAAATAGATGACTGTTATCTAATTCTGGATTCATTGTTAACTCAGTGCTATCACTGGTAACAAGGGAGCCATTCTGGACCATTTTATTTTGCAAATAGTCATTGAGAATCGGTGATGGGAAAGAAACCCTGCAAAAGCAGAAGAATGAGGACTGATATGACAGTGTTTGACTTTCAAAAGGATTTTTTTGTGGGGAGGGGGGAGACAGAACAGGAAGGTGTGTGCTGCTTGTTGAGGAGAGAGAATAATTGAAAACCTGAATATAAGGAAGAGTACAAAAGGTGCCAGGTGAGAAAAAGTCTTTGGAATTCTAAGGAGAGAGGGTGCATTTTTTTTTTTTTGAAATCAGGATGCAGCTGATTCAGATAAGTTTTAACCATGCATAAAATTTTGAGAGTTGGGGGGTAAAAAAAAAAGCCAGTAGGAATAGAAGGAAGCCTGAATCAGGGTGGAAACTTATCTCTGCCTTAAACAGAACAAAATAAAGAGCCCAGATACAGATATTAGACCCCTCTTCCAACACCTGTATTTTAAAATAATTCCATGTTTTATAAGATCAAAATTTCTTTTTTATTTTTTAAAGTTTCTAATTTGTAGACTTAAATTTTTTTTTTTTTTTTTTTTTTTTTTTTTTTTTTTTTACATTTTTAAAACAGTCTGAGTGTAGTTGACACACAATGTTACATTAGTTTCAGGGGTACAATATAGTGATCCATTATGCTATGTATCCATAACACTATGTTCTAGTGTTTCATCATGCTATGCACACCACTATGTAGCTACCATCTCTCACATTTCATGGCTATTACAATAGTACAGGCCATATTCCCTATGCTGTGCCCTTTATTCTTGTGACTTACTCGAATATTCCATAACTGGAAGCTTTTATCTTCTACTCACTCCCTTCATTCATTCTTCCCATCCCCCCTTTCCCTCTGGCTACTATCAGTTTGTTCCTCTGTGTTTATAGGTCTAATTCTGCTTTTTGCTTGTTAATTCATTTGTTTTGTTTTTTAGATTCCACATAAGAATGAAATCATATGGTATTTGTCTTTCTTAGTCAGACTTATTTCACTTAGTATAATACCTTCTAGGTCCATCCATGTTGTTACAAATGGGAAGATGTCATCCTTTTTAATGGCTGAGTAAATACTTCATTGCATATATATATACCACATCTTCCTTATCCATTTACCTATCAATGAACACATAGTTTGCTTCCATATCTTGGTATTCTAAGTACTGGGGCAATATATATAGTGGTGCATATATCTTTTCAATTAGTGTTTTTGTTTTCTTCGGGTAAATGTCCAGTAGTGGAATTATTGGATCATATGATATTTCTATTTATAGTTTTTTGAAGAACTTCCATACTGTTTTCCACAGTGCCTGTATCAATTTACATCCTTACCAAGAGCGCATGAGGGTTCCTTTTCCTCCACATTCTTGCCAACATTTGTTATTTCTTGTCTTTTTGATTCTAATCATTCTGATAGGTGTAAGGTGATATTTCATTGTGGTTTTGATTTACATTTCCATGATTATAAGTGATGTTGAGCATTTTCTCTGTGTCTGTTGGCCATCTGTATGTATTCTTTGGAAAAGTATCTTTCAGGTCCTCTGCCCATTTTTAAATTGAATTTTTATTGAAAAAAAATTTTTTTTGGTGTTGAGTTGTAGAAAGTATTTATTTTGGATATTAACCCTTTATTGGATATATCATTTGCAAATATCTTCTCCCATTCAGTAGGTTGCCTTTTTATTTTGTTGATGTTTTCCTTCCCTGTGCAAAAGCTTATCTTGATGTAGTCCCCATAGTTTATTTTTGCTTTCATTTCCCTTACCTTAGGAGACATATCTAAAAATATTGCTATAGCCAATGTCAGAGAAATTACTGCCTGTGTCCTCTTCTAGGACTGTTATAGTTTCCGGTCTCACATGTATGTACTTAATCTATTTTCAGTTGTTTTATCTATGATGCCAGAGAGTGGTCCACTTTCATCCTTTAGCATGTAACTGTCCAGTTTTCCTAGCACCTTTATTGAAGAGACTATCTTTTCCTTATTGTATATTCTTTCCTCTTTTGTCAAAGATTAGTTGTCCACATAAGTGTGGCTTTATTTCTGGACTCTGTGTTATGTTCTATTGATCTATGTGTCTGTTTTTGTGCCAGTACCATACTGTTTTGATTATTACAGCTTTGTAATATAATTTAAAGTCTGGAATTGTGATGCCTCCAGCTTTGCTTTTCTTTTTCAAGACTGTTTTGGCTATTCAGGGTCTTTTGGTGGTTCCAGACAAATTTTAGGATTGTTTATTATAGTTTTGTGAAAAATGTTGTTGCTATTTTGATAGAGATTGCATCAAATTCATAGATTGTTTTTGGTAGTATAGACATTTTAACAGTATTTGTTCTTCCAATCCATGAACATGGAGTATCTATTTGTTTGTGTTGTCTTCAATTTAAGATAAAAATTACTGCCAGTATCATGACTGAAGAATTTTTGAGTCTTTGTATTTTGTATTTAGCCTCAGAGTCCTATCCATCATTTTTGTTATGGGTTTGCTTGTCCACTTAGTTAAAGGAGAGAGGTTTTTTTTTTTTTACTATTGCACAGTTTGTCCTATTCAAACCAGTAAAGATGATTAAGCCCAAGGGAATGATGTTAAGAATAGCATCACTAAAACTTAGATAAGCTGTATTTAAAATCAGTCTTACCACTTGTCCTTTCACAGGGTCATAAAATCTCTGTAGAAGTCGGATAGAAGTGCTTTTTCCACAGCCACTGCTCCCAACAAACGCTACTGTCTTTCCTTTCTCAATACTGAGGGATAAGCCACAAAGGATGAGAACATCCTGGCGACATGGATAGGAAAAAGAGACCTCTCGAAACTCTATATTCCCTTCACATGTATCCTGGGAAAGAAAGTTGGCAGGGTTTAGAATGATAACTTAAAAAGATTATAGCACATTATAGCACATTGGCCGAATGCTTCCTGAAAATTATGCGTGTTTCCACAACCATTTTATTTTAAACAGTATTCCTCTCTATAGAGCTGCTGACTGCATGATCATCTCTGTCACTTTTGTTTAGATTTCTATATCTGTACTTCTTGTCTTCCTTACTGGATGAATGAAGCACTGGTTTCCTCGGGCTTCACTACTGAGACATAGTCCAATCTGCAGATTAGCTATTTGACCAAATGTTTTGAATAATTGTATATATTTTTAAACCTTTAGTTTCTGTTTTCCAGACCTTTATTGCTTAATCCAGAATACCTGGGGTCCTCACAAACCATATGTAGAGTTTATTATTATTTTTGTAAGTTGGGCCAGGTTTTACAGTTAATATACATTACACTTTGAATTTGGGCTTATCTTTGTTTTCAGTTGATCATTATTTGGCAGTGACGTCTAAAAGTTTATTTTTCTATTTTTCAATCTCTTTTGATAATTCATAAATCAATACTTATCTATAACAGGGATGTTTATAAAGGATTTCCAGAACTATCACTGAATGATTAACTTTCCCTTTATATATATGGTTCTAAGATTTTGGGTTCTTTTGAACTTCATGTTTGTTTGCTCTCATTCAGTTGTATTTTAAATAGGCAGTTTCAATAGTCATGCTCAGCATATTCTGAACCAAGCACACAGGCAGAAGGTAGAAGTAGGGGACAAGAGTGAGAGCATCAAAAAATGTTTGATAATGATACTCTGTTGTCAAAAGAAAGAAATGTTAAAAATATATGCCAACATGTTAAGTGCCATAGTTGCTTACATTTAGCTTTTTCAGTGCTTTCTGCTTTTCCTTGAAATGAATATTATTTATGCAGAAATGTTTAACAAAATAAATCTGGAAACTACAGAATAATGAGGAGTGCATTATTTTTGAGTACACCTTGTGCCCTTGGGAAAGGCATAGAGAGATTTTATACTTCTAGATTTTAATACATTTTAAAAACTATTTTTACTATTTTAGACATTTTATTATGGAAAATTTCAAGCATCTACAAAAGTAGAGAGAAAAATGTAATGTATTATCTCCCAGCTTCAATAATGATCAACATTTGCCAGTTTTGTTTTACTAGATCTTGATTTTTAAAAGCACAGGGAGTGACATTTAGAAGTATTAGTATGTTAAATAAAATGATTAAATAAATTAATTTTAGTCTTTATAAGAAACATTTCCATATTCCATGCCATGTAATGTAATTCTATGAAGACAAATTAATTTTAGTCTTTATAAGAAACATTTCCATATTCCATGCCATGTAATTCTATGAAG
This sequence comes from Vulpes vulpes, assembly GCF_048418805.1. Classification (NCBI taxonomy): domain Eukaryota; kingdom Metazoa; phylum Chordata; class Mammalia; order Carnivora; family Canidae; genus Vulpes; species Vulpes vulpes. The sequence goes on along the minus strand of NC_132786.1, from coordinate 99,834,546 downwards.
ACATTTATAAGAGATACTCAATCCATCTACTGTTCTGTTCTGAAAGAAATGAGTAGCAACGTTATTACACATCTAAATCCTAAGATTTTTTTTAATCCTAAGATTTTTTAAAAAAAGTTTTCTACATCCTTTACTTTCTAAAAGACAAGTACAAAATCTTATTTTTGACTATGATGCATCTTTGAGTATTCTGAGGATTTCAAGATATTTTTATTTCTGTAACTAATGACTGGCCTTCCTTTTAATAATTATGTAGCTTTAGAGATAATGTACTATTTTAAGCTATCATAAATCTACTATTAAAATCAGCAGGGAAATAATTTTAACTGAAAAATTTCTTTTAAGTATATACCTATTGGCTATTCTTACTTTTACATTTAAACTGTCTAGAAAGTCTTAAACTTGAATATATATTTAATGTATAAGATACTATTAAAAGGCTTGTTTTGAAAATTATACAATCTTACTATTATTTCTCTTTTAATATTCATGGTCTTTTAGAGTTTTGGCTAAGTATGTGTGTCTGTGTGAACTTAATAAATATAGTTTCTTTTTTTCCCTCTAATGATTGCAGATATATTTTCCATAAAATATGCTGTATGCAACAGCAAGCATTATTCACTTTATATATATTATCAGAGAAAAAAATGAATTAACTCTAATGCAAATCTTCCTTTAAGACTAAATAAAGTTTTGGCTGTCTAAATAAAATTAAATATATAAATCAATTCTTTGTTCAAGAACATTTTCAAGGCATCAGGCAAATAAACTTGAAGTATATTTTTAAATATAAAATATGTATATGTTTTAGTTGCAGAGGTGAAAATTTGCTTAAGGCAAGACCCTCTTCTCCCTTTGTAGCCATAACAGTTATTTTATAGAAGTTTTTAATTCTTTATAGCACTATGTTTTGCAAAGTTATCAAGTAATGCCTTCATTTAAGTCTCTATATAGAGAACATGCACATGTATAATTAATAATGTGGACATTTAAAATCATAGTTATGCTTACTGTTTTTTTCCCTTCTTGACTGTAGCTGTCTATAGTTGGTTTCTTTTCCAGCAAAGCAAACAGATGTGCAGCCCCAGATTTGGCTCTTGAATATTCAGGTGCCAAAACAAGTGTTTCTCCAATGGCCATAGCTCCATATGCAATTGCGGTAAAAATTCTACCAAAAGATAAAATATTTGAATCTTAGGTTCATTTCAAACAACAGAACTCTAAAAACATAAAGGAAAAGGCAGGCACAGGAAAATAAATAGCCTTTTGGTCCAGATGCCACCAGTAATGTTGAAGCCCCAATAATTATATCTCTTTTGTTCGGTTTTACTTTATTTTAGAAAGAGAAATAGAGTGTGAGTGTGAGTGTGAGCAGGGAGAGGGGCAGTGGGAGAGAAATTTCAAGCAGATTCCCTGGTGAGTGCAGAGTCTGACATGGGGCTTGATCCTATGACCCTGAGATCATGACCTGAGCCCAAATTAAGAGTCAGACACTGACTAAGCCACCCAGGAGCCCCAGTGATAGCTCTTTTGTAAATTTCCACCACACAGTGATCATCCCTAGCGCCGTACACCAAAATAACCTTTGGAGCTCAGGTAATCTTAAACATTTCTCTTCCAATTAGAGACAAAGATCAAAGGCTCTAACTAGTGAATATAAAACTTCTTAGCCATCTTGATATAAGGCTCACTTGCTTGGAGATTTGACAGAGAACTCAACTGACAATGGGAAGAATGAGTCTCCAGGAGTGAGATCTGAATTTACACAGGAGATGTGAATGGGTTTTTTTCCCCTTTTTTTTGCATATAATGTAGTTAGAACAGACAGTTGATACCAGATGATTGGCTATCTGCCTGAAGTGCTACATGATTTAAAGAGAGCAAAGCACAGAGATTGTACTTTGTTAAGGTCCTCGAAACAAAATCTGACTAAAATATGCCTTAGCAAGCCTGGAAGAAGAGCTTTGATCTTTTAGGTTTGCTCTACAAATTATAATCTCAGTTTCAAAACATGTTTCAATTATAAAATAGCAAGTATGAAAATGATGTCTGGAAGTATACAGAATATTCACAGATATGTGGCATATCATGTGGCCATGGGCAAATATTTTTCTCTCATTTTCATTTTAGCCATGGAAATATTTTAATAGAATAACAAATGTATCCACCCAGCAGAACTAAAAGTATAAGTCAGCTAAGAATGGACAAGTTCCAGGAGCAATATTTATTTATTATTGAAGTATAGTTGACCTGCAGTATTACATTAGTTTTAGGGGTGCAGCATAGTGATTCAACATTTTTTAATACATTATAAAATAATAACCATTTTAAGTCTAGTTACATCTGTCCCCATATAAAGTTATTTTAATATTATGACTATATTCTGTATGTTGTACTTTATATCCCAGTGGCTGATTTCTTTTACAACTTGAAGTTTGTATCTCATAGTCCCCTTCACCTATTTTGCTCATCCGCTATCCCCTCTCTCCTCACTGGTGAGTAAAAGGACATCACAGAACCCAGTTGCTTGTTTGCAGTGCTGGATCACAGCAAGATAAACATGTTCTGGTCTCCTTGTGAATTCTTTGGAGATGTAACCTACCAATGGGTGGATGTCGATGCAATCTCCTCAGTGACCTAAACCTCAGATCCTGAGTCTTGTTGTCTTTTCAAAGGTCAAGCACAGTATAAAATATAAAAACTAGTTTACTTGGATGTCTGATGCTTATAGTAGCCATTAGTTCTTTATGCCAAGGCATTTTTAGTACTCATATTTATGGAAATTGTTTAAACCTCAAAACACCACTCAAAATACTTAATATTCAGTTATATATATCAGAAGTGATTACGGAGTTTAGGTAACATATCAAAAGTTTTTGGTCTTTTTTTTTTTAATTCAAGGAAAAAATATGATTGAATCAGACTTAAGCCTCAGTCTGATCCAGAGGAAGCAGGTGAGATGGGATTGGATTCTAGTCCCACAGGGATTGAGGCTTCTCAGAACAAGAGAGAAAATACCTTTTGCCTCTAATTTCAGACATGCAAAATATCTATCTGTCCTAAAATTTCCACCACAAAAGTCAATTTAAGCATTAAGGATAAATATACAGAGGGCAATGTCTTTGTTAGGTCCCTCTTTTTTTTTTTTCCTTGTAAGTTTTTATTTATTTCAGAGAGAGAGAGAGAGAGAGAGAGAGAGAGAGAGAACACGCAGGGGGAGGAACAGAGGGAGGAGAGAGGAATCTCAAGCTGACTCTGTGCTCAGCGTGGAACCCAATCTCAGACCTTGATCCCATGACCCTGAGTTACAAAGATTCTTTGTTTAGAAATAATGCAAAAAAGTACAGGAATGAATAATCCTAATTTTAACACAATTTATCCAAATAGGAATACCCTGCATAGTTATTGGTTCAAATCTATTTGTCTCCCCTTAATCTTTGTAAAATTCCAGTTTGATTTCAGCAGTAATGATGGGCAAGGGGATTTCCTCATCGCTTGGACATGCTTGAAAGAATCATTGTAGTGAGGATATGATGACAATCTTGCCTCCATACCCAGTTTGTGTACCTTTGGTGACTTGCTCTAAGAGTAAGTATACTATGTGGTGGGGTTTCAGAGTCTGGGCTCTAAAGCCAGATCACCAGGACTACATCCAAACTCCACTATTTATTTACTAGCTGTGTGACCTTGGACATGTTCTCTGTGCTTCTGTTTCCTTATTGGCAAACAAGAGATAACAGGACTATCTTCATCTTACAGCACTGTTGTGAGAATTAAATACATTAATAATATAAAATGCTGGGGCAGCCCGGGTGGTTCAGCAGTTTAGCACTGCTTTCAGCCCAGGGCCCGATCCTGGAGACCTGGGATCGAGTCCCACATCAGGCTCCCTGCATGGAGCCTGCTTCTCCCTCTGCCTGTCTCTCTCTCTCTGTGTGTCTCTCATGAATAAATAAATAAAATCTTTAAAAAAATATAATAATATAAAGTCTTAGTACACTGCTCAACAAATGTTTAAGTTATTGTTATTACTCTCATAGAACTGAAAGTTAATGAGACACTTTTTGTTGACACATAAGCTCTCACATTTCTGTAGAGACACATTAGGACACCAGGTCAAATCACAACTTCTGATGCCTGTACTCAGAAAGTTTCTTCTTTTTGACTGGAAAGCAGAATATTTTTTCTTACAGAGGTGGTCATTATAATTATATCCATACTCATACTCTTTGCCCCTAACATTCATATAATACTCCAAAGATTCTTTCCTTCCCCACTTAAGTCCCTTCCTCAATACATGGAAGAGAGAAAATACACAACATATTTATTTGGTAGTTTGGGTTTTAGAGAATGTTTTCATATACATGATACCATTAGATCACCTAAGAGATAAATAGGACAGGAACTCTCAACCCTTTTAACAAATGAAGAGACTCTAGCTCTGAGAAATTAAGCAGTCTGTCCATGATTACACAGTTATAAACCTGTAGGGCTGGGACCTGAATCTTGTTCACTATACTATGCTGTTCCTTCCAAGGGAACGCTGGCCTGAACTGTCTTTCCCTGCATGTTGGGGCTTGTTACTACTTGTTTTCCATTTTAGAATCTTCAGAGGGCCCTAGATAATCAAATCTGCTTTGATTTGTCTCCTTTAGATCCCTTCAGTGGTTGATCACTCTTATCTACTCTCCTTATCTTGTCTTCTCTTCTGGATAATCCCTGAGGAGGAGCTGGGCACAAGTTGGGCGGCTGCCATGGCAGTGAACAGTGAAAGAAAACTTTCCTGTTTTCCTTGTTTTGGCTAATTAAGGCTATTTTTCCAATTATAATAATGGCACACACAGTTCTTCCATGGCTGCTTGGCCTTCCACAGCAAAGATGGTGGTGGAGGCCTAGCTTGTCTCCTATCCCTTACTATTTGAAGACACCAACCAACAATTAATATTCATTGAAAACCTACTTATGTTGATTACCATATGGCCGATAATCGCATTTATTTATTTATTTATTTCGATAATCACATTTAATATTCAAATTCCAAAGGATTTCTTGTCAAGAACTTTATTTGGATTATTGGAGGACAAGGCCACAACACATAAAATGCCTGATTCTGCTTTTCAGCAAGTTTTCAAAATTGTGGCTTTTATTATTACTGAACTGTAGGTTGCTGTACCTGTTTCCTGCTAATACGTATAGCAAAGAAGAGGCAGAGACAGAGGGAAGTTTTGAAGTGGAGGTATGGAAAGTTACAGAAACCTCTACTTGGACACTAGTGATTTCTTTTTTTTTTTAATTTATTTTTAAAATTTATTTATGATAGTCACAGAGAGAGAGAGAGAGAGAGAGAGAGAGAGAATGGCAGAGACACGGGCAGAGGGAGAAGCAGGTTCCATGCACCGGGAGCCCGACGTGGGATTTGATCCCGGGTCTCCAGGATCGCGCCCTGGGCCAAAGGCAGGCGCCAAACCACTGCGCCACCCAGGGATCCCCACTAATGGTTTCTGAGCTATATTGCAAAAGGCAAGTCAGCTAGAATCTAACCTAAAAGTGCTAATGGAAAATCATACAGGAGAAAGTAAACTTATTTTGCATTTTTCAAAATCTGTACATTTATAGTATACATCAAAAGTGTTGTCAGGGCTAACAGAGGCAGAGGGGGAGAGTTTTACTACACATAGGTGTGTGAAAACCTAAACAAGAGATTTTCTAAATGCCTATTCAGTGCTGCAAGCCAGCAGAATGAAAATGTTATCACCTTTTTAAAATGCTTATCTCAGAGAAACTCCTATAGTAACAGAGAAGGATGAAGACAGTTATTACCATTAGAAATATATGTGTTTTTAAAAAAGGAAAAAGCTAAGGCTGATAGTAGCCTTGCTGATAAACTAATATTATGAGCACATCAAAGGATTCTGCTGTTAAAATTGTGCATTTTCCTTTCCCAAGGCACATTGTCATTTCTGACAAAGACAGCTTGCCCATTCCTGTGGCTATAAATCATGAAAATATGTTCACATTTATTTGACTGAATAAAATATTTTTTAAACAAATTAAAATATGGTTTCACCAATTTTTATATAATTCTAGGAAAGTTTCTGGTAGGGGCCAAAAGAAAACTCTAAGGTTTTAAGCAGGTATGGAGAGCTGCCTGACATTTAGTCCCTATGTTTATAGTTCCCAAAGTGTGATCCTCAGAGTCTGTGCCTCAGAATAATCTAGATGTTTGCTAAAATGTAGATTCCTGGCCCTATCTCAAATCTACAAATCTCTGGGCTAAATATGTGAGGTGAGACCTGGGTATCTGCACTTTTAACCAGCTCCTTGATTGTTAAGTTGGGAAATCACTGATGAGAGAATAGCACAAAGTTCTTTCTACCTGAGGAGGGTTCTAATAAGAGGAAGTTTTCTTTGTAAACTTCTTCCATTCAATTAGTTGATTAGATAGAAAGCCGTCTGTCACCCTGGATTCTGGAAGGCACAGTGTCTACAAGGCCAGGTATAATTTAGAGTGTCTAAGGGACAACTGTAACACAGTAATGGTAACTGGGGGCTACAGTGGGTCTCTAAGAAGGCTGGAGACTGTCGTGTTGGCAACAAATCCCGCGTATTCACATTTTGCACAGCCCTGTATTCCTATTTCCCAAAGACTCTCCTTTGTCCATACTATAAAAGTATGGGTATCCCTAATTTGTCTGTAGTCTGGTTGATTGAAACTCAAATAAAAAATGATGCCAGTGACTCTAGCTGACAGCTTCCTATTTCTTCCTTTTTTCAGGGTACTAGGAAATACCCATGTGATACTGTTCATTAACCACTGCCCTTATATTAATAGTCCTACATATGTTCTGACAGCTAAAAATGCTTATGTCTTCAGAAATGACCCTTTTTTAATGAATTTAATGAAAAGAGATTCAGGAAATGTCATAGGTTAGTAGTAGGAGGAGTTTTGTATTGGGGCCTTTCAATTCCCCTATATTTTAGGGTCATAAAATAACATTAAGCAAGTTACTTGTTCTGTTTATGGAAATTCTTAAGAAAGAATTAGAAAAATAATTTTACAGAAGATTCTATAAACACTTTCTACAGAACTAGTAACAATAATAACCATAATGACAATAATAATAAAAAAGTCTGTTAAAGCCTCTGGCATCTTGAATTGTGGACTGTGGGCAAGTTAGGTAACTTGAGTCTTGAGTTTTTTTGCTTTGTTTTTAAATTTTTTATTTATAAAAAGATTTCATTTATTTATTTATTTATTTATTTATTCATTCATTCATTCATTCGAGACATAGAAAGAGAGAGAGAGAGAGAGAGGCAGAGACCTAGCTATAGGAAGCAGGCGCCATGCAAGGAGACTGATGTGGGACTCAATTCTGGACCCAGGGATCATGCCCTGAGCCAAAGGCAGACACTCAACCAAGTGAGCCACCCAGGCATCCCTTGTTTTAAATTTTTATTTAAGTAATCTCTATACCCAACATGGGGCTTAAACTCACAATCCTGAGACCGAGAGTCGCAGGCTCTTCCGAGTAATCCAGGCGCCCTGAGTTTTGAGTCTTAATTTTCCCCATCCGTAAACAGGGAATCATGTTGCACATAGTCGTTGAGAGTATTAAGTAGATAATACATTACAAATCTCTAATACTGAGTAAGGACTCAATCCAGTTTTGCTGTTATAGTGACTATTGTATGAAATAGAATGATGTCAATTATAGGCATGATTGTAATTAGCATGATTTTTAGGCTGCATCATTCTTTAACTAAGAAAATTCTTTGCTTAGTTTTTTTTTTTTACGATTTTACTTATTTATTCACGAGAGAGGCAGAGACACAGGCAGAGGGAGAAGCAGGCTCCCTATGGGGAGCTTGATGTGGGACTCTATCCCAGGAGCCCCAGGTCATGACCTGAACCAAAGATAGATGCTCAACCACTGAGCCACCTGGGATCCTCCCCTTTTTTTTTCCTCCTTGCCTATCTTAACTGGCCCACCAAAACAATCTGCTCACTGATGTCCCTGTGTTTATTCTTGCTTCCCTATAATCCATTCTCCACATAGTAGGTAGGCTTACCTTTTAAAACACAAATTTGATTCCATTAATTTATTGAAATATTGTAATGACTTCCCATTGAAATTTAAGTAAAGCCAAATTCCCTACTTTAACCTGAAAGTCCTACAGATTGGGCCTCCGCCTTCTTGTCTACCTTCACTCACCACTCATTTTTGTAAACTGCTTGTTAGCCCCACACTTGCCATTTCTGTCATTGAAGCCCCCATGTCTGTGCCTTTACACTTGGCTTTTCCAAACTCTGCCCGAATTCTTACCATCCTGCCCTCTGCTGGTAAACCCACATTGGGCTCCCGTGGGAAGCCTGCTTCTCCTTCTGCCTATGTCTCTGCCTCTCTCTCTCTCTCTGTGTATCTCTCATGAATAAATAAATAAATAAATAAATAAATAAATAAATAAATAAAATCTTAAGGGGAAAAAAAAGATAGGCAAGGAGGTAAGGGTAAGGGTAACTTGGGTGGAGACGGTGAGAAGTATTTTGGAGTTAGAGCTCTCAGGACTTGCCGTAAGTGGTAGGTGAAAGCAAGAAAAGCCCAACTTTTGGGATGAGCAAATGAATGGATGGTGGTACTATTTACTAAGATAGGGAAATGTTGGGGAAGAGAAAGAACCTTTGGGAAGAAAAAACCCTTGAGTTCTGTTTTGGACATATTAAGATATTATTAGATATCCAAGTGAGATGCCTAGCAGACAGCTCGATAGACATGTCAGAGTTGGAAATACACAGAAGAGGATTATCAGGACGCAGATGATATTTAAAACTATCAGATTGGATGACATCAGTAATGACAATGTGTAGATGACAATGTGCTGAGCACTCTAAAGCACTCCAACATGTGGAGGTCTGGCAGAAAAATAGGAGCCAGTCAAGGAAACAGAGGAGCCAATGACAAAGAAGAAAAATCTAGAGAAGAAAATGTTTCAGGAAGTCAAATGCTGCTGAGAGGTTAGATTAGGTAAATGGGAGAATGAGCAGTGGATGACTCTCTGGGTGGGTGAAATGGGGGACAGTGAAAACTTTGTTAAGAAGTGGCATTATAGGAACCAAGACTTAACTGGAATGAATTTAGGAGAGATTGTGGAGATCAGAAGGTCCAGAGAACAAAAAGAGGCACTCTGGAATTTGCTTTGCTGCAAAGGAGAGCGAAGAGCCACTGAAAGTAGGTAGAAGGAGACTCAGGGACATGAGACAGATTTCTTTCTTAGGACAGATGATTATAAAGCAAAAAGATAGTGACAGGAAAACTAGTGTGAAGAGATGATTGCTGGAAATTGCTGGAACTCATCGTAAATAGGCAATTATTTCTTCCACAGAGATGGCAGGCATGGTAGACCATGTGGTGTCCTGGTGAGTTTGGTGATGGAAAGATGAGGTGGTTCTCTCTCTCTCTATCTCTTTTTGATAGAGCGAGAGCATGAGCAGGGAGGGGCAGAGGGATTATTTTAAGCAGACTCCGTGCTTAGCTTGGAGCCTGACACAGGGCTTGATCTCAAGACCCTGAATAACCTGAGCTAAAATCAAGAGTCGGATGCTTAACGGCTGAGTCACTTAGGTACCCCAGGGTAGTTCCCTATTGACTGCTTTGTTATGCCACTTTCAGGTAAACCCATTAGAAATTAATTTGGTTTATAACTTTTTAAAATGTATTTATTTTTTAATTATTTTTTTAAAGATTTATTTAGTTATATAAGAGAGAGTGAGTATCTGAGTGGAGTAAGGGGCAGAGGGAGAAAATATCCAAGCAGACTCCCACTGGGTGTGGAGCCCCATGCCACACAGGGCTCCATCTCACAAGGCATGAGATCAGGACCCGAGCTGAAACCAAGTCAGATACTTAACCGACTGAGCCACCCAGGTGTCCCTACAATGGTTTTTAAATATGAGAATTATTTTGTGAGAATTGATAAAATCATCAGACATCCTACATTAATATGAATATATTTAATTGGCTTGCCTTCTACTAATACTAAAGACCAATAACCCTGAAGAACTGAGACCCTAGGGATTTAAAGATGGCTGCAGAAAGTTCAGAGCAAAATGAGGAAAATATGTTCTGAGTCAAACATTTGGCTTGCAAACAAACTTTTGGAATACAACCAACTTTAAAGCTTGTGATTGCTTGTATCACATAAGACCAAGGGAAAAACTTGCTAATTTAGTGCAGGCTGATGAGCTGAATAAATTACTATAAATGATTCTATATTTGGTTTCTTGTTAATCTAAGTAAATTAGTCTGTGTAATCAGAATGAGGCCCACCACTAAATGTCATATTGTGGTTTATGTGTTCATACAGGCAATATTGCACACTATTTTAAGCTGTAGGAGAACCCAGAACAATGAGCTTACAATTTCTGTTGTGATTTTGAATACAGATATTCCATTTTATTTCTGGAAATCTGCTTCCAGAAAACTGCTAAGGGGACTGACTTATAGTCAGGTAAGATTCAGGAATACTGGGTTGGTGAACTGTAGACTATTTACTTCTGAGTGCCTAGCAAAAAAAATTCCTAGGGACTCAGTTAATATTTGATAAATAAATAAATGCATAATCACATGAATAGAAACAAAGAAATATTGCAAGTTATTCTAAAATTATTTGGCTTCAAATGACTTTTTTAAAAAACAAGATTATATTTATTTATATTTATCTGGGAGAGAGAGAGGACAAGTGGGGGAGAGGGCAAAGGGAGAGAGAACAGACTCCCTACCGAGCAGGGAGCCCAATGTGGGGCTATTTCCCAGAATTCCAGGATCACGAGCTGCACCAAAAGCAGATGCTCAACTGACTGAGCCACCCAGCTGCCCTGGCTTCAAATGACTATTTCTCATTTCCTCAAATTGAATATATCCTCAAAATATAAATATGTACCATCATGGAGGAATTTAAAAAAATGTGCCTGAGTCTTGGGAGGCAAACCCCAAAGGGCAGTTCCCAACATATTTTGCCAAATGGCAGCATATTTGGAACAGGTGTAATCTCCCAAGTCAGTATTCTGAAGAGGCTGATCCTTGCTTTCATGTATATGTTTTGGTGGGCTTGTAAAAAAACATAACATTATTTTTGGAGTCAAATATTGTGCAGATTTCTCTAGCTCTAAATATTTAGCAGTGACATTTATGATACAGATTAGCAACGTTCTGTCATTTTAGGGAGACTTAGGAAGTTCAGAATTAACACTCAGAATCAATTTTTCTAATTTCAGAAGTTGAAGTTAGGTGTTCCTAGAAAGTAAAGCAACTTGTAACTATGTGAACAAAATTCCAAAATGGAAGCTCAAACAAGTGACTTGGGAAGAGGCAGCCTCATTGGGATGCCATGATCAATTTCAAATGTGACTTTTCTTTGCTTAGTAAAGAACTCAACCTCACTAATGTACAGTCTTAGTTGATAATGCCATCTCTACCCTGAGAGTTCCTTGAAGTCTTACAAATTCTTGAAGGAATGGATGACAAGAAGGCATATTTTATTCCTACATTCCTACATTCTAGTAAACTGAAGTAGGGAGAAATTCATTTGCAAGTTTAACTCAGACTACCTAATACTATATTAGTATCAGTTTACTAGGTAAGACTGCACTAAGAGATATTAAATAACAAAATATTTAAAAATTTTCCCAACATGTATTTTCCATATATGTGATTTAAATGATAGATGAAAAAAAAAAGAAAAAAAAATGATAGATGAAGCATAAAGTAGGCATCTTTCTGGTTAATTTAAGTACTTAACTCATTTACAGGATTTAAATATTTGTGCAACTTACACGAATATGCCCTCTGGGGTTACTCGTCCAGCTTGAATTAAATAGGCTCCAAATCGAAACCCCATTGCATAGGCAAAATATAGAAAAGCATGGCTGAATGCATAGCAACTTCCAAAGATCTGTGCTTTCTTCAAAGTATTTCTGAAATGCACAAAATTTACTAAGTAATGGGACGTTATTTAGTATAGCAAGTTGATTTTAATAAATGTAGAGTAATGAATACAGAAGACTAGACATGGAATCATTTAAGGGATATACGTTTTTCTAAGAATGAAAGTGAATTTTTTAAAATGAGAATTATTATAGAGAAAATAGGCAATATAATTATTTTCTCTATAGTTATATACTCTGTAGTTCAGTGTAACGAAGTTGCCTCTGCTTTCAAATGAATGGACAAAGTCTGTGAATGAACGGCTTATCAAAGAGTTGAAGAGATTTGGTTTTGAGGTATTTAGAAATATTTTCTATTGTAACCTTTCACTAACATAATAAATAGTGGAAATTAAAAGGTGGTACCAACCACAAGCATGAATGTAAAAGAGTACAAAGCTATCTCTCTGATAAATACAGATAGTATCACTAAGTAAATGTGATGAGGACTAGTTTAAAATTAAGAGGAGTGATATATATATATATATATATATATTTTTTTTTTTAAGATTTTATTTATGAGAGACACACAGAGAGAGGCAGAGACACAGGCGGAGGGAGAAGCAGGATCCATGCAGGGAGCCCGACGTGGGACTTGATCCCAGGTCTCCAGGATCCTGCCCTGAGCTGAAGGGAGGTACTTACTAAACACCGCTGAGCCACCCGGGCTGCCCAGCATTTGTTATATATATACTTACTTTCTTTCTTAAATATGTTACTTCCTCAATTTTGTTTCAGGAAAATAATGAGAATGTGCATAGTTCATAGTAATTCATAGCAATGTGAAAGGACTAAAATATTCTACATGTGCTTGCTCTTAGTTCCTTTTCTAGTCTCCTCTTGGTGAAGTCATATGAGAAATTATGATGTGCCATTATTAGGAAAGATTCCAGAGCAAACAAATCGTCTGTCAAACCACTGGAGTCTCCAAGAAAACTGCTTTTACAGGGACAACTATAGTTAGTTAATGAAGTCAGTATGAATTTACAATCACCTGTGCTGCGCCTGAAGTGTTTCCTCATATGTTTGTTCAAAGGCTTTTTCTCTTGTTAATGACACTATAGTCTGAATGTTTTCCACAGCTTCAGTTGCTATCTTATAAAATAGGACAATAAAATAAAGAAATAAAATTAGTAACAGTTAAACCCTGGTTGTGAATTCCGGTCACTTATACTGGGGGCATATAAAGAATAGTATTAAGTTTTTCTGACAAGTTTTCTTAGCTTCTTTTTTTCTTTCCCAAAAACAAGATAGGAAAATAACATTTTAGGATACTAGGCTTAAGGAAAATTTCTTTTGAAAAGATTCAACCCACTGATCTAAATTCAGTTCCCTTGGAGTCTTCATTGAATTTCTAGTTAAACTGGTTCCATAGGCAGAGAGATCAAACATTAGCATTATGTTCATATGCAATTATGCAAAGAAATTATGAGATAATTCAAGAAAACAGTAGACAGAATCGAATAAATAATTATTTGATTCAGCACAGCAATGCAAATAGCAACCAAAAAACTCAGAACACTGCAGAAAAGTAATATGGGTATGGCTATTAAATGCTATATGTTATAGCTGTTTCTTTTTGATATCTGTGAACTTAAGAAGATATTTAATTTAAATATGGTTAATAAGGGATGCCTGGATGGCTCAGAGGTTGAGCGTCTGCCTTTGACTCAGGGCGTGATCCCAGGGTCCAGGATCGAGTCCCACAACAGGCTCCTGCAGAGAGCCTGCTTCTCCCTCTGCCTATGTCTCTGTGTGTCTCTCTGTTGCTAACAACAACAAAAAAAAAATCTTTAAAATTAATTAATTTATTTTAGAGACAGAATGAGAGAGAGAGAGAGAGCAAGAGAGAGTACATGAGCAGAGGGAAGGGCAAAGGGAAAGGGAGAGAAAGAATCATTATGCAGATTCCCTACTGAGTATGGAGCCTGACTTGGGACTCAGTCCCAACACCTCAATATCATCACCTGAGCTTAAATCAGGAGTCAGCCACTTAACTGAGCCACCAAGGCCCCCCAATGCTTTTCCATATTTCTATGATTTTTGAAAAAGAAGGAACAATCACAAGGGATCCAGAGGAGACTTTTGGCTTAGAGTAACTTGTTGGACATGAGAACACATGTTGACTTGAAAGAGAAACTTGCTGCTTTCACATTCTATTTCTATAATGGCAGAGTAGAATGTGGGACAGAAGAAGACCTAGGTGGACATCTAGTGTTATTTAAAAAATGACTTGTGTTACAGAAGAGAACCAGATTTCTGGATAGTGGGCAGCCAACACCTGGATTCTGCTCTCAATTTTGACTTTGAGTTGTTCTAAATTCTCATTAATTTCAAAGTAAGCTCAAAGAACCCTCCATTTGTAACATATGCTGTAGTATGCAAGAAAAATGGGTAAAAATGCTGAAACCTTGAGGAAAAAAATGAGCCAAAAAAATCTTTGTGATCATTTTTCACAATGGAGAAAAGACTAATATCAACATAGAATTCTAGAAAATAGTCTTCTGTAAAAAATAAAAAAACTAATATGGCTATTTTAAGTCTGAAAAATGAAACATTTGACGATTTGTTCAAATTTATATGTGCAACAGAAGAAGAATGAATATATTTTATTGGTCCCTATTCTAACTTTTGGTGTTTAGTAAATACATTAAAAGCCAATGAGAAAGACACAGATTATTTGTTTGATTAGACTTACTGATGTATAATCAGGGGTTATTGAAATAATCCCAAAAGGAAAAATCGAAGGACACATATACAACTAAAGCTCAGGATATAAAAATTAAGATGAACAAATATATTTAATTAGGGCTCCATTAATTTGGAAGTTGTGATAATTTGCACCACAAGGAGGGCCAAACAACTTTTCACTGTCTCTGAGGCAAATATATCCTATATCCTAAATGGTTCAGTCTGTACTGGCCAAGTTCTTATTTAGTCCAAGGAAGGTGAAAAGGTCCAAGGGTCACACAAACCAGATATTGATGAGTCATATACTTGGCATCCCTATTCATTGTTCATGCTACTTATAATGTGCCAACTATGACAGTCACTGTGATATAGACCATAACTGGTATTAAAATCATTTTCAGATTCAGAGGATGTTCACCCAAGTGATAAAAGTCCTCGAAACTATACCAGGAGAGGAACAGCTTAAAGACCTGGGGATGGAGAGAAGAGATGATGACTTGGCATTTACATGTTGCAGCTTCCTAAAGGCTGCCATGAGAAACAGGCCTGGACCTCTGCTGAGATGAAAGCCAAGAAGGGTAGGATAGAAGGCCACCAACAAACAAACAGACAAACACCAAAACCAAAAACTGCCTATCATCCGAAGGCTTTTCAAAGGTAGGCAGCCTGAGAAAGTAATGCACTGCTTGCCACTGGAGGAAAAGGATGGGTAAAAGATGGACACTTGATAGAGATTTTGTACAAGGGATTCCTTCTTTGGGTAAGTGGTCGGATCAAATGATATTTCTTTCAATTCTTAGATGCTATGATACTACAGTACTAATGTCCCCTAAACCTCTAATACAATTGTTCATGAGAAACTTAAAGATAACTAAGCATTTTCCCAGTAATTAAAATGTTGCTCATTTTGGTCAGTATAAAGATAGTCCTTGCTTCTATTTTTTTTTTTTTTAAGATTTGTTTATTTACTCATTAGAGACACACAGAGAGAGGCAGAGACACAGGAAGAGGGAGAAGCAGGCTCCATACAGGGAGCCTGATGTGGGACTCGATCCTGGGACTTCAGCATCACACCCTGGGCCAAAGGCAGCACTAAACCGCTGAGCCATCAGGGCTGCCCAGTCCTTGCTTCTAAAACCTTATTTATGCTCTGTCAGTAACAACGAATTGACTTATATCCAGTTACTGTCATATTTCCTCTACATTTTGAAAAATAATTATAATTATTTAAGAAAATTTAATTATTCAACAGAGAATGGGGAATCATGATGTTAGCAAGTTCTCCCATGATATGGTAATATGGCTGGCATTGAGTGCATACTGTCTTCCAGACATTATTCTAAGTATCTTGCATATAATAATGCTAAGTGTTTTGTATAATACTTAGAAAAATCTGCAAGTGGTATTATTATTATTCCCACTTTGCAGAGGAAGAAATTGAAGTCCAGAAAGGTTGATATAACTTGCTCAATTAATCCTATTACTATAGCATTATCTACACCCCATCCCAACTATGCATTTTTTTTTTTTTTAAGATTTCATTTACTTATTCATGAGAGACACAGAGAGAAAGAGAGAGGCAGAGACACAGGCAGAGGGAGAAGCAGGCTCCATGCAGGGAGCAAGATGTGGGACTCGATCCCTGGTCTCCAGGATCAGGCCCTGGGCTGAAGGCGGTGCTAAACTGCTGAGCAGCCCGGGCTGCCCCTGTATGCATTTCAATACACATATACCACTTTACAAATTCCTAAGAAAGGAAGTTAGCATACTGTAAAAATGGGAACTCTCACTGTTTTCCTCTTAAAATGTTATGACGGTAACAAGTCTTTATATTACCTTCCCAGCATGCTTAAGTTCTTGCTTATCCTTGTTGGCAAATCCAGTCATAGCTGTGGTTTCAATCATTCCTGTCAGAGCAAGTATTGGAGCAATACTCAGAATTAAGAGTGTCATCTCCCATCCATATATGAAGGAAATGATAATTGACAGTCCCATGTTAGTGGCATTTTGTGTTAAGACACCAATCCTTGAACCTGTTGCCTATAATAAGACAGATTTTGAGAAAAAAATTAATCTTAAATTTACAAGAAATCTTATTATGGGGACACCTGGGTGGCTTAGAAGTTGAGCATCTGCCTTTGGCTCAGGGTGCGATCCCAGGGTTCTGGGGTGGACTCCCACATTGGGCTTTCTGGGAGCTCACTTCTCCCTCTGCCTATGTCTCTGCCACTCTCTGTGTGTCTCTCATGAATAAATAAATAAAATCTTTAAAAAAAAGAATTCTTATAGTTTCTTACAAAACAAAGCAGGCTTTTTTTTAGGATTTATATTTACATTTTTACTTTGAACTTGTACTTAGAAATTAAATAATACCCATACTTAAAAAACTGTCCACTACTAAGGAGTCATTAATGCTTTGTGGGAGAGACGGGGAAGGCAACAGCAGGGGGAGGGAGAACCAGACACCCCACTGAGCAGGGAATCAGACATAGGGCTCGATCCCAGGACCCTGGGATCATGACCTAAGCTGGAAGCAGATGCTTGACGGACTGAGCCACCCAGCTGCCCCTGCTTTGTCTATCTTATGTTGGATGTTCCTATCATTCTCTGAATATGTCCTTACTTTCTGACCAAAAATATTCTCCAGGCTCTACCCTTGGAATCTATCATTTCTCCAAGGAGTCCTGGTTCCTTTTGGTGGATAATGTTATTTAGAAGTCAATACATGGTATTAATTGTGATAGCCATTAAAATTGTGAACAGAACTAAGGAATGTGTGTGTAAAGATGTATGCACAAGCTGAAATCTATATTTCTCTCTTTATATGAATCATGAATTCACATCAATATTTCTAATTCCAATCCAGCACCACAAAGCTATTTTCAACTTTCTCCCTTCTTATATTTGTTATCCTGTTCTGCAACAATGGGAAACCTGGCTCCCATTTTTAAAAATAGATTTATGTAATCATACTCTGCATGTAACCAATTTGTTATCATGGCCCCTGTTCCTCCCCTGCATGGACACCTTTCTTCCTCTGTTCCAGCTTGGCTTTCCCATACCTGGCTGCCACATACATGTATATGCAACTCACCATATGCGGCCTCCAAAACCCAACCCTTTCTTCTTTTTTCGACCAAGGGGCTGGCACTCTTGGTCACTATATTGTAGTAGTGCTGAATTTAGTGATTTATAGTATTCATTAAAGTTTACACTTTGGACATCATGTCTTATATTCCATTTTCTGCATTTTATAATTGGTTTTCACTGATCAAAGGTCTAAAGCAGCATTATCAAGATATATCAAAAAGGAGTTGGAGACATCATGGTATAAGGTAACTTAAAAGAAATTATGAAAAAATCCCTAATAAGTAGAAATATCTTTATAACTATTTTATGAGAACTGTATGTCTTATGAATCAACTTTTAGTGGGACACATGATAAGTAATCAACCAAAATGTTAAATTCCTTTAATGCTCAGATAAAAAAATGAGACTCCATTTACCTAGAAAAGTAGCTATAATCAACAACTGAGTGGGGAGCCCGACACGGGGCTTAGTCCCAGGACCCCGGGATCATGATCAGAACCTAAGACAGATTCTTGACTGACTAAGCCACCCAGGTGCCTCCAACTTTTCACTATTAAAAATGAAGATGTAAGGCACCTGGGTGGCTCAGTCAGTTAAGTGTCTGCCTTTGGTTACGGTCATGGTCCTGGTCCTGGATCCTGGAATTGAGTCCTGTATCAGGCTCCCCACTGGGTGCCTGCTTCTCCCTGTATGTCTCTGCCTCTCTTTGTGTCTCTCATGAATAAATAAATAAAATCTTTTTAAAAAAAAGATGTAATAAGCATCGTTGTGCAAAATGTTTATGCTCATCTTTTCTTTCCTAATGTTAAATACCTAGAATTATAGTTAAAGAGTATAAACTCTTACATTCTTGATAGATATTATCAAATTGCTTCTCTAGAAGACTATATCAGTTTTCACTAAAGTACCCTCAAATTAGTGTCATTATTAAAATAACAACAAGAAAAAGCCCTGCATTCCTCAAGGCTCTGTTTTATTCCTAAAATATTTTTCTGGCTTTAGGTTCAAGATGGCATTTGCTAATCTGCTGTTTCTCTATTTCTCACTAGACTATGAAAGAAAACTTCAAAAAGCAAAAATAAGTAACAAGAGCAAACACCAAACAAACCATGAAATAATGAAAACTAAGACAGATAAACTATTTTAAGTGTCTTAGGCTATTATATTCTAAGACCTAAGAGGTTGAAATACGAATGTTATTTGCTTCTTAATGCTGACTTATACCCTGTCTCTTGAGAGTTGAAAGATGATGCTAGACATACATGATGTTGTGTGTTATGGGATTAACTGTGTCACTCCCCATGCCCAAATTCGTATGTTGCAGTCCTGACTTCCAGTACTTCAGAATGTCACTGTATTTGAAATGAGGTCTTTAAAGAGGTAATTAAGTTAAAACAAGGTCTCTAGTGTGAGCCCTACTTCAGTGTGACTGATGTTCTTAGAAGAAAAGGAAATTTGAATGCACACATATGCACACACATGGGAAAGACCATATGAGGAAACAGCAATAAGATAGCTGTCTACAAGTCAAGCACAGAGGATTCAAAATTTAACCAATCCTGCTGACACCTTTTTCTTGGGCTTCTAACCTTCAGACCTGTGAGGAAATAAATTACTGTGGTGTAAGCCATCCAGTTTGTGGTACTTTGTTATGGCAGCCCTAGCAAATGAATACACTTACTTGTTCCTTTCCTCCCATCCCCTGCCTTTTGGTGATAGTGGTAGGATAAGAAAAATCTGAATATATTTTTTTCTGTTCCAGGAAGAATTAACAGGAAATAATAGACATCTGGTCTTGAAAAATACTACAAGAACCAAAGGAAAATAGAAAATAGGCTTAAAGACCTAGAGGATAGTGTACCTCTAGAAAGAATTTAGGACTGGAATCCAGGAAATTTAGTTAAACTTCCTTAGATTCTTTAGCAACATGCATAAAGATACAAGTTTTTCTTGGAAATTAAGAACAGGAAGTCATGATTAAATAATTCTTTAGATAACAATCTATGGGAATTTGCTAAATGCAAGAGGATACAACTTTTAAAAAAAGATTTTATTTATTTGAGAGAGAGCACACATGTGTGTGGCAGGGCAGAACAAGAGGGAGAGAGAATCAAGCAGATTCCCTGCTGAGCTCCAAGCCCAGCACTTGCCTCAATCTCATGACCTTGAGATCATTACCTGAGCTGAAACTGAGTTGGCTGCTTAACCAGGTGTGGCATCTGGGCACCTCAAGAATACAACTTTTATAAGAATGTTTATAACATACAAAGAGGAACGGCTAGTATAAGAAAATAAATGGAAGAAAACTCAGAAGGCAATTGTAGAAATAAAATTCCATATGACAGGATTTCTGCTTCTGGTTAACATGGGGTAATAAGAAATGGATTTATTCTCCCATATGAAAAAAAAAGGCAGAGATGGGAAACAAACAAGGTGAATCCAAGACTGCCCTAGTTTAGCCCTTGAAAGAGCTTCCAGGCTGGAGTGTAGAGTGAGCGTACTGAGACAGAACCCAACAGACTCCCTAAATTAAGTAGACAAAATTGAGAACCTGGGCCATCTAAGAAAGCTAGGGTTTGCAGCACAAAATACCAGAGAAGAGAAAGGCACACAGAAAGAGACATCTGAATATCTTCAGAGGGAAATATAAAAATATCCAGCACCCAAAAATGTTATATTCATAAAGTGTGGCATTTAGTCAAAATTTACTACATATATAAAAAAGCAAAACAGGACCCATGAAGAATATAAAATCAATCTTTTGAAACTAACCCAGAACTGACACAAATGTTAAACTTAGTAGATAACAACATTAAAAGTTATTGGATAACATATATTCAAAAACTTAGGAGATAAGGGACATACAAAAAAGACCCACACCAAAGTTTTACAAATGCAAATTTTAGTGTCCATAGTTTTATTGGAGTATAATCATGCCCTTTCTTTACCTATTGTTGTGAGTGGCTGTCTTAGAATTATGGAATTGAGTATTTGCTAGAGTAACCACACTGTCCTCACTGTGCAGTATCCTAACTTTGTACTGCTGCTCAGTGTGCTATAAATCTGTGGTGCAGTTATAATTTGACAGCATGTTTTGTGCCACATGAACTGCTGTACTATGACATTTTATTTTAGTTTTAAAAATTCATTGTATGTCCATCATCTAAAAATAAGAAAGGAAGAGATAAGTAGACTTTGAATATCCTGCTTTTAAGGCATAGTGGACTGTGGATTACTTTTTTAATCAGATGCCACAGTGTTGTGTTTATTATGACACTATATAGTACTAAAAAAATACAAAATAGGTCAACATTTCCAGACTAACACTCATAATATTCTTAATTTGTTCAGAAACTTAGAAAATTTAAAATGGAATTTCTCATTTTAGTAGAATTTTGTTTTCTTTTTTTAAAGATTTTATTTTCTTTATTTTAGAGAGAGAGTGAGAGACAGAGAGCATGAGAGAGTGGAGAATCAGAGGGAGAAGCAGACTCCCCACTTAGTGTGGAGCTTGACACAGGATTCCAAAATCATGATCTGAGCTGAAGGCAGACAACTGATTGAGTCACCCAACCACCTCTTGGTAGAATTTCTTGATAAAAATAAAAGTGAAAATAAAGCTGAAACCAAAGTAAGTTTTCTGAGTGGCTCATTCATTAGCTAAGCAAAGAAAATCATTTATGAGTAGTGAATTAATTAAATTATGTTTAATTGCAGCAGTGGAAGAAATGTGTTCAGTGAGCATAAACCTATATCAGACGATTAGTCCTTTGGTGAGAACAGTTCCTCAAAAAGTTGACAACACTGCAGCAACACCAACAGTCGATCAGAAACCAGGGAAGTTTTTTAAAATAGTTTTTCCTGGCTCTTGGTGGTCTGACATATGTTACTGATATTGCTTAGTTGTTGGTTTTTGAGGAGTCAATGTTGAGTTTGAAGTGATTAAAAAATGTGCTGTTCTAAAAGGTCTGTGTGGAGCACCTATAGGTGATAATATTTTCAAAGAAGTTAAATGAAAATGATGACTAATATAGTTTGAATCACAAGTAACATCAAACTGTTTTATACACTTTTCATGTCAAGAAGTTAAATCAGGAAATGAGGTCCTAGCTCTGGCTAGAATCCAGTCAATTTATCTGGCTCTTGGAGTTAAATGAAATTTTTATGATTTCTTGGGGCAATATAATTATAGTTCTGATGAGAAGAATTCTTGGAACTAACACTGTATCTGTCAGTGGTACATCAAGTATACATCGTGGCATGAATAACACTTTCTTGTGGAGGAAAATGAGGTAACACTTTTGGGTGATGAAAGGGGGTTGCTTAAATATACAGAAATAGGGTGCCTGGGTGGCTCAGTTGGTTGAGCATCTGCCTTTGACTCAGGTCCTGATCCCCAGGGTCCTGGGACTGAGCCTCACATCAGGTTCCCTGCTCCATGGGGAGCCTGTTTCTTCCTCTCCCTCTGTTCCTTGTCCCTGCTCATGCTCTCTCTAATAAATAAAATCTTTTAAAAAGTACAGAAATAATACCTTGTAGTTTTGTGGAATCAAGTTTCCCAAAGAATCTCAAATGGATTTGTACCTTTAATAACACTATATATTACACAAAAAATAGTCTGTTGACAGATGTATGGCAATAAGCCATTACTTTAGGCTGAAATAGTATCAGTTAAATTGGTTGTTTTCAATTAGGTATTTTAGGAATCATGTTGTTCTATGACTTTATTTCACTAACATATTTTTCTCATGACTTTCAAAGTAGCAGAGTTTCTAAAAATGGTTAAAAGTATTTTTTGGTTTAGTAAAGGTTTCAAAGTAATATTTACTATTATGAAGGAGCTATTTTATGAACATTTACCCTAAATCATTTGATAAAATTTAACTGAAATTACATGATGAAGAAACTGAGATGGAATATGTCTTAAGTTGGTAAGATAGGAAATATGACCTTGACTTATTATTTCCTAATTCATCTCTAGTCTAGTGTATTTTGTAAAAAAATAAATAGCAAATTGAACTGGTAAATAATTCTTCCTTCAGTAGAAAGAGTATTCATTCAAGTTATATAGGAATCTGCCTTTATATTGCAAAGCAAAGGTTGATGTGAATTACATGCTAGTAGACATAGTCTCACTCTTGGAAAACTTCTTTGCTTGTCCTACTTTTTAAATTTGACAGCTTTAAAATCTCCCACCAGTATTTCAACCATTTAATCTTTAGCTATTAGTTTTCATTCAATGAAAATGATCTGACTTGCTCAGAAATTATTATGAGACCAACATTTACAAACTGCAACAAGAAATTTTCCAGTGATCAGATGGTATTAGTCAGATGCCTGTTAATAATCAGGCTTTCAAATGTTTTCATTAATTTTTCTCAACCAGAGACAACACTATTTGTCAAAAACAACTAATGAATGTAAAGAGAGTAATGTTGATCTTTCAGTTCTAATTCATTCTTTTGGCTGAAGTAAATACTTGTTAAAAAGAGATGTCATACATGTATAATATAGTTGCTAGTAGGGATGCATATTTCACTGGAATTTTAAAAAATTTGAATGATAGGTAGGAAGAGAAAAATATCAGCAAGGTAAAGAAAAAAATAGCAAATTTTGTGGAGTGGAGATTCAACTGGAATTATAGGGATATTTCTCCCTAAAGGAGTGAACCCTGTCATTCCTAAACAGAAATTGTCATTCAGATCATTCTATTGTGCTACGGAAGATTAATGCTATGCTTATTACTTGACTATTAAGGGAATTTTATCCATCATTTTTCCCCACTTATGCCAATAAAATTGATCTCAGCCCTATTTTATTTTATTTTTAAAAGTATTTTATTTATTTATTCATGAGAGACACAGAGAGAGGCAGAGACACAGGCAGAGGGAGAAGCAGGCTCCATGCAGAGAGCCCGATGTGGGACTCAATCCCCGGTCTCCAGGATCACGCCCTGGGCTGAAGGCAGCGCTAAACCGCTGAGCCACCCAGGCTGCCCTCAGCCCTATTTTAAAATATAAATTATGTCTAATAAATTTAGAGCCTTGCCTTCCAAATAATGAAAAGGAGTTTCAGGAAGAAATGAAGATGATGCCACTTTTCCTCTTGAGCTTTTTCTACAACATAAAATTAGTTTTGCAAGCCATTATGGATGTTTGCAAATATTCACAAGTTGTAACTAACTTGTTCTATTCTCTGGTAAGAAAAAATCTTTTTCTTTCTTTCTTTCTTTCTTTCTTTCTTTCTTTCTTTCTTTCTTTCTTTCTTTTCTTTCTTTCTTTTTCTTTCTTTCTTTCTTTCTTTCTTTCTTTCTTTCTTTCTTTCTTTCTTTCTTTCTTTCTTCCTTTCTTTTTCTTTTTCTTTTCTTTCTCTTTCTTTTCTATATTTTTTATTGGAGTTCGATTTGCCAACATATAGTATAATACCTAGTGCTCATCCTGTCAAATGCCCCCTCAGTGCCCGTACCCAGTCACCCCATCACCCCATCCCCCTGCCCACCTCCCCTTCCATTACCCCGTTTGTTTCCCAGAGTTAGGAGTCTCTCATGTTCTGTCACCCTCTCTGAAAAATCTATCTTTAGAAGGAAAAACTACACTTTCTTCTTTTATTAAAACTTCTAAATTGTGTGTATGTTTTCACTTGGCTACCTTTTCTTGTCTTACTATTTAATTCTGAACTCTTTTCTCTAACTCATTCTTTGTATCTTCTTTAGTCCTCTGGCTATCCTATTACATATGGTAAATCTTTTTTTTCCTTTTTAAATTATTATTTATATGATTATATAGTTGACATAGAATGTTACATTAGTTCCAGGTGTACAATGTAGTGATTCAATAACTTTTTTGTTGCTGTTGTTAAAAATATACAGAACTGAAAGGCTTCCTTGTATCTTTCATTAAGAGCTCTCAGTTAGCCCTGAAACTTAACTGGTCTTTTTAAGGATGTGGATCATCTTAGTATAGCTTATAAATATGCACAGATACATTTGTGTGCATACATACACACTACATATATACACACCATTTTAAGAATAAAAGAAGCCCTCCCTCCCCACCAAAAAAAGCGATATACATACTCCTTGGATCTGTGCTATATCTATGGCTAATATTGATGTCAAGGCTCCTGTGCTGTTTTCCTTATCATCAAACCAGGAAATATCCTAGAGAAAAAGGAGAATTAACATTGGTTATCAAAAAAAAAAAAAAAAAAAAAAAAAAAAAAAAAAAAAAAAACCAAACCAAACCAAAATAAAAAACTTCATGGTTATTAAAAAGATTCTTTTCTGATTTGTGAGTCGGGTGTAATAAGTCAGAAGACATTTACCTGTTTCCCTCACTCTCAGTATTTAATTCTTATAAATACTATGAATCAAATGACATTTGTTTCTTCACACAGATTTATATTTAGATACAAAATGAAGAATGTATTATTGGAACCATCACCAATACTACAAGACTGTACAATAATCAACATAAAAAATGGTCATTTTGAATGACCAAGTAAGTTGTAATTATACTCCATAAGTAATTTGTGAAGAGCAGACTATTTCAAATGTTTTTTTTTTTTAAGATTTTCTTTATTTATTCATGAGAGGCACACACACAGAGAGACAGATAGACAGACAGACAGAGACACAGGCAGAGGGAGAAGCAGACTCCATGCAGGGAGCCCGACGTGGGACTCGATCCAGGGTCTCCAGGATCATGCCCCGGGCTGAAGGTGGCGCTAAACCACTGAGCCACCAGGGCTGCCCAACTATTTCAAATGTTAATGCACAAAACAATTTAGAAATATTTCCAAGTAAGAACAAATATTGTTAAAATGCCTACATTATCCAAAGCAACTTACACATTTAATAGAATCCCTATCAAAATACCACCAGCATTTTTCACAGAGCTAGAACAAACAATCCCAAAATTTGTATGGAAACACCCAAAGACCCCAAAGCAGCCTTGAAAAATAAAAGCAAAGCTGGAGGCATTACAATTCTAGACAATAAGCTGTGTTAGAAGACAGAATGGTACTGGCATCAAGATGGTATGGTACTGGCACAAAGAACAGACACACAGATCACTGGAACAGAACAGAAAAATCCAGAAATGGACCCACAAGTCTATGGTCAACTAATTTTAGACAAAGCAGGAAAGAGTACTCAATGGAAAAAGTCTCTTCAACAAATGGTGTTGGGAAAACTGGACAGAGATATACAGAAGAATGAAATTGGACCACTTTCTTACACCATACACAAAAACAAATACAAAATGGATGAAAGGCCTAAATGTGAGACTGGAAACCATCAAAATCTTAGAGAGGAACACAGGCAGTAACCTCTTTGACATTACCTGTAGCAATTTCATACTAGATAGACATGTCTCTGGAGACAAGGAAAACAAAAGGAAAAAGGAATTATTGGAACTTCATCAAGATACAAAGCTGCTGCATAGTGAAGGAAATAATCAACAAAACTAAAAGACAACCTATGGAACTGGATAGGTTATCTGTAAATGACATATCTGATAAAGACTTAGTATCCAAAATCTATAAAAAATTTATCAAACTCAATACCCCAAAATAAATATTCCTTTTAAGAAATGGGCAGAAGTCATGAACAGACATTTTTTCCAAAGAAGACATATAGATCCCTAACAGACACATGAAAAGATGCTCAACATCACTCATTAACAGGGAAATACAAATCAAAGCCATGATGAGATACCACCCTATACCTGTCAGATTGGCTAAAATCAACAACATAGGAGACAGCAGATGTTGGTAAGGATGTAGAGAAAGGGGAAACCTCCCATACAGGTGGTGAGAATGCAGCCACTGTGGAAAATAGTATGGAGATTCCTCAAAAAGTTAAAAGTGGAACTGCCCTATTACCCAGCAATCACACTACTAGGTATTTACCCAAAGGATACCAAAATGCTGATTTGAAGGGGCACATCCACCCTGATGTTTATAGCAACATTATCAACAATAGCCAAATTACGGAAAAAACCCAAATGTCCACTGACAGATGAATGGATAAAGAAGAGGTGATACACACACACACACACACACACACACACACACACACAGACAGACATATTGTGTAATAGAATATTACTCAGTCATCAAAAAGAATGAAATCTTGCCATTTACAACAGGATAGAACTACAGTGTATTATGCAAAGCAAAATAAGTCAGTCAGAGAAAGATAAACACTGTATGATTTTACTCTTATGTGGAATTTAAGAAACAAAACATATACACATAGGGGGAAGGAAAAAAGAAAGGAAAGCAAATTATAAGAGACTCTTAAGTAGAGAGAACACACTGAGGGTTGATGGAGGGACGTGGGTGGAGGATGGGCTAAATGGGTGATGGGTATTGGGAAGGGTACTGATGATGAGCACTGGATGTTGTAGGTGAATCACTAAATACTATATCTACAACCAATTTTACCATATATGTTAACTAGCTAGAATTTATTTATTTATTTATTTATTTATTTATTTATTTATTTATTTATTTATTTATTTTTAACTGGCTAGAATTTAAATAAAACTTGAAATTAAAAAAAAAGAAATATTTCCAAACCGTTCTGTCTTAAGCTGATTAATGATAAAAAGTCTATCTCCTTCTCTTTAGGATACACGTAGGCAAGATTTTCCCTGACACTTCATATTACTCCCTAGATTGTATAAGCACTGGGCCTTGTGAGAGGCTAACAAGGCAAAAAGGCCAATGTAAAACCCCCGTGGCCAGGAAGCATGCAATCTGAAGGAGACAGGTCAAAAATACAAGCAATAAAAGCATAATATTATAGCCAATTTCATTTTCAACAGCAAATAGAGATAATACTTCTCAGCACTTCTCAGCCTGAGGAATTCTGATTTTCTTTTATTAGCTATTGAATGTTTCCTCCCACTCACTCAAACCACTTATATCTCTTGTGGATTAAAATCATATGGAGCCTGGCTCTGAAAAATGACTTATTTTTAGTAAGTGAAGAGCAAAAGAATTGTTGGCTTATAACTCAGCCAGGACTCTGACACCCAGGTTACATGTTTCTGCCAACAAAGTAAACAGAAGCATAACAGAAAGAAAGCTGTGCATTAATCACATAGTTATGTGAGAAGAAAGTTCCTATGGAGGAATATGGCAAGAGCAAGGGTGGGTACTACCCTAGTATGACAGCACTATTCTGCAAGACCTTGTTGGGAAGGTGTTCCAAATAGTTGAGGATACAAGATACCCAAAGGGCATCCTACAGAGTCTGCACTACCAATCATCACTTTGAAAACAACCCCGCTCAAGAGCCTAACACATTGTGAACACGCATCAACATCGATAATAACTATAGCATTCTTGAACCGGAAGACATTACCTGTTTTTTAATTGTATACTCAAAAAAATTAAGACAAACTTTACATTTTCTAATTATTTCTATATTTCAACACGGCAAGGAATACACAAAGAAATTTTAGTTACAATGTAAAGTAAATATCTGGGAAGGATAATTTATTGTGGAATATTACATTCTTGATTCTAGAGTAACTTGTATAACACACTAGGCATAGGATATATATGTGACAAGTCTCGGTCACTATTTGATGTCTAATCTGCAAGATGTCCAAAATTACTTTCCAATAAGTGAGCAATGTGTACTCTAGGTCCTGCATTCCAATATAGGTAATATATGCTAAAACACTTAGAATTTCTGGAACATAGCTGTTGTTGAGTTAAAGTTAACTTGCTTTTTCTTCTCCTGATGGTCAAGTGACTGTAAGTAAAGACAATCGAGTTTTTGATACTAGTAAATCCATTTTCCTTGTCAATAATTATACTACAAGTAAAAAATTTTACAATAACACCATGATGTATATATTTTTGGTATGCATTTTCTCAATTAATCATCATAACTGTATGAGGTAGATAGTATGACTATCCATGTTTTAAAAATGAAGAAGCCAAGGTACTGAGCGATTGAATAACTTGCCCAAGACCACATAGCTGGCAAGTGCAAGTGAGGCCAGGATTTGAACCTAGGCAGCCAGATGCTAGAGTTTTTAGTCAACTATCAGGTTTTACCTCCCATTTAACTGGAAACATTACAGGTGAGTCTCAGTTACCTGTTTCTCCTGCTTCAGGACTTGTTACCTCAAATCTTTTGGAAGTAGCTTTTTGAGATCCCTTAGTGATCACCATTAATTTTATGATCTCATGATTTAAAGATCCCTAAAGAAGCCCTAGCCAATCTAATTTAAAGAGAAATAGGCAAAAATTGTATCTTTTCAGAAATCCAACAGATCTACAGGTCAATATTTATCATTAAGAAATATAAATTTAGCTTTGAGCAATGAATTATTTACAACCATTGAAGTCAGCAACACTTAGAACATTCTTTTTAACTGGAAGGATGTCAAGTAATCAAATAAAATAACAGATTTTATACCTACAAAAGACCACACCTGATTCTGTAAATACCTCTACCTCAAATGAGGTTTCAAAATAGTTATAAAAAACAGTGCAAGTCTCAGCATGCATTCTAAGACTTAAAAAGTTTTAGGACAAAACCCAGGTAATAAGAGTTAGGCAAAACTGCACATTAGGAACGTCCCTTACTATAGACAAAACTGAAATTGGGAAGGTATTTATAAAGAAAAGGCCAAATATACGACTCTTCTTTTCCTCCAATTTTAAAAAACAAAGATAAGAAGGAAAAAGAATGATACAGTATGAAGAGAGAAAACAAACAATGAGCTAAAAGGGGCTGGGTTGAATTTATGGATGAATTTAATAACATCTGCTGAATAGGCCAGAGTTTCTCTGTGTGTGTCTTTGAATGTGTATGTTTCTTGAAGGATCAGAGTTTTTGGTTTATAAATTGGGCATTCTTATGGGCAGAGGCTATTTTATCCAAGAATATTACTGTCCAGCTATACACATGGCTAATGGTAGGCAGAGTATTAATGTCTAGTATCAACCTTCAGGATATTGGATTAATAATAACCACTGGGTTAAACAGGCTCCTGGACCTGAGACTTCACCAAAAGCATGCCATTAATGTCTAGCTACAAAGTTCAAAGCAATGTTTGAAAAAGTTATATACATCCTTTTGTTCAAAACAGGCATTCAGGGAACATTGTAAAAAATTCCTGGAAACTTAAAATAAATTTTCTTGAATGTGGAAAAACATAAATTCATACAGAAAAACAAAAATGGGCAAAAATTGTCAATAAGTGAAAAATATAGTATTAGTGATTAAAATCCCACCTAAAAAAATAAAATCCCACCTAATTTCATCAAAGATGAGGGAAGGATATAAAGTATTCATAAATAAAAAGCAAAATTAAAGTACAAGTTCAACTTGAGCAGTTGTGCAGGCATTACATGATTTTATGATCCCTCAAGGAGATTTTTGTTTTTCTGGATTAAGGAGAGTCTTCAATTATCTCTGACAGATCTTTGAGCAGTGAGTGTCAGGCACCAGCTGCTTCAAAGCATCAAGTTGCTATGGGAAACCTTGCTCTGGCTTTACTGAATTTTGTAGCTTATAGTTCCCCAAGAGTACAAAAACCTAGGAATTTTGTTACATGGCAGTCTTCTGAGCACTACTGCTAACTGTCACAAGATGTAAAAACTGGTTTTGATGATTCAGCTGGAGTGGCAGTAATTCTATTTCTGACTAGAAATGACCTCAGCAGGAAGCTATTTGCTCCTGCCCAGGGAGCTCTGGAGACAGAAAGTATGGTGAAGGGCTCCAAATGATTACTGGCTTTCAAGGAACCCAGTATATATCTCAGCCTCCTGAAAGAGTTTTAGAAGTGCCAATCTGAGACATTCCTGCCATTTGCCCCCAGCCTTCACTTCTCAAGATTACTACTGGATCTACCTAGTTTTAGTTCTTTCCTAGTTGTGACTGACCATCTGTGTATGGCAGGCCAACCTGCCAGGGAGACTGCTACCTGAATTCTTTTCTGATGAAGGACAGAGAGACTGGCTGCTTTCAAAAGTGCAGAGTGAAAAAACTTAAGCTATGCACATGGATGAGACTAGAGGAATTAACTCCTCCTTTTCAAATATGTTTCCTGAGATATTGTAACTCTTCTCAGTTTTTATATGGTCTTTCAATCTGATCCAGAACACTACATTATACATTAAAAAATTGTCAAGATAAACACAAGGAAAAAGGAATAGACTCTAAATCCTGTTTTCTATAAGTTGTATTTTCAAACATAACAATTTTGGACTTGCTTCTATTAGAAAAGTATACTGTAAGAATTCTGATGTTAATGCTGCTTAGAAACAAAAAGGATGCTTTTAAGGGATCAAAGGAAAGATTATGTCAAGAAATTGACAAAACTACAACTACTTGAAAACTACAAGTTGGAATATTTAAAAATACATTTTAAATAAAATAAGAAAAAAATCAACACTGACCTGATACAACATGGCTTTAAATGCCAAATGTCTTAATCTCATGGTTAAAATTTCCCCTGCTCTGCCATAAAATAACCCCTGGAAAACAAAAAGAAAATCTATATTTATTCTTAATTCTCTTTTCTATTTCTTTGTAACATTTAGTCACTACATTTACTTATTTATATTTTATTATATTATTATTTTTAACTCAGAGAGAATGACACAAAAAATAATCATGTTCAAACTTGTTTAATTCATTAAAAACTTACCTGAAAGAAATAACTGACAAAGGAAATAACACTCAAAATGACAAATATCATGGAATACATTTCAGCATCATGCTTTAATGTGGTTTTATCATCATTTTCAAACATCTGAAAAGAAATAGATTTTTTATCAGGTGATTGGAAGAAAACATAAAAAGAGGAAGAAAAAACTAAAATGTCTATCCATCAGGAATTTTTGAACAGATTTCAACATAATAAGATTATACGTACATTTCTGGGGAAAAGAAGTATATCATTATTCTATCCACTACATTCATTACATATGATAAAAAATGATTTGCTGTCAACTTTCTCTCTTTTTTTTTTTTTTGGATAAACGCAGGACTCTTGTCTTTAATGCAAACTTTCTCTCTTAAACTATGTAAATATGAGATCAGATGAGTCTTCTGTTATTATTATCATAGTATATTTTCAAAGAAACTTCCAGTTTGTTTGAATTACTATTTCTAATAATTGCTAATAACTTAGGTTTATTACTATTCTTCTATTTAAGGTACTACCTTGCAATCTGAGACCTTAAAACATGTCCCTAGGCATTGTTCCTAAAATTAGTAATTATACATATATTGGCATCTATACTGACAAAGCATAGCTGTGCAAATCTGAGACTGAAGACTTAACGTGACTGGGTTCTTGAATTCATCAACCTCCTGAGTTCCTTGGCACAATCCCAAGCTCTTGTTATTTCCTCTCCTTGAGCTGGCTGGTAATAAAAAATGGCCATTGTTTGGACTAGTTGAGAGGAGTAGTTGTATTTGTCTATTTTATTGCTTCAGTGCTTTGGAATGCTGATACAGCACTGGAGTCAAAATTAGAAAACAAAGTAATTTCTTTACTGATTGCCCAGTCAACAAGGCCCAGCCAAGACTTCACAATAGAGGCTGGTTTATCCCCTGAGAGAACATTAGTTAACCTTCCTATTATGGATCCAACACTATGGGTGATCTACCGCAAGTCCCAATTTCCCCAGAGCTGGGTCAGAGTACAACAGGTCTGCTCTCTCAGGCTTTATTTTGCTTAAAATCCTTAAAAATATTAGCAAGTTAGCTTTACTTACAGTTATGATTTTAGCAAAGATGATGGCAAATACTGGATGAACAGCTCCATTTAGAACAGCAGCCAGTGTCCCCAGAAACACAGAAAGCCATTCAGACTTGATTAATTTAAAAATTTTAAACAGAGAAATTTCAGGAAGACCTGGCTATGAATAAAATGCTTTAGTTAAAACTTCAGTTTGAGAGCATAATGGAACCTACAGAAGTTAGTTAATCTTAAACAGATTTATAATGTAAAATATCATAAATAATAGGTGGCAGAGTTAAAATTAGAATATTTCTCAGAAAATGCTCCGCATCACTTGCCATCAGGGAAATACAAATCAAAACCATAATGAGATACCACCTCACACCAGTGAGAATGGGGAAAATTAACAAGGCAGGAAACCACAAATGTTGGAGAGGATATGGAGAAAGGGGAACCCTCTTGTACTGTTGGTGGGAATGTGAACTGGTACAGCTCTCTGGAAAACTGTGTGGAGGTTCCTCAAAGAGTTAAAAATAGACCTGCCCTACAACCCAGCAATTGCACTGCTGGGGATTTACCCCAAAGATACAGATGCAATGAAACGCCGGGACACCTGCACCCCAATGTTTCTAGCAGCAATGTCCACAATAGGCAAACTGTGGAAGGAGCCTCGGTGTCCATCAAAAGATGAATGGATAAAGACGATGTGGTCTATGTATACAATGGAATATCACTCAGCCATTAGAAACGACAAATACCCACCATTTACTTAAAGGTGGATAGAACTGGAGGGTGTTACGCTGAGTGAAGTAAGTCAATCGGAAAAGGACAAACATTATATGGTCTCATTCATTTGGGGAACTTAAAAAATAGTGAAAGGGATTATAGGGGAAAGGAGAGAAAATGAGTGGGAAATATAAGAGAGGGTGACAAAATATGAGAGACTCCTAACTCTGGGAAACAAACAAGGGGTAATGGAGGGGGAGGTGGGTGGGGGGATGGGGTGACTGGGTGATGGGCACTGAGGGGGGCACTGGATGGGATGAGCACTAGGTGTTATACTATGTTGCCAAATAGAACTCCAATTAAAAAATACACAAAAAAAGGAATATTTCTCAGAAAAATTTTGCCACCCATATTACTTGATGTCCTCAATATGTAGAAGAATCTTACCCCAAACTATTTGTGCAATTTATCCTTTTGGTATTTCACTGTTACTGTCATTTAAAAAGTACAGATTAACTTACAAATTCTGACAGCTAAGATTCACAGAAGAAATGACAGACATATTTTCTTTATTTCTGTTAAACTAGATGGAATATTATACCCTAGGATAAGACAAAAGGAACTAAGCATAGATAGGAAGTAAAAATTTTTACTAGAATTTTACTAGTAAAATTTTTACTAGAATTTCAGGCTTGAAAGTTTTCCAGTTTCATGACTTATTTACAGAAACATTTTTTTCTTGTTTTGGGGTTCCCATTTATAAGGAAAATGCTGCAGTATCTGAGCATATTACTTAAACTCCCCAAGCTCCAGTTTCCTCATCTTTCTGAGAGTGATGATATCAGTTCCTATCTTCTAGGATTATTTTTAGAATTAAGTTTAATTCAGTATTATTATAGAAGAAGGATTATATTATGTAAAATCTCAGGTCTTATGCAGAGAGAACCCTGTGCAAGCAACCCTTCTGGTAGTATATCTGTCAGCCCTTTATGGGATGTGTGGAGGGTTAATGAGGAGGGAGCTGTCATGATCATTAGATTTCTCCTTGCTCTTGTCCAGCATGTGTAGTAGATTTATTTCAGAAATCTAAAAAATCTTGTAAATAACTTTGTCGTGAGTGATTATTTTGAATGGGAAAGCAGATATTAAAACTTCCTCTTGGCCTTCACTCTTGAAATCATGGCATTTATGAACCTAATAAGAGAATTCTTCAGGAACAACAATAAAATAGTTTGTAATTCTTGCTTTAATCTTAGTCTGGCAACTATAATGTAAACTGTATTGTTTGAACAATAGAACTTTTAAAATTCTACAGCCTTTATGATCTATTTTCAGGATGGGTTAACCACAGTTATATTGGGTTACTTAATAATTTGACTATTATCTTTCCTCTGAAGTTTTCTGAATATCATCATTACAAAAAGCCTCAATTTTCAGTTAGGTGACTGTTCAAAAGAATATACAGAAATTTAAAAAGTGGGGCAGCCCGGGTGGCTTAGCGGGTTAGCGCTGCCTTTGGCCCAGGGCCTGACCCTGGGGACCCAGGACCAATTCCCACATTGGGCTCCCTGCATGGAGCCTGCTTCTCTCTCTGCCTGTGTCTCTGCCTCTCTCTCTCTGTGTCTCTCATGAATAAATAAATAAAATCTTAAAAAAAAAATTTAAAAAGTTGCATACCAACTCATTGTCAAGCACTGAGCACAGATTATCCATCAAATTCTTTATAAAATTACCTCATTTTGTAATGAAGCTAAGATTTAGTGTGCCCTAGTACCTAACACCAGTAAGTTAGAGACAGCAAATGTATGCAAGCTCTCTCACTCCTACAGAATAATGTATCCCTTTGACTTTGGAAAAATATACAATAACAGGTAAAAAATGGGTATTACTTAAATAATGTTATAAAGATAGAAAAGAATAAGACAAAAACAAAATGAAAAATTGCAGTAAGAGCATGAAAGTTTTTGTGCTACCTAAATATATTTCAGATTATAGCATCTGATTAAGAGAATCTGATATAAAAGTATATGAAATTATAAATATTTTATAATGATATACAAAAGGGCTTTAAAAAGTTAAAAAAAAAAAAGGGTGCTGGGTGGCTCAGTCAGTTAATAGTCCATCTCTTGATTTTGGCACAAGTCATGATCTCAGGTTCAAGAAATGGAGCCCCGTATCTGGCTCCATGCTTAATGGGGAGTCTGTTTGAGATTCTCTCCCTCATCCTTTCTCTCTGGCCCTCCCCTCTGCTGCTCTCTGTCTAAAATAAATAAATAAATCTTAAAAAAATTGTTAAAAAACAAACCTTCCTAAATAATTGTAAATTTCATATTTTAGAGCTGTGATGAGTTATTATAATTTTCATACAAGTTGGATGTATTTAAAATGTACAACTTGGGATCCCTGGGTGGTGCAGCGGTTTAGCACCTGCCTTTGGCCCGGAGCGCGATCCTGGAGACCCGGGATCGAATCCCACATTGGGCTCCCGGTGCATGGAGCCTGCTTCTCCCTCTGCCTGTGTCTCTGCCTCTCTCTCTCTCTCTCTCTCTGTGTGACTATCATAAATAAAATAAAATAAAATAAAATAAAATAAAATAAAATAAAATAAAATGTACAACTTGATAAGTTTAGACATCACTACATATCCATGAAACAATTACCACAGTCAAGATATTGAACATATCCATTACTTCCAGATTCTACTGCCTTTTGTAATCCTCTCCTCCGATACCTCTCAGCTGCCAATCCTCTTCCCCTACATCACTGACATACTTTCTATCACTACAGATTATTTTGCATTTTCTAAAATTTGATATATGAAATCATACAGTATGTATTCTTTTTCATCTGGCTTCTTTTGCACAACATAATTACCTTGAGATTCATTCATAATACTGTGTAAATTAACATTTCATTCATTTTTATCACTGAGTAGTATTCCATTGTATGGATATGCCAAAATGTATATATCCATTCACCCATTGACATAAATTTGGGTTTTGGGCTATTAAAAATAAAACTGCTATAAATAGTCATACTCAGGTCTTTGTGTGGACATATATTTTCATTTCTCTCAGGTAAATACCTAGAGATGGAATGGCTGGATCAGATAGTTGTATGTTCAACTTTTTAAGAAATTGCCAAACTGTTTTCCAAATTGAGTTTACCATTTCATGTTCCCACCAGGAAAATATGGAGTAATAGTGGCTTCACATCATTGCCAACACTTTGCTAAAGTAAGTCTCTTTAGATTCCACCATTCTAATAGATGTGTGTCATGATATCTCAATTATGAATTTAATTTGCACTTCTCTGATGACTAACAACGTCTGGCATCTTTTTGTATGCTTGTTTCCTATATGCACATCTTCTTTGGCAAAATGTCTATTCAAATCTTTTGCTCATTTTTTTAAGAACTTTTTTTTAAAAGATTTTATTTATTTATTCATAGACAGAGAGGGAGGCAGAGGGAGAAGCAGTCTCCACGCAGGGAGCCCAATGAGGGACTCGTTCCCGGGGCTCCAGGATCACACCCTGGGCTGCAGGCAGCGCCAAACCGCTGTGCCACCGGGGTTGCCCTTGCCCATTTTTCAATTGGGTTGCTGGTAGTCTTATTATTGTGCTTTGGGAGTTCTTTGTATATTTTGGACACAGTTCCTTTATATATAACTTACAAATATTTTCTCCCAGATTTTGTTGTATCTTTTCATTTCTTAAAAGTATTTTACAAATAGCAAAGATCTTGATTTTTTGAAGTCTAATTTATCATTTTTTTCTCTTTTATGAATTGTGCCTTTGGTGCTGTATCTAGGAAATCTTTGCTATATTCAAAGCCACAAAGATTTTCTACTGGATTTTCTTATGGAAGTTTTCTAATTTTAGGTTTTATAGTAAGGTCTGTAATCCATTTTGAGTTAATTTTTTATCCATAATCTCAGGTATGGATTGAGGATGATTATTTTGTATATAGTTGTATAGAAGTATAGCATCATTTCTTGAAAAGACTCTACATTCACTATTGAATTGATTTTGGGCTTTTGTTTAAATACAATTAACCATATACGTGTGGGTCTATTTCTTAACTCTATGTTGCTCTATTGATCTATTTGCTTATTTTTGTGCTAATAATAGCACATTATTCCCATTAATATAGCTGTATACTAAGAAGTGAAATTAGGTATGACAAATCCTCCAACTTTGTTCTTTTTCAAAGTTTTTTTTGCTTATTTTATCCTTTTGAATTTCCATTTAGAATCAGTTTGTCAAATTTTACAAAAAGCCTGCTGAAATATTGATTGGTATTGCCTTGAACCTGTAGATCAATTTGGGGAGAACTCACATCTCAATGATATGGAATCTTCTTATTCATGTACATGGTATATCCCATAATTTATTTAGGTCTCTTTTTATTTTTTTAGTGATATTTTGTATATTTCAGTGTGTGGATCTTATAATCTTTTTTTTTTTGATCTTATAATCTTTTATCAAATTTAGCCCCAAGTATTTCGTAATTTTGATACTACCGTATCTGACATTATTTTTTAAATTTCAATTCCTATTTTTGATTTTTATATATTGATCATGTATTCTGCAACCTTGCTAAGCTCAATTATCTTTTTAGTACCTTTTTTTGTGTGCATTCCATAGGATGGTTTAGATAGATAATTGTGTTATTTTTGAATAAAGACAGTTTTCTATTTTTCTTTCCTGTCTGGATGCCTTTTATTTTTGGGCCTTATTGAATAGGCTGGAAGTTGGCTCAATGTTGACTAGAAATGGTGGGAAGTGTACATCATTGCCTTGTTCTTGATCTAAGTCTTTTACCACTGAGAATATTAGCCGTAGATCTTTTGTTGATGCCCTTTATCAGGTTGAGACAATTTCTTTCAGTTCCTAGTTTGCTGAGTTATTAGGAATAGACAGTACATTTTGTCAAAAGAATTTTCTGCATTGATTGAAATGATTAGCTAGTTATTTCATTTAATTTTTTTAATAGGAAGAATTACATTAATTTCTTTCTTTTTTTTTTTTTCAAAGTAGATTTTATTTATTTTTTATTTTTTTTTAATTAATTTTTATTGGTGTTCAATTTACCAACATACAGAAAAACACCCAGTGCTCATCCCGTCAAGTGTCCACCTCAGTGCCATGTTAAATCAAACTTGTGTTTCTTAGATAAGTCCTATTTGGTGATGATATATTATTCTTTTTATACATTGCTTATTAGATTTACTAAAATTTTGTTAAGAATTTTTCCATCTATGTTCATGAGGGGTATTTATCTATAATTTTATTTTCTTGTAATATCCTTGCTAATTTTGATACCAGAATAATGTTGGTCTCATAGAATAGGAGCTCTTTCCTCTTCAATTTTTTGATTGGTAGAATTCACCAGTTAAGCCAACTGGGGTTGAGGTTTTCTTTAAGGAAAAAGTTTTCACTAAAAATTCAATTTCCTTTTAATAGATATAATATTTTTTAAGCTATTAATTTATTATTTTTAAAATTAATTTACTTTTGAGTGGGCTTTGGTAGTTCATGCCTTTCAAAGAATTTGTCCATTTCATCTAAGTTGTAGGATTTATTTGCATAAATGTTTTCATAAGATTATCTTATTAAAAGAATTTTAATATCTGTAGAACCTGTTGTGATGTCACTGCTCTCATTCTTGATGTTGGTAATTTGTGTTTTTTTTCTCTTAAATTTCATATTTTTTAAAAACTTGAGTTATTTTTTTTAAGTTTTAATTTAAAGTCCAGTTGGTTAACATGTAGTGTAATTGTTAGTTTCAGGTGTACAATAGTGTTTCAACAGTTCCATACATCGCTCATGACAAGTGCAATCCTTAATTCCCATCACCTATTTAATCCACCCCCTCATTCACCTCTTCCCTGTAACCATCAGTTTGTTCTCTATAGTTAAGAGTCTGTTTCTTGTTTGCCCCTCTCTCTCTCTCTCTTTCTCTCTTTTTCCCTTTGCCTGTTTGTTTTGTTTCTTAAATTCCACATATAAGTGAAATCATATGTTATTTGTCTTTCTCTGACTGACTTATTTCGCTTAGCATAATATTCTCTAGCTCCATCCCTATCATTGCAAATAGCAAGATTTTATTATTTTTTTATGGCTGAGTAATATTCTGTTGTATATATACTGCATCTTTATCCATTCATCAGTAGATGAACACTTCGGCTGTTTCCATAATTTGGCTATTGTAGATAATGCTTCTAGAAACATCTGGGTGCATGTATTCCTTTGAATTAGTATTTTCGCATTCTTTGGGTAAATACTTAGTAGTGTAATGGCTGGATTGTAGGGTATGTTTTGATTATATTTGGTTTTATTTTCATTCAGTTCAAAATACTTTTGAATTTCTCTTTTGATTTCTTCTTTGATACATGCAGCATTTGGAAATGAGTTGCCTAGCTTCCAAATATTTCAAGATTTTCAGGCCACTTTCTGTCTTGATTTCTTTTCTTTTTTTTTTGTTTTTTATGATTTTATTTTTAAGTAATCTCTACACCTAACATGGGGCTTGAAACTACAACTCTGAAATCAAGAGTTGCATGCTCTAGTAACTGAGCCAGCCAGGTGCCCCTCTGTTTTTAATTTCTGATGTAATTCTACCTTGGTTAGGTAATATAATTTTTGTTATTTGAATTTTAAAAAATATATTGAGACATGTAGTATGCTTACAATATGGTCTATTTTGATAAATGTTTCAGATGCATTTGAGAAGAATGTGTATTCTTCTGCTGATATGTGGAGTCTTCTGTAAATGTCTATTAGGTTAAGCTGGTTGAGAGTGCTATTAAAGTCATCTCTATCCCTGTGAATTTTTGTCCATTTGCTTTATCAATATT
Organism: Vulpes vulpes; assembly: GCF_048418805.1. Classification (NCBI taxonomy): domain Eukaryota; kingdom Metazoa; phylum Chordata; class Mammalia; order Carnivora; family Canidae; genus Vulpes; species Vulpes vulpes. Next base: position 99,794,479 of record NC_132786.1, on the reverse strand, counting down.
TAAGAGAAGTATTGAAATCTCTGACTAAAATGGTAACTTTTTAAAAACTATTTTATTTATTTATTCACGAGAGACACACACAGAGAGAGAGAGAGAGAGAGAGAGAGGCAGAGACACAGGCAGAGGGAGAAGCAGGCCCCATGCAGGGAGCCTAACATGGGACTCAATCCTGGGTCTCCAGGATCACACCCCAGGCCAAAGGCGGTGCTAAACCGCTAAGCCCCCCGGGCTGCCCTAAAATGGTAAATTTTTATTTCTCTTTTCAGTTCTTGATAAATTGATTCTTTTACAATTATGAAAATAGCCTTTTTATTTCTGGTATTTTTTTCTCTGAAATTGACATTGACTACTATCAACATTACAGTCTACCTTCAAGTAATATCGTATATCATTTAGGAACCTTAAAAATAGAATATTTCCATTTCTCCCTGCAGTCTTTTGGCTATTGTTTTTATAAATTTTTGCTTATACTTTATTCTGTTATAAACCTGATAGTATAATGTTATTTTTTTCTTAGAAAAGTAAATTATTTTAAAAACATACTTTAAAAAAGCATTTTTAGGGTGCCTGGATGTCTCAGTCAGTAGAACATGAGACTTGATCTTAGGGTCATGAGTTCAATCCCCATGTTGGGCATGGAGCCTAATTAAAATAATTATTAATCATTATTATATTAACACATTTATTTACTATTTTTGATATTTCTCATTCCTTTGTGTAGATTCAGATTTCCATATGGTATCATCTTCCTTCTGACTGAAGGCTTTCTTTTTTTTTTTTTTAAGTTTTTTTTTTTAATTTTTTAAAACTAATTTATTTATTTATTTATGATAGTCACAGAGAGAGAGAGAGAGAGGCAGAGACACGCAGGCAGAGGGAGAAGCAGGCTCCACGCACCGGGAGCCCGATGTGGGACTCGATCCCAGGTCTCCAGGATTGCGCCCTGGGCCAAGGGCAGGCACCAAACCACTGTGCCACCCAGGGATCCCCAAGGCTTTCTTTTAACATTTCTAGGAGTGTAGGTCTGCTGGTGATAAATTATTTTAGACTTTTTTTTCCCCTGAAAGCTTCTGTACTTTGCCTTCAATTTTGAGAAATATTTTTCTGCATGTAGCATTTTAATTTGAGCTTTTTTTCCTTTTAAGATATTATTCTATTGTCTTCTAGTTTGCCTTGTTTCTAATGAGAAGTTTGTGATTTTATTTTTTTTCCCCTATACCTCGTATGCTGATTTTCTCTGGCTGTTTTAAAATTTTCTCCTTATTTTAGGTTTTAAGCAATTTTATTATGATGTGCTTTTGTGTAGTGTAACTTAAGTTTCTTGTATTTGGAATTTATTAAGCTTTTTGAACCTGTGAGTTTTTAGTTTTCATCAAAAAATTTTTCATTGTTTATTCAAAAGTTTTTGCCTTTCTTTTGGGGACATGTGAAAAATAGTTATAATAACATCTTATTGGGGGCACCTGGGTGGCTCAGTGGTTGAGCATCTGCCTTTGGCTCTGGTTGTGATCCAGGGATCCTGGGATTGAGTCCCGCATCAGGCTCCCTACAGAGAGCCTGCTTTTCCCTCTGCCTATGTCCCTGCTTCTCTGTGTGTCTCTCATGAATAAGTAAATAAAATCTTTAAAACAGAAAGAAAAAACCCACAACTGTTTATTGTTCCTACTAATTCTACCAAGTGTGTCATTTCTGGGTCTGTTTCTATTGATTTAGTTTCTCTTAATTTTTGGGAACTCTTCCTGCTTCTTTACTGGTGATTTTTGATTGGATGCCAGACACTAAATTTTACTCACTGGGTTTGTTTGTTTGTTTTTTTTGAAAAATTGTATTTATTTATCTAAGAATTTTCAAGATTTTATTTATTCATGAGAGACACAGAGACAGAGAAAGGCAGAGACATAGGCAGAGGGAGAAGCAGGCTCCATGCAGGGAGCCTGGCGTGGGACTTGTGGGACTCAATCCCGGATCTCCAGGATCATGCCCTGGGCTAAAGGCTGCGTTAAACTGCTGAGCCACCCAGGCCGCCCATTTTTTGAAAGATTTTAAAAAGATTTTTTTTTTTTAAGATTTTATTTACTTGAGAGAGAGTGAGAGAGCGTGCAGGAACAGGGGGAGAGGCAGAGGTCAAGAAGACTCCCTGCTGAACTTGGGAGCCTGATGTAGGGCTCTATCCCAGGGCTTTGAGATCATGACCTAAACCAAGTTAGATGCTTAGCCACCTGAACCATCTAGGTATCCCAAAGATTTTATTTTTTAAGTAATCCCTATACCCAATATGGGGCTCAAATTGTAATCCTGAAATCAAGAGTTGTATGCTCTATCAACATTTATTGAGCCAGGTGCCCCAGTATTTTTGAATTCTTATATATATTATTGAGCTTTATACTGGGACACATTTAGGTTACTTGGAAACAGTTTGATCCTTTTGAGGTTTGCTTTTAGGTGTTGTTAGTTGGGCTCAGCACTGCATTTAGCATGGGGCTATTTCCAACCTTCCCCCACCCCTCCCAGGGTAATATCTACCTTAATATCTAACTCAATGGCCCATGAATTTAGAAACTGCTCATTCCAGCTGGTTTAATAAGAACTACTCTTAAACTGGTGGTTATCAGAGGGGAGGGATGGGTTAAATAGGTGATAGAGATTATGGAGTGCCCTTGTCATGATGAGCACTGGCTGATGTATGGAAGTGTTGAATCACCATACTGTACACCTGAAACTAATATAACATTGTATGTTAACTAACTGGAATTAAAATAAAAACTTAAAAAATAATAAGAACTACTCCTGGCCCTTTGTGAGCCTTTGTGAAAAGATTGTTCCTTTCATCCTTTCTGGTAGATCTTTCCTCTGTCTTTGGCAGTTTTCTCAATAAATGCTCTGATCATTACTTGGATGAAAACTCAATGCAGAACCTATGGAGATCTCTGGAACTCTGAGGAGCTCTCAAAATTCTCTTTTTCATTCTTTACAATGAGGATGCTCCTTAATATGGCTGCCTGGGTTCTCATGGATATCCCCTTCTAGTTCCAAGGCTTGGAAACAACCCAGGCAGTAATCTGGACCAATGATAAGATTCACCTCATTTGTTTCCCTTTCCTCAAGGATCATGATCTTGTTCTGCCTGATGTCCAATGTTAGAAAACTGTCTTACATGTTTTCTTCCATTTCTCAGGTGTTTCAAGCAGAAAGGTAAATCCAGTTCCTGTTAACCTACCTTGGCTGGAAGCAGAAATCTAATTTCATTTGGATTTCACAGCAATTAACACATATGATCTCTTCCTCTTTTGTAACACTTTTTTATTTTTATTTTTTAGGAAACAAGGGGAAATTAAATTTATTTTAAAAAATGTTATTTTATTTAAATTAAATTAATTAACATATAGTGTATTATTACTTTCAGAGTTAGAGTTCAGTGACTCATCAGTTGCATATAACACCCAGTGCTCATTATGTCATGTGCCCTCCTTAATGCCCATCACCCATTTACCCCAGCACCCCTCCCCCAGCAACCCTCAGTTTGTTTCTTATAGCTGTAACACTTTTCTGTGTTAGTTTCTATGATACCATACTCCCTTGGCTTTCCTATTATTTTCCAGCCATTCTTTAGTCTCCTTTGTTGGCTACTGCTTTTCTACCAGAATTTAAAATTTGCGGTATCCTGCTTTTCCATTTCCTGTCCTAGTTGCTTTTCCACCTGCAATTTATCTCTCATTAGATAGCTTTAATCAAATCCATCAGTTCCATTAATTAACCACCATCATCTCTCCCATGCCCTGTTCTCCCGGATCCCACTCTGGTTCCCAAACACCATTCTCTACAAAGCAGCCAACTCAAATAAATCACTTCATCACTCTTCGGAATAAGACCCTTTTAATGCAGCAGTTCTTAACCTGCTTTGTGTCATGGATCCCTGTGTCAGACTGGTGAAGTCTGGGGACTCCTTGCCAGAATGTATAACAATGTGCTAAATAACCCATAGGTCTCAAAGAAAACCAATTAACTGAAATATAGTATTCAAAATATTTAACAAAAAAATTCGAAGTTATGATACAGTTATGGTTGTGCTTCATTATTAGCACGTTAAATAACAAGATATAATAGTGATGAGTGTAAAGATATTCTAACATATTTATAATAACTGTAATGTGGTATCAAAATTTCTGTGATTTTTCAGGGGTGCCTGGGTGGCTCAGTTGGTTAAGCATCTGATTCTTGATACTGGCTTAGGTCATGAGACTCAGCCCAGCATTGGCTCTGAACTCAGTAGGGAGTCTGCTTGAGATTCTCTCTCTTCTTTCTCTGTTCTACGCCCTGCCCTGCTCGCGTGCTCTCTCTCTTTCTCAAATAAGTAAATCTTTTAAAAAACAATTCTGTTATTTTCATTGGTGACATCATTGGCATTGGTAATACTATTGTGGTTCATAATTAAATTAATTTTTTATCAATGACAGGTGGAAAAAAGTTATGATTTTTTTTCATTTAGGATCATTGTCTCTGAATTCTATCCAGATTTTTCTTGTGGATCATGGACTACTGGTTAAAAACCCCTGGTGACTTTTTGTTAGAGTAAGTAAAGAATCTAAAACTGTTACTATGATCTACAAGGTTCTACATGATCTGGCTCCTGAGTATCTCACACAACTCTCTCCCCATCCTCTCTTCTTATTCACTGTGCCCCCAACTCCTTATATTAACTATTCCTCCTATTTAAAATAATACCATCTTTGTCCTGATTACTGATTTATTACCTCTTGGGTCCAAATTCACTCTTTTGCCTTATAAATATTTTCCATTTACCAGCTAGTAAGATGCCAAGCCCTGTCTGTTGAGGGTACTGGAAAAACATTGCAGGAGGAGGGAATTTTTCTTCCTGCTCTTTCTACTGGCTTACTGGGTAGGCTCCTCCAGGATAAGCTTTTTTTCTCTACTGCTTTGCTTGCACAGTTTTGTTAAGAATTAGGTACCTGCTGAGTACAGTTTTATCCTATGTTTGGCCACCAAGTGCTTTCTCCAGCTCTTTGCTTAGCCAGGAGAGGTGTAACTGTGGGACTCAGAGAGCACTGGCCTGTGTTTCAGCCAGGTCACTAATGCCCTCATCCTCCTACACATGGAACTGTACTTAGCTCCTGAGGAGGGCAACCTCCCCAGCTCCTGGTTCCAACAGTGCACCGGAACTTCTCCTGGTACCAAGTAGGCTCTGGCATGCAATAGGACAGATTTCCGGCAAACTCTACCAAGTGAGGTAACTTAGCAACTTCTCTGCCATCCAATGAACTAAAGCTGCACTCTTTGAGGTGAGGCATGAATCTCAGTCTTGGTTGGGGGAGAAGAATGAGGGCTCTTCCTTGGGTCTCTACTTCAACATCAGTAGTAGTTGCTACTTCTATCCGCTACTTCTGCATTCTTTAGAGTTCTCTTAGTTTTCACTAGCCAATTACTCTTATGCCTAAAGGAACTAGAAAAAGAAGAACAAAGCCCATTCTTAAGAGATTTGTTGCCCCCCAAATGACCTGTGACATAAATACAGTCTTTTTTGAGGGCATCTCTCTCTCTCTCTCTCTTTTAAAGATTTTATTTATTTATTAATGAGAGACACAGAGAGAGAGTCAGAGACATAGGCAGAGAGAGAAGCAGGTTCCCCACAAGGGACCTCATGTGGAACTCGATCCCAGGACCCTGGATCGTGACCTGAGCCAAAGGCAGACACTTAACCACTGAGCCACCCAAGCACCCCTGAGGGCCTCTTTCTTAGAGCATCACAGTGATATTATAGTGAAGTTTGGGAAAGACATGTTTTGTACAATTAGCACTACAGTAATATGTTATTGTAAACTCTAAATATTACAAGAGTTAGATAAAAGATAATTGGAGAACATGTAGATAAAACTTGTTGATAGCTAAACCATTACCTCTTTATATTGGATGGATTCCTCAGACTTGTCAGGAAGGTCTGACTTGATGCTATTCATAGAGCACAGAGGAACTGAGTTGATATTTTTTTCAATAGAATATGCCATTGATTCTATCTGTTCATCAGCTTTTTTAATATCCTTAAATGAAGAATATACATGTTACCATTAGAATAATGTTTTCAAAATTCAAAAGACTTTTAGTAAGCATTCCTCTAAAGTTGTATTGCCTCTGATACTGAAAGTGATACATTCCTGTGCAGCTTTTTTTTAAAATGATTTTTATTTATTTATTCATGAGAGAGGCAGAGACATAGGCAAAGGAAGAAGTAGGCTCCATGCAGGGAGCCCATTGTGGGACTCAATCCCAGGACTCCAGGATCACACCCTGAACCAAAGGCAGACACTCAACCTCTGAGCCACCCAGGCTTCCGTCCTGTGCAGCTTTTGTTGAAGTTTTCAGGCTTAATAGGGAGCTGGTAATTCCAATTTATACTAAAATGTTGGTGGGTGACGATAGCTTATTGTGTCTTTTTTTCCCAAGACCTGTATAATTAACTGGAGAAAACAATGCCTTAGTTCAAAAGAATTATTCTATTAGTAGGGACAGATTTTAGTAAAAAGAGCTTTGTGAGGGAGATGACACAAAGATACTCTTTCTGACTCCTTCTTTCTATCTAGTCTTTTCTGGAGCTTATAAGCCTAATAACATAGCTAAACACTTAAATGTGATGCTGGCCCTGGGCCTGAGAAAGATCTTAGGAGACAAGAACATTTTCCAGGTCTGCAACTGCTGCCCATTCCAAACTGTTCAGAAAGTAAAATCAATTGGACCAGCTCCCACAGGACAAGAAATCCCAGAGACATCAAGTTAACTTTAAAAAGACTGTTTAAATCCTAGGATAGGATGACATTCTAAACCAGACTGCTGTAAATCTAGTTTTTGCTTTTCTTGCTACTCAGAGAAATGAGACCAAATTTAGTGAAATAAAAGAACTACATATTCTCTGCTCATTTGAAGGTGGTGTGAGTAAATCTGTGACTTCCCCATGAAGACATGGGGAAGGAGACAAGACAGAAATGAGCAGCCCAGTTTGGATGATGGTGTCCCAGACCAGGCAGGGTTGGGAACAGAGGTAGAAAGCCTTAAGTGGATTTAGGTGCAAAGGAGAATATGCACATGGAAGGCTTTCCATGACTGTGATTATATGACAAACTTAATAACTGTTAATCAGGCATCTCAAAGTACAATAAACTTTAGCCAGCCTTGTAGTATCCCTAATCAGACATTCTTCTATGCTATCACTTTCTCTTTTTTTCTAGAAATTTCTCTATGAAGAAAGAAATCTTTTATTTGGCTTTTTTTCAGGAGCCATTTACTTTGTGTCAAGTTTTTTGGTTTTTTTTGGGGTTTTTTTGGTGGCAAGTTTAAAATAAAATTTCAACCTCTTCTCAAAATAAATTTTTCTAAGAATGTTCTTTAACAGGTCAAAGACAAGTTCTTTTCCTGAGAAGGCTGCTAAACATAATAATGATCACAGGAAGTTTTGGTATGTATCTCTCTTTACTTGTTTTTACTTCATTTTCATGTGAAAAATCACTAAAGGAGTATGTCTGAAAATAATCATGTATGTTCAAGAAAAATAATTATAGCATTAATCTTTCTGGTTTGAGTTGTCCTAAAAAGTTTGATTGGATAATGCTAGTATTAGTAATATAATAAAATTTAGTACACCAACAATGATTCTAAGCACTTTACGTGAATGATTCATTTAATCTCACAGTAATTCATAAATAAATTATTATTATTTTCGCCACGTTAAAGATTAGAAAACTGAGGCACAGAAAATTTAAATAACTCACCCAAGGTCCTAAAACTAGTAAGTGGCAGAGTTAGGATTTCAAATTAATAGTGTCTCCAGAGCCCATAACCCCTAATCACTGCTATGCTGCTTCTTGGAAATGATTCTATTATCAACATTAACTTTGTAGTACTTATGATCATCATGGAGTCTAATAAACTGATTCATTTGGACGCTATAGGTATAGTGGCAAATAAACACTTCTACAGTTTCAGAAATGAATTACTGCATATGTAGATATCAAGGATGTTATATTTACTATGTAGTACCCAGAATACTGTAGTTGTTCATTTAATATTAATGGTATTGTTTTATCAGGATGAACATTATTTTGGGAGACTACCAATCCATTTTGAATAAGGTGTTTTAAATATTTATATATTTATACCACAAATACTCCACTTTAATTTTCCTAACATTGTGAAACTCTTTAACTTAAGACCTAATAATAGAGTTTTTGTTTAATTTTAATGAAAAATAAGGACATATTACTTCAAAGAAAGATCTCAGTGTAGTAGTTTATTTATTTTTTTATTTTTATTTTTTATAAATTAATTTTTATTGGTGTTCAATTTACCAATATACAGAAAAACACCCAGTGCTCATCCCGTCAAGTGTCCACCTCAGTGCCTGTCACCCATTCCCCCCCACCCCCCGCCCTCCTCCCCTTCCACCACCCCTAGTTCGTTTCCCAGAGTTAGGAGTCTTTATGTTCTGTCTCCCTGATATTTCCCACACATTTCTTTTCCCTTCCTTTATATTCCCTTTGACTATTATTTATATTCCCCAAATGAATGAGAACATACTCAGTGTAGTAGTTTTAAAAAAAATCTCCAAATAGGGTTCATTTAACCATAAGTATTTTATTATTTTATTTATTTATTTATTTATTTATTTATTTATTTATTTATTTTAAAAGACTTTTATTTATGCATGAGAGACACACACACAGAGACAGAGAGAGGCAGAGACACAGGCAGAGGGAGAAGCAGGTTCCATACAGGAAGCCCGACGTGGGACTCTATCCTGAGTCTCCAGGATCAGGCCCTGGGTTGAAGGCGGCGCTTAAACTGCTGAGCCACCAGGGCTGCCCTATATTTATTTTAAGTAAGTTTGAAAATATTGAACTTAATAATTTTAGAAATTATTAAGTCTACTCTGGAATGAAAATGATGCAAATTTAACTAGCACATAAAAGCTAACATTTATTTATTTATTTATTTATGATTTTATTTATTTATTCCTGAGAGACACAGAGAGAGAGGCAGAGATGTAGGCAGAGGGAGAAGCAGGCTCCATGCAGGCAGCCCGATGTGGGACTTGGTCTTGGGACCATGTGATCACACCCAGTGCCAAAGGCACATGCTCAACGGCTGAGTCACCCAGACATCTCTCTAACTTTTACTTTTATTTTTTAAAGACTTTATTTATTTATTCATGAGACACACACATACACACACACACAGACAGTCACAGGCATAGGGAGAAGCAGGCTCCATGCAGGGAGCCCGATGTGGGACTCGATCCTGGATCTCCAGGATCAGGCCCTGGGCTGAAGGCAGTGCTAAACCGCCGAGCCACCCGGGCTGCCCTAACTTTTAGTTTTAAAGGAAAATATGGCCTAATGTGAAATAAACTGAATTCGAAGTTTTTGAGTCAATATAAGATTATATTTTCAAACTTTTTAAAAATTATCACTGCTTTATAGCAGGATAGCTATAAAGAAAGCTAGGGTTTTTAAAGTTTTAAGTTTGATGAAGAGATGGAGGATCATAACTTTCTAAATTTTCTAATTTGTGAAATAATATTATTTATTAAGTTTTAAATTTTAATTCCAGCATAGTTAACATACAGTGTTATATTAATTTCACATGTACAATATAGTGATATAGTGATAGATGTATAGATTTAACAATTCTATACATTGCTCAGTGCTGGTCATGATAAGTGTACTCTTTAATCTGCATCACCTATTTAATCTACAGTCCCTCCCATCTACCTCCCCTTTAGTAACTATCAGTTTGTTCTCTATAGTTAAAGAGTCTCTTTCTTTTTTTCCCTCTTGCTTATTTTTTTGTTTGTTTGTTTGTTTCTTAAATTCCACATACGAGTGAAATGGTATTTGTCTTTCTCTCACTGACCTATTTCACTGAGTATTATACTCTGTAGCTCCATCCATGTTGTTGCAAATGGCAAGATTTCATTAGTTTTTTATGGCTGAGTAATTTTCTATTGTATATACACACCACATCTTCTTTATCCATTTATCAATTGATGAACACTTGGGTTGCTTCCATAATTTAGCTATTATAAATAAAGACTGTAATAAAATAGGGGTGCATGTTTCCCTTTGAATTAGTATTTTTGTATTTTTTGGGTAAATACCAAGTAGTGTAATTACTGGATAATAGGATAGTTCTATTTTTTAACTTTTTGAGGACCCTTCATACTGTTTTCTACAGTGACTTCAACAGTTTGCATTCCCACCAATAGTGTATGAGGGTTCCTTTTTGTTCACATTTTCACCAACACTTGTTGTTTCTTGGATTTCTTATTTTAGTCATTCTGATGTGTGTGAGGTGATATTTCATTGTAGTTTTGATTTGAATTTCCCTGATGATGAGTGATGTTGAACATCTTTTCACACTGAACATCTGAATATCTTGTTTGGAGAAATGCCTATTCATGTCTTCTATCCATTTTTAATTGGATTTGCTTTTTTGGTGTTGAGTTGTATAAATCCTTTATATTTGAAATAATAATATTGACATCAAAAATATAATCATAACGTTGAAGAAGCAAAATAAACTGCAAAGAGGTGAGATTTGTTGTCTGTAGATGACTCCATGGACAGAAGGCTACCTTTCAGGTAAAGAGAATAAGGCCAGGCCAGAAGGACAAAGTTAGCTACAGCCTAATTCCTATTTTTTTTTTTAATAAATTTATTTTTTATTGGTGTTCAATTTACCAACATACAGAATAACACCCAGTGCTCATCCCGTCAAGTGCCCCCCTCAGTGCCCGTCACCCATTCACCCCCACCCCCTGCCCTCCTCCCCTTCCACCACCCCCTAGTTCGTTTCCCAGAGTTAGGAGTCTCTCATGTTCTGTCTCCCTTTCTGATATTTCCCACACATTTCTTCTCCCTTCCCTTATATTCCCTTTCACTATTATTTATATTCCCCAAATGAATGAGAACATACACTGTTTGTCCTTCTCCGATAGACTTACTTCACTCAGCATAATACCCTCCAGTTCCATCCACATTGAAGCAAATGGCGGGTATTTGTCGTTTCTAATGGCTGAGTAATATTCCATTGTATACATAAACCACATGTTCTTTATCCATTCATCTTTCGATGGACACCGAGGCTCCTTCCACAGTTTGCCTATTGTGGACATTGCTGCTAGAAACATTGGGGTGCAGGTGTCCCGGCGTTTCATTGCATCTGTATCTTTGGGGTAAATCCCCAATAGTGCAATTGCTGGGTCGTAGGGCAGGTCTATTTTTAACTCTTTGAGGAACCTCCACAGAGTTTTCCAGAGTGGCTGCACCAGTTCACATTCCCACCAACAGTGTAAGAGGGTTCCCTTTTCTCCGCTTCCTCTCCAACATTTGTGGTTTCCTGCCTTGTTAATTTTCCCCATTCTCACTGGTGTGAGGTGGTATCTCATTGTGGTTTTGATTTGTATTTCCCTGATGGCAAGTGATGCAGAGCATTTTCTCATGTGCGTGTTGGCCATGTCTATGTCTTCCTCTGTGAGGTTTCTCTTCATGTCTTTTGCCCATTTCATGATTGGATTGTTTGTTTCTTTGGTGTTGAGTTTAATAAGTTCTTTATAGATCTTGGAAACTAGCCCTTTATCTGATGCGTCATTTGCAACCATCTTCTCCCATTCTGTAGGTTGTCTTTTAGTTTTGTTGACTGTATCCTTTGCTGTGCAAAAGCTTCTTATCTTGATGAGGTCCCAATAGTTCATTTTTGCTTTTGTTTCTTTTGCCTTCCTGGATGTATCTTGCAAGAAGTTATTGTGGCTGAGTTCAAAAAGGGTGTTGCCTGTGTTTCCTCTAGGATTTTGATGGAATCTTGTCTCACATTTAGATCTTTCATCCATTTTGAGTTTATCTTTGTGTATAGTGCAAGAGAGTGGTCTAGTTTCATTCTTCTGCATGTGGATGTCCAATTTTCCCAGCACTATTTATTGAAGAGACTGTCTTTCTTCCAACGGATAGTCTTTCCTCCTTTATCAAATATTAGTTGACCATAAAGTTCAGGGTCCACTTCTGGGTTCTCTATTCTGTTCCATTGATCTATGTGTCTTCTTTTTTGTGCCAGTACCACACTGTCTTGATGACCACAGCTTTGTAGTACAACCTGAACTCTGGTATTGTGATGCCCCCAGATATGGTTTTCTTTTTTTAAAATTCCCCTGGCTATTCAGGGTCTTTTCTGATTCCACACAAATCTTAAAATAATTTGTTCTAACTCTCTGAAGAGAGTCCACGGTATTTTGATAGATTGCATTAAACGTGTAAATTGCCCTGGGTAACATTGACATTTTCACAATATTAATTCTGCCAATCCATGAGCATGGAATATTTTTCCATCTCTTTGTGCCTTCCTCAGTTTCTTTCAGAAGTGTTCTATACTTTTTAGGGTATAGATCCTCTACCTCTTTGGTTAGGTTTATTCCTAGGCATCTTATGCTTTTGGGTGCAGTTGTAAATGGGATTGACTCCTGAATTTCTCTTTCTTCAGTCTCATTGTTAGTGTATAGAAATGCCACTGATTTCTGGGCATTGATATTGTATCCTGCCATGCTACCAAATTGCTGTATGAGTTCTAGCAATCTTGGGGTGGAGGATTTTGGGTTTTCTATGTAGAGTATCATGTCATCGACGAAGAGGGAGAGTTTGACTTCTTCTTTGCCAATTTGAATGCCTTTAATGTCTTTTTGTTGTCTGATTGCTGAGGCGAGGACTTCCAGTACTATGCTGAATAGCAGTGGTGAGAGTGGACATCCCTGTCTTGTTCCTGATCTTAGGGGAAAGGCTCCCAGTGCTTCCCCATTGAGAATGATATTTGCTGTGGGCTTTTCGTAGATGGCTTTTAAGATGTCTAGGAAAGTTCCCTCTATCCTTACACTCTGAAGAGTTTGGATCAGGAATGGATGCTGTATTTTGTCAAATGCTTTCTCTGCATCTAATGAGAGGATCATATGGTTCTTGGTTTTTCTCTTGCTGATATGGTGAATCACATTGATTGTTTTACGAGTGTTGAACCAACCTTGTGTCCTCGGGATAAATCCTACTTGGTCATGGTGAATAATTTTCTTAATGTATTGTTGGATCCTATTGGCTAGTATCTTGTTGAGAATTTTTACATCCATGTTCATAAGGGATATTGGTCTGTAATTCTCCTTTTTGGTGGGGTCTTTGTCTGGTTTTGGAATTAAGGTGATGCTACAGCCTAATTCCTACCATTTATATTAATGTGTCCTAATGAAAAAAACTATGTGAGATCACAGGGCATGCAGAAATATGGACCCTAAAATCAAGAAATTTGCCAGAGTGCTTCCAGCATTATCATGCCTCCTATTGATTGGCTACCATAAGCTTTCTAGTCTACCTGAGATGATATCATTTATACACATACATTTGTGTGCACATCTCTTCAGGCATTTATTAAGCAGGCATTTATTGAGTGCCCTTCAGGCATTTATTAAGCAGGCATATATTGAGTGCCCACTGTCAGGCACTGTGTTAGGTGATTTACATAGTAAAGTAAATCAGCGTGAAAAAAAAAAAAAAGAACAAACCCTCTGCATGGCTTCTAAGAAATTTCATGATTTGGATTTGTATATAAAAATACAACTATTTAAAAAAATACAACTATTTTTTATTATTCTACCAACAATCATCTTTACTCATGGAAGGAAGGCTGGACTCCTTTCTGTTTGTTGCACACCAAGCTCCTTACCTCTGTGGTGCTGTTCCACCTACATAGATTCTCCTCTTCTTCTAACTTCCACCTTCTAGCCTTCAAGGTCTCTTCATAAAACCTTCCACGGGTAATCTAGCTCCCCTTCTCCCCACCAATGTTGTTATTTCTAAAATCTGTATCATTTATAGACAGGATTCTGCATTTTGCCTGTGTAGCTAAGTTTTAAATATTTAAGCAGAGATTATGTGTTAAATTTGTATTCTGATGAAAAGATCACTGTATATAGATTCTGTTCTGGATTTGTCATGTACAAGCTTTGAAGCCTATTTTCAGTGTGTCTGGCAACTATTAGGTGTTATATACCCATTATTTCTTTAATTTTCATCATATTATCCATGATGAGGATATTAGTCACATTGAGTTTCTCATTGAGGAGTTATAAATAAACCCTGGTTGCTTTGTGAAACCCAAGATTATCATTCAGGACTTCTGTGGTATGATCTCTGAAAAGTTAAAAAAAACCCTGCTAACACAGCATTATGTTACATTAACATACCTGTGTCATTGCAAGCGAATAATATAGACCTTGCTTTGCCATTAGTTCAGCATGTGTACCTTTTTCCACCACCATCCCATCTTTTATGGTCACAATCAGATCTGCACTTCGAATAGTGGAAAGACGATGTGCTATGACAATTGTAGTCCGACCTTTGCTTGCCTACAAAACAGTAAGTATAGAAAATAAATATGAAATTAATAGAAATAAACTGCAATATTTGATAAAGCTTACTGTAGTATTATTTTTACTATTTTAAAGATTTATTTGAGAGAGAGTGTGTACTTGCAAATGAAGGGGAGGAGCAGAGGAAGAAGGAGAGAAAGAATCTCAAGCACACTCCCCATGGAGCACAGAGCCTAACACAGAGCTTTATCTCACAACCTGAGATCATGACCTGAGCCAAAATCAAGAGTTGGATGCTCAACCAGTGGACCCACTCAGGTGTCCCTGTAGTATTATTTTAAATATCAAGGGAACTTATCTGTTAATATAGAAATTTGGACTTTAATAGATTAGGGAAGCCAATAAAAATTAAGATAAAAAGAAAGTCAGAAAGTTAATTAGATTATAATTTAGTGGATTTATAAAATTATAGTATCTTGAACTTGACAGGAAACTAAAGATCATTTAATCTGAGCTTTGTAATAGCTGCGTAGCTATTAGTAACTAAAAAGTAATCCAATAACTTAAACTTACTGTTTTCTTCATCTGTAAAATGAGGATATTACTTAACTGGTTGGGTATGAATTCAAGGTAATAATACATGTCTTTAACTTTTTCACAAGTATCTTAGACATATGAAAAAATACACATAAACGTGTAGATCAATGCATTTCACAAGCCAAATATATCCAATGCATAGTATCCAGATTTTAAAAAGGTCGTACTAGCACCCTGAGACCTTCTTCAATCATTGTTACTGTTCATCTACACCAACAGTAATCACTAGCCTGACTTTAAACAGCATGGATTAGTTTTGATTTTCTGTTGTATTTTACATAAGTGGAACCATGCAGTATATACCCTTCTATGTCTGTGAATTTTTGTTCAACATTATGTTTTTTGATATTCATCCATTTTTTTTGTATATAGTTGTAGATCATTTGTTCTTATTACTGAATAAAATTCCATTGTATATACCACAGTTTATTTACCATACTATTGCTGATTGGCATTTGGATACTTTCAGGGTTTTTTTTCTATTATGAATAGATTCATATACATGTTTATTTGATGAACATATGTACAGAATTTTACTAGTTACATAGAGGAGGAGAAGAACTGCTGAGTCATATGCTTTAGATTCTGCCAAATAGCTTTTTAAAGTGATTGCTCCAATTTATAAACCCCCCAAAGTACAGGAGAGTTATAACTACCCTATATTCTCACTAATACTTTGTACTTTCTTTGTCTGGTAGATGGGTACTATCATATTGTGGCTTTATTTGTATTTCCCTGGTGACTCATTAAGTTGAACAATTTTCATATGGTTGGTGACAATATGGATATTCTCTGTTGTGAATTATCAGGTTTTGCTTGGTTTTCTGTTGGAACTGTTTTATTCTTATCAGTTTTCAGGACTTGTTTAGATATTCTATATACAAGGACTTAGTCACCTAAGATGTATTACAGTGATTTCCCCCCCGCCCCATCAAGTGGTTGTTTTTTACTCTTTATGATATCTTTAGGAACAGACTTAAAAAATTTTGGGACGCCTGGGTGGCTTATCGATTGAGCATCTGCCTTTGGCTCAGGGCATAATCCTGGAATCATGGGACTGCGTCCCACATCGGGCTCCCTGCATGGAGCCTGCTTCTCCCTCTACCTATATCTCTGCCTCTCTGTCTCTGTCTCTCATGAATAAATAAATAAAATCTTTTAAAAAATTAGTGAAGTGCAATTTCTCAACTTTTTGTATAATTTATGTTTTTTGTGTTCTATTTTAGGAAATCTTTACATAAATCTTTAATGTCACATAAATGTTTTCCTATTTTTTTATCTTATAATGTTTACCATTTTGTCTTTCCTATTTAGATCTGTAATTTATCTAGAATTGACTTTTGTATGTGATGTAAAGTAGGAGTCAATGTATATTTTCCCATATAGTTATACAATTGTCCCAGCAGCATTTTTGAAAAGGCCATCTTTAATTTATGTACTGCAGAGTTGTCTTTGTCATTAAATCAGGTGACCATTACTTTGTGTCTGTTTTTGTATTCTGTATAACGTTCTACTATTCAGTAGCATCAATGCTACAATGTCTTAACTACTACAGATTTAAATAGGCTTTGATATCTGCTAATCTCAGTCTTTCAGCTTTATTGCTCCTCTACAAGACTGTCATGACTATTCTTGAAATAATGTATTTTCTATAAGTGCCTAGCATAATAACATACTTTTGGCATACTATAGGCACAGCAAAAATTTTTGGTGCTCAAGAACTGATAGCTAATATTATTAGTATTAAAAATACTGCTATATTACTGCTATTTACCTTTATAGTTCTTATTTTCATTTTTATCTATTACAGAAAAGGAAATTGGAATTCAGTCACTGGAAGGACTTGTACTAGAATCTGGTATGGTGTTCTCTAGGTTTTGAAAAGTGTTGCTCCATGCAGATGTACTTGATAAAGCAGATGAGTATGTCAGATTCAATTCCAAGCTTAGAAGAAAACTTCTCAGAACACATTATTAAGATTAAATAATAATGTGGAAACAGATTAATGATAAAATATTATATGGAAAAAGTTTATATCTTGTGTTATAACTATGTTATAACACGAGGCTCCACAGACTATGTAGCTGGTCCTGATCACTGATAAAAGTAAAAAGGTTTCCATGTAGATATACCTTAGCTAGTTTGTTTCAAGCATAGATATTAAGAATCCTTAAAACAGATAGATAAAAAAAGAGAAAAAAAAAAGGATACTTTAACATCTATCCAAGGTAGGGTCTCTCCCTGTTATGACCTCAATAACATTGTAATAATTGGACTAATTATTATTCAAAGCATGTAAATGCATATTATATTTAGCCTACCTCTTCTGTCACACAGAGTAGATAATACAGAGAGTTGTTTCTATCTCCAGCAGCCCTACCTATTTCATGCTTCTTTTCTAAAAATAGGGGATAATGAGATATGACTAGCACCAAATTTCCCTTGATTTTTTGAGGTTGAAAGCAGATCATCACATTGCATGAATAGCTAATGAAATTTTATGAACAATAGACTAAGAAGACTCATGTTACAGGAGTTATTACATACTAATTAACTACAAATAGTAAAGAATCTCATGTGTAAATAGTGTATTGTGTTTACAAAGGAAAACATAATTTTCAATAATTTCTTCATTATTTATGTTCTCTGGAATCCTAGGTTTGAATTTTTTTTTTTTTTTTTTTTTTTGCCAATTTCTGGATCTGTGATCTCAGACTAGATACTTAACCTCCCTGATTCTTAGTTTCCTCATTTGTTAAATGGGGAAACTTATGCAACCTATATTTTAGGGTCACTGTGCAGATTAATGTTCTTGGTACCATATCTTGCACATGGGAAGTTCTTAGGAAATAACTGATTTTTTTTTTTTTTAAGGAGGAAAGAGAGAGCACATGTGTGTTGGTGGGAGGGGTGGGGAGGGAGTGAATCTTAAGAGGTAGAGAGTGAGAGAATCTCCACACTGTGTGTGGAGCCTTATTGAGTCTTAGGGCTCAATCTCAAGACTCTGAGATCAAGACATAAGCTGAAATAAAGAGTCAGACACCTAACTGACTGAGCCACCCAGGAACCCCATAAATAACTGATCTTAAATCATTAGTCAAGTATCTTCAAGCTGCAGACCCTTGAGTATTTACTGAGGGTAATTCCAAAGCCCTTGCAGAGCTAATAAGAGGAGCAAAAAAGAATTACAACATAAAGTAATAAATGTATAACAGAAGTTACATAAAAATACTACAGGGGCACAGAAGTAATTAACTGTCTAGTTGAATAGAGAGATTGCCAAACAGATGACTTTTGAGTTGGGTCTTAATGAATGGACAGCAGTTTGCCAAGTGGGAAAAAGGTGGGGCAATTATGAGAGAGGCTACACAGCAAGACCAGACAGCTGGGCCTAAAAGAACATGGATTTCTAAAAAATATTTAAGTTCACATTTAGCAGAGGTGTATGAAGAATGGAAGGTCATGGGACTAGGAATAGAATTTGGGGTTAGTTCATATAAAGCAATCTAAGCAGTGTTTCTTCTGTAGGGAATACAACTTATTGGAGATTTCTGAATGGGGAAATGGTTTATATAAATGATATTTGTTCTTTACAAATAAGTCATCATTCTATATCTACATATGGATACAGGACTTTCAAGGTCTTTCTCAACTCTTAGATTCTATTTTTTTCCTAGAGCCCAATCCTACCATGTTTTTGAGATTTAAGAGACTGTAAAAAGATCAAGGTAAAAATGACTGATGCTGTAGTGAATAAATATAGGCATGATAGTTTGAATTGTTTTTACTACCTCTTTTCTTTTTACTTGAGACAACTGAATATAAATACCTTAAATATTAAATATATATTAAATTATATATGTGTGTGTATAATTTTAATTGCAAGTGACTCACATTAGTTTTATCTTTTATTCTTTAAGGATTTTAAAATTTATTTATTTGAGTGAGAGTGAGAGAGAGACTTCTGTTTTCAACTCAACTGGACTATCAGGAATAAGATTTATCCTCCCATCAGAAACCAAGAAAACAATTAGAAAAATATATGGAAAACTGGTGTTCAAAAGACTCATTATCAGGCAGTGAAGCACAGTGATCCCTGAGATACTTAAAACTTACAATTGTCCCAGATTATTGCCTTGAAAGAATTTCCAGGGTGTATTGCAGGGAGGAGGAACACAGGTGGAATTTACTTGATTTACTGGGTTAAGAAGGTGGAGCTAAGAGTCTGGGAAGATGAAGGCAGCAAGAATTCACAGAGAAGAGTGCTGGGGAGGAAAGAAATGCTGAAAGAAAACTTAGAAGATCTTTAGAGGACCCTTTTAAAGTATTCAGCAGATAACTGACTGCAGAACAATGTGAAGAAACTATTCAAGGCTGGAGAGAGAGCTCTTTGAAAGGAATAGAGGGTACCACACCCAACATTCCTAGAGAACAGGAAATAATGCCTATTCTAAACAGCATGACTATAAAATTTCAAAATATATAGAGGTATTGAGTAGAGTATTAAAGAATCATGCCTCAGTAGTAGAGAATAAGTTGCTCTAGACTAAACATGGCTCTAATCTAGCCTAACAAAAATTAAGTGAAGAAAAAAATTAAATTGTTCCTAACTTAAAATTCCCTCTCAGCAAATATTAAGAAAAACAAAAAACAAAGATAAAACAGGACCCAGTATTGTAAAATTCACAATTTTTGACACCCAATAAAAAATGACCTGGCAAGCAAAATAGCAAGAAAAATACAACCAACAACAAGATAAAAATCAAGTAATCAAACTGCTCCAGACCTAATACAGGTGTGTAAGAATTAGTAGACAAGGACATTAAAACAATTATTGTAACTCTATCTCATATATCCAAAAAATTAAGTGACATATCTGAACTATAAAATTGACCATAAGCATTTTCTAGGTATGAAAAATACAATGTCTATGAAGAAAACATAGTAAATGGGAATGATGAATTAAATATTGTGGAAGAAAAAGCAAGTGAACTCAAAGACAGCAATTGAAATGATTCAAAATTAAACACAGAGAGAAAAGACAATAAAAATATATTAAGAAAATATCAATAAGGTGTAAGACAAAATCAATCAGCATAATGTATGTGTAATTGGTATTCCTGAGGTGGAGTAAAAAAAATTTGAAGGAACGATGGTAAAATGTTTCCACATTTGATGAGAGCTTTGACTTCACATATCCAAGAAGCTCAACACAAAAGCATGAAGGAAACTACTCCAAGATATATCAAAATCAAATTATTTAGTAGTAGAGATAAAGAAGAAAATCTTAAAAGCAGCCATAGGTTAAAAAAAAAAAAGACACATTACATAGAAAGGAGCAAAGATAAAAATGACAGCAGATTTCTCATCAGAACAAATGCATGCAAAAAGACAGCTGAGCAATGTCTTTAGAATACTGAAAGAAAACAAAAAGCAAACAACTCTCAGCCTCAATTTCTATATCCAGAAAAGTGTATTTTTCAGAGCTGAAGGTGAAGCAATGACTTTTTCAGATATACAAAACCTGAAATTATTCATCAACAGTAGAACTGTGCTACACTGAAGGAAGTCCTTCAAGTAAAAGGAAATGATGCCAAATGGAAACATGGATATACACAAAGAAATAAAGAGCACTAGAAATGGTAACTATATGGAGAATTATATGATTTTTCCTTATTATTTAGATCTCATAAAGAATAACTGACTAATCAAAAAACAAAAAACAATGTAGCATGCGGCTTATAACATATATGTTTATACATATGATAAGTATATATATAAAATATATATATATAAATAAGTAAAATGTCTAATAATAGCTCAAAGATCAGAAATGGAGGAATGGAAGTATACTAATGTAAGGTCTACTGTAATGTAAGGAAGTATACTAATGTAAGGTCTACTGAGGTGTTGTAATATCATTTAGAGGGAGATTGTGATAAGTTAAAGATGTAAACAATAAACTCTAAACCCATCACTGAAATAGCAAAGAGTTATAGCTAAAATTCACAAAAGAGATAAAAGAGGATTATAAAAAGTACTCATTTGGATTAACATCCAAATAAAGGCAGAACACAAGGAAAACAGAAATCAAGAGTAGGAAAAAAAATAGCAAGATGGTCTACTTATATTTCACCTTGGCAATGATTACATTAAATATAAATGTCTGAATACACCAACTAAAAGTCAGGGATTGTCAGACTGAATACAACAGGCAAGATCCAGCTATATGCCACTTACAAGAAACACATTTTAAAACAAAGACACAAATAGGTCATCAATAAATGGATGGAAAAGATATACCATGCTAACACTTAGTAAAAGAAAGCTAGATTGGCTATATTAGTATCAGACAAAGTACATTAAAGAGCAAAGGATATTTGAGTCCTCTGTCTCTCTCCCTTTTTGATGAGGCTGGCCAAAAGTTAAACAATTTTCACAAAAAAAGGGGGAGGTGACTCAAACACAGAGATGAAAGATGAAAACAACAACCAATACCACAGAAATAAAAAGGATTATAAGAGAATATTATAAAAAAGTATATGTCAACAAACTGGGCGATCTAGAAGACATAGATAAATTCCTGGAAATATATAACCTACCAAAACTGAAGCAGAAAGAAATAGAAAATTTGAACAGACTGATTATCAGCAATGAAATTAGATCACTAATCAAAAAACTCCAAACAAACAAAACATACATTTATTTATTTATTTATTTATTTATTTATTTATTTATTTAATATTTTATTTATTTATTCATGAGGTACACATAGAGAGAGGCAGAGACATAGAGGGAAAAGCAGGCTCCTTGTAGGGAGTCCGATGCGGGACTTGATCCCAGGACCCCTGGATTCCAGCCTGATCCAAAGGCAGATGTTTAACCACTGAGCCACCCAGGTATCCCGAAACAAAACATTTAAAGAAAAGTTAATACTCATTCTTTTGAAACTATTCCAAAAATAGAAGAGGAATGAAAACTTCCAAATTCATTTTATGAGGTCAGCATTACTCTGATACCAAAACCAGACAAATTACAAAAGAGAGAGAGAGAGAGAGAGAGAGAGAGAGAAATAAAGGCCAGTATTTCTGAGGAATATAGATGCAAAAATTCTCAACAAAATATTAGCAAATTGACTCCAACAATACATTAAAAAAATCTTTACTCAAAATCAAGTTGGATTTATTCCTAGGATTCAGGGGTGATTTGATATTCACAAATAAATCAATGTGAAACATGACATCAAAAAGAGAAAGGATAAAAATTGTATGCTTATTTCACAATGAGATACCACCTCACACCAGTGAGAATGGGGAAAATTAACAAGGCAGGAAACCACAAATGTTGGAGAGGAAGCGGAGAAAAGGGAACCCTCTTGTACTGTTGGTGGGAATGTGAACTGGTGCAGCCACTCTGGAAAACTCTGTGGAGGTTCCTCAAAGAGTTAAAAATAGACCTGCCCTACGACCCAGCAATTGCACTATTGGGGATTTACCCCAAAGATACAGATGCAATGAAACGCCGGGACACCTGCACCCCAATGTTTCTAGCAGCAATGTCCACAATAGGCAAACTGTGGAAGGAGCCTCGGTGTCCATCAAAAGATGAATGGATAAAGAACATGTGGTTTATGTATACAATGGAATATTACTCAGCCATTAGAAACGACAAATACCCGCCATTTGCTTCAATGTGGATGGAACTGGAGGGTATTATGCTGAGTGAAGTAAGTCAATCGGAGAAGGACAAACAGTGTATGTTCTCATTCATTTGGGGAATATAAATAATAGTGAAAGGGAATATAAAGGAAGGGAGAAGAAATGTGTGGGAAATATCAGAAAGGGAGACAGAACATGAGAGACTCCTAACTCTGGGAAATGAACTAGGGGTGGTGGAAGGGGAGGGGTGGGGGTGAATGGGTGACGGGCACTGAGGGGGGCACTTGATGGGATGAGCACTGGGTGTTATTCTGTATGTTGGCAAATTGAACACCAATAAAAAATAAATTTATTATTTAAAAAAATAAATGAAAAAATAAAAAATAAATAAAACAATAAACAGAAGCATAATTGTAATATGATATGAAATCTGCATTTGCAAAAGATTATAATAATAAAATTAATAAAGATGGGATATATTTGAAAAAAAATCATATGCTCATTTCAGTAGATTCAGAAAAAGCATTTGACAAAGTATAATATACAGTCATGATAAAAAACCCTCAACAAAGTGGGTTTAGAAGGAACATACCTCGACATAATAAAGGCCATGTAAGAAAAAGCTACAGTTAACATCATGCACAATGGTGGAAAACAAAGCTTTTCCCCTAAGGTCAGGAACAAGATAAGGATGTCCACGCTTATCACTTTTATTCAACATGGTACTGGAAGTCCTTACCATAACAATCAGACATGAGGAAGGAATAAAAGGCATCCATAATGGTAAGGAAGAAATAAAACTTTCACTCTCTGCAGATGACATGATAATATGTATAGAAAACCATAAAGATTCTACCAAAAAACTACTAGAACTGATATCTGAATTTAGTAAGGTCACAAGGTACAAAACCAATATATAGAAATCCATTGCATTTGTATATGCTAATGATGAAGTAGCAGAAAGAGAAATAAGAAAGCAATCCCATTTGCAATTGTACCCAAAATTATAAAATATGTAGGAATAAACTTAACCAAAGAGGACCTGTACTCTGAAAACTATAAAACACTGATGAAAGAAACTAACGATGACAGAAACAAATGGAAAGATACCCATGAGCATGGACTGGAAGAACAAATATTGTTAAAATGTTCATGCTACACAAAGAAATCTACAGATTTATTATCTTTGCTTCCTCTTCCTCTTCCTCCTCCTTTTTTTTTTTTTTAAGTAAGTTCTATGACCAATGTGGGGCTTAAACTCATGACCCTGAGATCAAGAGTCACATGCTTTACCAACTGAGCTATATTCTCATATATTATAGAATGTAAAAGGTGCCCTGCAATGTGCAGATTTAATGCAATCACTACTGAAATACCAATAGCATTTTTCACAGAACTAGAACCAATAATGCTAAAATTTGTATGGAACCACAAAGTATGTTAACTACACTGGAATTAAATTTAAAAAATAAAACAGAAAAAAAAATAAAAATAAAAAATAAAACAGAATAAAGAGCAAAGGATATAACCAGGCTAGAGAGGTTTATTTCGTAATGATAAAGGGGTCAATTCATCAAAAGGACATGAATCTTGAATGTTTATGCACATAATAGAGCTCCAAAATACATGACACCAAAATAGATACAACTGCAAATCCCCAAATACAAATCCACAAATCCACACAATAATAATTCAAGTATTTAATACCCTTCTCCCAATAATTTATAGAAGTAGATAGAGAATCTGGAAGACTTGAGTAATACTATTAACCAACTTGATATAATTGATGTTTATAGAACACTCTACCCAACAACAGCAAAGTGGCCATTACTTCCAAGTAAACATAAACTAATAGATCATATTCTGTCTATGTTATTCCATAAAACAACTCAACAAATTTAAAACAATTCAAGTCATACAAAGTATGTTCTCTGACTACACTGGAATTAAATTAGAAATTAATATAGAAAAAAAAAGAAATTAATATAGAAACATCTCTGGAAAATCCCCAAATACTTGGAAACCAAATAGTAATTCTCAAGTAAATGGCCTCAATCCAGCCTAAGAAACAAGAAAAGAGCAAGTTAAACTCAAAATAAGCAGAAGACAGGATATAATAAAGATCCAAGTAGAAACCAATTAAATATAAAAGAGGAAAATAAGCCAGAAAGAGATAAATACATCAGTGTAACAGAACAGAGAGTCCAGAAAAAGACATACACATAAATGGATAATTAACTTTTTCACAAAGGTGCAAAAACAATTCAGTGAAGACAATCTTTTCAGCAAATGGTGCTGAAACAACTGCAAGTCTATATGCAAACAAAACAAACAACAATAAAACAAACTTCAAACCATATCTGGCACCCTGGACAGAAATTTACACAAAATTGATCCTAAATCTAAATGTAAGAACTAAAACTATAATACTTCTAGAAAAATGTTGGAAAAAATTTTTGTGATCTTGGATTTGGCAAAACCTTCTTAAATAGAACACTAAAAGCTTGATTTATAAAAGAAAATAGTTATAAATTAAACTTCGTAAAAATTAAAAAGTTCTGTTCTTTGGATGACACTCATAGGGAAATGGAAGGACAAGTATAAGATGGGAAGAAATATTTTCCAATCTTTTTTCTGATAAAATTCTTATATCCAGAAATACAAAGAATATATAAAGAACTCTCAAAATTCAATGATAAGAAAACAAATGACCCAATTAAAAAAATGGGCACAACATCTGAACAGACACTTTGACAAAGAAGAGATATGGATGGTCAAGAAGCATATAAAAATGTTCAACATCATTAGTCATCAGGATAATGCAAATTAAAACAATAATGAAATGCCACTACACATTTATTCCAATGGCTAACATTAAAATGCCTGGCTATCCCAAGTGTTGGCAAGTATGTGAAGTTGCTATAATTCTCATATTTATAGAATGTAAAAGGAAAATAATTTGGTGGTTCATTTAAAATTTAAACATACTCCTACCATAAGGTCTACCCATTTAAATCCTAGATATTTACCTCCGAGAAATAAAAGTGTACGTCCACAGAAGACTTACCTATAAATGTTCAGAGCAACGTTATATGTAATATCCAAAAACTGTAAACAAACTAAATAACTTAAATGGACATCAATACCAATGAGCTCAAACAGTGGTACATTCATACAATGGAATATAACTTACCAACAAAGAGGAACTATTGATACATTTCACAACATGGATGGTCTGAAAACAATTATGCTGAGTGCAAGAAGTCGGGCAGGACAGAATACATAATGTGTGATTCCATTTACACAAAGTTCTAGAAAATACATGGTAATCTATACCAGCAGTAAACAAATCAGTGGTTGATAAGAATGCGGCAGTGGGTGCTGAGTTAGGGTTGAGATGGAGTGTTTAAAAAAGTGTGAAAATTTTGCAGAGTGACAGATCTACTATGTTGACTGTGGTGATTTCACAAGTGTACACATAGGCCCAAACTTTTCTAATTGTGTACTTTCATATGGGCAGTTTAAGTCAATTAAATCTCAAAAAAAAGCTGTTAAATAAAATGTCGAACAGAAGAATCATCTGTATTTATAGCATCCAAGTTGGCCATTTCTGGAGTTCTATAAGAATACTGAATGAGATTGAGGCATTTTAATGACTATTATGCAAATGTAATCATAAAGAGGATTGAGGAGCAACTAACTGTATTGTAGGTAGGATGATTTATTTTTCTTAGTTTCTGTAAGGTCTGATAATGTACGCATAATTATGTGGTTAATTGGCACTTACTAGCATATGTGTTTCTCAAGATGGTATTTATGTGTAACATAATCTGAAGAGAGGTCTAAACACTAAAATTCTTAGTGCTTCCTTTATTTTTCATATTGCCAAATACATAGAATTTTTTAAAACTAATGAGTGATGATAATTGGGAAGAGAATTTTTATGGTTTGCTTTTTGTTTCCCACAGTTTCCTATTTACTTGTATGTGGTAATTCTAAGCCTGGCTTATACAGAAGCATCCTAATGAATGGTATAATAAAATTGGTAAAAATGTGATTTTTTTTGCTTTAGTTTTTTTTTTTTGCTTTTATTTTAGAAAAAATAAACTTTATTTTAGAATAATTTTAGATTTAGGGAAAATCTGCAAAGATACTACAATATTCACGTATCCTGCACACAGTATCTCCCAGTGTCAACATCTGACATTCCTACAGTGCATTTGTTACAACAAATGAACCAGTATCAATACATTATTAACTAAACATACTTTATTCAGATTTCCTTAATTTTTACTTATTATCTTTTTCTGCTCCCAGATCTCCTTCAGAATACATTACATTTAGCCATCATGTCTCCTCAGGCTCCTGTTGGTTGTGACAATTTCTCAGATATTCTTATTTTTTATTAACTTGATAGTTTTGAGGAATACCAGTCAGATACTTTGTAGAATCTCTCAATTTGGGTTTGTCCAATGTGCCTAGTTTTTAGAGTTAAGACATTCAGCCTATTCTAATCCCACTTTTCCCATTCAAATTTAATTGTATTCTGGATCTTGGAGACCCTGAGACTTGCCTCCAGCACCTTAAAGGGGAATGAATCGAAGAATGCTATTGTTGAGTGGGTATGCATTAGGACCACCAGTGCAGAGGTGAAAACACTGAGACACCCAGGCTCCTGGTACCTAGCAATCTCATTTATTCAATTACATTTCCTTGAGGTGACAAATGTTATTTTCAGAAAGCAATCAGTTCTCAAACCTAATTGATGAGGCTATAAGATATTACCAATTGGCTCAATGATTTCACAATTCTGCTAAACATTTCTCAAAGCAAATTAATATGTATGAAATTTACTTAAAAATATAAAAGGGCACATATAATACAGAGACTCTAAGGAGAATGTAGGGAAAAAGAAGTTGTAAAATCAATCAGGAGGCTGTAATTAGAAAAGATTTGAGAATGGTGTGCAGCCTCATGACATAATCAGAATTATGAAGTTTCTTGATGCAGGTTATATTATTCTAAACCTTTTCTTCATGGCAGGCTTACTTCACAGGCACTTTTGTAGGCCTCTCTTCTAATATTTCTTCACTTATTAGGCATTGCATATGGAACAAGTTTATTTATTTTGCAAAAGTTCATGCTGTTGTCTGATATCTGAAAACTGACAGTAAGGGATGACATTTCTGCAGTCGTGCCTTAGTGAGCACTGATGTTCCTGCAGACTGGAATGGCCTGCACTTACCCATCTGTACATCTTTACTCTGCCAGGCTCCTGTCTAAACTCTAAATATTTGATTAAGGTATATATTATATTACAGTTTAATCTATTTTAGCATGAATGAGTGTCTGAGTGTATCAAATAAATCACAGAAATGCCTAATACTTTAAAGGGAAAAAACTAGGCATGCCTGGCTGGTTCAGTCAGTAGAGCATGTCACTCTTGATCTCCCTGGGTTGTAAGTTTGAGGCCCATATTAGTAGTAGAGGTCACTTAATTTTTTTTTAAAAGGTGGGGGTTGTTGGAGATCCCTGGGTGGCTCAGCGGTTTAGCACCTGCCTTCAGCCGGGGGCATGATCCTGGAGTCTTGGGATCGAGTCCCATGTTGGGCTCCCTGCATGGAGCCTGCTTCTCCCTCTGCCTGCATCTCTCTCTCTCTCTCTCTCTCTCCCTCTCATAAATAAAATCCTTTAAAAAAGGGGGTGGTGGTGGAAACTGTGCTTTGAAAAACCTATAAACCTATAAAATGAGCTTACAATTATACATTCAAGGTGCTATAAAGTACACTACAAAAATACAGTTCCATTACATCATGAATGTGACCTAAAACTGATGTACTGGCCAAACAACACTAATTGTTTCAGACTTAAAACATAGAGGAGAGATTTTGAGGGTCAAGGCCTCTTAGAAAACTGGTCAAAGAAATCTGAGCTGATGCTTTTTTTTTTTTTTAAACAAGAATTACTGTGAAAATAAGGGAGATAGTGGAATCCATTCCACTGAATTTTCAGATGCCTCAGAGAAGATGTGGTAGATTTTCAATAACTCTTTGTTGCTGTTAGTTCTTCTAGAGAGTACCAATTTGAAAGAACTTCCTAGTATCTTCTCCTCTCCTTCATAGTTTAAACAAAGCTAAAAGCCAGACTTTAAGGTATTTAACCAAAGGAAGGTCAACAGGAAGGTAGGTCTCTACTTTACACTTTGTTTGGCATTTCTTTAGATTCTTTGCAATTCCATGCACAATAATAAATCATCAGGTAATTAGCTTACACTTTGAAATAGAGGATGTTTTAAAACATCCCTCATGGAAATGCTAGGGCAGAGATAAGGGCCTGAGGGAGGCTAGCTAGCTTTTCATCAATGATGGTCATGTGCCTTGAATAAAAGTAGGCAAAAGGAAAAGAAGAACAATGCAAAGCTCTGAACATTTGAAAGGCCTGAATTTGACTGGTGGGTCAGTTAATAGGGGTAGTAATACACTCTCTGAAGAAGCCTGTAAACAGAGTTTTCAGGTCCCACAGCAAGCAAGAGGTGAGAAACCTATGGAAGGCAAGTTCCCACTGACTTGCCTCCTAGCAGGTTGGCTCAGGTGAACTTGGGGCTCACTGATGATACACACTCCATGATGCAATGCAATCTGTGGTCTTCAAGTTTTTTTTATTTTTAGGCTGCAAAATCCTTTTATTAAATGAAAGCACATGTGAAAACTTAATAGACTTAAACTATACAGATTAATGGTTAGTTGCCATTTGAATTTTTGGAGATGGTGGTGCATGGCCCTACCTTCTACTCCACCCTGTCTCTCTACTTTTCCTCAAGAGGCTCCTGGAAAACCCTAGTTACCCTAGTACTCCAAGAATACAGTCTGAAAAACCTCTCATTACTGTTTTACAAACTTCCACCTCTTTCAGCTACTGGATTTTAATTGACCATCTGCTATAAGAAAGTCTCTATGGTAGTTATATGGGAAACAGGATTTTTGGTGTATTAACTACCTTATTATGATGCTGAAAGCCACTTGGCTTGCCATTCTCCTGAGTCAACGCTGGCCCCATAGCTGAACAATGTAGAATTACTGTCAGGTCACTTCACCTGTCTGAAAATGCTTTTTCTCATAAAATAGAGTGACAAGTTGTAAAATATTAGGCCCTTAGAAGCCATATTTAATGTGACTCATCTCCTACTCAACCTCTTCTTTTTAGCTTGCAGAGATCTACTCATGTGAAAATATGTATACTTACATTAAGACTCTTTAGAGAGTAAAACACTTTCAAAATCTAAACTCTTTGCTGAGATGAGGCCACATGTATTGCCTAATGAGCAATGTGGAATAGTACTCTATAATACAATGTTTTCTTTTTATAATCTGAAATATCTCCACTTTCCCTTCTAAATAAGTTAGCAATTGATAATAATAAAATTATTTATAGCTATTTAATATCTTTCTCCTTCATCTAACTTAATTAAGCAAATATCTGTGAAGAAATTACAACAAAAAGTAAATGATGAAGTAAATGGTGGCTAAGAAGAGAAAATGCTACAATAATTTGCTCATCTTACTTCCAAGAGGGAATAATATCTAGCCCAGAATACTGACCAATAAAAAATACATCAGAGATATTTTATTTGGTAGATATTAGAAAAATTAATATCTTATATAGAAAGTTTTATTATCTGTGGGGGAGGACAAGACTTAGGAATAATTTAAATTTATAGAAATTATCAAGATACTTATAGAAAAACATTTTGCTATATTTTAAGGCTTTTTATTGTATGTTTTTAAGACTCTAAGATGTCCTGCTAAGTAATGATGATTTAAATCCATTTGTGAAAGAAAAAACCATTAGCTATATATAAAATAGGATCAAAATAAGCAGCTTAAGAGGACAAAAGTGAGTCTATTTTAAGCTGACATGGGAGCCTCAATTTGGGGTATGGTTTGTTTCTTTCCCAAGGAGGCAATGTAGTTTTAGAAGGAGGTTAGTGGTGCTTTTTTTTCTGTCTTTAAAAAAAAATTCTGGTAAAATATACATAACACGAAATTTACCATTCTAACCATTTTTAAGGGTAGTGTCCTCTGGGAGCAGAGAGGCCAATTCCTTTTATGTCACTATTCTTTTATACTCATGCTTAGATTGCCATTCTTTTTTTTTCTTAGTAGTAAAATATACATAACATGACATTTTAGCCAGTTTCAACTATTTTAAAGTATATAATTTAGTGGCATTAAGTACACTCACATTGTTGTACAACCATCATCACTAACTCCAGAACTTTTTCTTCATTTCGCGCTGAAACTCTATACCCCTTTTAACCATAACTTCCCATTCCTCTCTTTCCCTTAGCCCTGGTAACCTCCATTTTACTGTCTATGAACATGACTATTCTAGGTATCTCCTATAAATGCAATCACAGTATTTGTTTTTTTGCATGTCTCTTTCAATTAGCGTAACATCTTCTAGGGCCATGCTGTAGCATATGCTAGAATTTCCTTCCTTTTTAAGATTGAGTACTATTCCATTGTATATACATACATTTTGTTTATCCATTCATCTGTCTATGAGCATTTGGGTTGTTTCTATCTTTTGCCTATCGTGAATGATACTATTATGAACACTAGTATACAAATATCTCCTTGACTTCCTTTTTTCAGTTTTATTGGGTATATACCCAGAAGTGGAATTGCTGGATATATGGTAATTCTATCTTTAATAAGAGGCTAGTTTTGAAGAGTGATCTGGATTAAGATTTAGCGTAAGTCTCTAGCAAATATATAATCTTGGGGCAATATAGCATGGTGGCTATGTGAATGAGCTAGAGAAATGTGTCTGGGTCCACATTCTGGCTTCACTATTGTCTAGCTGTTATTCAATCTTTCTGTGCTTCAGTGTGCAAATCTGTAAAATTGGAAAAGAAGTGTTCTTACCTCATTGGGTTCTTACAATGATTAGCTATTATCACCCATTTGTTCCTTTATTACACCTGAAATAATGACTCAAGAATGGCTTCAGGGGGTCTATAAACCCCTCAATATATATTATATGTAAATATTTGTATACATGTCAGATTCTCAATGGGGACCTGATCTATCAAAGAAGGCGAAGCACTACCCTAAAATAAATTAGTGATCTATATAGTTTAACACCAAGCCTAACAAATGTGAGCTTGATTAGGCAGGTTTATAAAATATTCCCTAATGCTTTTCGGATGAGATAGTCTCTATGCTACCTTTATTCTTTTGGCTAAATTCTAGCCAAGGAAATCCCCTTGCAGAAATTCCCTTTCTGTTCTCAACTATTATAATGTTGCTACAAATGGTCAAAAAAAAAAAAAAAAAGAAGAAAAAATTGAATACATTCCTAATTCTACATATAAAAGCAAGATATTTAATTGACAAAGAGACATCAAAATGTGTAATAATTAACTTTTCTTTAACTTTGGAGAATCGTTTCTTTGGGGTTAATTCAATAAAGTAGTCCACAGCTTAATGCAGTACACCAATTTTCTTATTGTTCAGTTCTCCAAGTAATATAAATATGTTAAGGGGCCTCTGAGGAAGATCAGCAGAGTGCATCACAGTAAGAAAGAACAGTAATGATCAAGAAAAGCCTATGAGCAGCTCTGCCTCTTCAAAGAATAAAACTCTAACGGAAACCCTTCCTTCATAATTAGCAAGGGGTCTTTTTAAAGGTTCTCCATTGATGTGGTATAGCTGACCCTCCCTTAGTAATAATTATTTCTAGATTTGCATACCACTTTTAATATTTCAAAGAGCTTTCCAGGCTTTATCCCAAAGTCAGTGTGGGCTTCCTCTGCTTCCCCAGGGGCCTACAAGTGGTTACTGCCATTCCTCCTTTACTGGGACTGAATGGAAGCCTGCTGCATTGGCATGCTGGGTCCAAACCAGTAGCAGAGTGGAACCCCATAGTCTGTAGCATAAATCCTTATCCAGTTACCCTAGGTCTCTCGAATGAACATGATAAGTGAGGCAAAACTAATTTGCTGCAAGCCTAACTTAAGAAATCCAGAAAATAGAACTTCAGGCCTTGAAACTGTTTTCATCCAAAATGCATTTAACAAATGCTTATTGGCTGTCTACTAAGGACTAGGCATCATTCTAGTGCTGGAGACACTGCAGTTAACCAATCAAAGCCTTTGCCACCACTGAGTTTACATTCCAGTGGGGGAACAGAGACAACAAAATAAACAAATGCACACATAGTATGTTAGCTGATAAGAAGTGATATAGCATGTTTAAAGAGCAGCCAGTGTTGAGAGGAATGATGGGATGTGACATTCCAGAAGGAGCTTGGAGCCTGACTCCATAGAACCTTGTAGCTTATTGTAAGGAATTTGGTTTTTACTGTGAAGAATGAGTTAAGAAGCCATTGGAGGATTTGAAGCTGAAGCATGACACGATCAGAATTACATTTTACTAGTATCACCTGACTGCTGTGTTAAAAAAAGATTGTATGGGCATGGGCTGAGGCAGGAAGTTAGCTACTGCAGTAATCCAAGTGACGATAAGAGTGATAGATCCCTCATACTCTTTTTAGTCAAAATCCACCCTCTGTTCCAGGAAACTACTGATTTGATTTCTCTTTCTTTCTTTTTAAGATTTATATGTTTTTATTTTAGAGAGAGACAGCATGAGTTGGGGGGGGGGAGGGGCACAGGGATTGAGAGAGAGAGAATCTTAAGCAGACTCTCCACTGAGCATGGAGCCCAACATGGGGCTTGATCTCATGACCCTGAGATTATGACCTGAGCCAAAATCAAGAATTGGACACTTAACTGACTGAGCCCCCCAAGTGCTCCTTGATTTCTTTTTAAAAATCACTATGAATTAGTTTGACTGATTCTAGAGCTTGATATAAGTGGAAGACAATGGGGGTAATGGAAAGGAGGGGTTGGGAGGAACAAATGAAGGCTGGGTGTGGAGGGAGGTGGACACAGGTATTCAGCAATAATACATTTATTGTTCCTTCTTTATTTGGTTAGTAGCTTTAAGATATTTTGAGCTGTAAAAATCTGCTAACTATTTTAAGTTAGGCCATTTTATGCAGCAGGTCTGAGAGTTCTTAGATGAACAGAAATGAGATCTGCTGCATGCCCCCTAAGTAGGGGCCTCTCCATAGGTGTGATTCTACAATTGCCCTCTGTGTGGTATGTATAGAAGACGCTCATGGCACTGGAGCTTTCATTACTTTGTCTGTATTTTAATTCTCCTCTTTGCTATGAGTCATTTTCCAATAAACTTAGGCATATATAATTATTCAATTTATTGTGCTACTTGTCACGTCATTGGTTACCATTTACCTTCATCCCACAAAAGACCAGCAAAACCTACTTAAAGCAGTTTCACACCTGTATATCTCCACCATGTCAATAATCCCCTCATCTTTAAAAACTGAAAAACAATAATAGTAAATGAATTTTAAAAACCTTAAATTCCCTCATAGTTCTGCCATACAACTGTTGGTATTTTCATACATGTTGTCCTCAATTTTGTGCACATGCACACCTATTGTATATAATTGTAATCATAGTTTACATTTTGTGTTGTTCTCTTTTTATTATGGTATAGATTTTATTTTAACAAGTAGTAAAAAAGACTTTTATTAGTTTAATATGTTACCAAGCAGCTATTATTTTAAAAGTCTGAACAGGTTCTGACTGCCTGAAGTGATTAACACATTGGATGAAAAGACAATGGACCCTTAACCTCTAAACAACACTGGAGCCTCTCACCATATGTTTTTAAAAATCTTATATATATGTTCATTATATCTCAATAAAACAAAAGCAAATCTTAGTTAAAAACAGTAATGTTAAGTGTAATTTTTTTGTACATTCAAGCCCTAAGTAACTAAGCATCACCACTGAACACAATTTGAGTGCATTCCACAGATAGAGCCCAGTCCTAGTTACTGCGTATAAAAAAATGAATAAAGCATCAGTCATCATTAGAGGGAATCACTGTTTCTTCTCCACCAAAATGAACCAAATTGGCAAAGTGTCTACAATAAACATGGACTTTCATATCATTTGTTTGCTTTACAGAAATAAGAAATATCATGAGCATCATGTGGCACTTATTGTATGATGGAAACAAGGGTAAAAACTTACACAATATGATTTACAAGTTGATAATAATAACTAATAGATTATTCAATAAGCAGTGGGCACTCTGGCTGCCAATATCCATTTCTGGTTGCACAAAGTTCGTATTTAAAAAGAAAAATCCTGTAATTTTCTTAGACAGGAAAACATAACAGATTTTCAAACAGACTCAAAGTAATATGTGCCATTAAGCCTTCTGAAGGGTTTGAAGGCCATGATTTAAAAGAGGGGCTGGGAGTCGCCTGGGCGGCTCAGTCAGTTAAGTGTTTACTCTTAATTTCAGCTCAACTCTTGATCTCAGGTTCTTGAGATTCAGCCTTGTGTCAGGCTTCACCCTCAGTGGGGAGTCTGCTTGAGATTCTCCCTCTTCCTCTCCCATTGCACCTCCCCCTGCTCCTTCTCTTTTAAATAAATAAATCTTTTTTAAAAAAGTAAAAGAAGGGCTGCTCATTAAAAAAAAGTATTTGATGGTTTTTCATATCATTGCCACCAACTACTTTCTGAAATGCAATGCAATTTGGTAAAGGACCATCCCTG
The DNA here is from genome assembly GCF_048418805.1 of Vulpes vulpes. Taxonomy (NCBI): domain Eukaryota; kingdom Metazoa; phylum Chordata; class Mammalia; order Carnivora; family Canidae; genus Vulpes; species Vulpes vulpes. The sequence goes on along the minus strand of NC_132786.1, from coordinate 99,759,162 downwards.
CATTGTGGTCCTAAAGCATATCAGTAGCATGTAGTAAGCAGGGGATTAGTGTGAAGTTAGAGGATCCAGGGCTCTTAGAGGAGCTTGGTTCAGGGCCAACACAAACAACACTATTTGCTTCCCCACTGGAGGTGAAATTAAGTTAAAACCTCTTGGGTTTAAAGAGGAAAAATAGGTCACAGAAGAGACCCCCACAGGTGTGTATAGAAGAGGCTAAGAGTGGATATGGTTATAGGTACGATGGTGGTAGTGATGTGGGGTTACTATGGGAAGGGTACAGTGCATACCTATTCAAAAGGAGGCATATATAGGATGATTGCTTGGATATCAGCCTCTTATATGTTTATAGCACCAACTACAGCATCTTTTCTCATCCAAATCACTTCCTATAGCCAACACATACACATTTTTACAAGGGTGAATACTCTGCATCAATACCTTAAAGAGACTGAACTCAAGAAATAATCTGCAGAGCCAAACTCTCTTGTGTTAAAAACAGTGTTAAATTAGGAATATGGAAACAAGAAATGATCTGCTCACTTACCTTCTCCAGTGCAGCTTGAACAACTGATTCACTTTCTGTGTCTAGGGCAGATGTAGCCTCATCTAAGATCAGGATTTTTGGTTTTCGGACTAAAGCTCGAGCAATTGCGATTCTCTGTTTCTGTCCTCCACTCATTTGTGCTCCTTTTTCTCCTACCAAGGTATTAAATTTCTAATGAAAAATAGGAAAAGCACAGAAACAGAAGGCAGCATGATCAAATCATTTGAACAGGAAATGATAATCACAGTTGTGTTTTAATACCAGCTTAATCACTACTTCAGCCTGTCTGCTTTTGACCTTTGATTTATTCTTAGTAAAAACAAACAACTATTTGAAAAAGAAAAGTCAAGTAAAGAAGAGACCTAAGAAAAATTTGGCTAGGACAAAAAAATATGATAATCAAGGATTTTTAGGAAGATTAATAATAATTTGAACCAATTTTCAAAGTTTTTATTTTTATTTTTTAAATTTTTATTTATTTATGATAGTCACAGAGAGAGAGAGAGAGAGGCAGTGACACAGGCAGAGTGAGAAGCAGGCTCCATGCACTGGGAGCCCGACGTGGGATTCAATCCCGGGTCTCCAGGATCGCACCCTGGGCTAAAGGCAGGCGCTAAACCGCTGCGCCACCCAGGGATCCCTTCAAAGTTTTTAAAGACAGTTTTAGAAAGCATTGATATCTTGAAAAGAACCTCAGTAATACAACTACAGTCTTAACTATTATTTGAAAGGCTGACTAGCCATTTAATATATTGCTCATAATTTCCTCCTGGATATTCTGAAAAAAAGTATGAAAAACATTAATGCAAAAACAAATTTCTCAAAAATTTTTTCATCTTGGGACGATTTTAGGCCTTTTATTATTTTATTTTATTTTATTTTATTTTATTTTATTTTATTTTATTTTATTTTATTTTATTTTATTTTTGGGGATATATATATTTTAACAGAGTAGATATCATTAGATATTTGAGATCGGAGATAATTTCTAGAGCTAACAAAACATAGTAATACTGTATTGGGTTAGGTCCATGGTCCAAAACTCATTTCTTCAAGGATATAAATTTAAATAGTATTTATAAACCTTTGATTATTCTAGAGTCTGACCTTCACATTTAAAAAAACATAAACTTTATTGACAAATAATTTATATACAGTAAAATGCACACATTTTAAGGATAGTTTTATGAGTTTTGACAAATGAGTATAGCCATGTTACCACCACCCCAATACAGATATAGAACATTTCTATCACCCTAGAAAGTTTCCTCATGAATCTTTCCAGTCCAAATCCACACATTGATTTGATTTTTATCGCTATAAATTAATTTCACTAGTTCTAGAACTTCAAATAAATAGAATCATACAATGCATACCTTTTTTTGATTTATTTTTTAAAGCAGCTTTAGGCTGATAGTATAATTGAGAGGAAGGTATAGAGATTTCCCATATACCTTTGCCACACACATGCACAGTGTCCCCCTTTATCAACATCATCCACCAGAGTGGTACATTTGTTATAACTGATGAACCTACTACATTGACACATCATAATCACCCAAGTCCATAGTTTATATTAGGATTCACTCTTGGTGGTGTACTTTCAATGAGTTTGGACAAATGCGTAATGACATTTGCATTGTTACAGTATCATACAGAGTATTTTCACTACCCTAAAAATCCTCTGTGTTCTGCCTATTCATCCCCACCTGCACCTCAAATGCTGACAACCACACACCTTTTTTACTGTTTCTATAGTTTTGCCTTTTCAAGAATGTCATAGAGTTGAAATTACATAGTATGTAGCTTTTTCAGATCAGCTTTTTCAGATTGGTTTCTTCCACTTAGTAATATGCATTTAAGATTTTTCCATGTTTTCATGGCTTGATCGATCATTTCTTTTTAGCCCTGAATAATGAATGTCCCATTGTCTGGACATACCACTGTTTATTTATTCATTTATTTATTCGTTCACTGATTGAAGGACATCTTGGTTGCTTCCAAGCCTTGGCGATGCAAATAAAGCTCCTATAAACATTTGTGTGTAGGTTTTTATGTGAATTTAAGTTTTCAACTCCTTTGGGTGAATACCAAGGAGCATGATTATTAATAATATGATAAGAATATATTTAGTTTTATAAGTAACCAACAAACTGTCTTCCCAAATGTTCCTATAGTCTTAAGAATTGGTTTGTTGATAATCACAAAATAACCTGCTGGGATTTTGATTGGAATTGCACTGAATCTATAGATCAAGTTGGGAAGAACTGACATCTGGCAATATTGAGTCTTTCTCTCTACAAACATGGAATATCACTCCATTGAAAAAATTCTTTGATTTCATTCATCAGTCTTGTAGTTTTCTTTATATAGATCTTGTACATACTTTGTTAGATTTATGCCTAAGTAATTCATTTTTTGGATGCTAATGTAAATGGTATTGTGCTTTTTTCTTTAAGATTTTATTTATTTATTTGAGAGACAGTGAGAGAGAGTGAGCACATGCAAGAGAGCATGAGCAGTGGGGAAGGGTAGGGAGAGGGAAAAGCAGACTCCCCACTAGGCAAGGAGCTCAATGCAGGACTCAATCCCAGGATCTTGGGATCATGACCTAAGCTGAAGGCAGACACAAACAACTGAGCCACCCAGGTGCCCCTAGGATTGTGCTTTTATTTATTTTTTCTTTTTTTTCCCAAGGATTGTGCTTTTAATATCAGATTCCAGTTGTTCATTGCTGATATATAGGAAAATGACTGACTTTTGTATATTAACCTTGTATGCTGCAGCCTTGCCATAATTGCAGTGTGTGCTTTTTTGGTCTGTCTTACCTAGCATAATATTTTTGAGATTCATCCACATTGTGTGTATCAGCAATTCACCCCTATTTATTTCTGAGTAGTGCTTCACACAATGTGAATCTACCTTGGGTTACCAAATTCAACAAAAACAGATAAAAACCAAAAAAATACGGAGCTCAGTTAATTTTGATTTTCAATTATCAGTGACTACTTCTTTAGCATATCTCATACAATATTTGGGATATGCTAATATTATTCATTTATGCTAAAACTAATGCTAAAACTTATGCTAAAATTATTTGTTGTTCATCTGAAATTCAAAATGTACTGAAAACTTTGTATTTCATCTAACAACCATATATCAATCAAATATATGATTGCGGGTGATGAACATTTGGATTGTTTCTAACTTTTGAATATTATGAATAACACTGCTATGAACATTCATGTACATAATGTTCTTGTGGTCATACTTTCATTTCTTTTAGAAAAATATGTGGAAATAGAATGCTGAGTCATAAGTGTATGTTTAACATTGTAATAAAGTGTCAAATTTCTTTCTAAAATGACTGTATGGGGGTGCCTGGGTGGTTCAGTTGGTTAAGTGTCTGCCTTTAGCCCAGGTCACGATCTCAGGGTCCTGGGATGGAGCCCTACATCCAGCTCCCTGCTCAGCAGAGAGTCTGCTGCTCTCTTTCCCTCTCCTTCTGCCCCTCCCCCTGCTTGTACACTTACTCTCTCTCAAATAAATATTTTTTAAAAATTTAACAATTCACTTTATTCAGAATGAATAAGAGATGTAATTCTTTATCCTCATCAAAAGTTATTACTGTTATTCTTTTTAATTATGACCATTCTAACAAGTGTGGAATGGTATCTTATTGTGGTTTTACTTCGGATTTCCCTATTGACTAATAATGTTGAATATTTTTCATGTGTATATTGCCTATTTCTTTTGTGTGTGTGTGTGAAATATCTGTTCAAGTTTTTGTTCACTTTTTTGTTTTATTATTGTAAGAGTTGTACATATATCCTGGGTGCGTGTCCTTTGTCAGATCTGTGTATTGTGAATATTTTCCCTCTGTGTCCTGTCTTTTTACTTTCTAAATAGTGTATTTTAAAAGGTTTTAATTTAAGTAAAGTTCAGTTTATTATTTTTTAGAGAGTAAATGCTTTTAATCTAACTAGATTTCTCAAATATTTGGCTTTGGCTAACTCAAAGTCACCAAAGCTTTTTCAACTAAGTTTTTATTTTTGAAGTTTGATAGTTTAAGTTTTTCTTTTTTGTAAAAAAAAATATATATGTATTTTTAGAGAGAGAGCAAGAGTGTGAGCACAAGTGAGAGGAGGGGCAAGAATTTTCAGCAGACTCCTTGCTGAGTGGGCAGCCCAACTTGGAGCTTAATCATATGACACTGCAATTATGACCTGAGTTGAGATCAAGAGTTGCGCGCTCAACTGACTGGGCCACCGAGGCACCCTTTGATAGTTTGTTTTTACATTTGATCTAAGACCCATGGAAAATTAATATGCGTGTATGGGGTGAGGTAAGGGCCACATTCCATTTGTTTTTCCCATACGGATATCCAATTTTTCCAGAACCTTTTGTTGAAAAGACTTTCCTTTCCCGCAATGAATTAATACTGGCCTTGTCAAAAATCATTTGACTAAATATGTGTGGGTCTACATCTGGACTCTAATTCTATCCCATTGATCTAAATTGTTGTGCCAGTGTTATGCCATTTCCACTGCCTTAATTGCTATCTTAAAAGTAGATATTGTACGTCTTCCAGCTTTTCTGTTTTTTTTTTCATAATTGTTTTGCTTATTTTTTGGTCCTTTAAATTTTCAAATAAATTTTGGAATCAGCAGGTCAGTTTCTAGACACACACAAAAAAGACTCCTGGGATTTTGATTGGTATAGCAACAAATTTATCAATTTTAGGAGGACACATATCTTTAAAAATACTGAATATCTAAATCAATGAATAAGTTACATTCTATTTACTTAGATCTTGAGTTTCTCTCAGAAATGTTTCATATTTTTCATATAGAAGATTTATACCTTACACTAAATTTATTCTATTTTAATATTTTTGATGCTATTGTGAATGGAACTTTTAATTTTATTACTTGTTTATTTTAAAGATTTTATTTACTTATTTGAGAGAGCACAAGCAGGGGACAGGGGAAGAGGGAGAGGGAGAAGCAGGCTCTCCACTGAGCAGGTAGGCTGATGCAGCGCTCCCAGGACCCTGGGATCATGACCTGAGCCAAAGGCAGATTCTTAACTGATGAAGCCATCGAGGCACCCCGCCACTTTTAATTTTAATTTCATTTGTAATTGTTGCTACTATTTAGATATCTAATTGACTTTTTTTATAGTTATAGGTCTTTCTGAAATTATCTACTTATTTCTTTTAAAAAATTTTATTTATTTATTTGACAGAAAGAAGAGAGAGAGGGAAAGAGAGAGCACACAAGCAGGGGGAGTGGCAGGCAGAGGGAGAGGGTGAAGCAGGATCCCTACAGAGCAGAGGGAGAGGGTGAAGCAGGATCCCTACAGAGCAGGGAGCCCAGTGTGGGAACCAACACCATCCAAAAGCAGACACCCAATGGACTGAGCCATCCAGGCGCCCCTATCTACTTTTTTTATCTACTTTTTTTATCTACTTTTTTTGAGTGAGTTTTGGTAGTCTGTGTCTTTCAATGAATTGACCCTCAACTAAGTTGTCAAATTCACAGGCATAACTTTGCTCATAGTATTCCTGTAACCTTTAAATCTCTTTGAGATCAATAGTGATTGATGTACTATCTTTTATTCCTGATATTGGTAATTTCTCTTCTCTTTTTTGATTTTTATCAGCCTTGTTATCATTTTATTGATTTCATTAATCTTTTCAAACAAACAGCTTTTGATTTTAATGACTCTTTCTAGTGTTTTTCTGTTTTTGCTGTCACTGATATTTACTCGAATCTTATTTTCCCTTCTGCTTGCTTTGCTTTCAACTTGCTCTTCTTACTCTAGTTTCTCAAATTGGAAACTTCACTTACAGATTTTGGATCTTTTTTCTTTTCCAAAAGAAGAATTTAATGCTGTAAGTTTCTCTTAAAGTAGTTCTTTAACTGTATTTCTCTTAAACTGTATTTCTCTTAAAGTAGTTCTTTAACTGTATTTCACAAATACCTATACACAGAAGTTTTATTTTTATTTAGTTTAAGATAGACATTAATTTTCTTTGAAACTTCCTCTTTTAGCCATAGATTATTTAGAAGTGACTCATTTAATTTTCAAATATTTGGATTTTCTAGTCTATAGCCATACCACCCTGAACATGCCTGATCTTGCCAAAAATTTGTGGATTTTCCAGATATATTTGTTACTGATTTCTATAATTTTATTATGGTGTGAGAAAATTTTTTGTATGTTCTTTGAAATTGCAAAGTTGTTTTTCTTTAATGGCCCAGAAATATTGTTTATCTCAGTGAATGTTCCCTATAAACTTGAAAAGAAGGTATTCTGCTGTTATTGGGTGGAGGGTTCTATAAATGTCAGATCTAATTGGTTGATAGAATTGTTCAGGTCATCTATAGCCTTACTGGTTTTCTGCCTACTTGTTTTATCAAGTGCTAAAGGCTTCAGCTAAAATTGTGGGTTTGCCTATTTCTCCTTTCAAGTGTAGCAGTTTTTGCTTCATGCATTTTGAAGCTTTTCTTAAGCGAATAAACATTTAGATTACGATTTCTTACTTATGGGTCATAGTTTCCTGTTTGTTTCTTTGTATATTTAATTGTTGCAGAGTATATACTGAATTCTGTGCATGTCATGTTGGAGACTCTGAATTCTGTTTTCTTCTGAAAACAAAGTTGGTTTTTGTTTTAGTAAGCAGTTCAAGCCCTGATCAATCATTTTGAACTTGTGTAATCCTGGTTTTATGCTTTGTTGGGGTGAATCTGTAGAAAATCTCTTAAACTTGGCAAGGCTCAACCTATAGGTTCTATCTCCTCTGGGGAATCTTGTCATGGTTTGGTTTTAGAATTTGTTAGAGCAGGTCTAAAGTCAGCCTACTCTAAGGTATGGTCTTTACACTTTTTTTTTTTTTTTTGGTCTTTACTCTTAATTTAAGATGTGGCTTTTTTGGGGTCTCAGTTACACTGTGACATTCCCACTGTTAGCCACAAGATGGCCTTACAAATCAACATTTTGCAGATGCAAAATTCTCAGCTTGGACTAATGATTTTGTCTCATATTTCTTTGTTATATTTTAATACATCTTTCACTTATTTTTCTTTTCTAGATACAGTGAGAACCAGTAAGAACTAAATATGATTTTTAAAACTTGACCTTTCAATAGTGCATTTCTACTTTTGGTTGGTGCCATGCTTTCTCATTCATAGATATTTCATCTAGGACAATCCAATAATTATTCACACTCCCCCTGCTCTGTAGAAGTTATTGTTTTGTTATCTTATTTTGGAATATTGCACTGCTTTAGTTCTAAGCTAAAGACACAGGCTACATAGTATACTTACATTGGGAAATGCCATTATAAAATCATAAGCATTTGCTTCCTTTGCTGCTTTCTTAATTTCTTCATCCGTCACTCCATCTCGTCCATATTTAATATTGTTATTAATGGTGGTCCCAAACAAAACAGGCTCTTGGCTGACCACTCCAATATGTTCTCGATAATGCTGCACATTTAAAGTTCTGATGTCATTTTCATCCACCATGATCTGCCAATTCAAAGGAATGAATCATACTGTGATGTCTTACACTGCATTAGGTTTAGAGTCTTTTTTACTCGTTCAAACCATAAGCTGAGAAGCAGAGTATTTCAGGGATCAAAGACTGACTTATTTTGATAAAATATTTATAATATGTATATTGTCAACAGACTTCTTCTGATTGATGGGAACCAAAAAAATGTCAAAAAAACTAGCTTATAATCTTGTCAAACTACCTGAATATCTTTATTTTTAAGACCCACAAATTAGTTACTATGTAGATACATGTGACAGGAGCCATAAATATTATCATGTCAACACATGTAACAAACTTCAGATTTGTTATTTTAAGACTGATGTGACCTTTGTATTTTTCTAGGAAATTTGTTTTTTTTTTAAATTTTTATTTATTTAAGTAATTTCTACACCCTCCCTGGGGCTCAAGCTCACAACCCTGAGATCAAGAGTCCCATGCTCTTCTGATTGAGCCAGCCAGGTGATCCTAGGAAACATTCTCTCTTCTCAACACCCCATTTCACAGCAAAAGGCACAGGTATCTTCTATTCATTTGCATAAATAATAGTAAATGAACAAAGGCTTCTTCATAGATAGTGCCATTACTCATTACTCCAAATATTCCAATGACAGAGTCAGGGTTTGATAATTATAACTCATAGAGCCTTTCTTCCTCACCAACTCTGGTATTCTCTCTGGGCACAACACAGGTATTCTATGCAACTACTTTATGTATGAAATGCATATTTCATACATCTAATAATTTATTTATTTAACAGCATGAATAAATGACTAATATACTCCAAATGAAGACTTACAAAGTCAAATTTAAATGAAACCAAGCTCTAGCAGGGTAGATTTTCTTCTAAATAGCTGGAAGTCTGAATAGAAGCATTAAGAATTATGCTTCTGTGACTATCATAATCTTGTTCTCCATGCTATTTTCAAAGGTAAAAAAGTCAAGTGCAGCATTAGGGATAGTAGGAAAAAATGAGAGAGTATATTTTCTACAGGTATTCTTCTGGGATGTTTTGAGAAACTGCAAATCTTGTAAATTCTAGGTACTATAATTATGTTATTATTCTCCACAGTTTTCATCACCTTCTAATATACTATATAATTTACTTATTTGTTGGTCTCTACTTATTACAGTGTAAACTTGATGAGGGCAGAGGTTTTCATGCTTTGCTCATTAATGTACCCCAGGACCCAGAATAGTGCCTAGCACACAGTAGGTGTTCAATAAATATTTGGTGAATGAATGAATATGCAGAAAATAAAATGAAATGTCTTTTATCAGCTCCACTGTTAAAAATTAGAAGTTGAGATAGCTGTAAGCTCTCTATAATAGGTGATATTTCCTAATTTCAGCATGCAGGCTATGAATGATTTTGCTAGGTGCACTTACAAAGCCGTTGTCAGGATCATATAACCTTTGTAGAAGTTGGACTGTAGTACTCTTCCCACTGCCACTGGGGCCAACCAAGGCTACTGTCTCTCCAGACTTAATTTTGAGATTCAGATCTTTCAGAATCTATTGGGATATAGGGGAAAAATATTATAAAAGTAGCTGAGAATATGATTCATATATTTTCAGAAATTTAATGTGTAATGAATTCTTCTGTGACACTTAAAAACAAATTTAGATCTTATTTTGTTTCATTTACATGTGTAATAAAAATTTACATAATTTTAGAAAATGATGTTCAAAAAATCTCTTGCCATCTCTCTATATAAAGAGGAGATCTAGATTAAGAATAATCCTAGAATATTAACTGCCATAGCAAACTGTCCACATTTTGAATTTACTTCAATTTCATGACTACCAAGTTAGTGAAAGTAACTATCTTGCCAGATATCTTCATGAGCTATTTAAGGAAATTCTTTCTCTTAAAAAACATATTTAACATTATTGCAAAATATATTGCCAAGTAAAGCAACCAGCAAGACTCTTTAGGTGCTCCCATGAATGGGATTCCACCATTAGAAACCCAGCTTTACTAGTGCTAGATCTCATGGGGATATTTCAACTTGAGGTAGCACTTTAAAATTTTTCTCAATAACTGAGAGTTGCTATCAGATTTCAGTGTCCCAGAGACATGCAATGTGAGAGAAGCCTGACAAATAGTTACCCTACCAAAAAAAAAAAAAAATTACCCTACCAAAATGACAATGGTAATCAAACCCTCACCTATCTTTGCTTGCATTTATATGTATTCAGGCTTAAAACATGGGAATCTCTCCTTGGACTCTTACTTTGATTTCCCCATTTATAAAGAAACAGACCCTTCAAATATGCTAAACATAAAATTTTCAAAGGGCCAAGCAGAGAAGAATTCTGTTAAGGAGGTTAGAAACTGGGGACTCCTGGTGGGAATACCTCCTCTCTCATCTGTGCTTTTACTCTGGAGTTGGTTTCTATACTTTCCTTGGCAGAATCAATTTTGTTTATTTAAAGTAACAAACTTTTTCTTCGTTTAAAATTATTCATTCTTTAGCTTAAAAAAAAGGGCCATTTTTTAAAAGTTCACTTAAAAATAGTTGTTTAAAACCTAGAGAACCCTTTACCATGCAATATGATGGCAAATTGGTATGTAAATCTCCAAGAACCAAATGCTGCGTTTATGTTAAGAAAAATGGCAGAAGATAACACTATTCCAATAATGGTAATTAAGTAATAAAAATTAAAAAAAATAAAGAGCTTTGAAAGAGATTTCAATTAAAGACAGAGAAAAATAAGGAAGTAGGAGTAGAGAAAAATAAGGAAGTAGGAGTAGATAGATCTATTCTGGACAGAAATTATGCAGGGAGCATTTGGGTACTTTAAAAGGCATTAAAGGTTGATGGCATTATTAATTTTTATCAATTTTACTTAAAACCATGGTTTCCTTTTTCTTTAAGATTTTATTTATTTATTCAAGAGAGAGCAAGAGATTAGGGGAGGAGCAGAGGGAGAAAGACAAGCAGACTTCATCCTGAGCATGCAGCCCAATGGGGTTTAATCTCAGAACCCTGAGATCATGACCTGAGTCAAAACCAAGAGTCAGTGCTTAGCCGACTGATCCACTCAGGATCCCCATAGTCTTCTTTTTCTATGAAATGGATGTTCTATTAGTAATTGTTCTTTGTAATTTTTGGCTGTAACTACCTTTTTAGATAAATACACTAATAAAATGAAAAAAAAAAGACAGAAGAGACAGATAAATATTTTCACAAGAACTTGTCAAAGACTAAATGATGGAGGGTGATAAACTTTTTGTTGCATGTGTGTTTGTGCACACATGTGAGTATTTGTATATATCTAAAAGTGAGAAAGAAAGTACCTGAAACACAAATGCTGGTGCAGTAAAGCTCTTAGGAAAGGGAGAAGGGAAAGTCATAACATGTGCATAATTTCTCAGGGTTAGAGACTAGACGGTTAAAATGAGTGTCTCTGTTGTGTAGGATAATATCCAGGGACCATCAATAGGTGATGCCATCAATCCAAGACATTTTAGTGTGCTCCCAAAATGCAGGGGATAGGAATTCCAGGGAGTTGAAAATGTTTCAGTTGAATGCAGAGAAGAGGCTGCAAAATGTAACTTAGCTCTTCCAGAGTTTTTTATCTGTTACTGATCTTTCCTTCCCTCCTACTTTTCCTCCTTCTCCCTTTCTCTCTCTCTCTTCTTTCTCCCCTGAAGTCTTAAAGAAAAGTAGCAAAATCTTGGTCAGAATGATCCTAAATAATCTCTTAAGAGGAGATCTTAGCCAGTATAAGATAATGGCGGAAAACTGCACAATTCTATAATTAAATTAAGGTACCTTGACAGATGGTCTTGATGGATAACTGAAAGAAACATTTTTAAATTCCACTGTTCCTTCTATGCATTCTGGTTTATATCCTGTTGTTGAAAAGTTATCTATAGCAGGTTTCTTGGAAAAACAAGGAAAATGTTATAAAAATTCAACAACACTGTATCTCCTAAAAATAGTTTAAAGAAGGTTTACTTTTACAATATTTTCTGTTTCAGAAGTATATTGAGTTAGACGTGAAGATTTCAATAAAACACAATATCCTTGTGGAAGAGTTAAAACAATCTCTTTCCACAGCCAATTTCCCAACATGGATTTTGCCCATCTTTTTGTTTTAGTGAAATGAGTGTGTCAATTTTTTGGTTTCTTTCTTGCAGTAATGGTAGTTATCTTTCAAAGCAATTTGATGTCTTACCTTATCAATAACCTGGAAAATATTAAAGGCAGCTCCTCTGGCTATAGTGAAGGTTTCAAAGTTAGGGGCTGCTGTTCCAATGCAGTAACTACTGTGGATTACACTAAAAAAAACCTATAGGAACAAGAAAATAATATTTACTCTCTCCAGTTATGTAAGAGAGACAACAGAATGAAGTGTATATGTTGTTGAGATTCAGAGAGATATTAGGAGAATTAGGAAGAAATGGAACCTCCTGTCAAACATAAAGGAAACAAGTTAATTTAAGTATGATAGCTTTTTCTTAATGTGGAACAACTTTTGATTGTCCCATAGTCTTCTTATCATCTGCTGGGAAGTCTGAGTAGGAAAATCTGCTTACTGAGGAGTGCTTACTGGTTGACTGAGGAGGTGAATTGCACTCTCTTCTTGCTGGTCAATTCTTTAAACTTTACAAAGGATGTGATACATTTCACTAGCATAGAGACGTTACACTATTTCTGTCCAACAGTTTCTAAATTCTTGTATTATTAGACATCTTTCATTTTCAGACAGACAGATCTCTGCAAAAAGTGAAATAAGGAAAGAACCCCATAAGCCAGATGCCTTTTCCCTATCTTACAAATGAGGAAGGTTAGGTTTAGCAAGTAATTTGCCCAAAGTCACACATAAATTGAGAAGAAAAGATGTGCCCCAAATTCCTTATGCTCAAATTTCATTTACATAAAAGTCTTAATTATGAAAGTCTCAAATGCAAAAGATAACTTTAGTTGGCAAAAAAGAAATCTACATAGAATGGGAAGACCAAATGAAACTGAAATATATAGACCAGATCAATTCAGTTCAGCAAGACAAATTGTTCTTAATCCTGAACTTAACTCTTTATTGTTGAAACTTGAGGGAATAATTGAATAAATTCAAATTTAATGCATAACCCCTAAGAGTTTTTTTTTTTTAGATCTCTAATTGTGATGTTGGGCAGAGCTGTAGATAGTATGTCTTTAACATTACTATATGCTAAAAGGACAAAGGAAGGGAAGGAGAGTTTAATCTACAGAATATTTCCAGAGGTAAGACAGTCAACAAGGTGAATTTAGAGTACCATCTTACCTCAGCAAGTTTGAAAGGGAAAAGTCTCACTAGAGATTGGCCTTTTTGACTGTTGGATTAAGAAAACTCAATATCCAAGTGGAGAATTCATTTATGAGTCTTGTAAAAGCATGGTGCTTTTAAAGATACATTGGATGAATAAATCCTGCCAATTCATAATTATAATTTAAAGGTATATATAAAGCATTTTATGGAAACAAATATTTGTTAAAAACATTCATCATTGGATATTCATCATTCTAAGACAAATTTTTAGTAAATTCTAGATAAGAGACTATATAGGCCAGTTACCTTTGCTCTCAAACAAGACTTACAGCAAGAACAGTTCCGATGGTATAACCAGGTTCTCCACTAAGAATCAAGGAGGTTCCATACCAAAAAGCAAGTCCATAGGTTCCAATCATAAAAAAGTAAACTGCACCAAGAGAGAGTTTTGAAGCTATAGCCTTTTTTATGCCAACATCCTTTGCATCTTTTAGATTCTGTGTATACCTGAAAAAGACAAAATGCAATGTAATAGACTTTGGGAAAAATAAAATCAAGCAAATATTGTCATAATTAAAGGAACAGACCTTTGAATTTCTTTTTCCTGGGCTCCAAAGGCTACAACTGTTCGGATTGATGACAAGACTTCTTCTGCTACAGCCCCTGCTTTGGAATAGGCATTTAATTCCTTAGTAGTCAATGAGATGATTATCTGTAATAAACCATGACCAAAAAGAGGGCTCTGAGGCAGCAACAATGTGCACAGAATTTAAATCAGGTAGAATCAAGAACATCAGATTTTATTATTGAAAAAGTAGTTAATATCATTTAATCTAACTTTCTCAGTTTGCAAATGAGGAAAGCAATGGCCAGAAATAATTAAATGACTTTTTAAAGTCTCACAGCAGTGAAAGAGCTTCGTCTGATGTAATCTTCAGTCAAAATCTGTACTCTGCCTTCTACAAGTAGAGCTTCACTGTTTCCTCCCTATATTTTTAAAACCTTAGAACAGGGTACTTAATTTAATAAAATTGGGAAAGACTTTATTTAGAGATGGGTATTAGAGACACAGTCCTTTTTGGATGCACTATGGAAACTGGTAAGCCTGATTTGACTTGATTTGTTATTATGTCAAAGCAAGTCTTCCAGAGGCTATGGATCACAGCAGCAGGAAGAAGAAGATGATCTTGCATATGTCTGGAGTGTGACCCCTGAAGCTATTACTACACAATGCAGCCTACCTAGTAAATGCTGTATCTCCAACACTAAGAGGTGAAATTTCAGAGACAGAGAGGAAGGAGAACATCACACTTATTGATATTAGGCAGTTTTACCTGGTTTCAAAATTTTAAAATCAAAATGTGCCTTTTTCTCTATTATACATCCCATTTCCTACTCCTTTAATTAGCAAGGGATTTCATTTAGTAATTAGCACAATGGTTCAATGAAATGGGATAGGAGAAAAATTGTTCTCTGAGCTATGAGTGGTTAACTATTGTGTCTACCCATATAATAAATTTCATTTTCAAAACACATTCTACATAATTGGAGATGATTTTACATAAGACGTGTTTGGACAGTTGTTAAAATCAGAAGGTAGGGTTAGCCTGGGTGGCACAGCAGTTTGGCGCCTGCCTTCGGCCCAGGGCGTGATCCCAGGGTCCCGCGATGGAGACCCGCATCGGGCTCCCTGCATGGAGCCTGCTTCTCCCTCTGCCTGTGTCTCTGCCTCTTTCTCTGTGTCTCTCATGAATAAATAAGTAAATAAGTAAATAAGTAAGTAAGTAAGTAAATAAATCTTTTAAAAAATCAGAAGGTAGTATAGAGTGAGTAATAAATACTGAGTAATAAATATTATTTTCTGAATTCACGTAAAGATTACTATTCCTGTATCACTGGAGAGGAAGCAGCACCTATTAAAAAGCCCTGTACATAGCAAATATTTAATAAATGAATGAAAGAAAGCTAGATACCACCCACCCTGGCTTCTTTAGTTATTTGGACAATTTTGATATTTATTTGCTTCTTTTTCACAACCAGCTAATATAATAGCTGAATTTAGATTTCTCACTGTTGTTCCTTGTAAACTTCTTATCCATTTTACTTTCCTAGGCAGTTTAGTTTAGGCTTTAATCTCAGTAACACATAGTGGGAAATCTTCCTATTGAGGGGATCCTCATTTCAAATATGGTGGGGATGAAGATTTTTACAAGGGTTATAAAGTCAATGCTAGAAGCCTCATTAAATAAAGATTTCTTGTCTAAATATTGAAGCCTGTTAAATTATTCAGCCATAGAATATTTTTATTGTGGCAAATTCTTTTTTGGTTGAACTTGTATAATGCTAGCAAATAAACTCAGTGAATTTTATGGCTTTTATTTCCATAAAGAACAATTAACTTTGCAAAATTAAAAACCTCATCCATTTCTAAGATTGTACTATGCCTCCAATCTAGGAGATGGATATATGCACTGGTAGAATTGCCAGGTTTGATTTGGAGAGAGGTATTGGGGTATATTGGTGGTTTTTGATTTAACAAAGAGCATTGTTTTCAAATCCAGGTTATAACATTAATCTGTTTATAACAGATTGTGGTATACTTAAAAGAGTGCTAGAAATATAATTTAAAATGAAGATACATAATTTGTTTAAAAAATTGAAACAGATTTACCTAGTACACAAAAATAGACATTAGGAGACATTTTCAATGCAATTCAAGAGCCTTATAAAAATATAAACTTGAAATGGCTGACATGAAAAAGTGTTTACAGTTTTAGGATTTTCTTATTTTGCCCTAGTGAAATGAACTGCACACATTTATCTGGAAATTTAGAACACCCAAGGCTCTCCCAACATCCAATATATAATATCTATGCTATTGTTTGAAGTTGTACTAGGCTACTAAATGAAGGGAAATTTTTTTTATTGTTAGTAAGATATTAAAATTAACCTCATTGCAGCCAAATAACTTGAAAACAAAAAAAGTGACTAATAGAGAACAAAATCAAAAGTATTGGTGATACTTAATATCCCTTTCCATTTTTAGACATAGGAAATGAACAGAAATGCCTTTTTTTTTTTTTACAAATTTAGTAAAAGATCTAGTTCACAATCCTGCTTCCAGTTAACAATGTATTAGCCATCTTGCCTACCCTAGAAAACATGGCTGCTGAAGCAATTATAAGAGGTGATGTGGAGAGAGTCACCAGGGTAAGTTTCCAGCCCTTGACCAAACCAACTGCCAAGCCAACAGAAAAAGTAGATATGTTTTGAAACAACAGAGCAATCTTGTCTCCAATACCATCACTGATTTTGTTGATGTCACTGAAACAAGAAAATAAATGCAGTTAAGTCACTGATATATCTTATATTAAAATAAAGTTAATATCCTACATATCCATCCTCTTACTCAGTCATGCGAGTGTTAAGTTCACCAATGTCACAACTATCAAACCAGCTGATGTCCTGTGCCAAAACTGAATGGAAAAAGTGTTTTCGAATTCTTTTGGTCTGTCGTGCTGCTGTCATAACCCAAGAGGAAATCTGGATGTAGCCAAAAACCAAGGCAGTAACTCCTATTCCAATATAATACAGAGTCAACCTGTAAAAAGATTATTGGAAATGTTAGTGAGACTCAAGTGCAGTTTTTCCCTTTGTTATCAAAAAATGAAATCTATCATAGTATTTGATGGAGAGAATTTGTGCTAGAACCTATAAAATAACTAAAAATAAACCTCTTTGAAAAGTAAAGTACATCGAACATAAAAATCTAGTTTTCCCTAGTCTAGAATATATCTCTCTTACATTACTAGTAGAAATTACAATTTTAAAACATTTGCTATTTATATCTTCTTTAAATAATTTTCAATACTTTCATTTGAAAAGTTACACTGAAGTAATTAAGATAGCTGTACATAGAGCAGGTGGATAGAGAAATGATAATAGTCAAAAGCACTGTACAAAATACTTAGGTATATTTATTATTAAATAGAAAATTCAACTTAAGGAATTTCCCCTAAAGAAATATGTAAAAGGATTAACCTAGTTGGATGGTCAGGGTAGTTAACAATAATAAAGAAAAGCTGAAAACAATCTAGTAGGAGGCCAGATAAATTGAATCATTTAAAAAATGTATACTTGATACTATGTGTGGGGTTTTAGAGATAAAATCATGAACAAGATAAGGTCCTATTCATGAAGAGTTTACATTCTGGTGGGATGAGACAGACAATACACACAGAAAAAGAATTTCAAGTTGTTCTATGAGGCAAGTAAACAGGGTGATAAGTCACAGAATAACCAGTAGGTAGAGGTGGGTTGGGAGAGCTATGCAGACAGAGTGGTTAAGAAAAATGTTTTTGAGGAAGTGATATTAAATCTGGGATCCAAAAGGCAAAATGGAGCCAGACATAAAAAAAAGCAAGAAACGTATATTCTAGGGAGAGAGAAAAATAAGGTCTGAGGCAGGAAAAAGTCAGCATGTTCCAGAACAAAAATTCCAAAGTGGCATGAAATGATTAGGTCAGAGAATTTAGCAAATATTGTAGGGCAGCCACAGTGCATTGCACAGGTTTTATTTTAAGAAAAAATGTAGACAATTGGAGAATCTAAGCTCAGGATGACCTTACCAGTTCAACTTCTAAAAAGATCACTCTGGCTCCTCTATGGAGAATGAATGGAAGTGAAAGCAATGGAAGTAGGCAGTTTAGTTAGGAGGCTCTTGTACTGGTCAGTGTGAGAAGGATAGGGATTTAGATGAAGATGCTGTCAGCTGGTGTACAAAGAAATGGGCAGATTCTAGTTATATTTTGAAAATACAACAAACTGGAATTGCCAATGTACTGGATGTGAGGAATGCAGGAAGAGGAGAAATTAAGGATAATTCCTTAGGTTTCGATTTGAGCAACTGGGTGAATGGTGTGTCATGTACAGCCATAGGCAACTGGGAATGGAAATAGATTTGTAGGAGATATCAAGTGTTTTGTTTTAGATGCTTTAACACTGAGATGCCTATTAAACATCAAAGTGGAGATCAAGTAAGAAGCTGATAATGAGAGCCTGAAATTGTTGGAGCAGTCTAGGCTAGAGATGCAAAATTGAAAAGTCATCAGCTTACAGGTAATTAAAATAAAGGATTGACTTAGACTTCCCAGAGAGAGAGAGAGAGAGAGAGAGAGAGAGAATTAAGTGCAGATAAAAAAGACAGAGGTCCAAGGAATGAGCTAAGGTAGAGTTTGGGATGAAGAGAAAGAGTCTGCAAAGAAAGCTGAGGAGTGGCCATCATGGTAAATGGAAAGCCAGGAAAGTGAAGTATCAAGGAAAACACAGAGGAACATACAATTGTTCTCCATTATTCCCAGATTCTGTGTTGGCAAATCTGCTTGCTCACTAAAGCTTATTTTTAACTCCCAAATCAATACTCAGATGTCTTCATTGTTACTCATGGACATGCACAGAGTGTAAAAAATCTGAGTTGCCCAGCAAAGATGTTCACAGCTGAGGTTAAACAAGGCAACATTCTGCTTTCTTGCTTCAGCTCTCACATTGTAAACAAGCATCATTTTTATAGTCTATGTAGTGCCACATTTTTCTAATTTTTGTATTTTTGTCTTATTTTTGATGATTTCACTATTTAAAATGACTCTTAAGCACCTTGCTTAAGTGCTGTCGGTCTAGTATTCTTAAGTGTAAGAGAGCTGTAATGTGTCCTATGGAGAAAATATATGTGTTAGATAGGTGTCATGTGGGCATGAGTTATAGTGCTATTGACTATGAATTCAATGTTGATGAATCAACAATATATATTAAATAAGTTGACTTTAAATATAAATATACATAAAATGAGGTTATGTTTTGAGTGATGAAAATGTGACCAGAGGCTCACAGGAACTTAACTTTGCATTTACCCTACTAATAATGATTTAACATTTGCTAATTCAGTATTCATAACAACTTTAATAAAATAAGACTATTGCAAATAACGAGAATTGACTACTTTCTAGTAAGTGAGACTATATAAGGACAGCATGAAACACTATAGGTTTAATAAAAGTAATCTTACTGAATTTATTTTAATGTTTTAGGGAAATTTTTTATAATATTGCAAGAGGAATGGATTATAAAAACAAATCAAAAGAAGAAATGCACGATCTGTACACTGGGAACTACAAAACACTGTTGGGTGAAATAAGATCCAAATAAACAGAGAGGTAATCCATGTTCATGGGTGGAAGACTCAATGTTGTTAAGATGAAAATATCCTCAAATTGATATATAGGTTCAGTGCAATCCCTGTCAAAAATTCCAGTAGGCTTTTTGGCAGAAATTGGAAAGATGATCCTAAAATGTACACAGATATGAAGAGAACTCTGAAGAACCAAGGTAATTTTTAAAAAGAACAAAGTTGGGGAACTTATATTTCCTGATTTTATTTATTTATTTGTTTGTTTATTTTCTAAAACTGTACTAATCAAGATAATATGATACTAGCATAAGAATAGGTATTTCAATAAATGCAACAAAACTGAGAGAACAGAAACTTAAAAGTTTTGTGCTTCAAAAGAAACCTTTAGTAAAATGAAAAGACTAGCTACAGACTAGAAGAAAGTATTTGCCAATCACACATATAACAAAGAATTTGTATCTAGAATTTATAAAATAGAATTTTCATAATTCAGTGAGACAAATGGCATCATTAAAAATAGGCAGAATATTTGAACAAATTATTTAACCAAAAAAATATATGAATGTCTAAAAAGTAATTTAAAAAGTGCTCATTATTAGTCACTGGAGAAATGCAAGTTAAAGACACAATATGATACCACTTCACACCTACTACCATGACTACAATAAAAAATACAGATAATAATTAAATGTTGACAAGAATGTGGAGAAACTAGAACCCTCATACACTGCTGGTAAAAAAAAGCAAAATGGTGTAGCCACAACAGTATGGCAGTTTCTTAAAAGGACAAACATAACTTATCATATGACCCAGCACTTCTACTCCTAGATATCTACCCAAGAGAAATAAAAACATATGTACACACAAAAACTTTCGAAAATAGCATAGGTGGAATAAAATTCTTTGGTTCCTGATTATATTACCTTGTCCTCATCAAGAAAGAAGATACAAAGCAATGATTCCCAGAAATATGTTCATCAAAATATTAGTTCCACAGGATGCTACCAGGTGTTTGGGGGAAAAATGGTTTTATAGTCAAATAAGTTTTAATAACTTGCTGTAAAAGGAGTTTTACTACATTTATCTGTCCTGTGTATCCAAAAGGTGGCTATTATATATAGCATTTTCAAAACCAGTTTGACAATGGAACCTTTTTTTGTCATGTATCCCAAACACTCTAAAATAGAACACCAGTTTAAGCAACAATAACATAACAAATACTATAGTATAAATGTTAAGAATTTTTTGGTAAATTTTGTAACCTTTTAATAATTGTACACAGACATATCTTTTCATTTTATTCTCGTTTATTATTATCTGTTCTTTAAAAGGATGCTCCTATTTTTAAAAGTTCCAATCTTCTTTGTAATAAATTCAAATTTCATGATTATACTTCAGAACCTCGGTTTAACACTGTAGGAACAGAATTTAGTAGAAGGCAATACACTGGATTTCAATCAGGAATTTTCAAAAGAACCAATATAAAGGAATTTTATATAAAAGTTGCTAAAACAAACAAACAACAACAAAAAAAGTTGCTAAAAACCCAGACCTGTTTCCCAAAGTTGAGGTTGCAGCAAAATACAACTAGAGGGGGCGCTATTCACATTGCATAGAATAGCAGTGTACAATAGAACTTTCTGTGACGAAGAAAATGTTCCTTATCTGTTCCTTATAATGTGATATCAGCCAAATGTGGCTACTGAACACTTAAAATGTGACTGAGAATGAGAAACCAAATACTTAGATTTTATTCAATTTTAATTAATTAAAATTTAGATAGCCATATGTAGCTGTGACTAACATACTAGACAGTGCAGATCAAGAATTATGGCCCAGAGAGTTTCACTGCAATATGATAGATGTCTCTTGGGTTGTGCAAATGCAGGCTTCATTTTTGGGAGAAAAATGAGGGATTACTTAGGTCTGTAGCAAAAACACTCATAATTTTAGTGAGACACTACTGAAGTGCAGTGAATATACTTAATAAAGCAGCACCTAACAAACTCAACACATGAGAAAGGAAGCGATAGTATTTAATACATAAACTACACAAACTGAATGTCCTTATAAATTATTTACTTCGGATTTTACAATTTTTAGTTTGAATACATTGCCATAATAGTCTGAATAATTAGTCTTCAAAATTAGTCAATAAAACTTTACTGTTTCTGTTTATCAAATTATTTTATTATTTTTATTATTTGTTGCACATGACTTTCTAGTTTTTAAAGCTTATACAAGTAACATTTTTCTATAAGGTATGTAAGGAATATAATTAAAAAAAAAAAGGAAAAACAAGTCCTTTAGCCTTTAGGATATGTACCTTCGATTCTAGGAGGCAAAATTAGTCTAAAAATGGAAATACAAAAATAAATTTTCTATTGATGACAATTCTGTCAAATAAAGCACATGAACTTACATATCAAATAAAAAATTATGTGGTAGTTATATTTTCTGTATCTAATGAAGAAAAGGACATGTTTGTTTAATTACTTACATGTAACATTAATGATCAAACCTCAGTTTTTTCCTTTTAAGTAGCACATAATAAACACAGTATCAACATTTTATTTGGACTTACATAATAATATCTTCATTCAGCTTCTCTTGAAACTGAGTACAATTCTGGTAATTTGCTGTAAAACAGTATTTTAAATTATGAGGGCAATTAATTTATAATTGGCTATACTGTTTCATACATAGCCCTCCAAACCAAAAATAATGCATTCTCAAGAAAATAGACTAATAATCTTAGATTTATAATCATTTTAACTTTCTATTCTTTAAACTTAAAATTTAAACTATTATCTCTGGTCCCAAAAAGAACTCATGCAATGTGAAAAATTATAATGAAATATTAACTATGTAGCTCCTACCTGGAAAAAATTCTTTAGGGCATCTCTGATTTCAGGTAACAGTTGTATAAGTAATAGTAATAGAACTCACCTTTCCTGCTGAGATTATGCATTTAGAATCCAGTTTGAGATACCCCAGGGAATAATTTAGAAAGTCCAAGAAAAGCAAGAACATATGTGAAAGTTCTAGAAGTAATAGTCATAGCAAAAATTTAAGTGAAGCTCATTGAAATATGTTGGGTATAATATAAAACAGTATTTAAATCACCTTTGGATTATAAGTTTTACATATATATATATAAAGTTTTATATATATGTATATGTAAACTTTTCTATGTATCCTCTAGTAGAAAATATATCACACATGAATAATATGGTCATGATTTCACAAACAGCACAAAACACAGGCCAATATCCACTATCATAATTTTCTTTCTTAAACCTCTATAATAACTTTTTTATCCTAGATTTTTAAATTTATTTATTTTAGATAGAGATCATGAGTACAAGCATGGGGAGGGGCAGAGAGAATCTCAAGCAGACTCTGTGCTCAGAGCGGAGCCTGACATGGGGCTGGATCTCACAACTCTGAGATTACCACCTGAACCAAAATCAAGAGTTGGGTGCTTAACTGACTGAGCTCCCCAGGTACTTCAAAACCTCCATAATAAATATTTGAAAACCATTCTAGACACCTTGTCTATTCTTTTACATAACCACAATGACATCACATATGATAATGTCTACAATCTTTACTTATATGCAAAAATAATTTTCCCGTTATTCCATTTATAGAATTATGGTAGGGAAAAAATTTAAAGCAGTTTATTCCATATATTAGAATTAATGGAAGTACTAAACTGTAGTGGAAAGTTTTGATGAAATTAACTGAGCTAATAAATAGAATATACATTGTTTCTAAAAATGGTACCTAAATTACATAAAAATGGCATATTATTATTTTGGCGATTATATTAATAGAGGTAATATGTGTAGGAGCAATATAATCCTCCTCTACATTCCTCCAGACAATAAATGTTAAGTTGAAGGTATATTGTTTCATGACCTCACTTCTCTTTTTTAATATGTCATGATATACCAATAATATAAATACATTTATTTATTTTTAAAATTTTTTTTATTTTTAAAAGATTTTATTTATTTATTCATGAGAGACACAGAAAGAGAGAGAGAGAGAGAGAGAGAGAGAGAGAGAGGCACAGGCACAGGCAGAGGGAGAAGCAGGCTCCCTGCAGATAGCCTGATGTGGAATTTGATCTCAGGACCCTGGGATCACCCCTTGAGTTGAAGGCAGACACTCCATCACTGAACTACCCAGGTGACTTTATTTAATTTAATTTAAATTTAATTTGCCAACATACAGGATAACATCCAGAGCTCATGCTCATTTCATCACATGCCCTCCTTAATACCCATCACCCAGTTACCCCATCCCCCACCCACCTCCCCTTCTGCAGCTCTTTATTTCCCAGAGTTAGGAGTCTCTCATGGTTTGTCTTCCTCTCTAATTTTTCTCCACTCATTTCCCTCCTTCCCTTATTGTCCCTTTCACTATTACTTCTATTCCACATATGAGTGATACCATATAATAATTGTCTTACTCCGATTGACTTATTTCACTCAACATAATACCCTCCAGTTCCATCCATGTCAATGTAAGTGGTAGGTATTCATCCTTTCTGATGGCGGGGTAATATTCCATTTATACCACCTCTTCTTTATCCATTCATCTGTTGCTAGACATCTGGACTCTTTCCATTGGCTATTGTGGACATTATTGCTATAAACACTGGAGTACATGCACCCCTTCGAATCAGCACTTTTGTATCCTTTGTATGAATACCTACTAGTGCAATTGCTGGGCCATAGGATAGCTCTATTTTTAACATTTTGAGGAACCTCCATACTCTTTTTCACAGTGCCTGCACTAGTTTGCATTCCCACCAGTAGTTTTAAGAGTGTTCCACTTTTCTCCCCATCCTCACCAACATCTGATATTTCCTGAGTTGTTCATTTTAGCCTTTCTGACTAGTGTGTGTTGGTATCTCACTGTGGTTTTGATTTGTATTTCCCTGATGCTGAGTGATACTGAGGATCTTTTCATGTATCTGTTGGCCATTTGTATGTCTTCTTTGGAGAAATGTCTGTTCATGTCTTCTGCCTATATCCTGACTGCATTTTCTTTTGGGGGGGGGGTGTTGAGTTTGGTAAGTTCTTTACAGATTTTGGATACTAGCCCCTTATCTGATATGTCATTTATGAGTATCTTCTTCCATTCTGTAGGCTGCCTTTAGTTTTGTTGATTGTTTCCTTTGCCATACAAAAGGTTTTTATCCTGATGAAGTCCCAAAGGTTCATTTTTGCTTTTGTTTCCATTGCCTCTGAGGATGTGTCTAGCAAGAAGTTGCTGTGGCCAAGGTCAAAGAGGTTGCTGCCTGTATTCTCCTCCAGGATTTTGATGGATTCCTGTCTCATGTTTAGGTTTTTCATCTATTTTGAGTTTATTTTTGTGTATGGTATTAGAAAAGTGGTCCAGTTTCATTCTCTGCATGTGGCTGTCCAATTTTCGCAACACCATTGTTGAAGAGACTATCTATCTTTCTCCTATTGGGTATTCTTTCCTGCTTTGTTGAAGATTAGTTAATCATAGAGTTGAGGGTCCATTTCTGGGTTCTCTATTGTGTTCCATTGATAGATGTGTCTGTTTCTGTGCCGGTACCATACTGCCTTGATGATTACAGTTTTGTAATAGAGCTTAAAGTCTGGAATTGTGATGCCTCCAGCTTTGGTTTTCTTTTTAACATTACTTTGGCTATTTGAGGTCTTTTCTAGTTCCATGCAAATTTTAGGATTGTTTGTTCCAGCTCTGTGAAAAATGCTGGTGGTATTTTGATAGAGATTGAATTGAATGTGTGGATAAGTTTGGGTAGCATAGACATTTTAATAATATTTGTTCTTCCAATCCATGAGAATGGAATATTTTTCCAATTCTTTGTGTCTTCCTCAATTTCTTTCATAAGTGTTCTATAGTTTTAGATCTTTTACCTCTTTGGTTAGGTTTATTCCTAATATCTTATGGTTTTTGGTACAATTGTAAGTTGGATTGATTCCATAATTTCTTTTTCTGCTACTTCATTGTTAGTGTATAGAAATGTAACAGATATCTGTGCATTGATTTTATATCCTGTGACTTTGCTGAATTCCTTATGAGTTCTAGAAATTTTTTGGTGGAGTCTTTCAGGTTTTCTACAAAGAGTATCATGTAGTCTGTGAAGACTAAAGTTTGATTTTATTTTTATTTTTTTTGTCTGATTGCTGAGGCTAGGACTTCCAGTACTATGTTGAATAACAGTGGTGAGAGTGGACCATATCAAGATAGTACAAGTTTTAATGACACACTTTAATGACACACTCAGCTAAGATAAATAGCTATAAGGATGCTTCCTACTTTGTAATTTTGGGGAAAAACACAAAATCAGGGAATTACTAATATTTATAATATCTATCAGATTAAAAAAAAGACTATAGATACTCAGCATGTCTGTGCATAGAATTGCTGGACTTACATCTAAAGAATGTTACTTCAAGGATATGACCCTGAAATAAGTTAATACAAAGGTAATGATACATGAAGGACATCTACAGTTATGGGAACTACAACCCCCCCTTTCTTCCCCACACATGATTGTTAGATTTCCCTCCTATCTTTATTCAGGGTTTTTGTCTTTAATACCATCATTTTCTGCAAGTTCATTTTGGCTTCCTTGCTGCATTGTGTTCTACAATGCCATGCATGTCTATACGCTATTAATGAAACCCTAAGCAGCAGAGAGATTTTGTCATTTTTGATTTCTCCTTTTTAAAGGGTGTATTATAGATAAGTGCCCTGGAATAGCCCAAGCCTTTGGTTAAATCATGGTGTATGATCACCACTTCTGATAGAAAATTTTTTAATTTCCTAGAGAGAAAAGTTGAGGTACACTAAGTCTCAGATGATTTTTATATACCATGAGTGGTTAGCTCCTGGGTCTCCAGCTTACTGATTTTTGGACATGTCAGCTTCCACAATGGCATGAATCAATTCCTTAAAATAAATTTCCTTCTCTCTGTCTCTCTCTCCCTATATATAATACACATACATTCACATTTTATTGATTCTGTTTCTTTGACATGTTAATACAAATTTTGGTTCTTTAGTCCCTGGCAATATAAAAGAATAAATGACTTACATACATATTTTGTAGATACTGTTTGACAATACAAAAATCTGTATTATGAGATGTTTTATTTGAAGCTTTTGGGTCCCCAGAAATACAGAAAAATACATATTGTACTCACTTGTATTGGTTTTGACTAGACATCCACTAAGAAGGTTATCACTCATTTTTCCTAAAATCAGTGACATTACAGGAAGACAGGCTCCATTTACTAGTGATGCCAGTAATCCCAGGATCATTAGTGTGATGTCCAGTCCATTTGCAAAGCGGAACTTAGGAAAACAAAACATAGTAGCATTATAGCTATAAAAAACAAAAACAAAATGAACCTATAGTTTTGCCATCAAGTAAATGCTATTTTATAAATTAAAAGACTAAATAAATGTATAAAATCATGGAAAAGTATTTGTAAACAAAGTAAAAAAAAATCTCTGAGCTTAAGGATTTACAATGTATTTTGAAGAAGTGTTGAAAAATATAAAACAGCAAAATAAGTGTAAATTATACATCTGTAATAATAACTATCATACAGGTCAGACCAGATGTGGGTAGGAATCAGAAACTTCCTTCCATTTGGTTGATTCTGAAGTAAGGTAATATATGTTGAAACACTGCAAGACAGTATCTTGGTTTATAGACAGGTGAACTTCAAACTCTCAATTCCTTAGGCTTATCAACATCATAGCAGTGATACAACTAAGTGCAGTGAACAGTAACCATGCAGTAAAAATTAGTTCATCAAATGTAATAAATTATATTTTTCATTCTTATTTTAAATTCCTTGGATTTTTTTTCTACTTAGGACAACATCTATTCTTTAAATAAGGATGTATAGTAATTTACAATGCTATTTAGAATAAGAAAGAAATAACTGAAAGCCAAATATTGAATACTTTGTATTCTATTCTATGCAAGATTCCAACAATGCTATTCCAAAAAAAACCATGAACAAAACTTGAAAATATGGATTATTTATCCTCCTGAGAAGTCAAGATAAAATTTAATGATATTAAAATGAAATTAGATTTATATAATAGCAAGAAGAACTTTTACATATTTTATGAGTGGTGGCTGAAAAAATTGAACATTTTTTCATTTATTCATATGATAGATAATAAATATCTATAAATATTTATGGAGTAACTGCTACAGTATTATGGTGGTACTTCAGATGATATGAGGGTATCTGCTCCTCCACCTTCCTCCAGAATAGTGTGTTATTTCCTTGATAAAGTTTATCATATTCTGCAACATCCCAGGGTTTTTAGAATTTGAATTCTGAAAAAGTAGGTACTGTTTTATGTGAATTACTAATGACTTTGACAGCCAGAATGACACAGAGATTAGAGTAGGTAGAGGAGTTGTTTTGGGAACATATTCCTGAAAATCTTCCTTGAACATAATCCTAAAGAAATGTGCTCATATAGTTTTTTATGTATAAGTTTGACAAAATATTTAGATAATTATTTTTTATTTCAAAAGAATTCATAGTTTAAACATAACAAGCAACTTATAACCATGCATTTTCATTAGAAAATACTGAAACATCACTCACAATTTAATTCCCCACCACTCAGAAATAGCCTCAGTAACATTTATGCATTGCACATATACACATTCTTTTTTTTTAAAAAAAATTGGGATCAATTTTGCAATATTGTATATTGTATAAATATTGTGTTTATTTTCTTATCCCTATTATGGAAATATTGGGTTAATTATATTTTTTTTCCTATTGGAGACAATATTTTGATTAATTATTTTTTAAATTCCCTTTTACCCTCCAACAGATGTAATCAATCATTTTATGCACTACAGATAGTTCCCTAAAATTTTCAGATATACATACTTGCTAGGTGATTTCACTTACTATCTCAATAGGTCCAACAGCTTGTTTTCTTACTTTGGGTAGTTCTTGTGGTTTTCTGGAAAACAAAATTTCCAGATGGAAAGGTTTACAATGTGAATATAATTTGCAAAATTTTCCAATTGAAATTGTTCTGAAGTATCAAATTTCACTCTTTTTCTTTCTTTCTTTCTTTTTTTTTTTTTTTAAAGATTTATTTATTTGTGATAGACATAGAGAGAGAGAGAGGGTCAGAAACACCGGAGGAGGGACAAGCAGGCTCCATGCCGGGAGCCCAACGCGGGACTCGATCCCGAGACTCCAGGATCGCGCCCTGGGCCAAAGGCAGGTGCTAAACCGCCGAGCCACCCAGGGATCCCCCTCAAATTTGACTCTTGATAGCAAATTTGTATCAACACTGAAACTTTCAAAACACATTTAATGAGGGCAGCCCTGGTGGCGCAGCGGTTTAGGACCGCCTGCAGCCAAGGGTGTGATTCTGGAGACCTGGGATCGAGTCCCACGTATGGTTCCTGCTTCTCCCTCTGCCTGTGTCTCTGCCTCTTTCTCTGTCTCTATGAATAAATAAATAAAATCTTAAAAAAACACATTTAATGATACACGGTACAAAGATTTTTATTATAATCACTGGGAAAGTTAAGTTGTCACTGGCTATCTCTACATTAGGGTAACAACTGAAGGCATACCTTTGGAGTAGAGTTCTTTAAATTGTAGTAAAATACATACACCATCTTAATTAATTTTAAGTGTGCAGTTCCTTAATATTAAGTACATTCATATTGTGCTACCATCACCACCATCCATCCACAGAACTCTTCTTCTTGAAAAACTGGCTCTTTACCAATTAAACTGTAATCCCTTTTCTCTCTTGCCTCCATCTTCTGACAACTATCCTTCTATTTTCTATTTCTGTGAATCTGACTACTTTAGGTGGAACCATATAGTATTTTGTTCTTGTAAGTGGAACCATATAGTATTTTGTAAGTGGAACCATATAGTATTTTGTTCTTTTCTGTTGGGTTTATTTCACTTAGCATAGTATCTTCAATGTTTGGCTATGTTGCAGGGCATGTCAGAAGTTTTCTCCTTTTTAAAGCTGATTATTATTCTATTGTATGTATGTATTGCATTTTGTTTATTTATCCAACCATTCATCAGTCAATGAACACTTCAGAGTGCTGCCACTTTTTGGCTACTGTGAATAATGCTGCTATGAATACAGGAGTACAAATATATTTTCAAGTCCCTGCTTTCAATTATTTTGGGTATATAACCAAGATTAGAATTGCTGGATCACATGATAATTCCATTTTTATTTTTTTGAAAAACCATCATATTGTTTTCCATAGCATCATTTCACATTCCTATCAACCATGCATATGGTTTCTCTACATCCTCATCAACAGTTGGTATTTTCTATTTTATTTTAATAGCATCTATCTTAATGGGTATAAGGTGGTGGATTAGAGTGGTTTTTTTAAAGATTTTATTTATTTATTTGAGAGAGAGAGAGAGAGTGAGAGAGAGAGAGGAGAATGAGAAGGGGGAGGGGCAGAGGAAGAGGGAGAAGCAGACTCCTTGCTGAGTAGTGAGTCTGATGTGGGGCTGCTTGATCCCAGGACCCTGAGATCATGACCTGAACTGAAGGCAGACACTCAACCAACTGAGCCACCCAGGTGCCCCTCCATAAGAGTTTTTAAGCTTCTGCAACAAACTGCACAAGAGCAACTGGCTCATATTTCAAGAAAGTCCAGATGAGGGATGCCTGGGTGGTTCAGCGGTTGAGCATCTGCCTTTGGCTCAGTGCGTGATCCCAGGATCCAGGATCCAGTCCCACATCGGGCTCCCTGTGGGGAGGCTGCTTCTCCCTCTGCCTATGTCTCTGCCTCTCTCTCTGTGTGTTTCTAATGAATAAATAAATAAATCTTAAAACAAAGAAAGTCCAGATGAAAACTGTAAATTGTATTCATTGGTTTCAGGGAAATTTGTCAATGAAATACACATATACATAGATTCTTTACCTTTTTATTTTGTATTTTGTTACCTCTATATCCTATGGTGTACATTAAAAATTTTTTAATTTAAATTCAATTTAGTTAACATATAGTGTATCATTAGCTTCAGGGGAAGAATTTAGTGATTCATCAGTTGTATATAACATTCAGCAGTCATTATATCACATGCCCTCCTTAATGCTCCTCACCCAGGTACCCCACCCCACCCCTCCCCCAACAACCCTGTGTCTTCCCTATAGTTAAATCTCTATGGTTTGCCTCCCTCTTTTTTGTCTTATTTTATTTTTCCTTCCCTTCCCCTATGTTCATCTATGTTGTTTCTTAAATTCCACATATGAGTAAAATCATATGGTATTTTATTGTTCTCTGACAGTCTTATTTCATTTGGCATAATACCCTCTAGTTTCATCCATGTTGTTGCAAATGGCAGGATTTCATTCTTTTTGATGGCTGAGTAATATTCCATTGTATAAGTATACCACCTCTTCATTATCCATTCATCTTTTGATGGACATCTGGGCTGTTTCCATAGTTTGGCTATTGTGGATATTACTGCTATAAATACTGGGGTGCACATGCCTCTTTGAATC
This sequence comes from Vulpes vulpes, assembly GCF_048418805.1. Lineage (NCBI taxonomy): Eukaryota > Metazoa > Chordata > Mammalia > Carnivora > Canidae > Vulpes > Vulpes vulpes. The sequence goes on along the minus strand of NC_132786.1, from coordinate 99,728,044 downwards.
AGCACTTTCGTATCCTTTGTATGAATACCTAGTAGTGCAATTGCTGGGCCATAGGGTAGCTCTATTTTTAACTTTTTAAGGAGCCTCCATACTCTTTTCCACAGTGCCTGCACTAGTGTGCATTCTCACCAACAGCACACACACAAAAGATCCTTAAACAAGAGTGGAAGACTGAAGGGCATCAGATTACATTTTCTAAAAAGACACACAGAAGGATGAACTTCTGAGTCTTCTCTTCCAGCTTTATAACATATTGTTCTATCAGCTTTGATAAATGACAAGTCACTTAATTTTATTCCCTCTGAGGTTAATAATTAAGTACTGGGCCAATCTGCTCTGAGATGTTTCATAGATGACAACAAGTGCTCTAAGAATGTGAAGCCCTTCCATTATTCCAGATGCTGATTTTAAGATTTTTACATTTTATTTTTTGTGTAATCTCTACCTGATGTGGCACTTGAACTCACAACCCCTGAGATCAAGAGACACATGCTCCTCCTGCTGTGCCAGCCATGTATCCCCCAAACACTGATTTAAAGAGTAAGACTCAGTAATCTTTTGATAAATTTTGTTTCAGGGAAACATTTTTGTCTCCCATTGACCTTCATGAAAAAGCTCTGAAGGAGGGTTCAGGTAGTCTTTCGAAAGACTCTTTCCTATCAGAGTTGAGAGTGGAGAAGTGTACATGGAAGATATAGTGGGAACTCCCTTTCTGGCTATTTGCAGCCCTGTATTAATGAAACAGGCTACCAAAAGGGGTCCTCTTGAATTTTACAGACTATCTATCTGAATGTAACACAATTATTATGGTAAAAGTAAAACTAAAATAGGCTTTAAGCCATTTCAATTTTAAATCTATAAGTTAGTGAATTATAGGTATAGGAAATTTTTATAACATGCACACACAGACGTCCATGTAGTGAAAAAATAATCTGAATCCAGTACTTCCTTTCATTAACTGTGCCACATGGGATGAAGGTTCCATAGAGAATTGAATTGAAAATATTGAGGTATTTTTTTCTTATACTGGTAACATAAATTCAAAAGAGAGAACTGAAGAAATAAAAGTACTAAATCAATAAATCTCATAGTTATTAACACTTCCTAAAGTCCCAATTAAGCCAACTGTAACATTGATTAAGTTGAGGTCCAGAAAAAAGCAAATAGCACTGCTATTTTTAGAAAAAAATTAAACATTTTTGCTATAGTATTGAAAAGGATAAAGTACATTTGAAGTTGTAGGACATTTTTTGTGGAACTTAGGCAAAGCTTACCTATTTCTCTGATAATTTTCTTGCATCTCTTCAGCTCTTTCAGAATTTGCCATCTTATTTATAATTCAATTCTTCTGAAATATTAAGAAATATATCATGACTGTGTAAAATGTCATCATGTAGTTGATATAAATAAAGCATTCTTTACATTCCTTTAGAAAAAGTGTGCTACTGAGTTTCACCCTGCCTCACCACTCTGCACTTCAACTGAAGTTTCTGGTTAGGAAGCTCATTTTTTAAGATATTATTGATTTTATGATTTTGTTGCTTCATTCTGGGCTTAGATTTGGAGCTAATAAAAATTCTAGAAATGAAATAAAAGGAAAACCAGATTCCACAGACAATGCATCTTTATTCAGGACACTGGATTTTATTCCTATTTTGCCACTGATTTGATTGTAATTAATGAAACTTTTAAACTATGTCATGCTTAGTTTTTTCTATAAACAGTTGATGCAACAATTTCTGTAGCCAGTGGTGTGAGGGAGTAGGACTTTCTAATTTATCAAATATAAGCAAACTAGAGCTTCTATCATGTATAAATAGTTGTCAATAAATTAGAATATTTTGAAAATCACTCATCATTAAAATTAGGGACGCCTGGTGGCTCAGCTGTTGAACATCTACCTTTGGCTCAGGGCATGATCCTGGGATCCGGGATCGAGTCCCACATTGGGCTCTCCTTGCAGGGAGCCTGCTTCTCCCTCTGCCTATGTCTCTGCCTTTCTCTACTCTCATGAATAGATAAATAAAATCTTAAAAAAACCTCATTCATCATTAAAATTATATTAAGAATAATGTATTCTCCCTTTGGATGACACTTTAGAATTTTAGTCTGTTGTAAGATTGCATTTATGTATATAAATGTTTATATCATTGCAAATGTAAAGATATTTTGACTCAATCTCACTTGTTAGGCAATATAGCCTATTACCTATATTGAGATGATTATAAATAATATGGGTTTGAACTCTAGAGTAGAATTACTGATTAATGAAATACTACCCAAGCATCCAGAAAAAACAGTACATTTTTAAAGAGTAAGCTTCTCCATGAAGGAACTAGTCTCAATGTGTTATTTTTTAGTGGCTGAGAAATAAAGCATGATACAAATACACTGGCATATTATTTCTATTTCAGAAATCAATGGTCATATGTTTAGTTAAAAAAAAACTCTACAATTGCCATACTAACTTTACATTATCTCTAGTTATTTGACATATGTGTAAGGAAAGTGGTAAGATAGAAAGAAATTAACAATTATATAAATGAAACTCAGAAATTCAACAAAAGAAATCAAAACAATTATGGCTTACCTCAGTCACTGCATGATATGCTCATTTACACCAAAATAATGTGTGGTTTCTCTCCTCAACAAATAACTAACTGTACTTTCATGCTGTGCTTTACCAAGCTTAATTTCTGACCATGCTGTAACATCAGATTACAACAATGGTGAATTTCCAGGTAAAGCACACTCTGTTCTTCATGCCATACTGCACATGGGAAACATAGCGAACAAAAAAACCTCACTGAACCAAAAAAGAAATGCACTTTGAAGACCTGTAGTGTCTCTGATTTTCTTTTGGGGTTCTCTCATATGTATATCATGTTCACTGACACATTCTATCTTGTATTACAATTCTTAGTTACCCTAATTGATTATATTTATCTATTACTTCATAAGTTCTCTGAAAAAGTATTGAGCTTGTATTATGTATCAGCTGCTAGTTTATAAAAATAGAAAGATTATGGTCGCTTCTCCTGAGAAACTCACACAAATCCCCCCACCCCCACTCTTTTTCTCTGTACTACAGCCTTGCTACTCAGTGTGGTCCCAAGACAGGCAGAATCAGCAACAGCTGGGACTTTACTAGACGTGCAGAATTATTTTTTTTAATTGTGGCAGAATATACAAAAATAAAATTTAACATTTTAACCATGTTTAAGTTACCATTCAGTGCCATTAAGTGCATACACAACTTAGTGTAAGCAGCACCAGTATAAAACTTTTTCATCACAGCCAAATTGAAACTCTGTACCCATTAAACAATAGCTTCCCATTCCTTCCTCTCCCCAGTCCCTAGTGACTACCATTCTACTTTTGTCTCTATGAACTGGCCTATTCTAGGTATCTTAGGTAAGTATAATGGTACAATATTTGTCCTTTTGTGCCAGGCTTCTTTTCACTCAGCATGTTTTCAAGGTTCATCCATGATACTGCATGTATCAAAGTTTCATTCCTTTTTCAGGCTAATAGTATTTTATCATTTATATATACCACATTTTGTTTATCCATTCATCTGTTGGTGGACAATTTGGACTGTTTCCACATCTTGGTGACTGTGAATAGTGCTACTATGAACATTGGTATACAAGTATCAGAGTACTTCTTTCAATTCTTTTGGAACTGAAGTGGAAATTGTAGATCATAGAGCAATTCTATGTTTATCTTTTCCAGTAACTACCATATTGTTTGTGATAGTGGCTATACCATTTTACATTCCCATCAGCAATGTACAAGAGTTCCAATTTTTCCATATCCTTACCAATACTTTTATTTTCTGGTTTATTGATAATAGTAATCTTGATAGGTATGAAGAGGCTCTCATTGTGGTTTTGATTTGTATTTTCCTAATGACTACTGAAATTGAGCATTTTTTAATGTATTCATTGTCCATTTTTATGTCTTCTTTGCAGAAATGTCGATTTAAGTCATTTGACCATTAATAATATGTCAAGTGAAATAGTGAAGTTGTAGTTCTTTATGTATTCTGGATATTAAATCTTTATCAGATATAGGATATGCAAATACTCTCTTCTGTGGGTGGTCTTTTTTAGTCTTGTGATTGTATCCTTTGATGCCTGAAGTTTTTTATTTTAGTGAAGTCAAATTAATCTATTTTTTTGTTGTTGTTGCCAGGGATTTTGGTGTCATAGTAAGAAAGTATTGTCAAGTCCAATGTCATAAATCTTTCCCCCTATGTTTTCTTCTAAAAGCTTGATAGTTTTAGCACTTACATTTAGATCTTTAATCCATTTGAATTAATATTTCCATATGATGTAAAATGAAGGGTCTGACTTTATTCTTTTATATGTAGTCAGTTTTGCCAGCACCAGTTTTATTTTGAAACCACTATATTTTTGTTCATTTTGCCAGTTTCGTTTGTTGAAAACACTGTCTTTTCCCCGATCAGTGGTCTTGACATTCTTGTTGAATATCATTTTATCATATATGTGAGGGTTTAATTTCTGGGCTCTCTATTCTATTCAATTGACCTATATGTCTTTATGCTAGTATTAACTCTTTTGATTACTATAGCTTTGTATTGTTTTGAAACTGAAAGTATGAATGTTCCAAATTTGTTCTTCTTTTTCGAGATTGTTTTTACTATTTTCAAGATTGTCTTTGCTATTATTTTGCTATTTTTTTACTTTTGCTATTTGCTATCTTTTTCAAGATTGTTTTGTTATTTGCTATTTAAACTCCATAGGAATGTTAGGATGGGTTTTCCTATTTATGAAAAAAATATTGGGATTTTGATAAGGATTGCATGGAATCTGTAGATCATTTTCTGTAATACTGTCATCTTAACAATATTAAGTCTTCTAGTCCATGAACATAGGATGCCTTTCCACTTGTGTCTTCTTTCATCAATGCTTTGTAGTGTTTAGTGTACATATCTTTCATCTCCTTGACTAAATTTATTCCTAAGTATTTTATTTCTCATGATGCTATTGTAATGGGATAGTTTTCTTAATTTCCTTTCCTGATCATTATTAGTTTGTAGAAAAGCATTTTTTAAAAATTCCACATATAAGTGAGATCACATGACACTTGTCTTTCTCTGACTTCTTTCACCTATCATAATGATCTCAAGACTCATCACAAATGGTAGGATCTCCTTTTTTATGGGAATAATATTCCATTATGTGTGTGTATGTGTGTCTGTGTACACGCCACATTTTCTTTATTCATTCATCTGTTGATGGACTCTTGGAGGTTGTTTCCATGTCTTGGCTATTGTAAATAATGCTGTAATGAATATGAGGGTGCAGATATGTCTCCAAAATAGTGATTTGGTTTCTTTCAGATATATGCCCAGAAATGTAATTGATGGATCATATGGTAGTTCTATATTTAATATTTGGGGAAACCTCCATATTGTTTTCCAGAGTGGTTGTACTGAATCATGCTTTTTATTTTGTTTTTTACTTATTTATTTTAAAGATTTTATTTATTTATTCATGAGAGACAGAGAGAGAGAGAGAGAGAGAGAGAGAGAGGCAGAGACACAGGCAGAGAGAGAAGCAGGCTCTATGCAAGGAGCCCAGTGTGGGACTTGATCTCTGGACCTCAGGATCATGCTCTGGGCTGAAGGCAGATGCTCAACTGCTGAGCACCCAGGCGTCCCTGAATCATGCTTTTTAAAATCTATTCCAGAAATGTAGAATTTGGGGTTCTGCTCTAAAACTACTGAATAGAATCTACATTTTAATGAGATTCTCAGTGTTTTGTATGCACATCAAATTTTGAGAAGCACAATTCTACAGCATTTGATGCAAAGTCTTGGCAAATCGAAGGCACTAAATCTCTAGAGGAAGTTTTATTTTTTGTTAAAACTAAGAATATAAAAATAAAGTTCAAAATACAGTGTAATCGTAATATATTGTTCTTATCTACTGTCTACATCATGGTTTTAAAGTGTGAACAAAGGACTTCTGGTATCAGAATCTCATGGAGTGCACTAAAAAAAAGGAGATAATGTTAAGTTTTAGGCATAGAATTAAAATAGGACAGTATTATAAAGAGTAATGTGGTAGTTAAATTGTCTAGTCAGAGAAATTCTTCTACCTCTTATAGAAGGTAACACTGAAAGTGAATTACAAGATGTTACCATACAGAAATTAAGAAGAGTATCTCAGGCAGAGGGAGTATGATTTATGTGGTAGAAATAAAAAGTTTATTGAGGCAAAGAGACACAAGATGAAGGAAATCACAGGATAGTGATGAGGTCATCATTATATGGAAAGAAAGAGGTTGGCCATGACAGCTGCTCTTTTGTTCCTCCATATCATACAATGTTTCAAAAGGAAGATAAAGATTAGTTTGAAACATGTCAAGTGTAAGATACTGGTGAGATAATCAGGTAATAATATCCAAAAACCAGTAGGTAATATGGGACTAAAACTCAGAACATCTTATTTAGTCAAAGCAGACCCTGTCAGCCAATCCTTAGTTATTAATAACTATGTAGAAGTTATCATGGTATGTAATAGAAAGGACACACAGAAATAGAAAATTAGAAAGAAATATTTGGTTTACAAGGGTTCTTGCCTTTTTTTTTTTTTTTTTTTTTTTTTTAAGTAGACACCATGCCCAGTGTGGGACTTGAACTGAGATCTAGAGTCAGATGCTCAACTGACTGTGGCAGCCAGGTGCCCCAGGGCTCTTGTTTAAAAAAAATAAAACTAATTTCATATGGCAAAATGTAAAGTCATGACAAAATATCACTGTGGGAAGAAATTTTCTGAGTGACAAGTAAGTGCGTTGGGTAAGAATAATCTGATGCATAGCTAAAAGAGACTGATTGATAGAAAGCAATAGAAAGACTGATTGATTAGATAAAATAAGATACAAATTTTATACAAGCTCCAAAAGGAACAAACTAGTAGTAGGAATATTATTGTTATGTATGGGCTCATTTCACAAAATTTTTTGTTTCCATTTTCTCCATAAAGCTATTATTTCTGAAAGGGAGGAGTGTTTTATACTCTTCACAAGTTCCAGTTGTTTTCATATCCTGTAATATTTACACTTTGACTTACTGCATTCCTCTAATGCTTTTCCCTTCTATCCACATATGTAGTTGGATTATGGGATTAGGAATTACATATAAGAGCTCTAAAAATATATCCAAAGTGATGGTTAATTTTACCTATCATTTTGGCTAGTCAATGACATCCAGTAGTTGATTAAATACCCATCTAAATGTTGTTGTGAAGGTACTATTTTTTAGATGTAATTAACACTTAAATCAGTAGATTCTGAGTAAAGCATATTACTCTCCATAATGTAGGTAAGCCTCATCCAATCAGTGAAAAGCCTTAAGAGAAAAGGCTGAGGTCTCGAGGAAAGAATTCTGGCTCCAGAGTGCCTTCAGACACAAGACAGTAGCTTCTTGCCAGAATTTCCATTCTTCTAGCTTGTCCTGAGAATTTCAGACTTGGCAGCTACTATACTCATGTAAGCCAATTCCTTAAAATCAATCTCTCTGTTCTCTCTCATTCTCTTTCCATACACACACACACACACACACACACACATACATACACACACATATACATATATACACATACCCTTACACAGATGCATAAATACACAGATAAACCCAATAGGATAAATTTAGCAAGACAGGAAGTTATGTGAGGACTAGTCTAGTGTGACTACTCTAGCAACTGAAAAGAACATTATGACCTAAAATGTTTCATTCCACAGATGAGGGGGGCCCTGAGGTTAGTCCTTAGAGGATGGTTAAGATTTGAATAAGTGAAGATGTGTGGAGGAGGAACAAGAACATAATTTTGGGAATGCAACAGTGAATTATATCACAATGGAGGAATGAGACCAGTCTGGTTAGAATGAATAGTTCCTGCAGAAATGGAGAACCAGATAAGGTAGATAAGATTGTAGAAAGCATTCAACCAATTTTTAAGGGCAAATATTGTAATTTTCTGATATTTAGAGTGATAAGCCTCTGGTATTTGGTATTAACCTGATATCATGGGTAGACTGGAAGAACTTGGGGAAAACAAGATTCAACTATACCCATTATGGTCCAGCGTCATAGCAGGAGAAAAGTCAGATTTGAGAGATATTTTTTCTTTAAAAATTTAGAGAGACAAAGCATGTGAGTGGGGGAGAGGGGCAAAGAGAGAGGGAGAGACTTTTAAGCCGGTTTCATGCTCAGTGCAGAGCCCAATGTGGGGCTTGATCTCACGACTCTGAGATCATGACCTGAGACCAAACCAAGAGTCAAACACTTATCCGAGTAAGCCACCCAAGTGCACCTTGAGAGACATTTTTAAGGGAAGGATTATAAGATATAGATTCCAAGAAATAAAAGTTCGGCGACTACCTTCACTATCTGGAAATAAAAGAGTAACAAAAATGGACTTGGGGGAAGTCGGGAGAGGGAGCTGGTTTAAGGAAAAAGGTGGTATTCAATTTAAAAATATGTCTGGAGGGCAGCCCAGGTGGCTCAGCCGTTTAGCACCGCCTTCAGCCCAGGGTGTGATCCTGGAGACCCAGGATCGAGTCCCATGTTGGGCTTCCTGCATGGAGCCTGCTTCTCCCTCTGCCTGTGTCTCTGCCTCTCTCTCTCTCTGTGTCTCTCATGAATAAATAAATAAAATCTTAAAAAAATATATGTCTGGAATGGTATCAGAGTGTCCAAGTGAACATATCTGGAATATGGATAGAAATGTGGCATTGATAATAAGGAAAATTGCCAACCTAGAGATATGCTTGTAATGATCATCTGCACTGAAGGAATAATTAAAACTTTGAGAATAGTTTGTTTTAATAATCGGACAATGGTATATAAAAGCACAGGTGAAGTGGTACAGTACAGAGGCCAAGAATTTTGGTTCTATAGTGAACCCATCCAATAGAACTTTCTGTAATAATGGAAATATTCACTTTACTGTCCAATATGCCATTAGACATATGTAGCTATTGAGCACTTTCAATGAAGTTAGCAAGGGAATGGAATTTCTATTTTTATATAATTGAATTTAAATAGTTACATGTGACCAAAGGCTATCATACTACAAAGCACAGTTCTAAAGTCAAACTGCCTAGTCTCAAATTCTGGATTCCCACTCACATTACATCTGTAATTTTGGGTAAGCCATTCAATCCTTATTGAACAGCAAAAGTGTCTACATCTCAACAATATTTGTCCTCCTTTTTTTGAATTACATAACTACTTGCTTCATTTTGTCACTTTTGGGCAAACAAGTCTTATCAAATAACACAAGATGTGACTGTAACATCACTATTACAAAAAAAGAAAGCAAAGTCAGGGTTAAGCAGGGATCAAAATGATGAAATAGGAGCTTTCTACCATCTTCTTCCCAAAGTACATCGATTTAGACAATTATTTATAGATAAGAGTGTCTTTGTGGAGGTCCAGAAGTCCAGTGGAAAAGTTCCAGCATACTGTTAGAGCAAAAAATTATACGACAGGATAGACTGAAGAAGTAAGAGAAACAGTTTCACTTTCCAAGCTGGGTGGGAAGCTGCTAAAGATACATATTTTTTTCTCACCCCATCTACAATATTGAGGCATGCTATTTTACTGTAGGGCAGGGAATGGTTTGGAGGATAGCAGCCAGGGTTTGGAATGGAACACATAAAAGGAATGCAGATCCTATTAACTGCATGGGAGGAAGCCAGCTCATGAGCTGCTGGGAACATCTTGCCTAAAGATCCTCCTGCCTCAAGTTGGCCCATGGACACTCCAAAATTCTGCTTGCTTCACTCTCCCCACATCCAACCACTGGTGGTGGTGGAAGCTAGCCTCTGTAGTTAGTGAGCACACACATGCATACAGAGCTTGCCTGCTCTGTGGAACTAGGAGACAACACACAAAACAGTACCATTCTATGGAAAGCAAGCAAACAAGCTGTCAGCACTTGGCTTGGCTTTGCAAGATCAAGAGAAGGCATATAATCTTAAGAATTTCCAAGGAAACAAGAAGTGGGGTGAGGTATGTCCATATAAAAAACCTGAAAATGCCTCAGAATCCCTAATACTCCTCATTGAAGTATTTTTATCCCTAAGCCAGTCAGTATAAAGGAGGAGGTGATTGTTTCTTTAAATGCAAAGACAGTATTGTAAGACTTTAAGCTGCATGAAAAAGCAAGGAAACATTACACCACCAAAGGGACACATGATTTTCCATTTCCCAAAGAAATGGAGATCTGCAATTTGCCTGATAAAGAATTCAAAATAATTGTTTTAAGAAAGCTCAGCAAGCAATTATTGGAAAGTAGATAATTCAATAAAATCATGAAAACAATATATGTACAAAATGATAAGTATAACAGAGATAGAAATCATTAAAAAAGAATAGAAATTCTGCAGAATACAGTGAATATAATGAAAAATGCAAAAGAAAGCATCAATAGACCACTGGATGAAGCAGAAGAAAGAATCTATGAATTAGAAGACAGGTCATTTGAAATTACCAGCCAGAGGAGAACAAAGAAAAAAATAAAAATAAAAAGAAGGATGAAAGCCTATATGAACAACAGAATACTAAGAACAATAGTATATACATTATTGGAGCTTTAGAAGAAGAGAGGGAGAAAAGGGAAGAAAGCTAACTTAAAGAAGTAATGACTGAGAACTTCCCACATAGGGAGACATCTAGACATCCAAGTTCATGAAGTGAGGAAGTTCAAATTCTTCACATACAAAGTAACATCCATAGGGCTATCAGTGGATTCTCAGCAGAAATCTTGCAGGTCAGAATAGTGGGATAATATATTCAAAGTGCTGAAAGAAAAAATAATCTGCCAACTAAGAATACTTGAGTTGGCAAAAGTGCTCTTCAGAAATTAAGGAGAGTTAGCCTTTCTCAGACAAACAAAATCTTAGGGAATTTTTCAGTATTAGATGTGCCTTTCAAGAAATGCTGATAAGGGGATCCCTGGGTGGCTCAGCAGTTTAGCGCCTGCCTTTGGCCCAGGGTGTGATCCTGGAGTCCTGGGATTGAGTTCCGTGTCAGGCTCCCGGCATGGAGCCTGCTTCTCCCTCTGCCTGTGTCTCTGCCTCTCTCTCTCTCTCTGTGTCTATCATGAATAAATAAATCTTTAAAAAAAAAAAAAAAGAAATGCTGACAGGAGTTCTTAAAGTTGAAATTAAAGAATGCAAATATATAAAAGTAACTTAAAAATATGAAACACACTGATAAAATAAGCATATAGTCAAATTCAGAATACTCCAATACTGTAATATTATGGTGTGTTAATCACTTACCTCTAGTGTAAAGTTTAAGGTCAGAAGTAGTAAAAATAATTATAGCTATAACAATTAATTATTGAATATACAATATAAAAGAGATAAATTATGACATTAAAACATACGACATCGAGGAAAGGAGTTTCTGTATGTTTTCAAAGCTGTTACCAGTTTAAAACAGACTGTTATATCCATAAGATGTTTTACACTGATTTTCCCTAATTGAAAAACATGGTAACAACAAAGCAAAAACCTACAAAAGATAAAGAGAAGGTAGGGCATCAGTTGGTTAAGTGTCAGACTCTTGGTAATAACCTAGGTCATAATCTTATGGTGGTGCAATTGAGCCCTATGGTGGGTTCTGTGGTAGCAAAGAGTCTGCTTCAGATTCTCTCTCCCTCTCTTTCTTCTCCTCTCCCCATTTGTATGCACACTCTGTCTCTAAAATACATAGATAAAAATAAATATTTTCTAAAAAGATAAAGAGAAGGCAATGAAAGAATACCACTATAGAAAATCATTAATGCACAAAGGAAGGCATCAGAGAGGAAGAAAGGAAAAAGCAACTACAGCACTTTTAATTCCATTAAAAAGATGGCATTAGTCAGTACCTATCAATAATTGCTAAAATGTAAATGGGTAAACTCTAACCAAAAGGTCAAGAGTTGCTGAATGAAAAACAATAACAAAAACACAAGAACTCACTACATGTTGCCTACAAGAGATTCACTTCACCTCTAAGGACACATATATGCTCAAAGTGAAGTGATGGAAAAAGATACTCCAGGCATATGGAAATTAGAGGTGGCTATACTTGCATCAGACAAAAGAAACTTTAAGTCAAAAACTGTAATAAGAGATAAAGAAGATCATTATATAATAATAAAAGGATCACTTCATTAAAAGGGCATAACAAATGTAGATATGCACCCAACATTGAACTCCTAAATATACTAAATATCAATAGATATGAAGGGAAAAATAGAAAATGACACAATAATAATTGGAGGCTTTAATACTCTACTTTCAACAAAGGATAAATCATTCAGACAGAAAATCAATTAAGAAACATTGGACTAGAACTTTGAAAAAGACAACTGAGCCGGGGGCATCACAATGCTCAATTTCAGGTTGTACTACAAAGCTGTGATCATCAAGACAGTGTGGTACTGGCACAAAAACAGACACATAGATCAATGGAACAGAATAGAGAATCCAGAAGTGGACCCTCAACTCTATGGTCAACTAATATTTGACAAAGCAGGAAAGACTATCCACCAGAAAAAGGAAAGTCTCTTCAATAAATGGTGCTGGGAAAACTGGACACCCACATGCAGAAGAATGAAATTAGACCATTCTCTTACACCATACACAAAGGTAAAGTCAAAATGGATGAAAGATCTAAGTGTGAGACAAGAATCCATCAAAATCCTAGAGGAGAACACAGGCAACACCCTTTTTGAACTTGGCCACAGCAACTTCTTGCAAGATACATCCACGAAGGCAAGAGAAACAAAAAGCAAAAATGGACTATTGGGACTTCATCAAGATAAAAAGCTTCTGCACAGCAAAAGAAACAGTCAACAAAACTGAAAGACAACCTACAGAATGAGAGAAGATAGTTGCAAATGACATATCAGATAAAGGGGTAGTATCCAAGATCTATAAGGAACTTATTAAAGTCAATACCCAAGAAACAAACAATCCAATCATGAAATGGGCAAAAGACAGGAACAGAAATCTCACAGAGGAAGACACAGACATGGCCAACAAGCACATGAGAAAATGCTCCGCATCACTTGCCATCAGGGAAATACAAATCAAAACCATAATGAGATACCACCTCACACCAGTGAGAATGGTGAGAATTAACAAGGCAGGAAACAAGTGTTGGAGAGGATGTGGAGAAAGGGGAACCCTCCTGCACTGTTGGTGGGAATGTGAACTGGTGCAACCACTCTGGAAAGCTGTGGAGGTTCCTCAAAGAGTTAAAAATAAACCTGCCCTATGACCCAGCAATTGCACTGCTGGGTATTTACCCCAAAGATATAGATGCAGTGAAATGGCAGGACACCTGCATCCCAATGTTTCTAGCAGCAATGTCCACAATAGCCAAACTGTGGAAGGAGCCTTGGTGTCCATCGAAAGATGAATGGATCAAGAAGATGTGGTCTATGTATACAATGGAATATTACTCAGCCATCAGAAATGACAAATACCCACCATTTGCTTCATCGTGGATGGAACTGGAGGGTATTATGCTGAGTGAAGTAAGTCAATCGGAGGTCAAACATTATATGGTCTCATTCATTTGGGGAATATAAAAAATAGTGAGAGGGAATAAAGGGGAAAGGAGAGAAAATGAGTGGGAAATATCAGTGAGGGTGACAACATGAGAGACACCTAACTCTGGGAAATGAGCAAGGGGTAGTGGAAAGGGAAGTGGGCAGGGGGATGGGGTGACTGGGTGACAGGCACTGGAGGGGCACTTGATGGGATGAACACTGGGTGTTATGCTATATGTTGGCAAATCGAATTCCAATAAAAAATATAAACAAAAAAATACATAATAAAATATTCATTTATTTAGTTAGTTTTTGTACTAGAACTTTAAACCTAATGGACCTAACAGATTTACATTACATTCCACACAACAGCAGTGGAATATATAATCTTCTCAAGTGCACATAAAATATTTTCCAAGATACATCATATGTTAGATCACAAAACACATCTTATCAAATTTAAGAAGACTGAAATGATAACAACTATATTTTCTGACCACAGTGGTATAAAACTAGAAATTAATAATTCAGAAAAACTAGAAAATTCATGAATGTGTGGAAATTAAACAACATACTTCTAAACAACAAATGGATCAAAGAAGAGATCAAAAGAGAAATCAGAGAATATCCTGAAACAAATGAAATGCAAACACAATATACCAAAACTTATGGGATGCAGCAAAATCAGTTCTATGAGAAAAGTTTAAAGTGATAAATGCCTACATTAAGAAAATGAAAGATCTCAAATGAACCACCTAACTGTATACCTTTACAACTAGAAAAAGAACTAAGCCTGAAGTTAGAGCAGAAAAAGGAAATAACAATGATCAGAATGAAAATGAGTGAAATTGGGACACCTGGGTGGCTCAGCGGTTGAGTGATCCCAGGGACCTGGGATTGAGTCCCACATCGGGCTCCCTGTATGGAGCCTGCCTCTCCCTCTGCCTGTGTCTCTGCCTCTCTCTCTCTCTGTGTGTCTCATGAATAAATAAATAAAATCTTAAAAAAAAAGAAAATAAATGAAATTGAGACAATAAAGACAATAGAAAAAGACAAAGGAAACTAAGAGCTGGTTTCTTGAAAAGGTAAACAAAATTGACAAACCAATAGCTAGACTAAGAAAAAAAGAAGACTCAAATATATATGAGATATATAAGAAGATATACAACTGCTATCACAGAAATATAAAAGATCAAAAGAGACAATTATGACATAATGAATAATTATACACCAACAAACTAGATAACCTAGAAGAAATGAATAAATTTCTAGGAAACAATACAATCTATTCAAAAATGAGCAAAGGGATTGAATCAATAACCAAAAACCTCTCAACAAAGGCAGGCCCAGGATCAGATGGTTTCACTGTAACTTCTGCCAAACACTTAAGAAGAATTAATGGCACCCCTTCTCAAACTATTTCAAAAAACTGAATAGGAGGGAACACTTCCTAACTCATTTTATCGAACAGCATTACCCTGATACCAAAGCTAGATGAGGATACTACAAGAAAGAAAACTACACATCAATCTCTCTCTCTCTCTCTCTCTCTCTCTCTCTCTTTTTAAGATTTTATTTATTTATTCATGAGAGACTCACAGAGAGAGAGAGAGGCAGAGACATAGGCAGAGGGAGAAGCAGGCTCTATGCCGGGAGCCTGATGCAGGACTCGATCCCAGGTCTTCAGGATCTCGCCCTGGGCTGAAGGCAGCACTAAACCTCTGGGCCACCAGGGTGGCCCTCAATATCTCTTTTGAATAGAGTTGCAAAAATTCTCAACAAAATAGTAGCAAACCAAATTCAACAGCACATTAAAAGGATCATACACCATGGTCAGGTAGGATCCATCCCTGGGATGCAAGGATGATGGTTCAGTATATCCCAATCAATAAATGTGCTACATCACATTAATAGAGCATATGATAAAAATAATACGATTAGCTCAATAGATGCATAATAGAAAAAACAAAATTCAACCTTTTTCCTGATTAAAGTTCTCAACTAAATGGGTATAGAGGAATTACTTCAACATAGAAAAATCCATGTATGTTAAGCCCACAGCTAATATACTCAGTGGTCACAACTTAAAAGCTCTTCCTCTAAAGTCAGGAGAAAGACAAGGGTGGGGATGTAAACTGGTTCAGTCAGAATAGAAAACATTATGAAATTTCCTCAAAATATTAAAAACAGAACTCCCATATGATCCAGCAATTCAGTTCTGGGTATATATCCAAAGGCAAAACCAGTATATTGAAAAGATATCTGTGCTCTTATGTTTATTGCGGTATTACTCACAAGAGCCAAGAATGGAGACAATCTGTCTCCATAAAGAAGATATGGTAAATGCATACAATAAAATAATATTCAACCATGATAAAGAAGGAAATCCTGCCATTTGGGACAACATGGATGGTCCTTGAGGGCATTATGCTAAGCAAGAGAAGTCAGACAAAGAAAGACAACTACTGCATGGTCTCATTAACATATGGAACCTAAAAAAACCCAAACTTATAGAAACACAATAGAATAGTTGCTCCCAGTGGCTGGGAGGTGGAGGAATCAGGGAGATGTTAGTCAAAGGGTATAAACCTGCAGTAAGAAGATGAATAAATTCTTGAGATTTAACATACAGCATGTGATTATAGTCAACAATACTGTATTATATAAAGTTGCTGAACGATTTTTTTTTACTTACTAAAATCATTTTTTATTTTTTAAATCTTTAGTATTATAAATAAATATGAAAATATTATTAAAAAATGTGTGTGAGGGAGAGAGTGCATGCAAGAAAGTACAAACAGGTAGAGGAAGAAGGAGAAGTAGGCTCCCTGCTCAGGTCTTGATGTAGGTCTCGATCCTAGGACCCTGGGACCATGCATGACCTTAGCCAAAGTCAGACAGACTCAACCAACTGAGCCACCCAGGTTCCCCTAAAATCACTTTATTTGAAGTCCAGATGGGATAATTAGCTTTTTTAAAAAAAATATAGTAAATATTTAATAAGTGAATATAACAAGGTATACTTATTAAACTTGGGACTATATCTTAAATGTTCTCAACACAAAATTGAAATTATAGTTTTGTGATATGATGGAGGTATTAGCTAATGCTATAGGGTAATCATGTTGCAGGATATAAATGTATCAGATCAACACCTTAAATTTACACAATGCTATATGTCAATTATATTTCAATAAAAAATAGTTAACAAAATAAGAAATTTGATTGAAGTGTTAACAGTAGAAAAGATACTCTAGTTAGATAGATTTGAGATTATGAAAAATAATTACTACATGACTCAAAAGACAGAAAACAATAGAAATGAAGTAGCATTATTCTTTTAATCTTTATAGAATTAGTGTATGCTAACATTTATTATAATATTAAACAATGTTATCATTATAATACATATTTAATTTTTAACCTTTAAACTGTATTTGAAAAAAAAATAAACTGTATTTGAGATGCGAATTCTCTCAAGAAAAAGTCTACTGGAAATTCTTGCAAATTATGAGCAAGAATTAAAAGCAGAATATTAGTTTGCCATCTCAAATATTCCTGAGGATGAAAGTTCCAAAATTACATACAGTTTCCTGACATAATAAATAACATAAAAACTATGGAGGAAAGACTATTATGAGAAGATATTTTTGTCTTTCACTTATCTCAGATAAATTTTTACTTAGTGAGACAAATATGCTATATGGTCATTGTAGGACCTATTAGCAGCTGACAGTGGAAAATTATGGCTCTTCGCTGTCATGTTTTTTGCAGCATTTACTGTCATGACTTTAACATTTTCATTACCATTTTTTTAAAGATTTTATTCATTTATTCATGAGAGATACACAGAGAGAGGGAGAGAGAGACAGAGAGAGAGAGAGAGAGAAAGGCAGAGACACAGGCAGAGGGAGAAGCGGGCTTCTGCAGGGAGCCCAACGTGGGACTCGATCCTGGATCTCCAGGATCACACCCTGGACCCAAGGCAGTGCTAAACTGCTGAGCCACCGGGGCTGCCCTCATTACCATTTTTAAAAAGATTTTATTAACTTATTCATGAGAGACGCACAGAGAGGGGCAGAGACATATGCATGCAGAGGGAGAAGTAGGCTCCTTGCAGGGAGTCTGATGTTGGACTTGATCCCAGGATTCCAGGATCATGACCTGAGCCGAAGACAGATGCTCAACCACTGAGCCACCCAGACGTCTCTTCATTTCTATTTTTTAAAAAAATTTTACTTATTCTTTTATACTAGGAATTCATTTTATGATTTGATATTCAGGAAAGTTATAAATTTTTATCACTCAACTTTTGGTATTAGAGTAACAAATATATATGTGTTTAAGTATATACATATATATATATATTTTTCTTTTCAAAACACTTCTAGTGTGATGGTACATAACTTAGTTGAAAGTGAAAAAAAAAAAAGCCTTTGTGAGAAAGTTGCTTTTAATGACACCATGGTCTTGCTTCTGCTTTATAGTATCAACTCACAGTATCAACTAAATTCTCAGTAGTTTTGCTTACCACATTTTTCCCCTGAATTCTAACCCTTGTTCCTCTAAAATTCATGGGAATGGACTGGTCAGTTTACTTTGGTTTGAGCCTAAGCGAACAATTTAAAGCGACTCTTTAAACCCATTAAAAATCCTCCTACTCTGGAAGTGTTCTGCCAAGACTAACTCAAAGCCACAAAAGATTTAGGGTTGGTGCCAAATTGGAACCTGTAAGAACTGTGTGGGCCTTTAACTCAGCAAAAATTCCATCTTTTACAGAAACTCAGAATATTAAATAGAAGAATACAAAGTAATTTTCCAGACCAAGAGCATTTAGGATAAAACCATGGAACTCTACAAGGGAATTCCCCAAGTGAAAAGTCTTTCCTTGGAGTAAAATGGAAGGATCACAGTGTTCTCTAGAGAAGAGACAAGGTCTTGCATGGGGCAGAAATCCAACTTTGCCATGGAGTCATTTTGTAATCTGGGCTTATCAACATAGTCTCTTCATGTTTACTCTGTTTCCTAATAAAGTAAGTACTTATAAGGGTAACTAATTATTTGTCCATTAGCTGGTACTGCACATTAAAATAAATTTATTGTTTTACTCTTTGAGTTGGCAATAGTAATAAGAGCTCCCAAACATCAGTAGTACTTGTAGAATGCCTGAGTGGGTGGCTTATATACCAGCTCTATTTTGAGCATTACTCTGCTATGCACTGTGAAAAGTACTTTATGCAAGTTTCAATAAATATTATATATTATTACTATTATACAAATGATCTAATTTAGTCATTGCTTTATTAGCCTTATTTTTACAAGAGGAAATTGAGGCTTAGAAGACTTAAATAACATTGTTAACCACAGCTATTTTTTTAAAGATTTTTTTTTTTTTTTTTACTTATTTATGAGAGAGAGAGAGAGAGAGAGAGAGAGAGAAAGACAGATTGAAGAGAGAGCCAATAGGGAGAGGGGCAGAGGGTGAGGGAGGAAGAGAGCGAAAGACATGGGTTCCTTGCTGAGTGCAGAGCCTGATGTCAGGCTTAATCTCACAACCCTGAGATCATGACCTGACATGTAATCAAGAGTTGGACACTTAACTGACTCAGCTACCCAGGCACCCAAAACAACGATTAAAGTGCTGGAACCAAATTTGTCTACTCTAAAGCCTAAGTTCTTAACCACTGTGCTACTCTGCCATTCTATATATTTCAAACTCATTATCAGATCTGAAGTTTACAGAGGCATTCTGGAGCACACTAATTTTTTGGCTTCAAAAGGCAAAAGAAATTCCTACCCTTTTCCTTTTCAGCTCCTTTGAGGATTATTTTTTTCCCACTAAGTCTGTGAGGAAATGCTCATGGCAGCCTTCTGAATTTGAATCTCACTTGTAAATTGGAACAAAATCCTATACCCTCTATTTCACATACACATTGTGAGAATATAATGACATAATGTGTGTCAAAGGGCTCTGGAAACCATAAAGCAATTTCTTTACAAATGTAAGGCATCACTGAGTTATCTTGTCTTTGGCCCTATCCTTTAATAGTAATACCTACTATTTACTGGACCCTTTACTCTTTGCTAGTTATTGTGCTAAATGCATTATATATATTTACTCCTTCAATTGCCACCATAATTCTATGAAGCAACACTGTAATCCTATTTTAAAGATGAGGAAACTGAGATTCAAAGTGTTTAACTTGCCTTAATTTGAATAGTCATTCAGTGATTGACCTGGAGTTTTTACCCATTTATGTCTGGTTTTAAGGAGAGGGTATTAATGATATATCTATATCTAGATATAGGTATATATTTATCTACATATAAAATTAATATTATCAGCCCAATATTTAAGAGAAAAGATATTGCTGAAAAGGAACTTATGACCCAAAAGCTAATGGCTGATTGTAGGCTTGGTTCAACAATGAGTCTTTAGAAGGAGGTAATGTTACTACTGGTTTCTCTGGGATTATTATTATTATTTTTAAAGATTTTATTTATTTATTCAGAAAGACACAGAGAGAGAGGAAAAGACATAGGCAGAGGGAGAGAAGCAGGTTCCCTGTGGGGAACCTGATGCAGGACTCTATCCCAGAATCCTGGGATCACAACCTGAGCCAAAGGCAGATGCTCAATGACTGAGCCACCGGAACACCCCTCTCTGGGATTATTGAACTGTAATTCTTGGAGCACATGTGTCAGGATGCAGACTTCTTCATAAAAATACAGATTCTCGAGTCTCTGCACATATTATTAAATCAGAGTTTCTGGAGAATATTAACCACAAATACATATTTTTAACAAATTCTACAAGTGATGTAGTGCAAATTAGAGTTTGAGATCCATTATATAAATAATGAACACTCTGGTTCTATTCCTGGTTGTTTTATATATAGGATTTTTGCAAAGTTTCTCTTTTAAATGGAAGAAAAATAACTTCTCAGGGACAGTGATGCTTTTATTTCAAAATATGAATTTATTACATAATATGAATTATAAAAGATTACATTAATGTAGCTCTGATGTGTAAAATATCCCAGCCAGACAGCCAGGCACTCATAAATGTATTTTGTCTACCAAGGCCATCGACTCCATTCTCATTTAAACATTATATAAAAGAAAAGGTATAATTGATCACGAGATTAATTTCCTCTAAGCAAAGAAACACCAGCTAGTCGCATGTGAGGGCCACTCGCTTGTTAATAGCTCGTTCTGAAAATAAATTACAAAATTAAATCACAGGATCTAAATGAACAATTAGACAAGTTGTCAGAAGCAATGCTTTTCCCCTCTGAGTTTTATAAACATTTCTGAAATCATTTTTAGTTCACAGGGGGAAAATTACTTTTCCTTAGATAATTCACAGTATTTTATTCATTTCAAAAACAGATTATAGAGACTTTTATATACCACAAATTCAACTTAATGGATTATGATTTTTACTGAATTTTTTCTAAGAAATATAGAAGGGATTCATTCCCAAACAGTCTCAATGGAGCTGGATTTTCCTCTCTCCTAAAGTTTTGCTTAAAAGGAAAACATATCTTAAGGAAACCTCTGAATACTGTCAAAAAAATTAGTAGATTGGTAATATATTTACTAACATAACTTATTTTGCCAAACAATTGATAAGATTGGGGGGGGGTGCAGTTTAAAATGTATCCAGGATTTGTTTTAATCAGGAATGGTAAAATGCCCAGATATGGAAATGTTTGTCATAAATAAAATGTAAACTCATAGATCCTAGAAACATGAGGCATGCCACTCTACTCAGGGCCACACAGGGAGGTACCAAAACTTGCCAGGAGGCAGAGAAATCTGGGGAAACTGTGCACAAGAATACCTTTACTGTGGTATTCACAGGAAAGGCATAGCAATACAGTTGATAAGCAGGCTTAGAATTGGCTAGTTTGAATAATTTCATCAGATTTTGGGGTATAGGGGCTCTCTCTAGTTGTTTGGTAGTGACCTTGAGGTGATTAGGACAGGGGGATAGTGGCTTACTCAGAATGTGAAAGCCTAATAAAGGAGATGTTTGAAAGTATGGGCTCTGGATTGGTTTATATATGAAAGGTGCACTACAGGATGAATTGTTTGCTATCTCTAGGAATTAGCTAACTCTGGGAGGGGCAGTCTCTCCAGGGTCAGCAAGGCCCCAAGATGTCAAAGCATCAGAAAATATGATATAAAACAGGACAAATTATTGAATTCAAATGTTAGATGTACTTGTAGATGTGTGGGTAGGTGGTTTCCTACATACCAGCTTTATTCTGAGGTCATGTGTTAATGTTCTATCAATTCTCAAAGAGTGAAAGGGCACTTTTTAAAACTTAGCTTTAAATTCTTAATAAATAGTTTTATAATGGCATTTTAAATTTAGAGCAAGAAAAAAAATAAACTCTACAGCAATATTTGGCATCTAAGTCTATCTGTTCTGAAATTTTGTGTGTGGCCAAAGAGAAGTACTAATTGGATTTCTTCCTTGCAACATCAAACACTTGGATATTATAATTAGGGATGGAGTTGGCTTGAGAAAACTTATAAATCTGAGGAACTGCTACATTTCAACAGTAGCTACTATAGGCATGGAGGCAGGGCATTAGCTAAGATTCCATTGGTTTTCTGATGAAAAGGATACAGAACTCATTCTATCTGAAGAACATTTGAGAAAAGTAGAGCTGGGTAAAGGGCCCAAATGTGGAGTAGAAGTGATCAGAATGTAGACAAAAGAAACAGAAGGGAGGAATTAGAGAAAGTTTAGAAAGGAAGGCTCTTTGATTACAGCATTATCCTATTTTCCAAATGTCCTCATCTGGCCAGAAAGGTGGTTTTCCTTTTATTGTACTGGAATACCTATGACAGATTTTATGTTTCTTGGAAGACTGGCTTCTAGTCCACAGAAACTTTTGTAGGTAACTGAAAGGCGTCAGCATGAGGAGCAACAGTGTTATGGCATGAATTGCTTTAGCAATGATAGTCTGAACTGGGTTACCTCCTTGTTTTTTTCCTCAAATTTTATGTATCAAACAATAATAACAACAAAATTGATTATTTCTGAGGGAAGCACATTAATTAGGACTCTTTAGGTTGCAAGTGGCAGAAATCCAACACCAAATAGGTAAATGAAAAACAGCCCTGGGAGTTTGTCAGCTTCAGGCACAGCCAGACTCTGGGAACAGAATTATGCTTAAATCTCATCCTAAGGCAGTCTGGGTGGCTCAGCAGTTTAGCACCGCCTTCAGCCCAGGGCCTGATCCTGGAGACCCGGGATCAGGTCCCACCATCAGGCTCCCTGCATGGAGCCTGCTCCTCCCTCTGCCTGTGTCTCTGCCTGTCTCTCTCTCTCTCTCTCTCTGTGTGTCTCTCATGAATAAATACCCCACCCCCCCAAATCTCATCCTACCAGAAGATAAAACTTTTGGTGAGCCAACGCACCTATGCTGGAAACTTCAAAATACTCCCTGGATTAGGATGATTTCTCTTGTAGGTTCTCCTGGGTGAGGACAGAGAGGCAGACTTCTGAAAGTGGAGTGGAGAAGTAAGTGGATACTGAGATGGTGAAAGTCAATCAGGAAGCTCTAATTTTTCCTTTTTAAGTTGTCTAATAAATATTTATTGGCCACCTACTTTGTGTTACCTACTGAGGACAGAATAAATCAAGGAGAAAATTTTTCTTTAAGTTGCTTTAAAGCTAGTTTTAGATGTTAAGAATGAATATTCTCCTTGATCTTAGCAAAGAGCCAAAAGTGATTGTCGGGAAATGGAGTGGCTAAATGACCTTTACTGGAGGCTTTCTCTGAGCCTTGCACCAAAACGGCAGTGGGGGACAGGATAACATCTCTTGAATGAGTCTGCTCTTTCAATGAAAAGACCCCAAATAGCCAGGGGAATTAAAAAAAAAAAACCATAGCTGGGGGCATCACAATGCCAGATTTCAGGTTGTACTACAAAGCTGTAATCAACAAGACAGTGTGGTACTGACACAAAAACAGACACATAGATCAATGGAACAGAATAGAGAATCCAGAGGTGGACCCTCAACTTTATGGTCAACTAATATTCGATTAAGGAGGAAAGACTATCCACTGGAAGAAAGACAGTCTCTTCAATAAATGGTGCTGGGAAAGTTGGACAGCCACATGCAGAAGAATGAAACTAGACCACTCTCTTTCACCATACACAAAGATAAACTCAAAATGGATGAAAGATCTAAATGTGAGACAAGATTCCATCAAAATCCTAGAGGAGAACACAGGCAACACCCTTTTGAACTTGGCCACAGTAACTTCTTGCAAGATACATCCATGAAGGCAAGAGAAACAAAAGCAAAAATGGACTATTGGGACTTCATCAAGATAAGAAGCTTTTGCACAGCAAAGATACAGTCAACAAAACTAAAAGACAACCTACAGAATGGGAGAAGTTATTTGCAAATGACCTATCAGATAAAGGGCTAGTTTCCAAGATCTATAAAGAACTTATTAAACTCAACAGCAAAGAAACAAACAATCCAATCATGAAATGGGCAAAAGACATGAAGAGAAATCTCACAGAGGAAAACATAGACATGGCCAACACGCACATGAGAAAATGCTCCCCATCACTTGCCATCAGGGAAATACAAATCAAAACCACAATGAGATACCACCTCACACCAGTGAGAATGGGGAAAATTAACAAGGCAGGAAACCACAAATGTTGGAGAGGATGCAGAGAAAAGGGATCCCTCTTGTACTGTTGGTGGGAATGTGAACTGGTGCAGCCACTCTGGAAAACTCTGTGGAGGTTCCTCAAAGAGTTAAAAATAGACCTGCCCTATGACCCAGCAATTACACTGCTGGGGATTTACCCCAAAGATACAGATGCAATGAAACGCTGGGACACCTGCACCCCAATGTTTATAGCAGCAATGTCCACAATAGCCAAACTGTGGAAGGAGCCTCGGTGTTCATCGAAAGATCAATGGATAAAGAACATGTGGTTTATGTATACAATGGAATATTACTCAGCCATTAGAAATGACAAATACCCACCACTTGCTTCAATGTGGATGGAACTGGAGGGTATTATGCTGAGTGAAATAAGTCAATCGGAGAAGGACAAACATTATATGGTCTCATTCATTTGGGGAATATAAATAATAGTGAAAGGGAATAGAAGGGAAGGGAGAAGAAATGGGTAGGAAATATCAGAAAGGGAGACAGAACATGAAGACTCCTAACTCTGGGAAACAAACTAGGGGTGGTGGAAGGGGAGGAGGGCCGGGGGTGGGGGTGAATGGGTGATGGGCACTGAGGGGGGCACTTGACGGGATGAGCACTGGGTGTTATTCTGTATGTTGGCAAATTGAACACCAATAAAAAATAAATTTATTATTAAAAAAAAAAAGAAATGGTCTCTCTCTGGGAATGACCTTGATTTCTCCATTGTGAAAGTGCTCTTGTGCCTGATAGAGATGCCTTGATTTTGCAAAGAAAGATTCTTTAGCTAGTTTTCTTGTCTTGTTTTGTTTGCTATTAAATAGTCTGCTTATCAGCTGATTAAACAGAAATCTTCATTTAGAAAAGCTCATCCATGGGGGGAAAATTGCTCATCCATGGGAATCTATGCCATTTAGTCACTATTCTAATTTGATAATTCAAGCAGCACTGCTAGACCCTGTGGGAGGTTTGGCATAGAGGGTGAAGAAGGTTCATGATCTAAAGATTGGCATGACAAACACTCTTGTGAGATAAGTGATAGCTAATAGATGTGGCTAGAAGACAAGATGTACCCTCATCATATGATGTATATCAGTAATTGACTTCACAGGAATTTCAGCAATGCTTATAATTATTAAATGGTTTTAAGCCATAAAATTGTGATAGTCATCTCACATCTTTATGCTTTGACTTGCTTATAGTAAAATAAAGGAGTTTCCTAGATGTCACTAAAACATTTAGGCTCCAAAATTCTATGTTTCTAGGGAGGCTTCAGGGATGTAGTCACAAGACGTGGGTCAGAGAGTACTTTCCACCTGTTTGCTGCATTACTTTAGGCCAGTGATTCAGAACCAGGAATGATTTTGTTCTCTGGGGGGACATTTACTAATATCTAAAGATACTTTTGGTTGTTAGAATTGGGAGTGGTGGTGCATCAAGTGGGTAGAATCCACAAATGTTGCTAACTATCATGCAATGCACAGGAGAGGGCCTCATAACAAAAATTATCCAGTCCAATAATACTTAGGTTTGGAAACCCTGTTTTAGACAAATCACCTCAAGCTTTACGATCCTTAGTTTTCTTTCTTTTCTTTCTTTTTTTTTTTTTTAAGATTTTGTTTATTCATGAGAGAGAGAGAGAGAGAGAGAGGTAGAGACATAGGCAGAGGGAGAAGCAGGCTCCCTTGCAGAAACTCTATGTGGGATTTATCCCAGGACCCTGGGATTACACCCTGAGCTGCAGGCAGACGCTCAACCACTGAGCCACCCAGGCATCCCTATGATCCTTGGCGTCTGCATTTCTTGAATACTATTTTTTGATGACAGTAAATGAAATAGTTGTGAAGGCACTCAGTAAGTGACAGAGTGTGGCTATATTATGGTCATTAATCTGAGTGTTGCCTCTACAGTGACAATAGAGAGGGAGGTCTGCAAGTGGAGCAAAGGTATCTGGGACACAATAATGAGGGGAGATCAGTGAAATTTTGCCATGTGGGAAGGTGTTACAAAATAGAAAAAACTGCTTCCTTGACTTTGCTGTTACTAATGACTTTCCCCCTTTCTTTTGTGGCCTCTGATGTAATTTTCTGGAAGGTTTTGGGACACTGTCATCTGGGTAATTCTGTGGCTGAAATACTGCACTTGAAAGTTTGACAGACTTGAGTGTGAATCCTACTTTACCATTTCTGGTCTGTGTGACTTCACTTTTCTGGCACCCAGATTAAGATGGGTATATTTCCTACTTCATAAGGCTAATCCTGAGGCTTCAAAAAGAACACTGTATGTTAAGCCAGAGACTATGATCACAGAATAAATGTGAGCCCTAATCAACACTATTTTCTGCCTCAGTGCTATAATGGTCACTTCAAACATCTTTCCCTTTACTTTTCTTCTGTCACACATCTCTTCTCTAGCTGAGCAACTTTCATTCTGTTTTCTTATGAGCAAATCAGTACCTGTTCTTGCGTGGTTAAAATCAGCCAACTAAATCTGTATTAGATTGAGATACAAATAATAAAGTTTAAACAGAGTTACATAAACAATACAACAAAAATTGCCTCTCCCTACAATAAAAGGGCAAGTTATTGACTATAATTTGCAGACTTTTGATGCTAAAATGGATCCTATAGCTCAAGGGTTCCCTGCCTAATTTTACATCAGAGTATTTCCTGGGGAGCTTTAAAAATACAGAATCTGGAACTCCATCTGAGCTCTACTGAATCAGAATCTTTGGCATAAGGCCGAGAAGTATGTATTTTCTAATAGCTCTCCAGGTTTTAAGATGTGTGGCTGGGTTTGGAGATGACTGATCAGAACTTTATTACCACAATTCCTCTCAGTACTGGAGCATGTTATTTATTTATTTGTTTGTTTATTTTTTAAGATTTTATTTATTTATTCATGAGACACACACACACACACACACACACACAGAAGCAGAGACACAGACAGAGGGAGAAGCAGGCTCCATGCAGAGAGCCCGATGTGGGACTTGATCCGGGGACCCCAGGATCATGCCCTGGGCTGAAGGCAGGCGCCAAACCGCTGACTTACCCAGGGATCCCCTAGTACTGGAGCATTTAAAAAAATATGGACATCAGAATTTCACATGAGATCTACTGGATAGAATCTCTGGGAAAAGACATAACAACATAAATATATTTACATATATATTACATATATACATATGTTAACGTATATATTAACATGTGTATATATTATATATGCACACACATACACATACACACACACATAATAACAGTCTTGTTTTATTTCTACTGTAATCCTGAGCTTTGTCTGGAGAAAATTATTATCTCCAATTTTTGGATTGAATTTTAGGACTCTGAGACCATAATGTTTTATTCATGCTCGCAAAAGGGGGTATATTTCATTATTTGTTCAAAATATTTGCTGTCCCTCCATACTAAGCCCTTCTCTGGAACCCCTCCAGAGAAATACAGAAGAGTATATGTACTGTTCTACCAACATCAACCTTTGTCTTAAAATTTGCTTTGACTGAGAATTATGAGTGGAAGAGGCCTTTGTCTCTTCTAAGAGGAAACTTTGAGCCATTTTAATTACCAGTTTACTTTTTTCCCTCTGCCATCAGACTAGCATGTCTGTTAGTGGCTGCTACTTTTGCCTGCATCACAGAATAAAGACTTGAAACAGAGTTGCGGCCAACCTGCAATGGTTTTTTTTTTTTTTTTTTAAAGATTTATTTATTTATTTATTTATTTATTTATTTATTTATTTATTTATTTATTTATGATAGACACAGAGAGAGAGAGAGAGAGAGAGAGAGGCAGAGACACAGGAGGAGGAAGAAGCAGGCTCTATGCTGGGAGCTTGATGCGGAACTCGATCCGGGACTTGATCCGGGACTCGATCCAGGACTCCAGGATCTCGCCCTGGGCTAAAGGCAGTTGCCAAACCGCTGAGCCACCCAGGGATACCCCTGCAATGGTTGTTAATTTGAGTACATAACAGGCCTTGTTTATCCCCCTGAGGTTCTGGAATGACTAACCTCCACTTTCTATTCCCTCTTCCATAACAGATGGAAGAGTGAGGATTAGAACCCAAGTCTTCTGCTCTTGCCTTTCTATTTGTATAATACTCATAGGAGAAAATAGCTGTATCTGTCCTAGATAGGGAGGGGATTATTTGTTCCCATTGCTAGAGCTGAAACAGGGGAAAGGTATGTTTTTGGTATATTCAAGTAGAATTTAGAATAGAGCTTTCAAATTTCTTCCAACCCAGAAATTCTATTGTTCTTTGACATTCCAAAGAAACATCAATGCCCACTGTTGTTACTTGGGCTAGTACTACTTGTGGAGTTATATAGTTGAGGCCTAACTGTGGCATTAATCTGTGGGACTGACTGAGAAATAAGCCATGGTATATAACATTCTTTTGTGGAATAAAGTTTGTACAAGTTCCAAATAATAGGCAAAAAAACGCCAATTTTTGAAACAAGTTCTTGTTTTTTACTTCAGGCTTCAGATAAAACTGAGAATACTCAAATGATGTTTTCTAACTAAATATATACATTTTAACAGGGTGATTGTGATTCACATTCTGCCCACCGGAGGGCCATACAAATCAGTATCTCATAATATTTTTGTGATAAATTGTTTTACATATTTATTCCTAGAGCTTTTTTCTCTTTACAATTTATAACTTGAATTAAAAAGTTTCAAGTTCTTTATAAAAAGATAATTTCAGTCTGTTTCAGTTCTTTTAAACCCTTCATTACCATTCAAGTTTTGATGTCTATGGTAGATTAGAATTCCTATTTCATTTTCAGAGACTTAAAGTATTTTCACCAAATGCATTGTTCTGCAATTTAAGCATCTGAAACCAAGAGAGATGAGGTAATTTTAGTCAGAATCTAAGTTATTATTGACAATTCAAAATTTAAAAACCAGGATATACATTTTTAAAATTATCGGGTTGGAAATGGGAGGATAATTATTCTTAGTAAAATGTAAATAAAATAATAGCTATAATTTAATGACTATATACTTTGGGCTAGAATTTTTTTTAAGATTTATTTTTATTTATTTGAGAGAGAGAGAGAGGGAGAATGTACAGATGTGCAAATGAGCACCAGCTGGGGGAAGGGCTGAGGGAGAGAGACTCCTTAAGCAGGGAGCCTGATACAGGGTTTAATTCCACAACCCTGAGATCATGACCAGAACCAAAATCAAGACTCGTAACTTAACTGACTGAGCCACTCAGGTGTCCCTGGACCAGAATTATTTACTGTACGTGATTCTGATACTCCCCAAAGCAGTGTGGCAAAATACATGCCACTCTCATTGTTGGGATGAGAAAATTGAGTCCCAAGGATGTTAGTCTGTCATAACTACTATGCAGCTTTAATGAGAGAAAAATTGGCATCTGATCCCAAGTCTCTCCGAAGCCAAAGTCCACAAGCTTTTCTTACACCACAATGTCTTTCTCCCATTTGGCTTTGAAATGACTTTCTACTCTGGCTATCATATTTATCATCTCAAGTTTCTTTCTCAATTACATATTTTATTTCCAAAATAAATATTTATGCATATAAATCTTTATCCTAACAGGAAACAGAGAATTAAAAATCACATAACCGCCATAAAAGCTTCTGGTTCTTCCTACGGGAAACGGAAGTTGTGGTTTGTAAGAAGCACAAACAGGGACCCCTTACCAGCAGTTTGTGACCACTGGGCCACAGAAGGATGGGGGAAGGCACCGGAAAGGCAGAAAAAATAAATATGAATTTGAAATCCCTTCATAAACAAGAAGTGATGGGAATAATCTGGATTCATTAAATAATCTGCAACAACTATTAAAAAGTCAGAAGAAGCCATGCAACCTTCTAACCACTAGATGTCATTGTTGCTTATGAAATAGATTTCCCACTCGCGTGGATTCAACTTTTAAGAGTAGTTTGTTGAATGCCTCCTTTTGTCTTTCCTGAAGTTTACCCTTCAGCTAAGCTATTAGAGACATAAAAGATCAAACACATGGCTCAAGACAAGAAACTTGTGTTTTCCTTGGAAGAGACAACACAAACCTATGTGATTAGAGTATTATAAAACTGGCATTCATTTGTGACTAGTTGCACATATGCCGGGTAGAAGCAGCAGGAGGTGTAAGATCTCAGAGAAATAAATGTAAACAGGGGTGGCATGGAAGGTTCTGCAGATGGGACCTCGGTGATGTTCTAACGGATGGGCCTAGGTAAGAAGATCATTCCAAGGAGGAGGAATGACATGAGCACAAGCACGGAGGTGGAAATAAATATAGAGCTGCGCTGAAGTTGAACAACGACTCATTGGGGAAGAGTGGGAGTCAGTTGTGGAGGAGACAGATTGTATAGGACCAGAAATAACAAGGAGGAACATTGTAACTTACCCTCCCTCCTGCATTTGCCTCTACAAGTTTCTGAACAGAGGAGTGATGTGAAAAAAATATTTCATAGTAGGAAGATTAACCGTTTGCGTATTAATTAGGGCCAGGGAGAATCATTACCTCAGTTCCTTGTAAACCGTTATTTGAATTGTCCCCACTGTGTAATTACATCATCTGGGTCCCTTTGTCATTTGTTATGGTTCCCTCTCACCAAATCTTGATCTGGGAATTGGAGATATCACCCCCATGACAGCCCCCAACATAAAAGTGACACCTTCTTGTCTTCACATAGAGCAGGGGCTCTGCTTCAGGTCTGGTCTTATCCCCAGAGACTTACCTTTCTCTGGTTGAACATTTACAAGATAATCTGTAATTGCTCTTAGAGACGTTCAGCCGGTCAACTCAGAACATAAAACATAGGCCTTCACCTCAGTGAGAGCACGTCTCCAAGCAAGGGCTCTATTCCAACTGTCCTAAAACAGGTGGCTGACTGTTTCGCAGCTTTTCTCTTTTGTCCAGACTCCACTTTATAAAGTCCTGAGCACATGGGAAACAAACCTTTCAGATTTTCAGTCCCTTTAATGAGATGATCTGAATAGGGCTGAACGGCGGGCTGAGGTTGGGGGATACTGCCTGGCACTTCTCGAGGGTCGGCCCTGCGTCCTCCGTCTGGCAGCTGGATCTTCCTGGGGTCCAAGCAGTTAGATTCCACAATCTGGAGGTCACGTGTCTCTCGATTTCTCACAAGACTCGCAGCCTCCTAGGGGCCCCACCCCTGCATCCTGCATCCAACAGATCTGCCAGAAAGGTGCTGCCAGGGACCAAGACCGTTAGGAAGCCAAGGACCACGACGCCCCGCCACTTCCGGAGGTCCACAAACAGGGGCCTGGCCATATCCGGTTCCGGTCGCGGAGGTTGGCGCCCTCTACATCCGGGTCCTCTCACTGGGCCTCGTCGTTTCCGGCGGTGCCTGCTTTCCCGCCACAGCGGACGCGGCGGCCGCAGCCTGGGAGGAGCTGGCTTCCCGCGCGGTGGCGTGGAGGCTGGCGGCGCCTGGGAGAGGAGTTGACGGTAAGAAGACAGACATTGCTAAGACACGGGATTGGCGGCGGTCGTGTCCGAGTGCCAAGCTGTGGCAGCAAACTCGTACGGGCACCACAAAAACTGCATTACTTTCTCTTGGTTTCCCTCAGGTGACAATTACCAGGTGATTTTGAATGGAATGAGCTTAAAAATATGGAGGCTTAGAACCTGTGAATGGCTTCTCCTTGTTCCCAGGACAAAGGGCCCTCCTGGTCCCACACCTCCAAGCATCTTGTGTCCCGGGCGTTCTGTCCCTCTTCCAAGCCCTTGAGTTCACCGTGCTCCGTCCTATGAGGCCATTTGTTATTTCTGTGACCCTCCTTCCCTCCCTCCCTCCCTCCTTTTGCCCCTCTCACCTCTGACTGCAGGTTAGCTCATACCCATGCTTCAGCTGCGGCTCAACTTGTCACTTCCAGCTTCTTTATAATATGCGCTTCTAGGTGCTTTTCCTCATAGCATTTTTCGTCTTCTCAGTCACATTCCTTTTTTCTGTGACTCCTTGATTAACCTTTGTCCTTCCTCCCAAGATGTAAATTGCTTGGTAACAGGGTCCGTGTCTGGATTTGCTCACCATTACTTGATTCTCATCACGGTGGAAGACAGTAAAAATCATTGCTTCTCTGTTTCGGGTCTCTGATGATCCCATGGAGAGGGGAGGGGAGGTGGTTAAGAACCCGAAAACGCAGTTACATTTTTCTAGATAAGAGGGCTCTATTTTTTTATCTTTGTCCCAAGTTACCTTTCATTGCTGAGCCACCTGGACTCTGGGCACTATGGGACATGGTCTTAACATGTGACCGTTAAAATTCAATGGCCTGGAGCTGTGATAGTTGTATCCAGTAAGTGAGATGAAGCTAAAAGCATTCAAGCCATTCTGAGAACATTTCCACAAACAATAAAACTTTTCCTGAAATGATTCTGAAAAATCATTAGGGATTCTTGGTCAAGACTTACAGGTAACTGTCTAGAGAAGTAGAGTTATCTGTAGCAACGCAGGAAAAGTACCTCAAAATGTTTGTTCAATTGCAAGAATGAAATTCAAACCTTTGGACGCAAGTTTTAGTTAAATCTTTGTTGCACAGAGTTCATGAATATATTTTTTGCCATGTAGCCAAGGTAACACAAGCATTTTGTGTAGGAAGACAGTGTTTCCCTGTGCCCAGTCTACTGTATGGATAAGCCATGTTGATGCTTTGTGAATGACTTAAATTATTTTCTTGACTTTATGCCGATAATCCCTTCCTCGTAAGCAATGAGTAGATTGATGACCTCATACAGCTAATGGTGTGATTAGATCAGGAAAGAGCACTGTTACAGGGGATGACTATCTGCATTTTATAGTGTTTTATGTTTAGAGTTGTGTTGGATTGTATATTTTTAAAAAGATTACAACCATATTTATGGTTCCATGTGCTTTTCCAAAACCTTGCCATACTCCCTCAAGGGACGATGAGGTCTTTGCTTCTCTCTTTGAAATTGGGTGGCATTTTGTGGCTGTTCTGACAAAGAGCATGTGGTAGAAGTGACAACTGCCTGATTTATCAGATTCAGTCAAAAAATGTGATATGGCTTCCACCTTCTTTAGTGTCTCTCAGGATGTCCACCCTTGCAACCTGACCATGTTGTGAGAAAGCTCAAGCCACAGGGACAGAACAGGGGTAGGTTTATCAGCTCATGGACCAAGCTAAGGTCTCAGCTCACTGCCATTATCAGTTCACCTAAGAGTGAATTTTCACCTGATTCTAGCCCAGCCTTTGAGCTGTTCCAGATGATGCCACGCAGAGCAGAGATGAGGTGTCTCCACAAAGCCCTGTACACAATACAAGTTCATAAGCAAGATAACTACTGTTACAAGACACGAAGTTTTCAGGTGGTTTATTACACAATAGTTGGTAAGTGGAGAAATAGTCCTAAACAAGGAGCAAACCATTCTATTTCAGCTTGCCTCTGAACTTTTGTTGATGCTATTTGTGTAACTGAAATACCCTTTCCTTTTCTTCCTCTCTCATTCCTTGCACTTGTCTAAACTTTCTACTTATTTTTCTTTTTAGTAATTTTTTTTTTAGTAGGTCTTCCAAAATCCTTGGTCAAATACCTCTTCTATGTGTGTAAACCTTAGTAACAGTCCTGGCCACATGGACTGTCAGGATCCGTTGAAATGTCTTATGTCTACATTAGATGGTACATTCATCTTTGTATTATTCATCCTTGCATCATTAATCTTTGTACATCCAGAGTCTAACATAGTGCCTGGCTCCACCATCTACTACCTGTGTGAACTTGGCTAAGTTATTAAATGTATCCAAGACTCCCTTTTATTATCTGTGAAAGGAGATAAAAACTAACTCATAGAGTTTTTTGGGGATTAGAAGATAAAGTCATCTAAGGTGCTAGTACTGAGTAAGTGCTACATAAATATGGCTATTATAATTATTAGACTAACTTCAAAATAGGGTGAAACACTCAGCATTCTAGAAAGCATATGCAACAAATAATATTCTGAGAAACATTAGTGAGAGTTCTTGACCCCACTTTTCTTCTTTTCCACTGAGCAACTTGGAACGTATTACCTTTTCTCCACATTATGACTTTATAGGCTGCTCATGGAGAGAGGGCATGGTATATAGCTTAGAAAGGGGATGTCAGTTGGACTGATAAATGGATTTTGAAACTCAGTGCAGAAGTAAAAGTCTTGAAAACCAAGTTCTTGAAACAAATAAGGTACTTTAAAATTCAAAAGCTTGGCTTTGGATATCAAAATCCAAAGTCCTGCAGGCCTGCCAAAATCGCCAAAATGTATGGTTATATAAAAATGACAGAGATCCAAATCCTGCTTTGTATTCCTTCACTCCCACCTCCCAAGAAGAAGGGAATTTGGTGCATCCTAGCCCAGGCTTCCAGGATAGGTGAGGAAGCCTTTTGAAGCCCCTTGGTTATCATGGGGATGATTAGCAGACCAGCTTTTGCATGATGAATAACCTGAGCAAATATTTCTGAGGACCTCTTCACAGAGTTCTTTGCACTCTATGAGTGAGAGAAAGGATCCAATGAGTATACACTGTGTTGAAAGAGATCAAGTGGACTTGAAGGAACCTGATGCAAGACAGGAAAATGGAGAGTCTGTGTGGTGGGGACAATGACTGGAGGCCATTATCATCAGGGCCTACCAGCCCATGACAATAAGCACTTGTTAAAGAGATGTATAGCTCAGCAGATACCGGACACTGTAATAGTTACATTTTTTTCCTGGTATGATATATAAACTCCAAGCTGTGGGTGAGTAATTTGAATACAGCTCATTTAGGCAGAGACTCCTTTTCCTTCAGTTATTCCCCCTTTAGCATTCAAGTGAATTGACAGCATGATGTCCAGACTATTGCAGCAGCACCCCTCTGCAAACTCAGTGGATTTAGGGCCATCTATTGACCATTTCCTGTTGATGGCCCTTCCAACAGCATGAATCTCATCAGTGTGGTTTCCTAGTACTCTCACCCAGCTCCCCCCACCATTAGAAGCTGATGCACAGGCTTTTGTGGAGGCCAGCAAAAATATCCCCTCTCCCTGAGATGTGCTGCCTCGTCAAGACTTGCAGCTCTCAGCGACATCGACCTTCTTATCACTGTAATCTGGAAAAGCACATGCTGTTCTCAACAATCTTGGCAACAGGCTTTATGAGAAAATTTTGTGGAAGTTGTCTTTTCCAGTTATAGCTAAACCACCAGGGTCAAATTCTATTTTGCACACAAAATCCACTGATGAATACTGTTGCAAAACCTGTAATATCCAGAGATAAAGTGCTCTAAACTTGAATCATGAGCTATTCAGAAGAGAGGCACAGTAGGAAAAACAGTATGGAGGAGCAGTTCTAAAAGAAAATATTTGTCAGATTGTCTAAGTTCTTGACCTAATTTCAATAGTTACTAGCTCTAAAGCTCAGAAAGCTATCTTATTTCCCTGTTCTTCAGTTTTTTCTAAGATAGACAAAAAACCAATTATCTTGTGTGATTTGGAATTAAATGATAAATACAAAGCACAGTCCTGGGCATTTTGTGAGTTCTCATTGAACATTAACTACTCTTGTCATGCTTATATTATTTCCAGCCTTGATGGTGATGGAAAATGTCGGTTGCCTACCCTACAGCCATTTCCTGCTGCCTGTTTCCTTATAAACTGAGTATTGATTTGTGTATTTATCTGGGAGCTACAAACTACTAAATATTGACTCAAAACTTGTTTAGTAACAAGTGATTCCCCTCTGTTTCTGGGCACACCAGGAAATGGCACTTCCCCACCTGCTTGAAGGTGGATACAGCCATGTAACTTGCTGTAGCCAATGAAATAAGAGAGGTGATGCTTATGACCTCAACCAATAGCACTCTAGGTGATGAAGGTCCTGAGAGAGGACAATTAGTGCCCAAAGCTCTGTCAGACTATGATAGACATGAATGAAAAATAAACTTTTCAGCATCAAACAACTGAAATGATTGTAATTGTCATCTATTAACTTACCATACCTTTTCTTAACCCACCCTTGCTGGTATAGAAGAGCAAATTTCATAAAACTTATTTTTGGTAACCATTTTGTATAGCATCCTTTGATTTATTTTTCAGAAATTATTTTTATTACAATCAACTGCTTTTTTGTATAAATTTCCAGAAATGTATACCAATTTAGTTGTTTTGTTCATATTATATTGCACTGATTTTAGCTTTGGTCATTGTGAGTTTTGTTTTGTGGCTATTATTTTTAACAAGCTCAATATGCTTGTGTCAAAATTTTCAGATCTAAATTCCAATAAGAAGAAGTGAATATTCTATAATTTTCTAATTAATAATAAAGACTTATTAGAAAGGGAGAGGTATATGGAAAGGACTTTAGGACTAAATTGATAGGTTCGAAACCTGCCTCTGCCACTGCCTTCTGTGTTGTTTGGGATAAATTACTTAACTTCCTTGTGCATTACTGCTCTCATCTATAAAAAATTAGCATATAACTCACAGGGAATCTTATAATATCCTATTATAATTCTGTGATTAATTCTCTGATGAGGGTTAATAAATTCCTTTTTAAAAAGTTCTTAGAATGATGCTAAGCTTATAAAAGCTATCTAAATATCTTTAAGTGAAAAAAATGTATAGACTTAACTACTGTCAATTTTGTTACTTTTTTTTATTTGTACAAAATATAATTCTTGCTCTGTTCTTGTGACTATAAATTCTATCAGCAACATATAAGTTTTTGTCAGTTTTTACTCTATATTTCACTGACAATAGAATATTTATGTTGATGATTTTTACTAGTAATATTTATCATAAATTATTTAAAGTTACACTTAAGTTTTAGCTAAACTATGAGAAAGCTGAATAATTCTCCACAAATACTTTAGGATTATCTTATGTCTAACATTGGCCTATTGTATTACAAGTATAATTTTCCATATACTTTGAATCACTTTGTAGTCTGGATCCTTTTGAAGAACAAATGCAAACAACAGAGTAAAAATTTCAGGTCACATAGCACTGAAGCTAAAAAGGCAGGCTAGATAGAGTCAACATTTTTTTAAAGATTTTATTTATTTACTTGGGAGAGAGAAAGCACAGAGGGAGAATGTAAGAGAGAAGCAGATTCCCTGTTGAGCAGAGAACCCAGTGTGGGGCTCAGTCCCTGAACCCTGAGATCATGACCTGAGCCAAAGACGACACTTAACCAACTGAGCTACCCAGGTGCCCCTAGAATCAACATTTCTTACTTCCTTTTGTTTCAGATATGTATGAATCTTCTACACATTCATAAATCATTATTTGGTTGTCCAACAGATGGTAATTGAATGCCCACTGCAAGCCAACAACTAACTGTCCAGGCACTGGAGATACAGCATTGGAGATACATGAAGCCTTTGCTTCATGGAGCTTACATTTTAAATGGGGGTAGGAAGAATAGACAAAAGCAAACAAATACATACTTAGGCAATAATAAGTGCTCCAGAGGAAAGACAGAATAAGGAAGGTGGGCAATATCAAGGTATGAAATAGGGAAGGCAAGAGAGCAAGCTGAAGGTGTGTATGGAGGAAGAGTGCTCTAGGCGGAGGGACAGCTCAAAGACCCTGAGGTGGGAGACTGCTTGGTTTGTCTGAGGTAAACCAGAGATATGTGGGATAGTAAGACATTGTAGGGACTTTGACTTTTGTGTGAGATGGGAAGATAATGGATGTTTTCAGGCATGAGCTTGTGGACCATGGAGCTAGACTGCCTCAGAGGAATCTTGGCTCCCTGACCTGTTAGCTGGGTGACTTTGGGCAAATTATTTTTTCTCTCTGTCTGTCTGTGCTCTCTTTCCATAAAATGGCATGATCATGGCATCTGCAATGTGAGATTAGAGAAAGGATCAAAATAATTAATATTTGTGACATGCTTTGATTAGTTCCTGATGTATACAAAATGTTGTGGAAATGTTTACTATGTGAATTAAGGTATTTTAAAAGTATCATTTTGACTGTAGTATGGATTATTTATTGTGCGTATGACTATTACATGGAAAGTACTCTGTGACTAACCTTCAACTCCAGTGTTTTTAAAATATGGATTGCAATCTAATTCATGAAGTATCAAAGACATAATTAAGAAGACAAGAAGCATCATAGAAAGAATGATGAACTTGCAAGTGGAAGACCTAAAGTTCTGATGTTACTTTTTCATCGAGGTTATGATTCTGACTTATTTAAAGTCATGTAGTTGGGCCAGTTTGGATTCTGTGATTTCCATATTTAGAATTTAATTTAGATAATATAATTTTTTTTCAGAAAATGATTTGAAATGAAGCAAAGGGCAGTGTCTTTGCCTTTTCTTTTCTTGGGGAATATTGTGGCAGTGGCATGGGGATGAGGGATGCTATAGTAACATTCAGATGACTATAATGAAATTTGGAAAGATGTCTGGTAGCCTGCTGTACTCCTGTAGGGTACTCTACACATTTACCTCAGAGTTACATATCCTGATTCAGAACTAAAATGCAACATTAGTAGAGGAGATTCTAGATATATGAACTGAGTTAAAAACTCCTAGTTCTTTATGGTTTACACTGACATGCAAGGGATTTGGAGGGAATGGGGGGTATGAGAGAATCCTTGTGAATTCTGTGTTAGTGTGTGCTGTGTGTGTGTGTGTGCATGTGTAACTTGTATAACTATTCCTTTAGGCCAGAAGGAATTTCACACTTTTATTTGGAAAGATTAATGTTTTTTTTTTTTTCTCTTGGTAACTAGCAGTGTATAGCTTGAGAACATCAAATTAGTTATATAGCAAATGAGTCTACCTTTTCTTTACACATGTCCTTGTAAGAGATAAAGTTGCTAGACATCTCCACATATTTTATATGTTTATATATTGGATTTATTTATTATTTATTGTTGATTCCAAGCATTTAACTTGCAGCTTATTCAAAATGAATCTACCTTAGAAAGCTTGGTTCTTAGGATTTGGGAGTCATTGAACTCTTTGAGAATCTAAAAAACTAAGGGCCCTATTTCTAAAAATGAATGTACCCACCAAATTTTGCATGCATTTTTAGTCATCTTCTGAAGTGCAGCCAGATAGTCACATGATACCCTTCTTGCAGCCATAAACAAATAATTTCCAATTCATTTTTTGGTTTGTATTCATTTTGACTGCTATGTTAGCTGACTCATATTTCTATCTGTTTTGCTACAAGTTTAAGTACCAGGGATCCTTTTATCAGTAATACTGAGAAATGTTTACTTTTTAGAAAGGTCATTGGGTCCTCCCCTTTGCTTGACATTTATTACGCTGTATTCTACATGTCAATTCAAATGTGTCAATCTCCTTTAAACTATAAATTTTTCAAAGGCAGAGACAAGGTCTAATCTAAGGCCATATCTGGCCTTAGCTTATAGGCCCTTAGTAAATACTTGAATGAGCAAATGAGTGAAGTATTATTCTCATTAAGCAGTCAAGAAACCTGAAGTTATATGAGGTTCAGTGATTTGCCCAAAGTCAAACAGTAAATAAGTGGTATAGTTGATATGACACTCAAGGCTGCTGACTACCTGTCCAAAAATTTTTTCAATACATTACTTGTCAGGGATAAAATGAGGGGCTGCAGAATAAGCCACTGATAGTGTGTGATCCCTTTTTAAAGTCTCAGCAGCTTAGGACTGACCATGAGGATAGAGTGTAACTGTGTAAAGTCCTGTGATATGGGTCCCAAAGGGGAGAGGAAAGGGAAAGGAATCTTCAGGTTGAGAGAGGCTTCTACAGAGTAAGATAATACATAGGAAACTGTTATTTGCCTCAAAAAATTGACACATTTAGAATGTGTAGAATATTGATTCAAAAAGTGGTTTAATCTTAAACATAAAGTAATTAAGAATGTGAAATCATTGTTTTCTTTTAACATTATTTTTAGAAACATCTCTGATATCAGCCCTGTTACATATTCTTATTTCTCTTAACTCTTAACCACACACTAAGGTCCACAAAAGAGGACTCTTTAATGTCTTTTGTTCTTGATGTGTCTGTGTTGTTTCGATGATGATGATGATGATGATGATGATGATTTTTTTTTGGAGAGGGGGAAGGGGAACAGGCAGAGGGAATGGGAGAGGCGAATCTTAAGCAGACTCCATGCCCAGTGAGAAGCCTGACTTGGGGCTTGATCTCACAATCCTGAAATCATGACCCGAGCCCAAATCAAGAGGCAAATGCTTAACTTACCAAGCCACCCAGGAGCCCCAGTTTCTATAATTTTTATGTATAATAATAATTATGTGCCTCATTTTCTAAATGAAAATTTTGGATGTTTGTGAAAATAAAAGATGGCTTTTATTGATGTCTTAGTTTTATCAGCTTCTTTATCAACTTGATCCACTTAAAATGGTTGCTTTATGACGAGTGGCACAGAAGACTCAAAATGTCTTGGTTAGTAGCTGAAACAGTCCTTTGAGTCACTGATTGATTTTATTTTTTTTTTCCATTTCAATTTCTGTAAGAACGTTTCTGCAATTTGCCACATCTTTCAAAGTAGAAAACAAGCCAATAGAATGTGTTTCTCGGTAAAGCCAGCCACTAATGTGAGCAAAATCAATCTGAACATATTGCTTTAAATTTGTTTTGAAGAGTGATCTCATAGCATGGACAACTTCTAAATGGAAATGGTTGAGGAAATCAATGCTGTTTAGAGAATAGCCTAACTTTTAGAGGAATTTAAGTAATTTCCTGTTTTGAGGATACATAAAATACACAGGAAAGTTGTGCTTTTGTTGCTGTTGGTTGAAAAATCTATTTGATTAAAAAGGTCTTTTCAGTTTTTTGAATGATCCATTTTGAAGTCTAGCATTTAAGAAAGCATTAGGAAAATATCGAGGAAAGAGAGGTTTGCTATATGTAGCCCTAGGACATTTGACATCTCTTTATTTTTCTATCTTTTAAAGTTAATTTTTTAATCTTTAGATAATCATCTATTGACAGTGAACACTCACCCCCCAAAAGCAGCAACAGCATTTGTGAAATGTATCTGTTATGTATAAATATGCTCAAAAAAGCATGAGATCATGAATAGATTTGTATTTAGAACTGGACTAAGCCACAGATGTTGTGAGCTTTTGGAAGAAAGTACCTTTACTTAAGATACTTCACAGGATTTCTTATTGAGAAACCCCTATCATACCAACATCCTTTAGTCTGAGATTGCCATTGTTGTCATTCTAAGGAGGTTACCACTTCTGATTAACAGATACGGAAGCCTTTGATGTCCTACACACACACACACACACACACACACCACTAAAGACAAATTTAAAGGGGTCGCCTGAATGGCTCATTCATTTGAGTGTCTGACTCTTGATTTTGGCTCAAGTCCTGATCTCATGGTCATGATAACTAGCCCCTCATTGGGCTCCACATTCATCAGGGAGTCTGCTTGAGATTGTCTCTTTCTCTTTCTCTGTCACACCTCTTCCATTCTCTGTCTCTAAAATAAAAAGAAAGACAAATTGGAAGAACTAAGAGAAATAAACTTATAAGCATAGTTATTAAGATACTTGAAAGGAAAAATCATGTGTTTTCAAAGTGTTAAAGTCATTCCAAGCATGTGTCAGGGGTCTAAAGTTGGTCTCAGATATAGTATTTTTTTTTGTTGTTGTTGTTGCTTGAAAGGGTAAAAAATACCATTAGTTCCTCTTCGCTCAACAGCAAAAGTGCTTTGTCAGATCAACTATCAAATACCTGATCAGACAAGGACACTGACAAAAAAGAACATGGAGTACATGCATTTATTTTTTATTTATTTTGAAAAATATTTATTTATTTGAGAGAAGGAGGGAGGGAGGGAGAGAAAGAGAGAGAGTATGTGAGCAGAAGGGTCAGAGAGAGGGAGAGAATCCTTAAGCAGACTCCCTGCTGAGTGTGGGGCCCAGGGTGGGGCTTGATCCCAGGATTCCAAGATCATGACCTGAGCCAAAATAAAGAGTTGGATGCTTAACCAATTGAGACACCCAGGCACCCTGGAATAAGTACATTTATCTATTTTCTGTTGGGGCTTAGGGGAAGCTGGGAGAGAAAAGAGTATCTGTGATAATCTACATTTTGCAGTTCTGAGAGGGGATTAAAGGCTGGGATGAGGTCACTGGAAAAGAAATTCCAAGAGAGGAGTGGACAGTTCTAGTTAGCATTGTGTTCTTCTTTAATAGTGTACTGAGCTCCGGCCTGTAGAGAAGGTAGACCTCAATAAAGGGATTAGTAGGACTTGAGTGTGGTGTCACAAGTTGTAGAACTATTTGGGGTCATAGCAGCATCACTGCTGTTTTCTCTTTGTCAGGCAGGTGGAGAAGGTATTGTGAAAGAACAATTTGAACAAAAACAAAAATGGAGGGATGGTGATGGACTGAGAGAGAGACAGCTTCTTATAGAAGATACTGAGAGGATATTTGAATAAAGGAGATTTTTAGAATAGTCAAGGGGGCAGTGACAATGTGCTAAGTACTTCTATTAGTTTTTTTCTCATGAAATCCTTAAGGTAAACTCTACGAGATAGATTGTTTTCATCTCCATGTTATAGGGGGAAAACTCTGAGGCTTAAAGATAGTAACTTTCCCAGGATGGATATTTATTTATTTATTATTTATTTATTTATGATTTTATTTATGATTTTATTTATTTAATCGAGAAACATATATAGAGAGAGGCAGAGACACAGGCAGAGGGAGAAGCAGGCTCCATGCAGGAAGCCTGATGTGGGACTTGATCCCAGGTCTCCAGGATCACACCCTGGGCTGAAGGTGGCGCTAAACCGCTGAGCCACCAGGGCTACCCCCTCCCAGGATATTTAATGTTTTAAAAGGCATTTAAAGCCAGAATAAGGGATACCCTGGGGTGGGGGGCTCAGTCAGTTAAGTGTCTGACTCTTGATTTCAGCTCAGGTCATGTGAGATCAAGTCTTATATTGGGCTCTGGGTTCAGTGTGGAGTCTGCTTATCCCTCTGCTCCATTTCTTTCTCTTAATCTCTCTCTCTCAAATAAATAAATAAAATCTTAAAAATAAAGCCAGAATGATTCATAAAGCTGGCAAGTAATAGAGCTACAATTAAAAACTAAGGAAGGGCAAGGCAATTTTAATAAAATATTCAAAGGAGGCCATAATGTGAAAGAGCAATTAAAAAAAATCATTTGTAGCTCTAGAGGGAAGAAGTAGGAATGAATGAGAAGTTAAAAGAAGGGGTAAATTTCAGTACATCATAAGAAAGGGCTTTCTGAAATTTGAATTAATTCTAGGGAAAAGGACTCCTTTGTGAAATGGTGTGCTTCCTAATATGAAACACGTTAAGGTGCAGATTAGATGGCCACATGTTAGAGAAGCTATCGAGGAATTTCAGATTTTAGTAGAAATTGGAGACCAGCAAAACTTTAAGTCCCTGTAATTGAAAATTACCACCCTGTGAATTTTTTTTTTAAACATCATTCATATGTATTTTGGGGCCTAGAAAGTAGCAATTCAGACTCAGGTAACTAATCTTTCTAGGAGTCAAAACAAAAAGGGAAATGTAATCTCATTTCAATAAAAAAATAGAAAATTAATTTTTTTGGGTGTGTTGAGAGATAAACCTTTGCTTTCATCTCAGGGGCAAACAAATGCAAGTGTCTGTATTTGATTATTAGGTTCAGTCAATGGAGCAGGGAGTTTAAAATGATTTTAAATTATAATTGTCAGTGTCATTTGCATATGTTTCTTTGTATCATTGATCATCACCATCTGTAATTGACATCCAGAACCCAGTGTTTGACACGTCTTTGATTCTTGGGCCTGAGAAGCATACATGGATAATCTTTAAGAAATCATATATTTGTCACATATTTATAAGTTATCTAAATTGAATCAAATACGGTAGCAACTTTTCATTAGCACTATTTAAGTACAGTCTTAACAGCAAAGTGATAAAATCCACAGTGGCCTATAGTCCCAGCAGATGGAAGATCGAAGATGCTTCCTGTCTTA
Organism: Vulpes vulpes; assembly: GCF_048418805.1. Classification (NCBI taxonomy): domain Eukaryota; kingdom Metazoa; phylum Chordata; class Mammalia; order Carnivora; family Canidae; genus Vulpes; species Vulpes vulpes. The sequence goes on along the minus strand of NC_132786.1, from coordinate 99,683,764 downwards.
CAATTATTTGTGAACTGGATCTGCTCTGTTTTGTTTGTTTGTTTTAAATTAAGATTTCTTATTTATTTGAGAGGAGAGAGTGAGCACTAGTGTCTAGAAGGGGCAGAGGGAGAGGGAAGAGCAGATTCCCTGCTGAGCGGGGAGCCTGAGATGGGGCTTGATCCCAGGATTCTGGGATCATGACCTGAGCCAAAGGTAGATGCTTAACTAAGTGAACCACCCAGGTGCCCCACTTCATTTCAAATAAGAAAACACTCCCTACTTTCTCCGCAAGACTTTTCTTATTATTTACATTGCATATGTTGGGGAAATTAAGACTTATACAGTAAGGGGTAGGCTAACTTTATAAGACAAAAAACAGAAGGAATCGTATTTAACCTTGCTTGGTTGAGCAAAATGAAACCGTGAATGTTATGTCTTATGGGTTATGTGTCTAATAGCAATGGATTGTTATTTAGCTCTTAGAGAAGTAAAGCAAGTGGAATATGATGCAGTCTGGAAATATAATTACTCTAATTTTTTGGCAAGTAGCTAGGAAATAGAAAATTTCTTATTGGGGATCCCTGGGTGGCTCAGCGGTTTAGTGCCTGCCTTTGGTCCAGGGTATGATCCTGGAGTCCCGGGATTGAGTCCCACATCAGGCTCCCTGCATGGAGCCGGCTTCTCCCTCTGCCTGTGTCTCTGCCTCTCTCTCTCTCTCTCATAAATAAATAAAATATATAAAAAAAGAAAATTTTTTATTGATAAGGTTAAGGAATAAGGAAAGCTTTTAACCACAAAAATTTAATGCATCCTTATTTAGAATGAGACTGACTTAGTTCAATTAAGTGAATTAAAAAATTATTCTGTATTAACCCTAGATTTGGCTTTGCAGAAGATATAAAATGAGACAAAATATCCATTTTAAGAAATTTACCATCTGGTATAGGATTAATCAAACAAGCCAATAATGCTAATAAAAGACCATATATTGCACATATTAGAACGGGTATAAACAAAATATAGTGGCATTCAAAGGAATGAGTGTTCACTTATTTGGGGTGGGGAAAAGATATGGCTTCTTGGAAAAAAATGACATGAAAAATGGATGGGATATTTACAGGTGGAAAAAGGAGAAAGGGTGTACCAGGCAGACAAATGATTAAAGGCAAGATAATAGGCAAGTTCTGAGTAAGTGTGCCAGCTAGAGTTGAGCATAGGTATGTGAAGAGTTCAGAGATAGGAGATAATACTGGAAGGGCAGGCTGAAGCCAAGCATGGTGAATATCCTGTATTAGATTGATGGGTGTGCATTTTTCTTTTCATAGGTGATGAGGGGTCATTAAAATGTGTGGAGTTGAAGGATGGCAGGGTCACAGGGCTGCCCAATGTTGTGTGAAGATTGTGCACTACAAAGCTTACAGGTTGTCACTCAATGGTAACTCTGTATTTCTATATGTATTGTTTTTATATTTCTATATTTATTACTGTGATAATGTTTAATTATATTATATTATGACAGATTCCCTGACAGATGAATATCAAGTGTCTTGAAGCTGTGGAGCCTTTTCTGATTTGTGTAAAAGCACCTTATGGGTGAGCAATACCCTGTGTCACCTGTGCCACAGGTAGGCACATCTTTAAGCAGAAGATAGACCAGTTGCTCCAAGGAAAGACTAGAGGCTTTGACAATAGTAGACACTAAGGAGCTTAGCTTGGAAAAGATGGGCTGATGTGGAATCTGGGTGGGAGGCAAAGGAAGGACCCACACATGATTTCAAAGATGGGTGACAGATAGTGGAGGCAAATAGGAAATAGAAAAGTGAGAAGGGAGATTTATCAGAGTAGGGAGAAGGGAGGTTCATGGAGGGCAGAGCTGAGAGGCTCCATTTTGAATACATTTGGAACCAGACATGTTAGTTGAACATCCAGGTGGAAGTGTCAAACATTAGACTGATATGTTGGTCTGGAGGGCAGGGGAGGATTCAGCTAGAGTCATCCACATAAATGTGATTGCTGAAATAATAGGAGAGCCTTGAGACAGGCAGGCGGAACATAACTGGTGTAAGAAGCAGTCCTCCTTCTTATCACATTTTGCTCTCTAAGCTCAAAAGAATTAAGAATAAATCTTGCAAAAGGAGTTTGCTTTTTTGGTAATGTGGTTGTTGGATAGCGTGTTTCCTTTCCAGGTCCTGCCAGCCATCAAATGCAGTCAGAACACCAGCTTTTATACATAAACATGTCATTTTTTTCATTATAAGATTAGATAGGAGTATCAGCAGGAGAGACTTTCTGACCAAAAGCAGAATTGTTCATGTTTTAATGGAGAATTAGAAGCACAGAAATAAGTTATAAAATACAGTTAACTCAAGAAGGAAAGCAATGGCAAAAACCGCTAAAAGCACTTTTATTTGAGTCTTTTATGAACTTTGTATTTGGCTCCATATTTTCATCTCATTCTGATATTTTCATCCTAATCTGATGCTAATATTAATTTACATTTCATAAAGTCATAGAATTGACGATAAGAGATAGTCCAGAAATACCTTGCGTGGCTGAGAAGCAATTAGGAGATGAAAATGTTTGTCTTATGTAGAGAATGAAAGCTTATTCTAATGTCTGTCCTGAGCTTCGCTTAGTTTTTTAGGTTGTCTGGCAGGAATATTTCCTGGTATTAGTACTCTAGTACTTTGTTAGGAAGACCCTATCAACCAAAAGATGTTGATGTTTCAAATGTTAGATGGAAGTTGACATTTAAATACTATTTATCTTCAACTTACCCTCTGTCCTATTTTATGCTACTTTAATGTACACAAGGGTCCCAGACTAATCTGGAAGTCATAAAATACTGGTTCCTCTGTGTTTTCAGGAAAGTTTTTTTTTTTTTTTAAAGAGCAACATATGGGTCATCATCAGAATTTCCTTGATGTATCCTCTTAAATTCCTAACATGGTAATGTTTGTTTTCTGAACTTTTCAGGGAAGTAGAAAAGTATTAATGTGTCAGAATCTTCAAGTTGATAGGGGGAAATCTGGCATGACATCAATGTACTTGAAAAATAACATTTTCATAATCTCATCTGAATATTGTATGACTATTATTACTCGATTTTCTGATGCTCCCATTGAACTAGAGTAACTTTTTCCTTTAATGTAGGAAGCTGTATTTAAGAATACTATTGGTAGAGTAGGGAAATTAAATGAAATATTTAATCAACACTTTGACTTACAAATAGAAATATGTAACTTTTTAAAGTAGGTCAGTATTTGTAAGCTATAATCAAGGAAGAAAAAATTGGGGGTATAAAGTTTATGAATTTGATTATGTTTTAAAAACTATAATAGAAACTTTAAATATATATAAAGATGTTCTATTAGTATGGTGAACTAGTCTCTCAAATGTTATTTAAATTTGAACAAGCTAATTTTCTTATCCATTTAGAAAACAGTTCTAAATTGTACTATATTTTTCTATTTTATGGATTAAAAGATGTACTAGATCTTATATTATTTAAAAGTGAATGTATTTAGTACGTAACTCTTCAGAGTTATGAAAGCTGTGAGTTGGATTGTTTTCCTCAATTCTGTCAATTTCCGCATGGAGAACCTAAGCTGATACACACACACACACACACACACACACACACATGCATGCACGCACTTAAACACACTGATTAGGTCCTTGAATTAAAAATAGCTCCTGAGCTGTTTTTATGTGAAGAATATAATATTTGTATGTATTTAGCTAATGACGTTTATCCAGCTGGTCTTTTATAAATGTTTACTAATAGTGACAACTGAGAAAATTAGTATGTGCAAGCATAGAATTTTCATAAATATTTAAATCAGGTAAAAATTCAGAAGATAAAGTTAATGGCTGTTGAATATATTACAGAAATGACTATGAAATGAACCTGGGAAAAAGCACATCTGGTTTCTAGGAGACAAAATTAAATCACATTTTCACTTAGAATATTACAGAAAACTTTTGAGATATTGTAGATTTCTTTTAAATTTGATTTAAAAATACTTAGGGACTTACCAGTCCAGAGTAAGTCTGCAGGCCAGAATATTAAAACCTTTTGAGGAAAAGTCTTGCTTTCAGACTTCCCCAAGGACGTTGTGAAATCTCTTGGGAACAAACTTGTAGAATTATAGAGATATTCTTCCAAACTTTCACTTGGCCCCGACAGCCTGATTTTTGATGTTTTTTCCTACTACTGAGTAAAATGCAGAACAGCTAACCAACCAACCAACCAAACAAACAAAAAAGGCTGGATCTGGAGAAATGTATAATTTGTGAAATTGTCTATAGTCAATGCCTCAGGAAATATGGTTTGAAGCATAAGTGGCTGGTGATACTGAGAACATAAAAGAATTACATTCTTTTATTTTCCCTGCTTTAGCATATGACCCTGAACTATTTGTCCATAGTGTTAACATTTTTCCTTTGTAAAAACCACATGTGCAACTAACTAGGAAATTAAAACGTATGTGTAATTGGTATGGACTGAATTGTGTTCCTCCTATATTCATGTGTTAAAGTTCTAACGCCCATTACCTCAGAACATGACTATATTTGGAGATAGGTCTTTTAAAGAGATAATTATACTTAAATGAGGCTGTTAGGGTGAGCCCTAATGCAGTCTGATTGGTGTCTTTATAAGAAGAGGATATGTGGACATTTAGAAAGAGACATCGGGGATGCATGTTCACAGAGAAAGGCTATCTGCAAGCCAAGGAAAGAGACCTTAAGAGAAATCAAACCTGTTGACATCTTGATCTTGGGCTTTCAGTCTCCAGAATTGTGAAAAATGACCAGTTTGTGGTTATTTTGTTACAGCAATCCTAGCAAACTAATACAGTGATAATCAAGTAGGTACTAAATCTTTGAAGAAAAAGGATTGATTCATTTAAATCACTTATAAATAAAGGTACTTATCCTGACATTTGAACTATAGGCTCCTATATGTTTTGGTACTTATGTAACAATTCTGATTTCCTATTATGTCACTCTCATTTAACACATATAACTAAAAAAAAAACAAAAACAAAAACCAAAAAACAAAACATGTATAACTATTGACGCTTGCCCACCTAGCCATTTCCATCATTCCACTTGGATTGCTTGCTGTTCCTTTCATCCACTTCCAGGTGTATGTTGCAGGAAAACATCTGTGAAAAAAAAACAACTGAATTTGAATTCTCTCTCCACCTTTTAAAAATTGTGGTAAAAAACACCTAATATAAAATGTACCATCTTTACCATTTTTAAGTGTCCAGTTCAGTAATGTTAAGTGTATTTACATTTTTGTGCAATGAATCTGATGAAGAACTTTTCATATATGACCTTTGCTATGTTGGGGTTGTTTTCTGTTTTTAGTTTGTTGAATGTTTTTAATCATGAATGGCTGTTGAATGTTCTCAAATGCTTTTTCTGCATCAGTTGAGATCATGTGGTTTTTGTCCTTTATTCTGTTAATGTGGTATGTTATATTGATTGGTTTTTGTATGTTGAACCCTCTTTTCATTGCAAGAATAAATCCTGCTTGTTTATGATGATATATTATCTTTTTAATGTATTGTTGAATTTGGTTTGCTAGTATTTTGCTGAGGATTTTTATGTCAATAGTATTCCAAGATACTGGTTTTTCCTTTTCTTTCTCTGTAGTGTGTATTTTCTGGCTTTGGTATCAGGGTGAAATTGACCTTATAAAATACATTTGGAAGAGTTCCTTCTTTTATTATTTTTTTTGAGTTTAAGAAGAATTGATATTAATTCTTTTTAAAATGTTTGGTAGAAATCACCAGTGAAGCATCAGGTCCTGGGTTTTTCCTTATTGGGAGGTTTTATATTACTGATTAATTCTCCTTACTAGTTATAGGTCTGTTCGTATTTTTTGTTTCTTCATGATTTAGTCTTAGTAGGGAATGTTTTTTAGAAATTTATCCATTTCTTCTAGGTTTTCCACTTTGTTGGTGTGTAATTATTCCTGATAGTTTCTCTTTTATTTGTGTGGTATATCCTCTCTTTCACTTAAAAAAAATCCACTTTTTAATAGTTGTGAAAACATGTTACTTAATGCTCTTGGAGTTCTCATCTGTTCATCCGTAAAATGGCCATATTATATACTTTGCCAGATGCTGTTCCCTACTTAAATGTTATTTTATTCAACTTTTTATTGTCACATTGTTGGTGCTTAATAAATAGCATTATTTTTCATTATTTAAGTAAGAGAAATTCCTCTCTGTCTGTAGATCACAAATCCTTTTCTCATTTCTTTTCAAAAGGATCATGAACTCTAAGCTTTGCATATATTATTGACATTTATTTCTTAGGAATTTGAAATCTTGCTTTTGTATTGTCTCTTATTATTCTTACACAATTCTCCTTTTGGTTGTATGGCCCTTCTATGCACAGGTTTAACTCAGTAAGAATGTATTACTTCCAGAAGTCTTTCATTACTAATTTCCTTATACACGACCATAGCTGGATACCTTATTTGTAGAATTTTAATCTGAGGTAAGTATTTTTCCAACTGTATTTTCTAGTAAGTAGAGTAATTCCATGGTCATTCCAAATACTGTGGGATACTGATTTCATTTAATTGTCCTGTAAATTTAAATAACTTGAGTCAAGTGAAAACCTATTAACTCCCAGTGAACCTGTTTTTAGTAGATGTGGTTTCAATTTTTAGGATAGAAGTGAATATTGCTTTTTTTACCTTTCTGGACTGCTTTTCCTGTGTTTGTTGGGAAGGCTCTTGTTTGATTTACAGGTTGATTAAACATAGTTGAGTTTTAATTTTTGACCTGATTAAGCTGTCTGAAAACAATTATAGGCATGGATAATGCATTTACCAATTTTTCTTATTAAATGTCAGCCCCAAAGCAGTATTTGATTTTATGAACAAAGGGAATATCCTTTGAATTCCCCTCATGGAAAACTATATACAGTTTAGTTTTATTGGCCTTGTTGTTAACTATTGATTGCTCTATAAATCATGGAGGGTAAAATATTTAGTTTTGGAGGGTAAAGAATGGGATCTGAGTATAAAGAGAGGAAATATAGCATTATTGTACTTTCTTAAAGTTATACAAAGTAATTGCAAAACTGTTGGTGAATTCAGCAGCTCTTATCTTAAACCCAATTATCTAGCCTAATGCTATTCAAGGGTAGTTTTGCAGACATTTGATTTGGAATTAGATTAGCATAGATTTGATTTAGAACTTTTATCTTTTGAATGTCAACAAATAATCCCTCAATTTGAGAGGTTTACAAAAATAAACATTAATTTCTTTCTCATGTTGCATGTGGGCTTTGAGTTGGCCATAGCTTTGTTGGTATCAACTGAGCTTCATGTGTCTTCTAATTTCTGGGCTTTGGCTGGTAAGCAGCCATTTTCTAGAGCATACTCTTCTCATGGTGATGAGAAGTCAAGGCGGGGGGGCGGGGGTGGCGTATAAGTAAACCACACAAATACATTAGACCCTCACATCCCCTTTATCAAAGCAGGTCAGATGGCTCAGCCCTAATCAGTGGGGCAGGAAGTGAATTTTGCTCCCAGGAAGGCACAGCAAGAGTGGAGGGAATGACATAAACTATATAATTCAACCTACCGTAAGAACCTGTCTTAAAAAAATACTGTGGACCCTCTTTGGACACTCTCATGATAAATTAATTCAACATGTCAATTCAGACTAGAATAAATTATTTTTAAGTCAGATAATTTTAGAAACAACTTATATTTTTTTAAGTCATGGATTCCTTTCTTCAGAGTGATGTTGTTGAGGCCCAAAAGTAAAAAAGATTGAAGTGAGGGAGGGGAACCCAAGTCTTCCCTGCTGACTGCTTCCTCTTTGTGTCCTTGCTTTCCCTCACTGTGGTTTTTTGGCAAACCCTAAGATGATTTTGCAAAACATAGTTTGAAAATCACTAGTGCAGCATTTCTCAATGCAGCCTCTACAGATGTTTAGGGGTGTTAGGTTACAAAAAAATGTAAAACATTCTGTGTGGGTTGTACAAAGTTAGGCAGAACTGCAGGAATTCTCAGAACCTTTACTCTGTTAATGTTCCTTGTGAGTCTCCAAGATGATTGTACAGGACTGCCAGACTCAGAATTGCCCAAACTTTTTGTGAAACAACTTAGTGCTTTGAAACATGTCTTAAGAACAGTTGCATTAGAAAACTCCCCTTTTATTTTAAAAAATCTATCATCTATCTATCTATCTATCTATCTATCTATCTATCTATCTATCTATCTAATCTATGTCTCTCTATTTGGAGTAGAGATCTGAGATGGAACAATTGGCTGAGTTTTTCTCAGCTAGTTAGTTGCAATGAACAGATTAAAATTTAGGACTCCCCAATCCCTCCCTGGGAATTTTTGGTCATGTTGCTGGGTTTATTCATATGACCAGGACATACTTCCACAATTATGTAGTGGTTCATGGAGTATTTTAACCTTTGAGAAAAGTGAGTCTAGTGAATGGTAGGGGTCTTATTGGACCCCTTTGTTAGGGTCCAATAAGAAAGAAATTGAGTAACCATGAGTAACTGGTTTCATAAAATGAATGAAAGATTGTATGATCTCATCTAAGCAACTTTTGGGATAAGCTACAGCATTAGCAAATGCTTAGGTTTTTTTTTTTTTTTTCCAGTGAAATTAAGGCTCCATTCATGAAGAAAATAATGGATAGTGAAACCATAATTTTCCATAACACAAACTCTGCTCTTTACTTTTATTTTTTATTCACAAATAAATGTCTGTTGTGCATCTGTATTATTTATGTCCTAGGTTACTGTTTGATAGCTCTCTAAGACTTATATCACATAGGAGATAAATTTGATCTGATTCTTGTCAAGAGCTTAACAGCTATTATGCGTTTAAAAGGAGTGATCATCATCAATCTTATCTAAGAAAAATCCGTGGTATCAAATGGTGGTGGAAGACCAAATGGAGAAGAGCCTTATTCTTATATAATTACCTGTGATTTGAAAATACAAAATTTCAAGGGGATTAAAAAATGCAGTAATAAATGGGAAATATCCAAAAAATTTCGGATGAACACTTGTAGAACTTGTTTTATGTCTCAAAATATCTGTAAAATACAAATTAAGAGAAAAGAACAGCAAATTAAGTCCTAGGAAAGAGAATTACTTTTTAATTTAACTTGGATTGTTTCATAAATATTGAGTAATTGTGGGATACCTGGGTGGCTCAGTCGGTTAAGTGTCTGCCTTCGGCTCAGATCATGTTCCCAGCCAGAGTCCTGAAATCCAGTCCTACAACTGATCCTTGCTCACCAGGGAGTCTGCTTCTCCCTCTGCCTTCTGCTCCCCTTGCTTGTGCACTCTCTCTCTCTTTCTCGGGCAAATAAATAAATAAATAAATAAATAAATTCTTTAAAAAAATATGGAGTAAGGGCAACTTTACACTTTCCTCCATTGTTCTTGTAGAGTAAGCATCCTATTTTATTTTTTACTTGATAGTTGAAAGAGGCAAGTGCAGTGTTTATAGTTTTTTGAGCCTCAGGCATCAGTTATTGAAATTGTGAAAAGCAAAATAAAACTTTCCAGGTGTGTGTAAATGAAAACCATATGTGAAGATAAACTATGATTAGAATACAGATTAAACAATGACATTGATTTTTAAAATGTACAGTTAAGGTCAAATTTTGTTTTAAGTGAATACAAAGATCTCTGATTTCATTAACTTTTGTGCACCTCTTGAATGTTCCCCTCTTATTTAAAATAAGTAACATGTATGGAGATGTCTTACTAGGTGGAGTATTATGGATGTGCTGAATGTCTAATATCCAATTTTGTAAAAACTGCTCTAAGCTATACTTTTTAAGATTTTGTTCCAGTGTCCCTCCTAAAAGGTCTCTGTATTTTTCTAGACTTGACTTTTTTCTGTTAAACTGAAAAAACTCAAACAAACCATATTAATTTGCATATTATATATAAATAGTAAAGTTTGTACAAGTCACAAGTACACGCTTATTGAAATTTTCACAATAGGTCACACCATATAACCTACACCCCAGAGACCCCTTAATATTCCCTTCTATATTCTTATAAGCTTTTGTATACAAAAGCAAAATTTGGGGCCCACGAACCTCCAGTTGGGTCATTTCACAGTTTAGAATTTTCACCCTCCTTTGGGAATTGACATTTCAAATACGATTATACATTAAACCCCAATGAGTTTGCTTATTCTCTAAATACTTGAAATTACTTTGATTTTTACCAGAGCTAGTTGCATCCAGTAATGTTCAGAATTTTTCTATCATTTTGGAAACCTCTGTTCTTAAACATAGGTGCCTATTTGAGCTTGTCTGTCCAGTTTTCAGCTGTTATATTTGGATTACATGAATAGTAAACAAGATTAAATGTTGCTTTCTTAGAAGTACATACACCTATATGTAAATAATTTCTGGGATCTTCTCTTCCTTCTTATATCTTCTGGGTCCTTTTGGTTTTGTGAAAAGTTAACTGTTATATCACATGGGAGGAAGGGTCATTATGAATTCAGCAATAGTGTGTTGTATTTCATAGTAAAATCAATTAAAAAAATTGATTTTACTATTTTACCATTAGTCATTGGACAATCATCCCTCTATAGTAGTGCATGTTTATGTATAACTATATATATAATATATAGTATTGAAGTTTAAATTTGTATTTAAAAAGTTTAAAAAGAATTGCTTGTGTTTTTCTTTTATATTATATATATGTATATATACAGAAAGAGAGAGCATGCATGCACAAAGGGTAAGGGACAGAGAGAGGTGGAGAGTGCTGGGGGCAGAGCCTGACTGGGGCTCAGTCTCGATCCTGAGATCATGACCTGAGCAGAAATCAAGAGTCAGATGCTTAAACGACTGAGCCACCCAGGTACCTTGCTTGTGTTTTTCTGTTACATGTTCTTTTTTTTTCTTTTTTTAAAGATTTTATTTATTTATTCATGAAAGACAGAGAGAGAGAGAGAGAGAGAGAGAGAGGCAGAGAGAGGCAGAGACATAGGCAGAGGGAGAAGCAGGCTCCATGCAGGGAGCCTGATGTGGGACTTGATCCCGGGTCTTGCCAGGATCACGCCCTGGGCCAAAGGCAGGCGCTAAACCGCTGAGCCACCCAGGGATCCCTGTTACATGTTCTTGAAATACCTTCCTTAGAAAGGTCATTTTTGGTCTCCTAACTTAACGTAGCTGGCTATCTGGCCCTATGATTCTCTCTTATAACTATTCTTTTCCCTTGTAGTACTTACTGCAATATATAAGAAAAGATTTGGAATTGTTACTTAATGCCAGGCTTCCTCTGTAGACTTGAGCTGATCGTTTTAGAGACCAGACCATGTCTATTTAGTTTGTGGGTATATCTATAATGCTGAACTCAATGCTTGTCATATGGTGCAGGTTCAATACATATTTGTTGCATGACAACAAATGACTTGAACAATATGATTATATTCTTTAAAAAAAAAGGATCCTGTAGCTATTGGACCTTCTATTTGCATTACAGGAGCCATCTGCCTTATATTTAGAGCTCAGCCATAACCTTGGGTCCCTCCCTAACTCTCTGAATCTGGGCTTTAAGTCCTTCTTACTTCCTTCCCTCTGGCTCTGACCTTGGGCCGCATTCAGAGAACCCGGCTTTGGTCTTTTCTCTCTGTTGGAGCCTCCCATCTGGTTTGTGGAGGTGGAGTGTTACGGATGTGCTGAATGCCCAGGGCCAAGTCTGTGAGCAGCTGCACCCATTTTCTTTGTAAACCAAGAGGGAAGAAGGTTGAAATGCACTGTCTTAAGTCTGTTTCCTATCATAATAAACTTTCAAAACCTCAGTAACTCTAAGTTTGAACATTTGTGCTACTTTCCGTGGGTCTGACTCAGAGACTGGCATCTACTCTTGAGCCCTGGTTAGGTGGCTGGGGTGCTACTTTCTGCTGATAGACTTTCAAATGCTAGCTGTCAGCCCCTCTGTCTGAAGCTTGACCACTGCTATCACTGGATTTCCCATGACTGCTCATTCTGTCTTAGGGGATGGCCAATAAATTGAGGTCAGATTCTTGAATGTGAGCTGCTTATGTGGTTGCCATATCTGCTTGGCTGCTATGCCTTGGCTGCCAAATTATTCTATTTGTATTCACAGCTTGTTTCTCCTTCCCCTAGATAGTATCACCTTCAAATTATGGTTTGCTTTTGTCTACCTTTTGGGCAGCAGGGCTGTGCAGATTGATGTTCAGACATGACGTTCATGTTACTCGTGTATTGTATGTATGCTTCAACCTGTACCCCATTCATGATCTATCATAATAAGAAAACATTCCAGGTGTACCTCTGTGGCTCAGTTAGTTAAATTCTGCCTTCCATTTATGTCATGATCCCAGAATCCTGAGATCAAGCCCCACATCAGGCTCTTTACTTAGCAGGGAGTCTACTTCTCCCTCTGCCTCTGCCTCTGCCTGCCGCTCTGCCTGCTTGTGCTTCTCTCTCTCTCTCTGTCAGATAAATAAGTAAAATCTTTAAGAAAAAAAAGAAAGTACTCCAAGTTTATTTAAAGTTGAGTTGATATCATTTTAAAAGATGACTATTTTCAGTGGCACTTGGCTTTTGACATGTTTCAGTCCTCTACCATTAAGATGGAACTGTGATAGTGGAAATACAGCCCTCTGCTTGTAAATAGGACTTGTTTTTCTGGGCAGGTGGCATTCCAGTTATTTCTGAAATGCATTTGGAGGTATTTGCTTCCAAGGCCCAGGTTAAGGTACTCTCTGGTAATGGCATGTGACCTATTTTCTTTAAATCTGAGATACTGAAAGGGCCTATGGCTTTAGATCTCTTTAAGAAAGGAGCTGTATTGGCCTGCTAGTACCTATTAGTATATAAAAGCAAGTCCTCCAGAAATTGGCAATAGGGATTAAGCATGTGTGGGCTAGCAGAAGTAACATAGAAGGCATAGAGTCAGGTTTTACAGCCTTGGGCAGCACATCTTAGCACATTCAACTAATTACAAAATAGTTATTTAAAGGAAACACTGGATGTAAATTACTTCATTTAATAATTAAGTTAAAAATTAAAATTTTGAGAAATTGCTTTAAATAAAATAATTATTTTATTTATAAGATAAAATAATTGAATATATTTGGGTTTTTTCTGCCTTAGGGTGATCCTGGGACATGTCTCCTCTGTTTTGATGGCTGTGCCAGGTTTTACAGAAGGCAGATTTATCAGCTTTTGTGAAAAAACACATGCAATCACTTACTGCTGAGATCAGAGTGAAGGGGGCTTAAGAGAGCTGATAAAATAAGCAGCCTCAGAACAAAAATAAATGTATACTATGTAGGTAAAAATAAAATATTTTGTTATAGGAGAATTTAATAACATTACTAAAATACTGTTTAAAGTTCTTCAAAGGAAATATGGTAGATCCTGCTGATTATTTTTTATTTTTTTTAGATCCTGTTGATTATTATTTCCAACACCTGCTCCCACCCCTTTCTCCCTTGGGCACTTTCACTATAGAAGCTGCAAAAACTAAATACTAATTTCTCTAGCTTCTCTTGAAGCTAAGCATGAACCATATTTCAAGTTAATGAACCTGGGAATGGGGAGGTGAGGATTGGTTAGAGAACACTCATGTAATGATCAAAACTAAGGAAGCCATCTTGTAACCATGAGTTTACAAACATGAGAAAAAGGCTAAGAGTCTAATAGTGATGCGATCCTGATAATGCAGAGTCACTGAACCATGTATGCCTCTCCCCACCTTTAGCAATTTGGTATATGTGTTAAAGATGATACTACTCAGAGAATTCTGGTACTTGCAGCTAAAAGCATGGTTGAATACTATTATATGTCATGAAAGTTACACATATTATTCTAAATTTCATCTTTACAACATTGTGACCTAAGTATTAAATATACATGAGGTAAAAGAGATGGGGAAAGGTTTACTTGCTCTTCTATGATCTTTCCCGAATTAGAGTTGGAATTCAAAATCAAGTTGTCAGATTCTAGCACATAATGCCGATAAATACTCTGATGGAGTTCGCACTAAGTTATGCCTGGTTTTAGAGCATAAATGCAATTGAACCTTTATCATTGGGGTTTTCTTCTCTGAAAGTCCCCATGACAAAGTTACCCAAATTTATGAAATTTATACTTTTGAAAACATTATAAAGACTCTCAGTCTTCAGATAAGTGCACAGCAGAGGGGTGATGATCTTGATTAGGAATTTATGTAAGAGTCAGAAAACAAACAATGAGTTTACTTAAAATTTCAGGTACATTTTGGAGAAGTAATTGGTTAGAGCAGCTTGAATAGCTTGGGATGCAGGAAACATGCTGTTTTATTTAGGTTGTTTGCCCCTAAGTCACTCTAGTTTATAGTGAAGTCAACTCCTACCTCAGATACATCTATTGGTACAGGATTGAAAAGCTGAAAGAAGAACTGGTGATTTGAAATATGAGAAGAAACTCAGTGAATGTAGCACTTTCAATTCATTCTGCTTGTTAGGTCCCCTCCATTTCTTCTCCAAGTAAATAGCCACCAAATAAATGTTAAGGGCAGCTGCTCCCTTTGTGGGAGATGCAGTAAAGCTTTTAAACAGCACTGAAAATCAAAGATGTCTCTGACTCTTCTTATTCTTCTTTTTTTTCTTTTCTGACTCTTAGAGCTTTAATGGTTTTCTACTCTGGATCAAAGCCAAACCTTCATCAGTGCCTAGCAGCTGTTACCGTGCTCTCACATAACTTATACCATTTCACATTCTAAGGAGCTTTGAAGTTGCTTTTTTTTTTTTTTCTTCTAGGTGACCATTCTTTTTAAAACTTTTGACTTGAGGATTAAATATTACAATTTAATGATATGGATTGGTTGAATGAATGAGGCAGGGAGCGTGTAGATTCAGCTGTTGGGAGGTAGGATGGCTCCAGGAATATTTTAATACAGAGTTGTTGGTAACAGCATCAGCAGACAATATATTTTAAAAGAAGAATTTTTTTGAATTGAAACCTGACTTAATTATCCTTAATAATGAAATAAGAATGAAAGAAGCATTAAAATTTATGATCTGTGTTTAAATTTTTTCTTTCACATTTTTTTATATGAATATGATACACAAATGAGATATCACCAGTTGATTTGGTTTGGACATTTTGCTGTCTTGCTTTTTTTGTTCTTCTGCAAGAAGAACATTCTAATTAAATTATTTACCAAGTCCCTTTAAATTGTTATCTTTTTCTGTAACTCAGCTAATGTACTTTCATTAAAAAATTTTTTCAATAAAATATATATAATGTAATTACAAAATAAGTAGAAAACTTCTTTACATATCCAGAAAGGGGGAATTAAAATGATTATAAATATTATTTGAGTAATTCCCAAGTTGTAGTTTTAAAAAGAGGTCTCTAAATGAAAACAAAAACAAAAACAAAAAAACTCCTAAAAACCGAAGTAATTGTTAAATTGTTTAAATTCTGAGTGAGAAATAGATCACATTTTTTTTTAAATTAAATTTTTTAAACTGGTTGAAATACACACATAAGCTCATTTTTAGGAGGAGGGCACGGCATCTATTTTTAAAAATTACTCTTAAGTTTTGAATTGTAGAGAAGTTTTTAAATACATAAACCATTTTAAAGTACTGTAGAAGTTGCAGTGAAAGTTCCTTGGACAGATATAAATCTCTACTGTGCATATATTCTTTAAATTTTTTTTCTTGGAAATATCTGGGAGCTCATTGTACATAAAGCTTATTAAGCTATACAATATACATATTATAGAATACATTTGTGATGCAATCAGTAGATACAGACTCAATTATTTTTCTTTATCAACATGTATGACACTCCATTGCAAATATGAAAAAATTTGGTATTTTAGTGGCTGAAATTCTGAAAGCTTAACCAGAAACGAAAGATTTTGTCTAGATTAAGAAGAGAACTGATATTTTCCCTCACATTTTGGCTCTCACAGGCCTATGCCCTTCTCTGTACTATTTAAAGTTTATTATTTTTATTTGACTAGAATGCTCTAACTTTATCTATGTGGTCTTTATGCATTTACAAAGTCAAATATTAACTATCTTTTTTTAGGCTAAGATAAATTTTAATGTTTCATAAATTGCTTCTGTAGTTACATTAACTTAATTATAATTTTTGTACAGTATTTTGTTCTAGATCAGTTACAGTATCATCGTTTCATAATTTATCCTTTCCTTTTTCTTTTTTAATTTAAATTCAATTAGTTAATGTGTAGTACATCATTAGTTTCAGATGTAGAATTCAGTAATTCATCAGTTATGTATAACACCCAATGCTCATCACATCATGTGCCCTCCTTACTTAAAGCTGTTGAAATTTCCTGTTCTACCAGTCTTTAGAGAAGTGGCTATGATATTTGCATTTTGTATAGTTGTCCAGGAATCAGCCTTAACATTAGTACTTTTATCTCTTGGGACATATTCCAAAGTTTTCTAAACAGTCTATACAGTCATGCGGAGAATATTGTGGTTTTTAAGATTGCTCCCAGCCCGTCCCTTGACTGAATTGTTTCTCCTTCATTGATGATATCATTGTAAACTATGAAGACCATGAAGACTAAGTTTTAGGTTAAACTCTAAGAAAGCTTCAGGAGGAAGAAGACTTCTTCTCTCCCAAGTACTGTACTCAAACTTTGAGAAAACACTTGTTTTTTAGCTTTTGCTATGCTACTGGCAGATGTTCACACTGTTAAATTTTGAAAAATGGCAATAGGTGAGTTAGCTTTCCTAGACTTAATTATTATACTGGACCTATGAAAGAGAATGCCCTTTTCTGAAGAGATACACATTGAGGTATTAAAGGGGTAATAGGTCTATGATTCACTCTTAAATGGTTCTGGAAAATTTTTCATATATATACACATCCATGTAAATAGAAAGATGAGGCAAATATGGCAAAAAAATTAACAATTGATAAAGTATAAAGGGTACACTAGTACCTTGTGTAATTCTTGCAATGTTTCTGTAAGTTTGAAATTACTTTGGAACTAAAAGATAAAATGTGTTTTCAAATTTAGATTTAAGCGAAAATGAATGTTTCTGGCCACCAAAGCCATACTCCTTTCTAATCAGTGTATTAATTACATTTTCATATTTTAAAATAATGAGAAACCATATCTATGATATTTTAGGACATCTGAAAGTAAAGAGGGTGAGAGACTTCCTTATGACTGTGGAGACTGCTGATAGTTGCTGCAGGAAATAGATTCTATGAGCGCTTCCTTCCTGTCAGGACTGAAAACAGGAAGCCCTGGAGAGCTGACTCTACCTCAGCACTGTGGGGAAGGTAGGGGTTTTATTTTTTTCTACTTTCTTCCTTCTAGTAAGAAATCAATTATGTGAATGTGCTAATCAAATTCCTTCATATACAATTGTAGTTTTAGGGAATAAATAAGTAGAATGCCTTAAACATGCTATACTCTGAGTACTCAGAAATCTTGTTTTTTTTTTTCTAATAAAATATGAAAGCTTTGCATTTAAGTTAGGGTTTTGCACATAATGATATCAAACACTTTTATCCAGTTATACAGTTATTTGACTTCAAAGATTAAATGTGATTAACTATCTCAGTTTTTCCTAACCTTTTCATATAGTTTTATACTTTTCAATAATTATAATTTCTTACATGCTTTGATGAATATATTTAATATTTATATCTTTACAGGACTTTCAAAAATTAGGAAAAAAAATCCCCATCAGACTATATGTTGTAAAATAGAACCATTGTGTCATTAGCTCCTATGAATTAAGCCAGGTAGTGTGAGGGTTAGTAATCAGCGTTAGACAAATGGGGAAAAATGAGGTGCAGAGGACGAAATAACTTTTTCAAAATAAAATAATTTGTACTTGAGTTTATGCTGTAATTTATGGTGTCAAGCAGTAGAATTCTTTGTAAGGCTTACAAATTCTCTTAATTTTAATCAGTTTATAATTAGACATTATATAGCCTTCGTTGGTCATTCTTTCTGTTTATTTATAATTAGTTGCAATTTAAAGGATCCAGTATTTTTTGCAATTGAAACCTACAGAATGCACACTGCTTTGTAATTACCAATGGCAAAATATTTTGAAGTCAAATTGTAGAGCTTAAATATGTGTTTTGATTGTTGTGATACCTTTTGTTATGTTTTTAGCAATATGGTTCTGAGTATCTTCTCACTTAGAAATGGTGGTTTAAAAAATCATCACTTTTAATATCAACTTATTTCTAAAATCAAAGCATCATATAATACTGGTACTCTCGTCTCATGTTGCAAGAAATGCTGGAAGTCCTACTTTGTGTGCTAAGAAAGGATTTGATTCCTCATATTTCTTTGGATGCAGGTCCTCAGGGTTCAGTCTTGCCATATATTTGTGACTATTTCCTTACTCTTGGCTACTCCAAACCTTCTTCTGAGTGTTGAAATCTTTAGTTTCTATTCTCTACCCTACTGTATCCTCTGAGTTGTGACTGTTCTGTTGTATGGAACCCTATTTCTCTTCATTCTCCTTATTTCATCCTTTTTCTTTTAAAATAGGTTTTAAAATAGGTTTCCATCTTCACCTTCATAAGCAAAGCCCAACTCACTGTGGATGTTTCTCCCTAATGGCAGGGTCACACAGTATTAGAAATTTCATAATCGGATATATAATGAAAAACGTTTAGAAAGAGAGGACAAGGGACACCTGAGCAGTTGAGCATCTGCCTTTGGCTCAGGATGTGATCCCGGAATCCTGGGATCGAGTCCCATATCAGGCTCCCTGCATGGAGCCTGCTTCTCCATCTGCCTATGTCTTTGCTTCTCTCTCTCTGTATCTCTCATGAATAAATAAATAAAATCTTTAAAAAGAGAGAGAGAGAGAGAGAGAGAGAGAGAGAGAGAGAGAGATGGTGACTCAGGCCAATCTCAATGAAATCATCAATATTTTCAGCTTTATTCTTACTCTTCAACCTTTTCCTGGCTAATAATCTTTCTAGAATCCCCATATTTATTTTTTCAAGAAATATTGTAGTCAAAGTTGAATGCCCAACTAGGAATCTATGCAGTACACATTTAGTCTCTTAATGTCAGTTTCAAGTATTGCAACACTTCTGAAACAGCTTGAGAGGGAGAAAAATGAAGAGAGAGGGAACAGAAGCTTGATGAGGTATAGGGGGCTGAATCACAAAGAGCCTCACATGTTATGTTCTGTGGAGATTTTAAAAAAATATAAGCGCTAAAAGGAGAAGCCTCAAAATGTATAATGGAATTATAGAGAAAGTTAATATTTTGGATAGATCAAATGACACGTCAGTTGAATTAAACATAAATATTAGATGATGCTTTTCAGACTTTGAGTGTATACAGATGGCCTGAGAATCTTATTAAAAATTCAGATTCTGAGTCAGTGGGTTGAGAGTGGAGCCTAGGATTCTGCTTTTCTAACAAGCTCTAAAGTGATACTGGTTGCTGCTAGACCATGGGCACACTTTGAGTAGCATGGTTTTAGAATACCCTAATCTTTTTGCATGGAAACATACCTTTTACATGAAGACCTTATATGAAAACTTTTTAAATAATTTCAAATATACTCTGATTTTAGTGTGCAGATTAAAAGAAAGGAAGATGTGTAATGGAGAATCAACCAATTAAGCATGCATTTTAAAGGATTCAATTAAGATGACAAGAATCCAAAAGATAGTAATTAGATTTGAAGTACTAGAGAATATGACACTATATTTCCATCAAGAGAAACAGAAATAGCATACATTCTATTAATAAATAGTTTTAACTTCTAAAGAAGAGAATCTGAATCATTCGTTTGCTTATGTTCTGCCAAGGTTCATAAAATTTCTTCATCAGGTAAATCCATGTGCCCATGTCAGAATCATGGCTTTCTGCTAACACAATTGTTTATTCTCTAGAAACTTGAAAGTTGGGGCCTGAAGATCTTTTACAGCTAGTCTTTTTAGGTTTATAATATTGATTTTTCAGTCCTATGTTTCTTTCAAATTTGACCTGTTAATACTAAATGATGATAATACTTATTTACATATATATGTATATATTTAATCATTTATATTTGCATAATACTTTAAAATGATTTCCACATACTTTGATGCTCATGATGATCTTGTGAGTTTAGCTATTTTCTCCCATTTTGTTAAAAAGGAAACTAAGGCTTGAAGATGTCAGGAAATGTGTCCAGGATCAGGTAGTTAGTAAGTGGCAAAACCAGGATTCAAATCTGAGTCTTTGATTTCTTTAAAATTAATTAATTTATTCATTCATGAGAGATACACAGAGGCAAAGACGTAGGCAGAGGGAGAAGTAGGCTCCCTGTAGGGAGCCTGATGTGGGACTCAATCTTAGGTCCCTGATATCACAATCTGGGCTGAAGGCAGATGTTCAACCCCTGAGCCTTCCAGGTATCCCTGGATCTTTGATTTAGAAATCTCAGTTTCTTCCACAAGGCCTTATTTCTTTTTATCGGATAGAACATATAGAGAGATGAAGTTATTATACTGTTCAGAAAGCAGGAAACAAAGAGAACCTAATTAGAGGAAATACGGCATTTATAAATTACATAATACATATATATTAAACTGTGAAACCACACATACATAAACAGAAATTCAGATTTTTTCCCAAAGATTCAAGTCAGGAGGATAACTTCTAAAGTAGATTAAATAAAGATTGTAGAATGAGAATGGAGAAACAGCTTCCTGAAAACTTTGCCCAGCAAGTCAACTCAAGAGTTGAGTTGCATGGCTAAAAAAAGATATATTAACTCTGATTAAATAATAAATTTTGACATATAGCAGTGAACGGACAATAGGAGGCGACCTAGAGCTTGCAAGTGTACAGACTGAAATAAATTACTTGTGACAGTGAAATACCAGTAATCTTGGATTTCCTTTAAAGTTCAAGCTCCCTTAAAAATGAAAAAAAAAGAGGCAAATTTTGTTTAAAAAATTATTTAAAATAAATAGTGCTGGCTGAACCAGGTAGCTGTTACTATTTGTGGTGGACTTTTATATCTTGTTAAAATTTAAAATTTCTGGGATGCCTGGGTGGCTCAGTGATTGAGCATCTGTGTTCAGCTCAGATTGTGATCCGGGGTCATGGGATCAAGTCCCTCATCAGACCCCTCGTGGGGAGCCTGCTTCTCTCTGCCTGTCTCTGCCTCTCTCTCTGTGTCTGTCATTAATAAATAGATAAAATCTTTGGGAAAAAATCTGAATTTCTGTTTATGTATGTGTGGTTTCACAGTTTAATATATATGTATTATGTAATTTATAAATGCCGTATTTCCTCTAATTAGGTTCTCTTTGTTTCCTGCTTTCTGAACTATTTAAGAAGACTTGGGCATTGTTCATCTTTACTTCCTTGTAAACATTTCTGCCACCTAGTGGACTATTGAAATGTCAGGTTGACTCATTAGATGTGTGGTTAGGCACACACACCTAGTGCTCTAGGTGAACTAGTTAAGTAGAGTTGGAGATGCTGTAAACCCTGTATTTATATGTTAAGCTGTGCTAAGGTAAATTGAGTAGCCAGCCTGTACTTAGGTATTTTGTATCCTGAGATCTCCATACACGGAGATAGTGGCTTCTGTACTCTTAAGTAGCTGTTTTGGTTAGCTCTGCTGAAATGAGCTATGAAGGAGCGGTCCCATAAGAAGTGCAAGAAAGACTCAGGATTGGAAGTAAAGTGCTTGAAGAAATAGTTCTGACCCTTGGTATTGTCGGTAGGAGATGATGGGACTCTGGAAATGTGGAAATATCTGGGAATCCAACCTGAAAACTTCAGTTTGAAGAGCTAGCCCTGGGGTCATATCTTAATCACAGATGTAATGAAATAAAAGTGTTATTACTATTACCAGCTTAGTAAATAACATTATTATTAGTTGAAATTATAATCTGATTTGCATGTTCTTTGTTCTCTTTATAACTACAACACAGGTTGTTCTAAAAGTTTTGTGTAGGTAGGGGCACCTGGATGGCTCAGTCTGTTAAGTATTTGACTCTTGGTTTCCACTCAGGTCATGATCTCATGGGTTGTGAGATTGAACTCCTGTATTGGGTGCCACACTCAGCAGGGAGTCTACTTTGAAGTTTCTCTCTCTTTGCTCCTCCAACCACTCTTGCTCAATCTAACAAAAAATAAATAAATCTTTTAAAAAAACGAAGTTTTTGCCTATTCATAATCTGAGATTAATTATTATGAAAGTGCTAGGAATGGAATCCTTGTGATACTGAATATATTAGTGCTAAGTTCACTTTTGGACATCTGATTTTCAGAAAAATTAGCAAAATCAGAGGTAAAAAAATAACCCCTGCATTGCCAGCCGATGCAGAAAATTTAATTGCCAATGTAGAAAATTTAATTTAATTTAGAGTTAAAGATTTAAAATGAATTAAGTAATTATCTCTTACTATAGCCATAGTAATATTGGAAGAATCTTCATAATTTGGGGAACACATTAGCAAGGACATTCCTGAGCATTGTACAATCTCATCTGCTCTTCATAATATGCACACCAAAACCATCCTGGAATTAGAGACTGAAGTTTTGCTTTAGAGTTTAGAGTTCAGGTTTAGGCCATCTGTTTTCTCCAGAATTTAGGGTATTTATTTTAAAGTTGCCTTTCCTAATATAATTTCAGGAAAATTAGATTTCCCTAGAACTCTGTTAAAATCTAATACACATGTATGCACGTGCACACACACACACACACACACACAGACACACTTTAACATGAAAGGTGGAGCTGGGCAAGAAACAATTGCCTTTCACAGCTTGGGTTTCAGTTTTTGGCCCTTTGATCCCTGGAATAACCTGTGTAATGTTTTCTGGGTCCACAGTATTCTGACTTTGCTCCCGTTCTCTAGTTCTTAATTTACTTTTGGTCTTTGTTGAGGTTTCTTTCTGGACTCAAAGGACTTCCTTGGCTTGTTTGGTTGATTTGGTTGGGTTAGACATACATAAAAATTCTGACATGGGTTAGGAAGCAGAAATGTCAATAGAGAAGTAGTCTACCTATTTTTTTGTTGTTTATTCTACTTTTTTGTAAAAAGGCAGTTGCTACTACTTATTTATAGTTTTTCCATGTTTAATTATTATTATAATAAATGTTTTTTATTACAAAAACAATAGATATACATTGCTAGAAATTTTAGAAAATACATTAAATTTTAAAGCAAAAACACCTATAAATCTATATTACATGGAGAAACACTGATGAATAGAACTAAAAACCAGCTTTTCAGCACATAAGCACAAATTTTTAAACAAAAGTCAGATGACATTCTTTATTTTTTTCTTATGATCAAATGTCCACTTCTCCATGTACTTTTATTTTCCTACGATATCATTTTTCAGTGGCTGTGGAATAAACCACTGTGAATATAACTTGTTAATTATTTCCCTACTTTGGACAGATTTAGATATTTAAATACCTTTTCTATTTTAATAATATTGTGTGAACATCTTTATATATAGAGATTTAATAGGCCTGAGATATTTCTTTAAGATATATTCCTAGAATTGAATATTTCTGATTTAAGTATTCAGAGGTGGATACATAGTATTAACAATAGGTCCAAAGTGTAGCTATTTTCATATTTCACAGTTAATTTAGGAATTTTAAACCTTTTTTGGGGAAGACCACTCTATTTTGACAGTTTGATTGTAATCAGAATGAGCAGAAAATTTATAAGGTTTCTTTTTCCACTTAACATATAATGCAGATAATCTGATTTTTGTTTTATGCCTTCTTTGATTTGGTCTTTGTTTACTTTTGGATTTTTGTTTGTTTATGGTCCAAAAACTAAACTTTTTTGAGGCAGGATCTTTTTTCTTTGGCCAAAATCTGGTGCAAAATTGATGATAAATGAAACAATAAAGCATATAAAATGTATTGTTCTTAACATGGAAAATGTTTCTAGTTTGTTTCATTTGATCATTTCCTATAAAAAGTTTATTAAAACCTTCTGAAGCATATCTGGAATTGAAGCTAAAACAGCAACCTCAGCATGTATAGTGAATGTACAGACTTGTTCAGTCTTCCCATAAAGGTACCAGATAAAATCCAGCTTGTAAAATAAGGTAACAGTTAAAATTATTCCATAGCAAATGTACTGTGCCAGCTCTCTCTGCCAACTCATAAATATTTCCATCCACATACACTTTCCAAAGGATAGTTTTCCAGTTGTAATTAAACTCCAAGCTGTTGCATATTTTAGGGCTTCAGTAATTTTGCCTGTATACAATTTAAATTTTGAAAATGGTATTCTTAATTTATTACAATTATAATAAATTCTTCTTAAAGAAATGTCCTTCAAATCTTAGGTATCCTTGTGTAGTAGTCTATATTTCAAAACTGAATACTTCTATTTTAATAAGGTAGTAGTTACTTTCCATTTTTCCATAGATAAACCCATAGAGAAGAGCTTCACAGTGGTTATAAGAAACACTAATAAATTTATTAAAACCAAAGATTAATGTGATGATCCCAACCTCAAAATAGCAAAAGCTCAAACATTTGGTTCTGAAGAAATGCAAATATTTTGATTTCCTAAGTTTCCTGTGGCAACTAAGTTTTTATGATTTTATGCCTCAGACAACTGTTTATCCTATGAAATGCCCTACCTGTTTTTCTTTATAGACTATTTGATTGTTATTATTTATTTTAAAATATTCATAGTATATTTAAATTTTTTATTTGTTGAGTGCATGCTGTGTTCAAGGATCAGTCCTAGATGCTTATTTAATATAATCCTCACAATAATTCTATGAGGGAATTAATGTTATTCCTATTTAACACATAAGAAAATGGAGGGTCAAAGAATTTGAGTAACATCACCAATGTCACACAGCTTAGAAATAGCAAAGCTAAGTTTTAGACTTAGTTCTGGATGAAATAAATACTACAAATTATATTCTTGAGAGTAGGCTACTATCTGAAAGGAACAAACTACAAAATAAAATACTGATAAATGCCATTTTATCTCATTTTTGTTTCCATATATTTGGGTTATTTTTGTAAGAAAACTGCAAGTGAAAGATGGCAAAATGAATCCTAAATGTATACCAAACCTACACTGAGGCTACTGTTTATATATATATATATATTTTTTTTTTTTTTTTTTTGGTGTGATGAAATCTAAATTTGGAAACAAGAATCAGAGCTGTAAAGAGACTTAAAGCTTAAAGGTTAAAGATTCCTTCCAGCTATGCCAGTAGTCAGTTCAAATAAGTATTTCATATTCCTTCAACAATGTTTTAATGACTATACCATTCTATCTTTTCTTAAAGTTTACTACCATTTGTTTTCCATTAGAAAATCATTTTAAATTAAGAGCACCTTTAAGATTAAAGGTCCATAGGCTGTAAGAAGTTAACAAATGAGAGAATATTCTTTTGTATTTCACCAACCTGAACCTATATCAAATCAAGGATATACATATGAAGATTAAAGTATAAATTACCCAACTTTTTACATTTCTTTCCTGTCTTCTTCCATGGCACAGCTATTACCCAGTGTAGAAAATGTACTCTTTTAGCCTCTTCCAAAGAACTTATGTCTCCTGAAGTGTGTCCAGTAATAGAAGGTAATTTACTTCTATTTGAAGCCAGAATAAAAGCTGATCAGGCCAGGATGACTTAAGCTACCTGCCAGCCACATTCAAAGGAATCAGAGAATCAGTAAGTCTCCACAACAAAGTTCAGGTGAATTCTTGCTGCCCTGGAGCACAGTACTTTATAAATTGTTTAGTAAAGTGTTGAATTTCTATCTTTATTCTATTTTCTCTAAACAAATGGCATTATTGCCCAAAGAAGGCTTAAAATGCCAAAATGAACTGGTGCCAATGGAAAATTCAACTAGTGATGAATAGAAGATTAATCATTGAGGAAATGAGTAGCCTTGGTTTAATGCATAGGACTTTAAGAAGACAGGCAGCATTTTTTGAGCTATAAGCATTGCTAGCAGACAGCATTTTATTTTTTTTTAGTAATGTTGTAGAAGAGAAAGTAAACAGGATTTGAAGATCAGAGCTTTCAAAGGGGAGAGAGAAAAGAAAAATACTTTTTTTTTTTTTAAGACTTTGGTGTGCAATCGTTCCTGAGTTAAGGGTGTTTACATGTTTTCTTGTTAAATCCTCACAATACTGGCACTCAGAGAAGTTAGGAGATTTGTCCTAGGTCAGAACTAGAAAGCAGCAGAAGTAGACTATAACTCTATGTTAATCCAAACCTGGAACTCATCCTGCCGCTCTCAAGAATATGATTATATTCAGTTTATCAAGGAGAAGGATAAAATCCATTCTTTTTTCTCAGAGTGTCATCTGAATATCACCTATTTCAAAATTATTTGGAAATCCTCAGGCTCATTCTAGATCTATGGAATCAGAATCTTTGGAGAAGGGCCTGTGATGTAATTATAACAAGTCCTATGGTGTGCTTTATTATGCACATTAAAATTTTATAGCTGCTGCTCTAGAGGAGGGTATGGAGGACTGGAAAAATATAAATTGAAAATGATACTTGAAAACTATTTTATCTTTTAAAGTTATTCAAAACCAAGCGTAATACACAGGTTCCTGCAAATGGGAAGCAATTTGAAAATAAACTAACAGCCCCAATGCCATAAAGGAAGCCTGGGGAAATACATGGATATTTGGTGATAGGTACAGTTAGCCAAAATCTTTTGCTTAAAGGTCAACATAATTTCTGTTGTCTGAAAGACTATTTTTCACACACTGGGGTATATACATATCTATTTGGATTTTGTTTTGTAACTGGCTGATCCTTAAGGAGATGCAAATGAAATCATGGAATAGAATAAAGATCTTGGATTTTCAAGAACTACAGACTTGGCCATGAATGATTACTGGATGCGTGACCTAATTTACATTTTGCAGCCTCAGATTTGTTATCTATAAAATGAAATAATAGCTAGAACCTTATTAGGTATGTTAAAATCTCTCATTATACTGGCAAAATGGTCTAATTCTTCTATTGGTACTTTTTTCTATAGGAAAAGTTTCTGTTTGCTAAATTATCAGCTTTTTGCTACATTATCAGTTTTTAAATAGCTTTCTTGAAATATAATTCACATATACAATCACAAATTCACATACACAATCCACCCATTTAAAGTGTACAATTCAGTGGTCTTTAGTATATTTACAAATAAATACAACCATTAACTCTGTCAATTTTAGAATATTTCTTCTCAAAAAGAAACCCCATACCTTTTAGCTATCACCTGCCTGTCTCCCATTACCCTATCCTGTCCTAAGCTGTCATTAATTTGCTTTCTATTTCTGTGGGATTTTCTGTCCTGAACTTTTGTGTAAATGAAATTATATAATATGTGGACTTCTATGACTACTTTCTTTGACTTAGTATATTTTCAAGGTTTATTATGCATGTGGTAGCATATATCAGTATTCATTCCTTTTAAGGATTGATAATATTCCATTGTATGGAATTACTACATTTTGTTTATCCATTTGTTCAATGATGAAGATTTGGATTGTTTCTACGTTTTACCTATTATGAATAATGCTGTTTTAAACATTAATGTACATTTTTTGTGTGTGGATATATGTCTTCATTTCTTGGGTAGGAGTAGAATTGCTAACTCATATGGTGCCTCTTTGTTTAATCAGTTGACCAAATGCCAGACTGTTTTCAAAATAGTTGCACCATTTTACATTTCTTCTATCAGTATATGGGGATTTCAATTTTTAAAAAATCTTCAACTCTTGTTATTCTATGACTTTGATTTTAGCCAGGTATGAAGTGATACCTCATTTTGGTTTTTATTTGCATTTTTCTGATGAGTAATGATGCTGAGCATCTTTTCATGTGCTTATTGGCCATTTTGGGGGGTTTTTAAATACCAACTAATTTATGTAAAAATTCCTGATATATAGTAGACACTAAAATGGTGGCTGCCACTGATTTTTTTAATGTTTCAAGTTGTTAATTTTAAAAAAATATATTTATTTATTCATGAGAGACACAGAGAGAGAGAGGCAGAGACACAGGCAGAGGGAGAAGCAGGCTTCGTGCAGGGAGTCCGATTTGGGATTCTATCCTAGGACTCCAGGATCAGGCTCTGAACTGAAGACAAATGCTCAACTGCTGAGCCATCCAGGCATTCCTCAAGTTGCTAAATGATATATATAAATTATAACATGTAAAAAAAATAAAAAAAATTATAACATGTAATGTTAGTTTCAAGAGTAGAATTTAGTGATTCATTACTTATATATAACACTGGGTATTCATGACAAGAAGTGCCCTCCTTAATATCCATCACACATTTAGCCCATTCCCCCCACCCACCTCCCCTCCATGAACCCTCAGTTTTGTTTTTCTTTTTCAAATTGCTTTAATTATTTGTGGTCTTTTGTGATTCCATACAAATTTTAAGATTGTTGTTCTATTCTATGTAAAATGCTGTTAGTATTTTGATAGCGTTCATTAAATATGTAGATTGTTTTGGGTAAGGACAGACATTTTAATAATATTTATTTTTCCAATCCATGAACATGGAATGTTTTTCCATTTCTTTGTATTCTTCAGTTTCTTTTATCAGTATTTTATAGTTTTCAGAGTGCAGGTTTTTCACCTCTTTAAGTTTATTCCAAGGCATTTTATTATTTTTGGTGCAATTGTAAATGTAAGTATTTTCTATTTAAATTATTTTCTTAATTTCTCTTTCTGCTGCTTCCTTATCAGTGTATAGAAATGCAACAGATCTCTGTACATGATTTTGTATTCTGTGACGTTACTGAATTCATTGATCAGTTCTAGTAGTTTTTTTTGGTGGAGTCTTTATGGTTTTCTCTCTCTCTCTCTCTCTCTCTCTTTCTTTCCCTCTCTCTCTCTCTCTATATATATATATATGTATATATATATATAATCATGTCATCTGCAAATAGTTAAAAGTTTACTTCTTCCTTACAAATTTGTATGCCTTTTATTTCTTTTTGTTGTCTGCTGGCTGTGACTAGGATTTCTAGTACTATGTTAAGTAAGAGTGGTGAGAGTGGACCTCCTTGTCTTATTATTATTATTTTTTTATATCCTTGTCTTATTTCTGACCTTAGGGGAAGAGCTCTCAGTTTTTTCTCCATTGAGTTTATGTTCACTGTGGATTTTTCATATAAGGCCTTTATTATTTGAGATGTTTCTTCTAAATATACTTTTTTGAGAATTTTTAAAATAATGAATGGACGCTGTACTTTGTCAAATTCTTTTTCTGCATCTACTGAAATGATCCTATGGTTTTTATCCTTTCTTTTATTGATAGATGTATCACATTGATTGATTTGCAAATATTGAACTACCTTGTATCCTGAAAATAAATTCCACTTCATTATGGTGAATGATTTTTTAAATGTACTTTTGGATTCAGTTTGCTAGTTTTGTTCAGTATTTTTGCATCCTTTTTCATCATATTGTACAATATTTTGCATTTTGGCCTGTAGTTGCCTTTTTTTGTGGTGTCTTTATCTGGTTTTGGTATCAGGATAATGCTGGTGAATGAATTTGGGAGTTGTCCTTCCTCTTGTATTTTTTTGGGATTGTTGGAGAATAATAGGTATTAACTCTTCTTTAAATTCTGTAAAGTCATCTGGGTCTGGACTTTTGTTTGTTGGGAGTTTTTTGATTATTGATTCAATTTCATTGCTGGTAATCAGTCCTTCAAATTTTCCATTTCTTTCTGCTTCAGTTTTGGTAAGTTATATGTTTCCAAAATTTTATCATTTTCTTCTAGGTTGTCCAATCTGTTGCCATATAATTTTTCATAATATTCTCTTACAATTGTTTGTCTTTCTGTCACATTGGTTGTTATTTTTCCTCTTTCACTTGTTGATTGTGTTTGAGTCCGTTCTATTTTTTGATGAGTCTGACTAGAGGTTTATCAGTTTTGTTAATCTTTTCAAAGAACCAGCTCCTGCTTTCATTGATCTGTTTTTTGTTTGTTTGTTTGTTTCTATACCATTTATTTTTTTTTCTAATGTTTTTTATTCCTTACTTCTGCTGGTTTTGGGTTTGTTATGTTCTTTTTCTAAGGCTCCTTGGGTGTAAGTTTCAGTTTGTTTGAGATTTTTCTTGCTTCTTGAAGTAGGCCCAAATTGCACTAAACTTCATGCTTAGAACAGCTTTTGCTGCATCCCAAATATTTTTGACTGTTGTGTTATTTCTTTTTTCATTTGTCTTCATTTAAAAAAAAATTCCTCTTTGATTTCTTGGGTGACCCATTCATTGATTAATATATTGTTATCTAACCCCCAGGTATTAGAAAGGTGTTCTTTCCAGGTTTTTTCTTTTGGTTGATTTCTAGTTTCATGGTATTGTCATTGGAAAAGATGCATGATATGATTTTGATTTTTTTGAATTTGTTAAGACTGGTTTTGTGGTCT